>NW_028262342.1:2570000-3222700 GCF_047370975.1 Nipponia nippon
AAGATCATTTTATTTTAATGGCTGTTTATTACAGTAGAAAAGTGTCCTGTTAGCAAAGATATTTTCTAGTTGCCATGAGAATTTGTTATTACTGCCCCTGAGGATCAGCACTGACCCCCTACACCCCTTCAGTTTTGGCAAAAAAGCTAGGAAAGAAAAAAAGTTTACTACATATTGTACAATTATTTTTTAATCTCTTTTTTTAAAGAGTACCTGTCAGACTGTGTTTTAAAAGGTTGCAACATAAATTCTTAAGGGTGGGGGAAAGTGTTACATCTTGTTATATTGATTTGATCATAGCCAACATCAGTTCTAATGATGGAGCTGAAAGAACCTTTTTTCTCTACCTGCCCATGCCTGGTAATCTAGTCCCTTGATATGGAAGTGAGAGATATTAGTTAATTACTTAATGCTAGCTTGATTCTAAAACGAGACCCCATCCGCGACAGAATATCCACCTAGAAGAAAACTTTTCACAATAACTTTCTGAAGTATGGGAGCCCTAAGTACACGAGTCCTTACATAGTAGTATAGTTCCTCTGACAGTCAAAACAAGCAAGCAAACAAACAAACCAAACCCCTGAAATCAAACAGGGAGGTTCTAACTACCATCTCATACTACCTCCAGATCTAGTCCGAAAGCATTCCTTGTCCTCACCCCCTCAAGATTTAGAATTTGGATTAGTCAGTTTAAACATACCACTAGAAAAATGCCAATTTTCTTAATGGAAATAAGACCATAAGCCTAAGAAGTAGGAAAACAAAGAGTCTTCTTATAAGGCTACAGAGATTGATGCTAAATGCATGTTTATGTATCATCCCGATTTCTGAAGAACATCAATACTGCCTTACCATGTATTAGTCCTGTCGTTTAATCTAAGTTATTTGCTTTCCATCTGCACAAGTTGAGCTGTATATCCTAGAATAGAAAAGTTACTCTACTGTATGGTTTGAGCAGGCCGATTCCCTGCTGGAAATCAATGGATGACTCAAAGCAAAGACAAAAGGCAGCCTCGTGTGAAAGTCTCGGGAATACTGTGTAACACCCTGCTGCCCAAGGCACTCACACACATTATAGCATCAATTTAAGTTAACTTGAAAGAGTGCAAATGATATTTCCATCTTTATTTTGCTCTACAGGAGCGAGTGGCACTATGTATGTTTAAATAATGCATTTATTCTTTCAAGAAAAAGTTCGACATCCACACAGATACATTAACCAAGCAGACAGAATTGTGCATGCCTTCCCTTGGATGCTGCTTTTGCAAATAGCAGTGGAGAAGAACTTGGCTACCGTCAGCCCCAGGAAAGGCCTCTGTTGCCGGGGGTACTTGCCTCTTTCTGGGAGAGCGGGGCTTCTTTGTGTACTTCCCTCCCCTGAAAGTACCATGGGCTGTGAGTAGATAAGCTCACAGAGGATGAAAATACTACAGAGGATGAAAATACTTCACTGCTTTGTTTACTTCCATTTGCGACAAAAACACTTGAAATCACACGTCGATACGATTTCCCTCAGCGAGCTGGCGTCTCCTACTGGCTATCACAGTAAATCCACTTACAAGACCCATGAGTTTACTCTTCTAATCTCAAAGACCTTTATGTATGGAACATTACATTCAAAACTCTTCAGATGAAAGTGACTGAAAGGGAATGACTTCTTCTCGGTAGTAACTCCATGCAGTTTTTCTAGCTGTTGCATAAAAACCAACCAAACAAAACCAACAAAACAAACCCACTTGTCTCTTGCTGTAGATGATGACATTATGCTAAACTGGCAGTGATGAAAAACGGGATCACGGGTACTCAATACATTCGGTGCATGAGAGTTAGCTCCGATTTTTTTTTCATGAAGCATTGCAACTAAGGATTGTTTCATATAGTTTTTAGTCCAATTGTTAGGGTTACAGAAAGCAATGGGACTTCACAAGTTTGGTGTGCGCTACTGGGAGTACATACTGGTAAACTATTCTGCGTCCTTTGCTAACTGCACCTATAAGCATGTATTTATTCAGAATTTCTTATCGGGGATGATGACAAAGCAGCAACGTCACTGGCAGAATAACGCTTGAGCACCGTAATGAAAACACTGCTCTTTCCATTGCAGGTTTTGTCGAAAGTCAATTGAAGATACACATTTAACTTGTACATATCACAGAATACGAAGATCAGCATGTTGGTTAATCCCAAATTATTGATTACATCTAAACAAACTGGGAGGTTTTTCAGGAGGTCAGCTTGACTGCGGCATACCAGATCAGCTTCGGCAGACAGCAAATACAAGGCTAAATTGCTTTTTCCAATCAACTGATCTGAACAGAGGCCACAGATCTAGCAAGTGCACGGTTTTGTTAAAAAGCATGTGTTTTTAAACTAACAGCCACAAGCAACCGGTCAGCTCAGGTAGGACAGTATTTAAGCGCATAGTAAAAAGACACTTAATTTGTCCTAAATTGCAATGAGCTTACAGTCTATTAATTTGCACAACCAACACAGAATACCACAACAGTATTAGCCTCTGGAAAAACCTGTCTCATATGCACAATGGTGACCTGCTTTGATAGTTATTTTTGGCAAGTCATATCTAATCTATAGTCTGACGTTAGTAAATTGACTTGTAGCTCATAACCAAAAAATGGGTTTTGGTTACAGTTCTGCATAAGCATGCTTTCATTTTTAAAGGTTGGCAAAGACTTATTTAGTATCAACATGTTTAACTAAGACCCTGGCCAGATTCTTCTAGGATCCATACTTGCATTATGATAAGGGAAGTTCCCAGATTTTATTTCTCGCCGTTAACACTGAAACTAGCCTGTGGCAGCATCTGTCCCCACACAGAAATCAATACAAACTCGCACTCGGGTTTGTCAATTCCATTTGATGGTCCGTGCTGTACTGCCAGCATTGACCGTCAAGGGACAAAGTAAGGGAAACGCACTTGAGTGTCTGGAACAAGAGCACCTGCGGGATCGCTGTCGGGGGTGCACGGCTGGCGGGAAATGTACGGAGCCAGCGAAGCAATCTGCCTACTGATACACACTACTGTACACCCCTTTAATCCAGACAGACCTCATGCATATTGCAGGTAACTCCTCTTCCGTTAAATAGTACTCTCATTTGACGACAGTGCCACAAAAGCCTGCTCTTGCCATGCTCCTTATTGCCTAGATTTAGAGTTCGTGCTCAACCCGTTTCATAGAATCATATAGAATCACAGAATCATAGAATCGTTAAGATTGGAAAAGACCCTTAAGATCATCGAGTCCAACTGTTAACGTAACACTGCCAAGGCCACCAGTAACCCGTGTCCCTGAGCACCACATCTCCCCAGCTTTTAAATCCCTCCAGGGATGGGGACTCAGCCCCTTCCCTGGGCAGCCTGGGCCAGGGCCTGACTACTTTTTCCGTGAAGAAGTTTTTCCTAATACCCAACCTAAACCTGCCTCTCCCAAACCCAGAAGTCTTCTTACCACATCTTTGTTATAACTCACCCGCCACCTCCTCTAAGTATTGATAGAGCTCTTACAGCTCTTCTCTGCAAGTCAACCTTCCAGACATACATTCCAGCAGGAAGGCCAACTGTGTCCCACAAAGCCAGTTTTCTAGGCCAAAGCCAGCATGGCTCTGGGATAACAGCAGCACTGTTTTAAGAACGCACTTCAACTAAACCCAAGTTCCAGAGTCCTTCCTCTCCAGAGGAGCATGAGATCTACTGGCCACAGTTATAGTACTATATATAGTATAGAATACCCAGGTATTTTAGTTGTTAATAAGGTCAAAAATAAAATCCAAGAAGCTTTGATACTAAAAAAGCTTGCCCTTGCCATCAATACCCTTTCAAGGCCCCTGCCTGGAACTGATGCCTCTCTGAGGGCTGGCTGGATGCAAATCTGCCACCCACAGCGACCTTCTATCCGGGACATGCCTTCAATGAGTTTTCCAGCTCCCTTTTCAAGAGCAGAGCCAGTCATCTCCAGGTATGCCTGCTCCTTCCAGGTGCAGCCATAAGGGGCAGGTAGAGCCATTCAGTACTGATTGGCAAGGTTTTTCAAGCATATGGCTTAAATATTGTCCCATTCATATAGGTAGGTTAAGTGAAAATACCAGCATGGTATTCCTCAGCCTTAGAGCCTTCAAAAACCTGCCATAGGTTTTTGAAGGCTCAAAATAGCCATATGAAGGCTCAAAATAGCCATAGTAAACCAAAATAGCCATCACATAGAACATACAGACACAGAACAGAGGTGTAAAAATCCTCAGGAAAGAAGCAGTGAGAGGATCACTGCTGAAAGCCTGGGCAGGGAGGCAGAAGGGGAAGGACAGCTACTTCTCTGTTCTAAGGGGCTTTTTTCTTTAAGTGCTGGTCTACTGCCTAGTCTCTGTCAGCGTGGTCGAATTCTGTGCGCCTTATATGGTTTGCTCTGAAATGGATGGTTCTTTTAATGACTTCACAGATTTTCTTCATCCTATAATCACATAAAAACATTTCCACATAACTGTCTTCATTAACTGAAATCATCAGCGCACATGAGAAATATCTTTGGCCTAACGTCACTGTGAAAATCTTCACATGGAATTATTACTAAGTGACTTTACATTTTCTTTTAATTTCCAGTATATATCCTAGCCCATTTTAGAAGACAGAATGCCTCGCTTAGCACCTCGCATTGTTCTGTTGCCTTGTACTTGAATAAAGTGGGTTCCAATTATGAGACTGTGGTTTGATGCTGGTTTTACACCCTTTCTGGAGAAACACAAACGGGGTTAAAACAAGCCTGGTAAGGGAAGCAGACCCTGATAGGCCAGACAGAATTCCGCTCCCCCCCTTTTTAGATTTCCAAATGGTGAAAAGAAACTCAGGAAGTCTTCCGCTTGTTTGGCAACTAACAGAAAAATATTTCTGTTTGCGCTTAGCAACACTCTGAATCAAATTTTTAGTACAAAATCAGTTTACGGAGCCTATCCTGTTACTGCAAGCTCTCCGCAACAGTTTTACTCCGGGTTCTTGCCTTCTAGAAGTCTTCAGGGCTGAGAAAATTTTCAGGAGACTCCACTCAAGGCAAGATCTCCACAGCTTCCCTTTGGGATACTGCTCTTTCAGAGTATCTTGCTTGTTTTTTTAAAAAAAATAAACTCAGAGGAAAGACAGATAGCAATAAAAATACTTCCACAATTAACATGGGAAAATGGAAATACCACGCTTATGTAAAATGACTGTGGTATGTTGTTTTTTTTGCTTTATGATCGAAAACAGAGCTGTACTATCTGCACACAAAGTTAAGAAAATTATTATTTTCAGTCTCTAATATTATATTATACAGGAAGGATTTTTAAACGATGAGCTTAATTTGTACACTTATTAAAAAGCACAAAGTAAATGATTAATGTAGAAGTGGGCAAAGTGTAAAGTCCGTACCTCTCAGAAGCATGGTTGCCCTCTAAACTGCCATCTGAATTCACACAGTCTCTGTAGTGTGGCTTAGAATTAAAGCAAGGAAGTTAAGATCTGACATTGCTTCAGTTCAATAGAAAGACCTTAATTGTGGATCCTGATCCTGAATATATTCTGTAACTATCTGAAAACTTCTTGCCTTATTAAAAAACAAAGAATGGTAAAAGGAAATAGCTGGTAAAACAGTTTCAAGGCAGCTGCGTGGAATTTTTCATGGTAATTAACTCAGTTCATAGACTTCAAAAATATAAACAAGACTCATTAAATACAGAAGAATGACATTTTCTACATTCATAAAACTATAGATCAGCATTCGTAAGCCCTCATGAAGGCATCTAGCCCTCATCCTAATTAGATATGGTAGTTTAAAACCTAAAAAGGGGAGAGGGGGGCAGATATCTGCTGTTGATTTATCAATTATGCCATTTTCTATTAGACTAAAATGATGCATATAGGCTTTGAAATACATAATCCCAATGCCAGTTTCTGTAGTTATGAAAAAAGGGCTATGCTAACAACAAAGTCCGTTTCATGTTCTGGTATTCCTCTTGACTGTCTATCTCCTCAGTTTAAGGGATGTGGCCTGAGGCCACAGCCATGATAGCGAGCTATATATAACACTGGCAATAAAACAAGTATAGAATTCTCGTAGGAACTGGGAAAAAAAAATCCCGTATGCATACATGCATTAAACTGGAATGGTAAGTCTACTGCATGAGTCTCATGCTGTACCTTTTGTAAGATCTTCAGCAGATAACTGAAACCTTAAGCAAAAGCTCACAGATGGTTTATCAAAACACACATAAAAACAATCGTCTGCTTACCTACAAGAACCATTTCTGATTGTCCTTCAGTCACGAGAGTCATTCCCTACGGGCCATGTGAATCTCAGGCTGAGTCTTGGCTGATTACAAGAAGCTGCACATGTGCGTGATGAGACCTGCTGTTAAATGGCAACTTCCCGCTGGAGAACAAAATGCTGTACTCACAGACATTTTGTACTTTGGCAAGCTCAGTCATCAGTGAAATGATATTTATTTATTTTTTTTTTGTATCTAGAAGAGTAATTGGGTGAGCAGGACCCATCAGACTGCAAGCTTCCCATCTCCATAGGACAGAAATACACTTAGCAGCTATCCTGAGAGGAAACCAGAGATAACTTGGCACTGTGCTGTAGTAGCAACACATCACTGGTTTTAGATTGCAGAACGGAGTTCGAAGAGACAAACTGCTTTGCCCTACTACTGGAAGGCAGAAAGCACAAACTTGGAAGACAATTACACAGTATTTGTCATTTTTAAAAAAAAGAATGACTGCAGTGGAAGCACTGAGAGGTCCAACACTGTGAAAAGATTAGAAGCTAAATACGTTTTGAGCAAAAATGGTTATGTCTTGACTATGTCACATAACACACTACTGCAGACATCTCCAACATAGCGCAGAAGAGGTGTGTTCGTATCAGCGTGGTACTGAGCAGAAGCTCGTCACAGCTGAGCTGCTCTTCAACCCTGAGCTCTGGCTGAGATGCTGTGTGCGCAGGGCGCTGCCACGGGGAGGACGGCTCAGGCTCCTCTAACTCAAGCCTGCGCTTGTACCGACGGTTCTCGTAGTTTGGCTAAACTGGAGCAAAAGGAGTGGAAAGACAGAATAATTGTTTACAAATAAAAATTTATAGAAGGGGAAACTGTAAACAGTTAAACAGCTAAAGAGGTATTGAAGAGAAATCAATGAGACAACTGAATATGGACGAACTTTCAAAGGAAGCGATGGATGCACGTAGTTGCCAAAACACTCAACACCGTTACATGGAGATTATTTCAATATGGGTATTTGATTTGAAAGGATGACCAGGCAGGTCTAATTTCTCTCTCTACTAATTCCCATCTAATTTCTCTCTCTCCTCTTTTAAGTTGCATTAGGATGACATTTCCAATATCAGTGCTCTGCATGAATTCCAGAAGCAACTTGTGCCAGCGGGAAGGCAGACATACAGCATCTGAACGAACGCAGGGGAGCTTGATCAAAATTTCAGCCTTGTGTTTTTCTCTGAATGCTTGCTTGCTGTTCTCCTTTCAGATCTGGAAAGTTGCAGATTGACATATCACTGGATTTTTTATGTTGTGATTCTTTTCTCCTAGGATCTATGCCCTGCTGGTTCTGGGAAACTTGTGACCTCTGCATTTTTAATTAGAACTCGTAACTTTTTCCATAGCAACATATTTTGATGTCGCAAATACAGAATCTGTCAAATCAAACAACTTCTGGTCAGATGAAGTCCAAATACGTATAAACGCTGAGCAGCAATAGGATGTATGATATGACACGGTTAAGAAAAAAATGAAAATAGACAGCAAAAGAGGGATGGAAGTCTTGGCTTTGGTTAATTTATAAGTTTGATCTTAGTAGTTAATGAAGCAATACAAATATAAAAGAATTACACTGCATGCTGAATTAGTTTAGATGAAGAATTCTTAAAACTAATTTCCTTGCAGTTCAGAACAGCTGAAGTGCAGCTGCCTGATTGGTGTGCCCGTACTCACATGGTACAGAGGAAGCAAACTGTTCTCAGGAAATATTCTAGATTGGGAAAAAGCCTTACTCACAAGGACGAACTGTATCAGCAGGCAGTGAGAGAGAAAGAAATCCTCTGCAACAAAACCTGAGCTCAGATATTACAGACACAGGAATAATGCAATTCAATATCAGGGGTTAAGAAAAATAATTTCGTATAATACAGCAATTATATATGTATTGTTTCAAAAACATTTATGTTACATATCTTGCATGTGCCAAAAAATATTTCCTTCAGTAAGAAAAACTAGGAATTTTTGTCATTCAGATACACTATTTATGTGTTACTATAATTCATTCACTGATTCTTCATCACAGACAATTTTTGGTATTGCTGTTCTTGACATCTATGTGAGCTTTTTTAACCTATTTCAGTGTCAGTAGAGACCTGGGCAGAACAGTGCTTCCTGTCACCTTGTCCTTGTAATTACCAAGAAAGGCACTACCAAATTTCCTCTCTAATATGAAAAAGTCTTAGACAAAAATACTGTTATTTTCTGATTAACCAGACTTTTGCTCACTCTTACCATAGTCAGTTACTTGTGTTTCCTTTTCCTGCTTCACGCTAAGATTTGGCTTCAGACTAAGAAAGCATCTTTTAGTGCCATTACCGGTACCACGCAAGACAATCACCCTTCTGCAAGGACGCCCATGTGTAATTCATTGTCAGGCCAGCAGCCAAGAGATATGAATGTGCTCATTGAGTTTTTTAAAACAAATGTTGAACTGCATGAACATCTTCAAGAAGAAAAAGCAAACACCAATGAGCAAATAGCTGCTTTTTTTCCCCCCCTCTGGTTAGTGTTAGACACATGATTACTATCCCTTTGCCTATTCCATCTGTTTCCACTTTCCATAAAAAACACTGGAATATTAAGTTAAACTTGGTGTGTTTTAACCTTGCATTACAAATAAGGCCTCCCGGGGGTTCCTGGATGCTCCACCATCATCGGCATCCTGCCTGAGCGTGTGGCGGGGGAGAGGGGCACAAAACCACAGAAAGATTTCCTAGCAGATATCTGATATCGCCCCTCACCTATCTCCGGTATAAAAGAAAACTAAGTTCAACATGCCAGAAAATGTACTTTGGTAGCCTGCAAGACTGTCTAAACAGAGTATGAAAATAGATGACATTACTTATATGATTTAGATTTTCTACTTTAAAATGAAATGCTTTATTCGTATAAACTCTCCTACAATTGTCAGAAGACGTAACTTTTCAAATGAAATGCTTCATCCCACTGATTTAAGAAAAAAAACCCACTGCTGTGAAAGCTTTAATTTCCCAAAACCACAACATTTTAAAATTTATTTAAAAACAAGGTGGAACAGTTTAATAAATCTACTGCTACATATAACATTCATTTAAGCAAGCTGACAGCTAGTTTGCTGGTATTGTATATGAGATACAAAAGGAGCATCACTATATTTATGTGTGCCTCAAAAAGGACCATATTATTTTAAAAAACAAAATAGTAAAACCAGAATGTTTTGGAGTTAGAGAAACAAAATTTCCAGAATTTTGCCTTCCAAGTATAGATTGTTCAAGCTTATGCCTGCAGCAAACAGGCGCATCTTCTGTCTAAGTGGCTTGGTGAGAGAAGTTCAAACTGAAATTGCTTTTACAAAAATGGCAGCATTCATTCATTTTCTGTGTTTGCAGTTTTCCCAGCTATTTCCATAGATCCTGGCTGCCTCATGGGTCTTAAGGATGCCATAACCTTAACCAGTCTTATAAATCTAGAGGGGGAAATGATCTGTCTCCCGTCTTAAGCAGAGAGCCTAGGAGAATGTCTACGGGGCTTTACCAGCAAAGTTGCTGAAAAAAGAGCCAAGATTCAGGGGTCCCTGACCTTTCCCAGCCCTCCTCCACCAGCACCAGTCTGCAGCCTGCTCTGTAAAAGTTTCTGCTCACCCAGGGAGCAAAATTAGAAATCTTCTCCAGGGACACTCTCTCTTTCTTCCAAGCCACTCATCAGTCCAATGAGACATGGAAACCAGAAAGAAAAAAGCGAGTTAAAAAAATGTATGTCACTCAGTCGGGGTTTCCCACAGCAGAGTGTAAATGCCCAGACATGTATGTGTAAACATGTTTAAACTGAGTAACATCAGCACTTAACAAGTGTTCGGATCCTCTCATCCCCACCGTTCATACAAATGTGCACGGCATTTCATTAATGGCGTATTTTCTCCAAAAATTTTTGGACTTATGACTGTTATGTAAGGCTTTTTGAAGGCTAATGATAACCGTATCATTCCTTGGAAAAAACTCCTGGTTAGTAGTCTCGTTTGTATCATAAGTCCCCACAGATCAAGGTAAACTTGATACATGTGGAGAATTTTCCAATAAACTAAAAATCAGATATTAAAAATAACCAACTGCAGTACATTTTTATTTTTAGTTCAATTCACTAGTTGTCGGGTTACGATTAGCCTTTTTTAAGTGAAACCTATGAAGCAGTTTGTCTATCCAATTTTTGTGACCACTTCTAATTCCTGCCACAGGTTCTGCAGAGAGGACGTGAGGTTTAGAGAGATTTTGCACCACCTAGTGAGCCACTGACGGCTGCATCAGCCAGAGGCGAAGCAGCTGCTAGCACGGAGCTCCAGGTGTGTTTTGAGTGGGTAAAATGCACTCTCAGCACAAAATTCGTGGAATTTTGGAAGCTGCTGTCCCACAAACACAGGTATGCTTTCAGCAGCACAGTTCCAGCCTCCGCGCCGTGAACGTCTCCTCTGTTTTAAAACTACTTGCTGCTGGTGCTGCTGGACCCACCTGGTGCCTGTACTGGAAGAGGCGTTAACCAGTCACCATCCCCCTGGTTCCCGGGGGCAGCTACATTATGTGCGCGGAGGTCTGAAATGATAATAGACTTTACTGCGTGAATGTGTGAGGACGCAGGACGAAAGCCACATGCTCTGCTCGGTGGGCTCTCACCCCAGGAGGGAAAAGCCTGGTCTTCAAATGTCTGATGACAGTACGGCACAAGCCGTAACACAAGCCTGCTCTGGGCCGGGGCTGGATACAAGTCACAATATTTTTCCTTAAATAATCATAGAATATCTCGATGACGCATAAGGTCATCGAGTACAACTCCCTGCTCCGTGCAGGACTACCTAAAACTAAATCATATGACTAACAGTGTTGCCCAGAAATATATATATAATGATATACAATATATATTATATTATATTATGTATAATATACAATAGAATTGCATTATATTTTATATGTTATATGTTATATATTACATATATATAATCACTAGGAATATAACAGGATGTAAAAATTACTTTCTCACTCTTAGAAATCCTTGTACTACAGGGAGCATCCACTGTTTTTCTGTACCCTTTTACTCTTCTTCATGCTTACGCTGCCAGTCATAGGTATCTCGGGTAGCCAACTGCTCTCTGCTCACAGCTTGAAGTGCCAGAGCACTGTTTGTTCAGAACTGAATAGTCTAAAAGCCGCATGTAAATAAGCAACATGAAAGCAGGGTCTCCCTCCTCCACTCAACCTTCTGTGGAGGCGAAAGGCAAAAAAACTTGAATGGAAAGAAAACGTCCATTTTCAACTGTCATGTTCAATGTAAAAGCCACAAAATTCGTAATTGGACTTCCTTTTTCAATAAATTCCATGCTATGGTGCGACAAGTAAATGTAACAAATATTTAACCTCCCTCCAACACAAAGTGCCTGCACATAAGTAGCGAATCGGGCCAAACATCTCTTTAGCTAAATATCTTGCTTCCTACAATAATGTCTGAAGGGTAACCATGGAAGTGTGTAAGATTAGGACATACGCATGTTAAAGGGCTCCATAATATTCTCTCACCCTCCAGAAATTTGCATGTTAGGGGTTTCTTAAATCAGAAGACAGCATTGGTCCTCCCTGGATTTCCTTTCCAGGAATATGTTCATTTTCCCTTGAACCCATACAAATTTCCCATGTTCACAACATTCTACAGCCACGGGAGGAACAGTCATCTTCTCTTTACTCTGAGAGTGGCTTTTGTTGCCCCCTACTTCTCATGTTGTAGAAAGCACGCTAGCATTACCTTTGCTCTGCCTCTCATGACTTAACAGAATTCTATCAGATCTCTCCCTTTCCCCCCATTATTTTACTCCTTTCCAGACAAAAGTGTTCAAATTATTAGGCTGCTTCTGCATGAAAAATAATTGCATACTCTTCATTGTCCTTCTCACCCTTCTTTAAACCTTTTCCAGTTCTTCCTTCTGAAGCAGTGGAATGAGAGCTGCACGTGTGTGCACGGGGAATTTTTACAGTGACAGAATTTATTCTGCAAGACACCTTGCTTTTTTTCACTGTTACAGACTAATTAAAAGCAAAAACCTCCAAGGACTATTATAGGTATTTTGCTTTATTTTTAATAGTCAGCTGAGAGCCAATTACTATAAATGTAAAATTAGGTTTTTGAGGGTTTTTTTATCCTGGTCTGTCACTTCACATTACCCACACGGACCTTTATCTTTGATGTCCTTTGACACATAATGTAACAACACCCTCCTGTAATTCCTCAGGGAGACTGAAGACTGGGGCGTACCATGAAAACGGAGTCTCCTCCTTATCTTCCCATCCCCACTCACTGATGGATGCTGATGAGCCTGGGTTCAAGACCCCTCCAGGACTTCCTGGAAGTTGACTGTTCCATCACGTCTCGTTGCCTTCTAAACCATTCCTTTCAACGTATAAGGACTCTACTCTCATAGACCATGACAGCCTAGCGGTTTCGGTACCAAAATGTGGTTTCTGAAATATATTGTTATGATTCTGATATAATTTCAGACTAGGAAATTTTATTATGTTTTTACATGGTTCCATTTAAGTGCATTTCCCATTACCAGGCTTTAGCATAAACAGGATTTTGCACAACAACTGTTCAGCAAGAACTACATAACTTTTACTCCAAACAAGCAAGGTAACAAGGTAGCTTATTCCCTGCTCTGCAGCTCTGACTTCCATGCTAAAGGCTTCTGCTGAAGGACAGCCTCAGCGTACTGCAGACGCAGAATTCACGTACGCCAAAGAGAAGTATAAATAGGGAGTGTTCGCCTAAGCAAAATTTGTGGTCGTTTTAGTTTATACACTTACATTACTTGCAGAACTTATGTAATTAAACGCATTAGCAAGAGAGACATGTACTACTGTGTGTAGTTATCGTTTATATAGCAACATTAAACATTTATAGCTATGCAGTTACAGTTTACCTGTCACCAGAATAAGTTCAGTTCGTGGAGACGTCACACTAAGGACAAGTGAAATTTTACTTGAAAGTCTCCTAAAAAAAGAAGAAAAAACATGCTTTAGCAGTAGATTGCTTTCGTCACTAACTAGAACAAATAGTAAATTCCCTGTTTATAGTCAGAGAGACTGAGGAATAATTTTTACTGAAGATAACTGGTTTTACAGCTGATTCATAAACCTGCAGATTGCACAAAGTCTCTGAATTATGCTTTGTCAGTAAGTGGAAACTAATGGTGTCTCCTCAGAGAAAGACACTTGTATTCCTTCACAGCCTACAGCTGTAGTTCATATACTGTGGCAGAAAGAAAGGGCAAGGGCAAGGGCAAGGGCAAGGGCAAGGGCAAGGGCAAGGGCAAGGGCAAGGGCAAGGGCAAGGGGAGAACAGCAGGAGAGGAAAACGAAGAGGAACTGTGGAGGTCCTTCGCTTTCTCTGCTCTTACATTTTGTGAGGAAAACAGATTACATAAAGATTATGAACTTCAGTTCTACACTATAATTTTACATGTATTTTTGTGAGGAAGTTAAATCATTAAACAACTAAATTCATAAAAAATAGCGATATCAAAATTTACCAGTGTTGCCAATAATTTCCAGGGAAGTTCCTCTCTCAGCTGATGTAAATAATCACAGTTCCACTGAATTCTGTGTGTCTTCACTTTAAATCTTTCCAGACAATTTTAAATCAATGATTGAAACACCTAAGTTTTGCACGGTTGATCTCAACTGTGGAATTCAGAACCATGTGCTAAGATTAAATGGACTGCAACATGCGGGGAACAAGGCGCTCCAGAGCAACTATCATGCCACGTGGCGGGAAGCCGAACTGGCTCAGCCTAACCAGCAAAGACTCCCCAAAAAGTGGCAATGAGGCTAGAGCACATCTGAAACCTTACAGCTCACTGGGAACTGGGTATTTTACTCAAGTCTGTAAGGAACCATGTAGGATTCACAGCCTGGAACCACTCACTCAATAGCTGGCACCCGCAACGTCGTTTTAAAAATTCTCTGTAGCCCCCATACATTGGAAACGTGGCAGTGAACGCAGCTGCTGGCACTACAGCATACTGCACTCATTCCCTACACTGCGTCAGTTTTTATTGCACCTATCCAGGCACAAGGGGAATTTCTTCTTTCTGTAAAAACATAATAACCCACATGTCCCATCTTCTGAAAGAGTGTTCTGGCTGCCAACCTGTTATGTTAGGAGTGAGCACTAGTGCAGAGCAGAGCCAAGCCCACCCCACTGTTTCTAAGGACCTCTAACCTGCAGGCCAGCGCTAACCATGTTCTGAGAACATCTGTTGGATGCAACCCCTTTGGGATCGCGAGAGGCGATCACCACATTTCTAGAATCTGATCCTATTTACCTACCGAGAAGCTCAGAGAAGGCAACCACTTCATTTCAGAGCCTCATGGCTCTATGCACTAAACAGCCAAGCCTTTCCAAGATTGCTCCGTCTCTAGGGACTTAATTAAGTTTAAAATAAAAGAGTAAGATGACAGCTGATGGTAGTGCAGTAGATACACAGAGGTTTTTTTCCACATTGCTATTTTAAAATTGGGTGACCAAACTTAGCCCTCTGATTTTTCTGAAGTTTGAATCTGGCTCTTCATGTAAAGTCTTTTGAATATGAAAGACCACATACAAATGTCACCTGTTATCATCTGGGCTGGATGGGAGGTGATATTTTTGGCAGCACTAAATTTTTATAGAACTTCTTTATGTCCAAGATTCCTTAGTATTTATTTTGCAGTTATGTGTCCGTGTCCTCTGGGAGTCTTGGTCTGAGAACTTTCTGCCGTGGTTTTGTTCGGTATTTGAATTAACATTCAGTTTCTTTTTTGTGTCATGGAGTCATGCCCCCCCAAGACTGAAGTTTGCGTTTATTTACCCCTCTTTGGAGAATTTATTATCTGACAGTAATCCCCTGAGCCTACAGATTAACCATCCTGGCATATTTAAAGCCTTAAATTTGAAAATAATCAAATGAGGAATAAAGGTGAAACATCACACTATTTGAAAATAAATGCTACATTGATGGATCAGCTGGCAGCCTTTCAGGTGCTATATGGAATTTGTTCCCATCTCCTAGTGGCAGTCAGTGAATCTTATTTTTCTTTTCAAGGGAATGACTCTAGGGCATTATTTGCTAATGCTAGATGGCTAAAATATACCAGTCTATCAGAAGTTGAATCTGGTGATCTGCTACACTGCACTTTAATTTTGTAAAAGGAAAGTCACCGTTCCTCGGGATATTAACTCCTCAGAAATACCACTCCGTACTTTGTTTTTTCTTGCCTATAAGGACGAGTGCAGACTTTAAACAGAGACAATCTTTTTTTTTTTTTTTTTCCTAAGTGGAAGACACTGCAGAATTCCCTTCATTAAACAGCATATGCAAATAAGAAGCATAACTTCAGAGTATCCAGAAAAAGGAACAAAAACCCACGGTTGCTGTGGCTGGCTGGCTGCAGCCCACGGAACCACTGCACCCACAATAAAAAGATGAAAAAGAAATAGACTCCAGCAACCTGTGATACATAACCAGATATTTACATTTCAGTCTAATAATTTTTGAAGAGCCACAGGTATACTCTAGACAACAGACTTCTCCTTTACCAGAAACAGCATCCAAAGAAAACCATAGAATGCTGTACATCAGGTTTACTATCCTTAACTTCCTTAATTGCTCTGACTGCATCTGAAATTACTCCATGTTTTACACTGCTTATTGTTCTTACTTTTAAGAATTTCAAGGGACAGTTGAATACTGTGAAATGTGATTGCAGTTGTAATAAAAACAAAAGCAATACCTTCAAAACATTGCCTTAAACATCTATGTAACAGATGCTGATGCTTTGCCTTAAGGTTAAAATGGATGCATTCAGCATCTGTTACTGAGTCACCGTGACAGAGATTAGAACGTTATGTTTGTGTTTAGATTATCTGCTATGAGCGCATCTGGGTGACTGTCCTGGGATTAATTTGATGAAGTCTGACATTTGTGTACTATCATCTTATTGTTATCTGGTCCTCACAGGGTTTGTTGGCAATTCCGTAACTACCTCCCCCATTCAACTAAAGGAAGGGAAATAAGAAAATGGAAAAGGTCAGACTTCTGAAGTAATCTTTACCATGTGCTTAACATTTACATCACAAAAATTAATGGAATAACTGTAACCGCAAGCACACAAGATAAAGGACAGAAGCTCTTTTTCCTTTGTGGTGCAAGCACCTTCTCACACAGGATCTGTCACTGATTCTTTCCCCAACTGCAGGAGATTTATTTCCTATTCTCTTCCAAGATGCCAGCAACCCAGCCTCCAGCTAAAGTTTGCTAAAGCAACTATTTTTGACTTCTCTCGATGAAACTGTTGCATTACATTCTAAACACTTCCTCTTTCCACCATGGTAAATCACAGAATGATAGAATGGTTTGGGTTGGAAGGGGCCTTAAAGATCATCCGGTTCCAACCCCCCTGCCATGGGCAGGGACACCTTCCACCAGACCAGGTTGCTCAAAGCCCCATCCAACCTGGCCTTGAGCACTCCCAGGGATGGGGCATCCACAGCTTCTCTGGGCAACCTGTTCCAGTGCCTCACCACCCTTATGGTGAAGAATTTCCTCCTTCTATCTCATCTAAATCTCCCCTCTTTCAGTTTAAAGCCATTACCCCTTGTCCTATCTCTACCTGCCCTTGTAAAAAGTCCCTCTCCAGCTTTCTTGTAGGCCCCCGTCAGGTACTGGAAGGCTGCTGTAAGGTCTCCCCAGAGCCTTCTCTTCTCCAGGCTGAACAACCCCAACTCTCTCAGCCTGTCCTCATAGGAGAAGTGCTCCAGCCCTCTGATCATCTTTGTGTCCCTCCTTTGGACTCACTCCAACAGGTCCATGTCCTTATGTTCAGCCCCAGAGCTGAACGCAGTGCTCCAGGTGGGGTCTCACGAGAGCGGAGTAGAGGGGGAGAATCACCTCCCTCGATCTGCTGGCCACGCTGCTTTTGAGGCAGCCCAGGATACGGTTGGCTTTCTGGGCTGCAAGCGCACATTGCCGAGTCATGTTGAGCTTCTCATCAACCAACACTCCCAAGTCCTTCTCCTCAGGGCTGCTCTCAATCCATTCTCCACCCGGCCTGTATTTGTGCTTGGGATTGCCCTGACCCATGTGCAGGACCTTGCACTTGGCCTTGTTGAACTTCATGTTCAGAGAAACAGCAGTGTGCTGGACTAGATCTGGGGTGCTGGAGATGCACACGGGTTTACAGTATCATGGCTGCTAAACCACTAGGAAACAAAACACTGCCAAATTTTCATCCAGCCTTTACTGGGACACAGTATTAGTCCACACATCAATAAATGCAAAGCTATTCCGACTCTGAGGTATTCAGAGAACAAAATCTTAAAACTACTGGGCCTAAATAGATTGACTGTATTTCCTTTCTCATTATGCCAGTTCAAACGACTGTGGTCAGTGGGAGCATGAAACATTTGTTGTAGCTTAATGGAGTTTGCCTTCTAGTGAACTGGAAGCTCACCTGCCTGCCACGAAGTCCAAAGGCAGTCATACTATCTATTTCACTAAGGTAAAACTGGATGCTAAAGTCTGAAAACGGCAATATTTTGTGTGGTTCTGACTACATACCAAATATCCTCAGCTTCCAAAATCCACTTTGCAACAGCCATATGTGTCAACCAATGCATGCTACGTTCAGAGCCTTTTTACCATTGTGTAACTGTGACATCTTAGTGTGAGCAGATAAAAGATCTGGATCCTTTGGTTTTGTTGCTTGCATCCACAAACCAAAACCTGCAGCAGAGCGTTGTATGCCTTTAACAGAGTGGGGTGGGGATAACTTGTGGCTATTTTAATTACGCCGATTTAATATGGGATTTTTTATAGGTATCAATTTATGTCAGCATGTTGTGAAGTAATTCCAAGGGACAGCCTGAAAATGTGGTACGCGATCACTTACATGCAAAAACAGTCATCTTACTGCACGAAAGGACTGAAAAGAAAAGGAAAAAGGTGAGACCTATAAAGGAAGATGAGCTCCAATGAATAAGCAATGCTGCTTCATGGAGATCCTCCAACAAAGATCTAGTGCTGTCAACGTAGATGATGGAGACTGACAGACCCCTATGACTTTGACAGAAATTACAAAATAATGGAGAAATCAGAGCAAAACCTCCTACATAATGGCAAAAGGTTATCAGTAGTAGCCCAAAAAAAGACATCAAACACACAATAGGGTACTAAATGCAATCTTATTCATGTAGCATCTTTAAGCCAACACCTACAGTTGTCTAGGACAGGCAAACTCAGGCCAAGGCAACAGAAGTTGAGGCTTATGTCGTAGGGTCAAGATAAAATTTAAGTAAGAAGCGACAGCTTGCTTGCTTTTTTGTTAGCTGGGAGCTAATGTGAAGGTACTAATTTAGTTTTCAAACATCCTTGCTGAAATACACTCAATGGTAAATTGAGATGTGTCCTTGAAAACCTCAGAAGTGAGGAAATGAGCAGGAGTAAACAGTGCCTCTCTTCTGACACCTGGGTTCATGGAAGCTTCTCTGAAACCATGACAGTTAGGTAACAAGATGCAACCACTTACAAGGTCTTACCTATTTTGAGGGAAAACTACAGAGAACCACATCTCACTTTAAAAAGCTTCCTATTCTGCTAATTTACGCAGAAATGGCAGCTTGAAAGAATATGGTCTTCTGGAAGTGCCTGCTGTAGAGCACCGCCTGAGAAATAGAGCTCTAATTTCTAATATAAACACATTTTAATATAAAGCTGTTTGAGAAGTTAGACAAATGCTTCAATTTAGCACATCTCTATCTCAGTACAAAAGTAAATGCTAGATGCTAAAATGCTAAAATGCTAGAAATGGTAAATGCTAGAAAGCTCTCAGAAGATATTACAGGAGCCTTTTCTTCTCAGAGACGCTGGAGAAAGTCACACCTGACACCTCTCCCAAAGAAAAGTGTTGGAAGCCTTCTTTGCAGCAGGTGAAGGCAAACGCTAGCTGAGGTAAGGAATCTGTCACAGATCGGACACAAGCTCCAGCACGATAAAAGAAGGCATGAGACAAATTGTCTGTGAAAGTGTTTGTAACATCAGCCATTCTTCACGTTGCGCAAGCTACACCAGAAATGGGGAAGGTCCAGTTCTGCAAAGCGATGCATTTTGTGCCATTTGTGAGGGTGCCACAGTGAATGTTTCACTTTAGTGTCAGCTTTGTAAAACCTAAAATCTGAATTATCTGTCTTTGCTGTTTCTTTTCTATAATAGTTGCCAGTGTGGCCTACTGGCTTTAACAATCAACATAACCTGCCACTTCCTAGGGGCACTAACTATCGCTTCCTTCTGCAGTTGTACAATGCAAAACACAAATCTGACAAAAAAAAGTAGCTTATGAAGTCCACAACAAGAATAAGTTTTAGTGTAATGCGTTAGGTTCTTCTCATTTGATTCTAGTGAGGACAACATGATTCCAGGAATGTGTTTGGTCTGAAAGTTTCAGTGCCACTGAAACCCTGGTCTTTAGAAAACACTGGAAGATGAACTTTGACTGTATAGACCTTTAAATAAAAATAGCATTTTTACTAATGTATTCTTCCCAAGTGCCTGCTTCTTCCTAGTATGTTTCCCATCCTAATACTGTATGTTTTTGCAGCTGGCAATTGACACTGCCAATGAGCCTTTATGTTCAATGTTATTTAATATATTCCCATCAGAAAGCTATTTTTACTATTCAATTTCAGTATCTTCTTTAAGTGTCTCGCATATAATGTTCATATTTTAATTTGCATTTTTTCCCATAGGATAAGTAAATAAAGATTCAAACAACAATATTGAAAGAATTTAGGCTTGTTTGCTGAGAGAAAGAATTTTATAGAGTGGAAAACTGCTTTGTTTTACCAAAAATAAAGGAAAAATGCAACTTTATGTTTCAGGCGGCTATACTGCAGATAACTGATACAGCACCATCATAATGGCACAGTTGCATTTAATTTTACAGGTATGGGAAAATAACATGTTCAGTTATCATTATAAATGGTAGGATGAAAAGTTCTCAACATATTGTCCCATCGCATAGAACAATCTCTTGACCAGCTACAACCGGCCCTTCAGGAGGCAGTCTGTGTGGGTCCGCACGCACGTGCCGTTTTTCCGTGAAACTGGAAATCCTGGCCTAGCATTCCGTGCTGCGGCTAAACCCATGCCACCCCATCTTCCCTGAATGCTTCAGCAGCATGCTTGCGAGGCATCACACATCACACAGTCCTGCGTTCTGCTGTCCCAGTCACGGGGTGGTGAGGTGGGAACCTTCAGGCTCCCATCTGGAGGAAACGCCAGCCTCTTCTAGGGCTCAGGACCATTCTTCGTGCCAAGGGCATTTGAGTTCAGCGCTCTCACAATCCTTTCTAGATCTTCATACATACAAAGCTCAAAACACCTAGCAAGATGGAGTCTGTTCCACCTGAGAGTACAGCAGCGGCATAGACTACAACTGGGTCTTTCATTCACACTTCAGATATACTTTGCTCATGAAACTGTAATTGGCGTTTTGTCCACATTGCTCGCAAAGCTCACAATAGCATGGGCTGATTTACTGTATTTGAAGAGCAGATATCATCAGCCTATGTTTGCTCAGGACATATCTGCCATTGCTGTATTACAGTAAGATACAAGTTTCCTTTCTGCTATAGTCTGCTAAATAAGCATCCTCTGTCCCTTCCCCTGGACTGAGAAAATTTTTATTCACACACAACCAGTATAAAAATACTGTGACCTTTTTAACAATTTTCAAGCCAATACTTTCTGCTGAATTGGAAAAATAATCTTATGTGGCTACAGAAATAATGTTTGTGTTTTATCAGTGTTGTTCCCGCCAAAGGCTGGATTATCTGTTTCACATCCATTTAAACACAGGAAGGTTATAACAGGGCAGACAGCAATCTGGACTTTATTGGCTGGGAAAACTGACCTCATAAATCTGATTTGATACATCTGTCCTTTCGGATGTCTGCATATATGCCATGCATCCAGTTGGCCATGTGCCTGCTCAGTGGTAGATCAGCTTCTGTGGCTACTGCAGAGGATTTTCCATCTCCCCCTCTCTGCTACAAAAGTAAATATATTGAAAGAAGTGCAGAAAGGAAGACATGTTTATGGTTGCTTGTAGGTGCTTAAGAGAGACAACGTACTGTTATGATTAACGGTCAGGAAGCCACTCAAACTACCTAGAGCAACGTTGATTATGTCTATCCATCTATTTCTGTAAGCAGACACTGGTATTACTCTCATTGGTGTACTTTCTGAGTGCACAGGAGAGTCTATGAACGGAGTACATCACTACACAATCTTGCAGGCCATCTCACATCCCAAATACCTTACAGCTCCCACTTCAATAGCAAAAGATTGGTATCTACCACTTAAACCCCGTTAAAAATACCAAACTTTCAAAGAAAGAGACCAAGTTTCAAGTAGGGAATGCAGGATCAGAACTACCACTGTATAACTACAAAATAGGTATTATGATGTAGCAATTATTCCAGGTACATGAATTTGCTGAAATGCATTTCCTAGAGTGAAATGTTTCAGTTTGTTTATCACCAAAGACACATGAAGTCTGTTGCTCTGCACAGTGCAGATACATAATAGTGAGTTTTTTGAAGGGAGGCACCAGCAACCCCTTTTTCCTCCAGTGTTCTCGCCATTTCATGATTTAGGACCATCCATACAGGCTTACACTACTTGTTTTCCATCAGTAAACCAAATTAATATAATTAGTGAATACAAGAGAGAGAAAAAAAAAGACCACATTTCGCTCATTGCCTTTTCAAAAGGAAGACTGTCAATCTATTTAATAAAAGCTCCTACAGCAATAGGCAGTTTTTAAAACAGCTCATGCTCAGCTCAAGAACGTGTTCTCTTCTTTCTGTTAGCTTCCACTGGTCTCTAGGAGCCTTGATGTGAACCTGCAGAAGTGCTGCTATGATACTCTACCTGGAAAAGTGACACTATATGATAGAAGTAGGAACAAATTAAAAATTAAATATTGGCATTTTAGAATGTTTCCCTCCTGCCTTAGATTTTCTTTTTCGATAGACTCACGGGTAATTTCATGATTGATAAACATTTCTGTTCCAAATGTCTGACTTAGTTGCTAGATGCATATAACAGCAGTAAAATATATACCTAAGAAGCCTGGCATCTGCAGTGATTTCTGCTTGTTTCAGGCACTGTTGCTTAACTTCATAGTGGGAGAGTAGAGGATTAAAAAGGAGATTAGCCTCCATACTATGGAGGGATTTGGCAGTCCAGCTGCTTAGAAGGAAAGCAAAGAAGAAAAGGCTCATGCTATTGATCGAATCTTCTGCTGTGTGCTGAGAGCGCACAGCCGTTTGATCTGATTTTACGACGACTCCACTTCCCAACAGCTCTTCTAGTAGTGCAGGACAAGGTAAGATCATCATGGGAACAGCAGCTGATAGAATAATCCACTCATTGATTTCTTCTCCCTGCTTACTCCCTGTGTTTTAATTGAATTTTGTGGTTCAGCATTGGTTTCAGCCTGTGCTTTCCGAGTCAACTAGAGTACAAAGTAAAGCAATGGGAAAAATCAAATTCTTGAATTTTGTCCAAATGGAATTGGACAAAAATAGACCCAAAGATTCTCATTACAAATTTGACTCTGGAATGAAGGTTGTGTTGGGGTTTTTTGTGTTCTGGTTTGGGTTTTTCTCCTTTTCACTCCTTGCAATAAGGGCAATGTGAAAAGGAGAATGCTGGGAAAGAGAAATTTTCTTGTTCCCAGCAAGCAGGTTAAAAAATTAAGGGAGCTGGAGGTTTTGAAGAACTCACTTTTGACACACAAGTCACAGATGAAATTTAGCAGAGTGGGACAAGTTGCTGTCAGTCACCTCTTACATAAATACTTTCTTTGCCAGTCATGCTAGAACTTGGTTTGCAGTCTCTCCTAAGTGCACTATGTAAATGCTAATAATTTATATGCTGGACATCTAAAGGCATTGCAACGTTAAATATAATTCTAAAAGAAACGGAGACATTTAAAAATAGAGATGAACAGTTCACTTCCACTCCAGCCCTGGGGAGAGTCTTTACGTGCCCTGCCTTCCCCGTGCTTAAGTTAAGCTTCAGTCAAGTAATAGTGTTATCCATCACCTTGAGAGCATGGTCCTGCATTACTCTTTCTTTCTGCTTTACCTGGAGAATGCCTTTAGGAATCTAGGAGTTAAGATTTACAAACACGGATGATGATTTGTTTGACGATTTACTAACAACCAAGACTATAGATGATAAGCTCCCATTCAACATCTCCCCATTCTCCAGCATCCCATGCAAACTGCAGGTAACTAATGCCCTTTCCTCTTTAGCAGAGCTGTCGCAGAGGCACGATTTCATTCCAAAAGGACAGTGTGTGAACAGTGTTGTATACTTTTTCAAAAGTTCAAGTGGCAAAGGAACTGATAGGCCATATGTGAACAGAAAATACATGATAAAAAAAAAAGGCGCGCGCACAGCTTTTCACACTGACCACAAGATTGTACAATGACTTCGGGCCCACTAAAGAGCTGCATGCATAAAATCAAGGCGAGAGCTGAAGAATAAGAGAGGCACTCTTTGAATATCCTGTAAGTTACCCTGGAACTCCAGAACTCCTTAATAGCTGTTCTTTATAGGAAAACATTAAGCATATATATTACGTGAGATTTCTTTATGAGATTTGAGTTCTGCTCTTAATATAGTAACACTTACAATTCCTCGGTTAATTTCCAAGCAGAATTACTTCATCCATCTGACAGCTTGCATTTGGAATGATACAAATTTTGGAAAGGCTTATGGAATGACAAATGCAATGTAAAATTGTATTTGCATGTCCTGAGGAGAACAGTAAGAAGAGGAAAACCCCAAAATACCAACTCTCCCTTCTTGCATAATGAAGAATAGTTTTAAGATGTAATTCAAAAGAATCACAGCATAGCAAGGAGAATGGTGCCAAGACACATAGCAGAATGGCAGGAACTCAGGCAGCGCCAAGCCTTTAACACTACAGATCTTGGATATTCATGCAGAAGCCAGGCATGATGCTACCCACAAGGCAGCTACATGTCCATGTCTTGTCACCGACTTACACTGCACGGTCTTTCAGATTACAAGAACGAAGACAAAATGAGGCAAGAGCCTTCAGCGATACTGATTATCTGCACATTTTTCTAAACAGCAATCATAGGACAGACAATCAAAACTCCTTTTTATGGCAATGATTGCTCTAGTCTTATCTTCTTCATGTTTGGATAGAGGATATAACATGTGCATTGCATTAAGGAAAGGAGGAATAAGATTTGATATCCAGGTTAGAACCAGTAACCGTCTCTCGTTTGGGGATCATCTGGTCTAAGTGGGGCTCTTCTGCCATCCAAAGAGGGCCCACATGGGTTTTATTACCCAGGCTCAAGATGAGCTAGCCAAAACGTGTGCCTTCTACTGCTGCTTCCAGAACAACATTCTCACTGAAACACTCTGTACTTCACCAGACCCGAGGCACTGCTGGCAAGGTAATTAACCCATTCATTCCAGCAATAAAGTACTGTGCAAATCTCCTAGTGGTAATATATCCACTTCATCCGTAGTCTCCAATTTCTTCAATAGCATGCAGAGTAAGTTTTTGTTTGCTGAGCACTACATGACCGCATTATATAAAGCTGCTGCTAGCAATATCAAAACATATTAAAAGTTTAACTAAGACAATGTGTTTCAGAAGAATTTGCTTTCTTTGGAGCTGGAATGTCCCCATAAAAAGGCATGATCTGTACTAGACTGAGCTGTCCAATGATCTGCAAACGCTGCACATTGTGTCCTGGAGTAAACCCTGCTTTCTTCAAACCCAAATTGGTTTGGATTCCTCCTGTGCATGCAGAGAGCATTTTCAACTAATGCTACAACTGCATGTCTTAAACCTGCAGTTTGATTTGTACGGGTGACTTTCACAGATGTACTTTCACTTTATAGTATCGCAAGTCTACTGACAACGCCACAGAGCCTCTTCATGGTGCCCCTGGGAGGGGGTGTGTGTGAAAGTGTCCCTGAAAAGCATAGCTGTTCCCGTTTTCAAGGCTTGATCCACTACCCTGATTTGGCCAAAAAAAAAGTTTTTTTTTCCCCCAAGATTCTCCCTCTTCCTGCTAGCCCGCTGAAAATACTGTTATTTATGGAGATCTGTGCAGCATACAAAAATATAATTCAGCACATGCACATTTTTAATTCCTCCCTGTGCCAACACGGACTCGTGGTTACTAGCGGCCTTCTGCTTCTCCTGAGTGCCTCTCTCCCCATCTCACCTGGCCTCCCACCACTACTTCGCCTCATCCTCTGCAGCATCCCACATCTCTACTACAGCTGTTTCACTATTTCTCCTTAAAGCTTTATATTCCCCAGTCTCCCCCACCTCCCCATTAATACTTGTGGTCCCACATTAGCACACACGGCAAGAAAGTCCAGGACACATAAAAGTGAGTCAGTTGAGAGCTTCACTTCACTGCTGTTAAAGGCTGAGGGATTTCAGTTTTGCAGACTCTGAGAAGATTCACCCAGCAATACAGAGGTGAAAATCATGGTGAAGATGAGACAATGTCTATATGACTGAAAGAAAAACCCGGTGCATGAGTGTTACAGTCCTACCAGGGCTTGACTCCATGCCTAGTTTTCCTCATAGCAAAACTGAAAAGCTGTGCCTTCATTCAGTTTTTAACTTAGAATACTTCTCAGAGACAGAACTATGCCTTTTACTGCAGAACAACTTCACATACATAAGTACTCCACACTGGCTCAGCCCAAAGGCAGTTCTGGCCTGGAGTTGCGTCTCCAACAGTGTCCAGGAAATGTGTAGAAAACAAGTGCAAGAAACAGGGCAAGTGCAGAGCAATTCATTCTTTGATATACCCTCCCAGTTTACTGCCTTTTTTAGTAGTAAAGGCAAGTTGTAACATTGGCAGGGAGTCCCAGTTTTTTACACTTTCACCAGTTCCATTGTTGTTACACAATACAGAGCTCAGGCCCTGGCAGACAAGTATGATATGAAACACTTTTAGAGCATTGCTTTAAATGCAATCATTTGCACTTCTTTTCAGCCTTCCCCCAAAGCCTCTTTAAGATTTATCACTAAAGACAAGAAGATACTGGACACAGAGATGGTGGAGAGCAAGTCCATCCTTTGAGTCTTCTGGTGTCAGGGCAGGATCCCTCCAACTGAGCACATTCTTTAAGCTATTTTAAAATGTCCCACCCTCAGGAGTCAAATGCATCTCACTCTGAGTTTGATGTTAAGCCTATGTTCCTAATTTCATAGCAGGACTTCCTACTACATCCTTTGTACCTCCCCCAGATAGTACTGAGGGGACTACGGCTGAGTGCAGAAGCTCAGGTCAGTCATAGCTAGACGCTGAATTTTTTCCTTTGTGCGTGTACACATACACGTAGTGAGAGAATACTTACAAATGCAGGGGATAACCCTCATGCTTTAACATACTACTCATATTCTGATATCTAGTAAGAGAAAGGCAGTTTAAAAAAATATTAGTGATGACTGCCTCAAAAACGTGGGCTCCCTCCAAAAGAGACAGAACTAGCTTCTTGTAGCAACGTGGAGTGGTGTTCGGTAGGGTGGACTGGTGTCCAGTCTGAGACATCATTCGCATGCCTGAAGCAAAACTGCAGGCAAGGTCTGATCTTACTACTGTGAAAGCAGAAAGGCCTTGTCAATATCTGCAGAATCTGAGCCAACAGAAAAGCTAGGAATCAGCCTGACAAAGCCATAGCACTGCTCTTTTCAGTGAATAAAAGCCACTGCAGGAAAGAGCCATTTTACACTTCATTGTTGTGAATCTGGTCTCTAGGTTTGGATGGTTTCTCTTGATCGGGTTATGCAAGCCTATGTGTCCCCAGAAAGTGGCAGTCTCTTCAAGCACATTTTCCTTTAGAATTAAAATAACATTTTGGAAATAAAATTGCCCCGTGACAAGAATAAATCATAGAACAGCAGCTGTAGTGATTAGGTCGTAAGGACGTGCATAACGCAACACTAATGAGCTGAAATACACTCTTGCAGAACATCAAAATGATTTCTTCACATGGGCGAAGGGGTTCCTTGGGTTTTTTTATGAACATTTAGTGCAACAGATGGCTTGACTACTGTGGACATAAAAATGGTTTTACCAGATGTCACCACTGCTTGCAAATGTCAGACATCTCAGAAAATCTGTATGCCTCAGAAATCACCTACACACACCTTGGGGCGCCTCCCTGCATCCACATGCTGTGTCCATCTGCAGTTCTAGTCTCAGGAAGGGCACAGTGGGGTTAGAAAAGGTTCACAGAAGGGCATGTGAGGAGATTAAGATGATGAAACAGCTACCTTATGAGGAGAGACTAGAAAGACTGCGGCTGGACTGGGGAGGAAGAAGGTGGGGCAGGACATGATGAAGGTTTACAAAACGATGAAGTTGGTGGATAAGGGGAATATGGAACAGCTGTTCACGAAACCTGACATTACTGAACCTTGTGGACACTCACTGAACCTTACGTGAGACCAATTCAGAACAGGGACAGCAAAGTACTTTAAAGAAATGGTAGAGAACTTCTGGATCTTGTTGCCACAAAATGTTGTGGAAGCAAATAGTGCCTGTAGGCCAAAAAAAGAACCAGACAAGTTCGCAGACAACAGGTTCACCCAGATATAAATGGAATTAGGGTAAGGATGTGCTTTCAACGTCCCTACTTCAATGACTGCGAGTAAATCTTATCTCCTGCTGCCACTTTTGGGGACAAAGTGCATTTTTTATTAATCTAGTTCTGCTGTAGTCATTAAACACTCTTTTCTGTTCCTAAAGCTTTAATGAAAAAACCCCGAAACACCAAACCCAGTACATTTACCACAGAATACAGACTAACAAAGCTAACACTTTCAGGCGTTGATATATAAAGAGTGAATAACAGTACTATTTTTAATTACTGCAATGCAACACTGCTAGGAACAGAGAACCGTGTTTTACAGCAACTCCTAATTGTGCTCCTCCTTAGAAACACCGAGGAGCACCGGTCAGGGAGAATCCTGCAGATGGGATTCTTTTTCAAAGACCGAATTCAACTTAAGGAAATTAAATCTTGAATGACTGGGAGACAATCTGTGGTTCTCCCCAAAGCATGGCCTCTAGCATGGTAATTGATTTATGGTAAAGCACAGGTAGCTTGAAAACTTTTACAGGGTGTGTTTGAAGAAATTTGCTGATATCGTAAAGCCTGTCCTGGTACCACAGCTCAGACAAATCCTAGATGAACTTTAAAGCAGCCATGTAATACCTGTTACCACAGAGTAATCGCTAACTTTACCAAATTACTTTTTTCACCTCAACTCCATCGCTTGGTGAAACTTTGCTAGTTAGTACTTCACACTCCTCTGCTGCGGCACAAATATTCTCTTAAAAACTTTCGGCAAAACTGGTGCCCCTGAGAAAGAAGTTTTAGGCAGCGTGTTTATAGAAAAAGAGGTGGGCCAAGCAAGCTGGACCTCTTGTGACCATGTTCAGACCAAAGAGCAGGAAAAGATATTTAATGAAAAGCCTAATTTTACACTTAAAAAAACTTACATACCACCAACTTAAATGCCAAAGTGTTTGTCCCACCTCCTCCACAAGATTTAAGCAATGAGGCAACCTTCCCTGATATCACCGAGTTCTCCTCTTGTGGTCTACTTCATGACAGAAGGTCAAGGGGCACCCTGAAATGTTTTAGGGCACACTGAAAAAAAAAAAGATACTTCTGTGGGAGAATCTTTGGCACAGTGCTCATAGTGCCTGTCATGTTCTGAAGCCGCTTGCTATTCAGGGCTGCTGAAGCCTCCCTTAAAAACCAGTACAATGTGCTGCCTTGTGGGGATTGCCTGTAGGTCAGACTCTGATACGCATCATATTCAATGCGCCTGTGCCTCTGGTGAGACCTGTGGATGTATATGAAGATCCAGTACTGCAAGCCTGAAAGAAGGAAAAATTCTGATATGATCATATGTCATTTGCCCACTAACAAGGCAAAAAGGATCAGATTATAATACTCCTCCCCTGTGGATATAAAATCTCTTAAGTGGCTGCCAACTCCCAAAGGTCATGAGCAAAGTATGGCTGTACTGGCAAATTATTCTCATTATCTCAGTGCGCATTATGCACATGTGATGCAGCCAGACTTTGACAAGGAGATATAGTTTCTATTAGAGCATGGTGAAAGAGCGGTAGAGAGCAAGAAGTGAAAACATGAGGCCCATTTCATAGATCAGAGCAGAGAGGAGTCATTCTACGCCAGAGTCAATACTCCCCTCTGGTCCCAAATCCTTTGCAGCAAGCAGCGGAGCAATGTTGGAAGCCATGGTTTCTCAGGGAACCTGCAAACGATAGCCTCGCTATCCAGCAACAGGTGGCATGTCCAGACCTCCTGAAGAACGGTCTCATTTCATGCTGACATTGGGTGAGTCTCTAAACAGCCATGAGCTTCACTGACAGTGCTAATACCCCCCAAAAAAGGATACCGCTGTCAGACTCTGTGGATCTTAGAAAGATTAATGCTAGCACAGTGTTAGTAGCATATAACCAGTCAAAAAAAATCCAACCCCAAAACAGGGGAAGCATGCCTTTTACTAGCTCTTGAAATGCTCCTGTCACGGAGATGAATATGAAAGGTACACCAGACCATGTGTGCTTCTTATAAAACTGCATCAAAGGAGCTTTTGTCCACGGAGAGAGACCTCATACAAAAGTCCACAACTAGTGAACTCTGACTGACAAACTCTTTATGGTTTCCAAGGAGGATTCAGACTTCAACCCAGGTCTGGTTCAGCCCAGTGCAAAAAGCTACGTCCTGGGAAACATCTTTGCAGCTACTAAGCGGAGTACCTTAAAACATTTTATCCTCTGACAGAAGAGCATGGAATAAACATCTGAGTGCTGATTTTCAAAAACCACAGTTCCTTTAGTATTTTAAATAGCATATACGCTCTCATTTGACCCTCACTGCCAACCAATAGCTGAGCGTTAATAAAAAAGGTATTCCAACAGAAGTGCAGGCCTTGTGTATTCCAGAAATATTTGGAGTTACTATATCTTTCCAAACAATCAGGCAAAATCTCTGCTGAGTCTGAAGAGTAATGTAAAGTTTTTCTCCTAGCTCTGCTCTGTCTATATGTCACTGCCATTAGAATTATATTCTCTGAAGCACTTGAACAATCAACAGACATTTTGCTTTTAGTAAGCTCAGGGTTTTGAGATGTTTTAATCTATAGTAAAATGGTTTCTTTCTACTGTGCGCTACATAACTAAGCCAAAAAGAAAGAAAAGATTAGTGCAAATCACTTCCATCATTCACCATAAGTAAATATTTCTAATCACCGCTTGGTTTGAATTGCAGTGTATTGGAAATGCATCACGTACAGATCAATTTTCCCGATGCACCCAAGCTCATTCTGTATGTGTTATCGACTCAACTGTGAAGCCATGTGGCAGAAACAGTTAAGGAAATATTTACAGGAGACTGAGTCCTACAGCAGAGCAGTAATGAACTTGTTTGTCTGACCTATTTATTCATGACCCATAAGTGAGCTTCTGCTTTTTTCTAGTAACTTCTACCATACACATAATACTATAAAGTAATGCTACACAAACTAACAAAGACAAAATAGTCCACTTAATTCCTGTATCAACTTTTTCATTTTTTAGAACTAACACAAGAAGAGAATTTGCATTGTGATCATTCCAACCTCTTGATTAACTTCTACCTACCCAAACATGGGTAAGCTTCCTCCAGCTGAGTATTAAGGGAAAAGTTTAATATCTCTTTACATTCAATTTAGCCTTAGGAAGAGAGCTCTCAGACAAGTTTATGCAAGATAACTTTTATTTTCTGGAAATTTTTAAAACTGGAAATGATAAATATTCTTTTAGGTAAAACAGACGCTGTCTTATACTTTGAATGCCTCATTTGAGATGCTTAAAACTTTTCCTGCATTCACATCAAAGCACCTCCAGGACACCTCGGGGAAGCGGGTTAGTTTTGATACGTCTTTTTTCGAAGAGACTTAGTATTACAAGGAAGTATTGAATGTAACGGTTTGCACACACACACATAAATAAGTGTCTCTGAAAAAAATAAAACTTGTTAACCTCCTCCCTCCCATACCTTTATGGGATCTCTGAAAACTGTTTGATGCTGTCTTTCTCGGCGACCTGACAGACCTGACCCGGAGAGAAGCAGGGTTCATTAGTTCCGTGCTCACAGAACTTCTCTTTATGCAGCTGCCTCTCCGATTCCAGAGCACATCTTTTCCTTACGCAGCCTAACATCACCAGTACCTCACCTTGTACGCAGTGCCCTGCCAAAGCAAGGAAATCCTCAGCTCACGGAGGATAAAAGTTAAGCAACCATGCACGTAGCAAGACTTTTCTCTTCACATCTGTGGTTCAGACCACTGCTAAAAGAGAAAGACCTGTGACCCCTGTGAAATGCTTTCAGCCGCTCAGCTCGGGGTACAGTAGTCCTGGGGTTAGGCATTCTTCTGCGCATTGCTGGTGTGCCCATAGGGCCACATCTACTCCAAAAGCTGGAAACGTGTTTGTTTGGGTTACAGGGGAACACAAGAAAAGAGAGTACAAGCGAGTGCTTCTTCCCCAGGGATTGTCACAGCTGTCTTGCTTGCTTGCTTATATCAGCCTGCTGGTGGAAACTCAAGAGGTACAAGAATAAGGTACAAGAGGAGGATTTCTTCAAGACAGAAATAAGTGCTTGTGATACAGATTAAGTATAAACACCGTATATTATTGATTACTGTGTCCAAATGACCTTTTGTGACCACAGTTTTAAGAAAAAACAGGCAGCTCGTGCCAAGAAATCAATTGTAGAGATGCTAAACACAAGTGTGCACTAACTTTTAAGTAAAGAAAAAAAAAGCGTATCTTTTTATATCCGTTTTGATGCTGTTTGCTATAATCACAATGGGCTATAATGCTCTTTCAAATTTTCCAGCACAAAGTCCTAATCTGAGGATATTCTAATGAAGCGAGACAAATGCTCAACACAAGAATAGCCTGGCATTTCTGCAATGAAATATGAAGCTAAGGCCAAACCCTGAGGTCAAGTTTTACAGGCAAAACTTTCAGAAACTCTGATGGCTGGCTGTGTAAATGAAGACATCACACTTTGGCCTGTGACTGCTATCGTGTGTGGAAAGCATTTTTGTTTTAGAAAAACAAAGCAATCTGCATAATCCTGGCAAATTAGGAAGGTAATTTTAGCACTTGCATCAAGCAGTTTCCTTAGGGATATTTCAGGCAATTTTAAATGCACACCACCTCCAAGAAACTGTCTGGCACTGAAGCCACTGTTATCTTTGGCACTGTGGGAAAGACATTTCAGGTTTATCTACTAGTTTTAATAAAATATGAAGATATGCTTGCTTCAGGTTCAGAAAGCAGCATATCCATGTGGCAAATAAGAAACATTATTATCTCAAAGCTGCTTTGCCTTCTTGCTCTACGCCTTTACCTAGTCCCTTCCACACATCCTTCCCTTCCCCTACGGATTTGAAGGACCAGTCTCTCCAGATGGCTGCCCTCTTCTGGATGGAATCAAAAAATGTTCGATTAGTTCCACACAGATAAAATGCAGTAGTCTGCTTTTCAACAGAGGACGATTTAAATTTTTTCCTTGTGTCTGTGTAATCTATGCCAGAATGAGAATGATGAAATTCTAAGGGGCTGCTTCATAATTCTCTACATAGTTAGCCAACTTTTTTTATAATAGAGTTTTTAGCCAACTTGCTTTTTTTTGGTATCTCATGAAATTTTTCACTTTTGCATTTCTTTCCTATATTTATCAGTGCCTAAAGCACACTGTTGTTTCCTTGTGAAGTACTTAATCCTCCTCCACAAACATAATGGAAAACATTTCCATATCTCTTTGTTGCTTAAGGTAAGCATGTTAAACACAGAATATTATGGCTGGAAGGGTTCTTATATAATCTTTTCCTCCGCCCCAAGACAGGGTCAAATATTTCTTTGCTACTCTAGATCAGTGTTTGGCTGACCCCTGTTAAAGACAGCTGATAATGGGGACTGCACAATTTTTGCAGGGAACCCAGTCTACTGCTTCACCAGTTAACTATTAGCGTTCCTCTAGGTTTGTTTATACACTCACGACACGAGTAAAGGGCTCTAGAGCTGATTTTCAAAAGGACCCATTCACCAGGGAGCTCGGAGTTTCCTTCTGTGAGCTCTCATCTTTAAATTGAGTGCAAGGATTAAGATGCAAAGTAGAAAGGCTGAAGACAAAACATCCCTTAAAGAGGGTTTCAGTTCTTGACAGTGGAACCAGGAAGCCGGAGGTTTTTCTCGGTATTATGTATGCACAGTCATACAACCAGCGCACGCTTTGAAACTTTCACTGCACATCTGTGCATCACTGCATGGACTAGGCACCAAGCCAAGGGCTGAATTCCTACGAGTCCGTGCAGCTCCCACACGTTTACAGCACTAGGACCCAGAGGGAGCTTAATTTCTGTGAGTCAGTGCAGCTAGCTGAGCCCTGAGAGCAGTGAATGAGGCTGGAAAGGCAGAGGGAATGTGAATGGCTCTTCTGGCTTGGGAAAGTGTCCACGGACTGGGGTGCTACAGACTACAAACCAGCTTGGACAACCCTCCGGATTCCCCGTACCCCCGGCGTGCAGTGAAACTGCTCTGAGGTGAGTGACCCCACAACAGCCAGTTTTCACAAAGCAAGTAATGCGGCTATTGCACCAGTTGTGGAAGTTTGGTATCTTCAAAATTAGCCAATGTGTTTTTGCTGTACAGTGATTTTCGCTCTCTTGAGGAGGAACAGATCAGATGTCTTTGAAATACGGAGTGCTCATTGCTTAAAAATAGCATTTGCAAGAAAAGCATAGTCTAGCGAAACTGAAAATTGCATCTACTAATGCAGGTTAAACGGCACGCACATCTGGAAGGTGTTCATAAAGCATTTGTGTTTAAGCTTAAAGCTTGAAAAACATCTTTAGTAAGAACAGCTTAATCTTAGAGAAACGTAAGCATTCTTCTCATTCTTTTTATCCAGGTATATGAGAACTTAGTTTTATTTGCATCGTACGGCAGTTACACCTATATGAAAATTTTTTACTGTCTTTGTTCTGAATATTAAGGCTTAACGCTTTCCTTTTTTTTTTTTTTTCCCCCTTGTGATAATTCTCCTCTAGATAAGAACTCCTTTCTTTCTTTACTAACATAAATAAATAGGAATTCTGCTAAATCAAAGCATGACTGGCCCAAGGCAGAAACCTTTTAGCTATAGGCAGAGCAGTAGTTCACTAGAGACCATGTATCCTCTAGGATGCCCACTTGGAAAAGCTTGCAAACTCCCTGCCGCCTGCCTGTTAGTGACAGGATGAACCTGACAATGTTTATTGATTTATCGTGGGTGATAACAGTGTTTTATCTGACACACCAGAGACAAAAATGGGGACCCCAGGCAGGGAGAGAGAAGGAATTTGTGTGCTGAGAACAAAAAGTGTTTGTGCTGCAGTTGCTTTCTTCCCTTTAAATTCTCCTTATATGCTCAAGAAGTTTTAGAAAAACAGCGAAAGTGAGCGTGCTTGTCAGGCTGGTTTTTCCAAGTTGTCACAACTTCGAAGTTGCATTGTACTGTTAGACAGATAATTTATGGGTGTTTTCATGCATTAGAGTATCACAATAAAGTCTTTTGGGCACTTTTTTGCTAAGCCAAACTAGAATGTGACAATTATCTGCAAAAAGAGAGAGAGGAAGCTGACTTGCCTGTATGTTCATACTCTTTGCACTTCTGAGCTGTTTCAGATATTATGGAAGACAGGCTTTTTAAAATAACCCTGACAACTACCATTTCAGACATTTGTCTGAAACTCAGAAGGTTACAATATTTTCTGCACTTTCACAAAGAGGTTACAGTGATGGAATGAAGAACCAAATAAACTGGAGCATTCACATGAGTATGATAAGAAAGATTTGGCCTTTAAATATATTAATAATTATATATATGAATAATTTTCTAACAAATCTCGGCAAGGTCTGGAGAGGAGCCCTTCTGACGAATCTGTGCAGCAGAGTAAGAGGGATTTCACATCTTGATCAGTCCCAGCCACTCACCCTAAAGGGATCTGTCAGTCTCACAATAACGTAGTAAAGAAAGTAACTGTGGCTTTCTTTTTCTCATCCTCTTAGCTGAGCAGTGTCCATTTTCTCAATTAAAAGCTTAAATTATCTTTTCAGATGTCTTCGTTTAAGTTCAGTGGAGAATTACACTGAGCACAAAGGATCATTCTAACCCACATGCTAAGTAAACAATTGTTACATAGAATAACTAGGCAGTCTACGTAATCACCCTAAGATGTTAATTTAAAAAATCAGGTTAGAAAAATACCTAAAATATGTATTCAGATTAACATTTTCATGTGTAAAATGTCTTTCTTTAATGGGATACCTAGAACAAGGGTCAGATAGAACACATTTAAAAAACTAGATTATTTCAATCAAAGTCCGATAAATTCCCCTACTGCTCCATGGCTTTGGCCATATAAAAATGTTCCTTTAAACGCAAATTTTATTAATTGGTATTCTGTTCCTTTATGAAATGCTTTTAGGACTAATAGAATATTGAATGCATATTAATTACCATTAATTGACTTAAATTAAAGGCATGTGGAAAAAATATTGGTAATTTTAAGAAGTTAACATAATTCTGCCATTTTTTTAGTCTATATTTTGAGAACAAACTCTGTTGATAAAAAATAAAGGGTTAATAAAATCAATGCTTTCATTCCAAAAGATTCAGTATTCTAACACCAAAAGTCAATGCTGGATTGGTGGGTTTAGAATGATTTGTCTACCCTTCAAATCTCAGTCACATAGAAGCTAGTGAAACTCAACCCCTTTCAAGCCGGCCCCGGCACTGGGGACCTCTGCTGGCAACTGCCCTCTCCTGAACAGAGGTTTCAAGGGCTTACTCAGAAAGCGACCACGAACTAAACCATTTATTAGATCAGCTGACGCTCTTGGAGAAATGTAAGATAACACCTCTTCCCACAAGACTTGACTCATGGTAAAGAAAGTGAAAGGCGCGTGTAGCAATGCTACTACAACTGTGTTTCTTTCATGGGAAGAAGGAAATTCTCCCTATGCTGAATTTGACTTCAGCCCGGTCACAGAGGCCAATGTATTTAAGAGCATTTCTACAACAGAAGCGTCTCCTGCTCCGGGAAGGATGTCCTTTGGGATGCGTGTGGCTTCTTCTCCTGACACAATGCCCTTTGTGCAGCTCTGCTGAATCCATTAAATATTTGTTTGTGTGTGTGTGCGCATTTATACCAAAAATTATGTGGCCAAGCAAAGCAAGATCATTTTTGCTGTTGCCAAGAGATCGTAGTATCTATTCACGTCAGCTATTTGCACTCTTATCTGCCCGGTTCCACTAATACTAAAGCTATGTAACTTGGTGAAAAGAAAATCTCAAACCCTCGATATAGCAGCCTTCCAGTACCTGACGGGGGCCTACAAGAAAGCTGGAGAGGGACTTTTTACAAGGGCAGGTAGAGATAGGACAAGGGGTAATGGCTTTAAACTGAAAGAGGGGAGATTTAGATGAGATAGAAGGAGGAAATTCTTCACCATAAGGGTGGTGAGGCACTGGAACAGGTTGCCCAGAGAAGCTGTGGATGCCCCATCCCTGGGAGTGCTCAAGGCCAGGCTGGATGGGGCTTTGAGCAACCTGGTCTGGTGGAAGGTGTCCCTGCCCATGGCAGGGGGTTGGAACCGGATGATCTTTAAGGCCGCTTCCAACCCAAACCATTCTATCATTCTGTGATTCTATGATATAAACCTATACTGTCCTCACATCCTGAATATTGCTTGTAGTTCTGGTCATCATTTACATCTCAGAAAAAGAATAAAGTAAAACAAGAAAAGATGCAGGATGATGAAAGGCCTGGAGCATTTTCCATATTTAGAGAAACTACACAGATTACGATTTCTAAGTCTGGAAAAGAGATGGCTGAGGAGGGGTATAATGAAGATATAGTCATAATTGTCCTTGAGATGTTTAAAAGGAAATGGCTGTTGTCTTGTCTCCCTGTTCAAAAATCGAGGAGTGGGAAATAAAACTAGCAGGTAGCAAGTTCAAGGCAAACAAAAGAAGGTGGCTCCTCTCTCCATGCATAACTGAGCTATGGAATTCCTTTCCACAAGATATTGTAGTTTGCAGGGGTTCAGAAAGTAATCAGACATACTAAAAGCAAAGACACTACCTGTGGTTTAGGAAATCTGTGATTCAAAAATGACTGCTGAGTGGGAGAGCACACCAAGGAGATCATCGCCATATGGTTGCCCTATTCGTACACCACTCCCTAAACAGCATTAGCTACTGCAGAAGACAGAATACTGACCTGGATGAACTTCTGTTCTAGTACAGACATCCCAGCCTTCTCCTCAGTGTTTTAGCTTGTCAAATACTTGACCTGTCCTAGCAAAAAGAAAGGTGGCTATGTAATGCTGCTAGTTTGCTGCTGAAAGAATGGTGATTCTGGCAAAACGAGAAGGTAAAGATAGCATTCTTTATTTTTGTTCAAGAATTAGGTGTAGGGATGTGTTCATGAAAGTTTCCACTACAGAAAGACATTAATGCTGAGATTTACAGCTATTTAGGCAAATCAATGCCTAAACAGATTATGACTGAGATACTGGAGAAAGGCTTATGAAAGTACATAACTGGTTGATCTTGTGAAATTCACTGAAATATACTGTAAATGGGAAAATACAATTTTATCTCATAGCTTTGTGGCCTGTTTATTTGTGGAGCCGATACCTTATTGAACTCAAATCTTTTCTACCTGTTTTCACTAAAAAATATTATACATACATCTACGTAAAAAGTAGCATGGAAAATCACATCATTAATGACACCGACAATATACCTTTCACTTTGAGAACTGCGTCACCCTGCAAAACGCAACAGTCCAGAGAATGGCAATGCAAACAGTGAAACCTGAATGCCAAGAACCGCCAGCATATTCTGAGGTTGAAGGGTGGAGGCGTGAGATGTCAACTCGCCTTTGCTAACCTATCCCCAAGTGTAGCTGACTTGCTGTTGATGCATTGAAGGTTTTTCAGCCTGTGGCATGTATAAAGCAACACTACAATTATACAGAACTTCCTGTGCGTAAAAGTGGGATTTTGCGCCCATAAATTTTGCTTCCCTGAGATTATTAAATGCTTGCAAATGAGTTATGATGTACTGGAACATTAACACCTGGCACTTGTAAACAATTATGGGGATACAGGAGAAGGGCTGAAATCAAATTTAATGGACACACAAACGAAGCGTAAGATGCTGACTGCCTTGGCAGAGAGTTGGGAAGTCACCACGGATGTACAGAGTTGGCTACAGCAATTCCCTAGTCAGCACGTCTCTGAATGCATTAGCTCCAAATGAAGCACACCCAAGTACGCCACACTGCACAGTTGCTTTCATGTGTCTAGAAGAATGAGCCAGGAAGATACAGTCCTTGACTACCTTCAGGCATAATGTCTATGTGACTATATTCACGAAAGACATTTAGATTACACCATTACTGTACAGCAGGAGAAAATATGCAAAGCGCTGCTCAATATTTTGAGCCTGCATACAGCTATTAAGATGGAAATTGCTGTATGGATGTAGAAATGAGGCCCTATATACATCGATACATAAAGAAGACTTCTCTGGCATATTATCTAAATGCAAAATTAAAATGACTGCATGAGGTAGCTTGAAATAACATGCTTGATGGCTTTACTGCCAGGCTTCTGTAGCATCATTTGGATTTCCTGTGCCATTGTTCAATGAGTGAAACACCTTTGACTTTTCCTTATCTTGGAGGCAATGTTTATTTCCCAGTAAAGAGCCTTTCTTCTTTTTTTCCTAGGCTCTTGCATTTACAACAATGCTTTGAGATTTTATGGCGTAGTAGTTGACACTATCAGATGACCCAAACCAAGATCTATCAGACTCACGTTCTCTGTTGCTGGGATCAGTTTTATGACATGAACACGGCTTCCACATTTCATAGTGGTATTCCCTGGAAGAAACTGTGAGATGGTAACAACGCATAGCAAACATCCTGAGGAATCGCCTGGCCTGGACTTTACAGCCCACACCCTAGCACAGTCTCCCCTCAGTCTGACAGTCCCTACAAATATTTTCTGAACGCAACTCTGACCACTGTCAGAAATCATACCTGCAGTAACCAGACCGCTTGATGTAGTTCAAGACTTCTTTTGTTCAGGGATTTTCTAAAACTGAACATTGAACACAGACCATTAAACTGATTCCAAAAAGTCTTTCCCTAATTTATGTTCCTGGCTCCAAAATCAAATTTCCTGTTCCCACAGGGTCCATAACAATGTGCTAATAAAAGATCAGATTCTGCTCCCATTGACTTGTTATGTATCAAAACTCCCATTGATTTCAGTGAAAAAAGATTCAAGCACAAAGACAGAAAAAAGCAAACAGAAGGTAAGACGTCGTCTTTGACCTTGTTTTGGGCCTTGGTTTACATATTATTGATAAAATCACAATGACCATTTCTGTTATGCAAATATGAAGCTCCTTCCAGGAATAAAATGAATTAAATGAATGAATAATCAGTAAAATGAATCTGCTTCTTACACTCAGGGTTGGTCATTTATTTTGAACTGCCATATTTGTGAGAAATGTTGCTGCGTTAGAGAGTATGCGACAAAAGTTGATTTAGCTCAGTTTGTTGTTAACTGCTCAGAAAATTAATAAAAGATTAGACCGTTTCTGACAGTTCTGACCTAGTGACTGAATTAGCGCAGTATAAATACTGCTGCGAAGCAGATAATACCTTTGACAACTTTCTGTTTGCTAAGTATGGCTTTGCTAGTCTAAAAATTACTATTTTGAGTTTTTTCCTATTCTTAATCGTTTCATATTTTTCCCTCTGTACTGTATAGGTAGAAAGGTGACACAGATTTTTTTTGTGGTTTGGTTCACTGATTTACTTTGATTGTCTTTATTTTGTTCTTTACACAACCATATGCGATCCAGGCTGTTAAAAAAAAAAAAAAGAGTTCTTCAGAAATTTTTGTGATGGAAATGTGCCAAGCACCTCATTGCTATATATTACTTTGATTATGATGTGTTTAACAGCTCTAGTTCACAGAATATGTGTTTTTCTATTTTGAAACACGTCTTTTATTTTTTTGAAGCCTTTACGTGCAGGATGACTCAGGTATGAAAAAAGACCTGTGCTTGTTCACAAAGAGATTCGCCCTGTGGTGAATGACACAGCCTGCATTTTCCAAAATGCATCATTTCCTGCCGATTATTTCACGACCCTTTTGAGACGCTCTGTGTACCAGCCCCAGACCAGCAAGGGGTTTAAGGCGTCTGCATTACCGCAGCCATATAAATCGCTCATTTGAACTATTCATTGCTTAAAACATTTCAAGAACAACTCACAGTTCTGATAACATAAGTATAAATTCAGCCCTACTTAGGAACTGTACTTTCACTAATCATGAACATGATTACGCTGAGGCCTTCAGGGAGGGTCAGCAGGGCACGTCGGCTGCGGCGGGTCAGCAGGCAAGAATGAACTGCCAAGCTGTGCAAGCATGGATGGCTTTGTCACTGCAGCTGACCATATCCGTAATTTTCTGGTGCTTTCATATTTCAGACTCAAAATTAACATTTCTATAGAGCAGCCCTTCAACAATGGCATTTTCCCTCCTTCATAATGGGCAAGGGGGCATAGAATAGCCATCCCTGTACAAATTTTTCATCTTATTCAGATGTATGAAGCAAACTTCCTAACTGCAATTGATGGACATTGCAGTCTGCAGGCAGCTGCTGCTCGGAGATTTGTGACTTCATAGCACAATTTGCTTCAGGGCAGAGTGATCTACAAAAGAAAGGGCAATTTTTTTGTCAAAAGCAGCTACTAATTTCCAGCTGCACTGTATTTGTGTGTCATATTTAGGACCCACTTAGCAGGTTCTGAAGCATCTGAAAATCAATATGGAGTTTGGGAGCACAACAGCTTTGGAAATTCAATCCCAGGAACTGAAAAATAGTCATTTAAAAACTGAGATACCCACAAATAATGTGTTCTACCGGGCACTTGCTAAGAGAAGTATGCTAACTTACATTGCAATCCATATCAGCTTCCGCTTGCATTTCTGGAAGTCCCTAGGAAACAAACTGTACATGCTGCTTTGTGTTTAAATTTCTGTCCATTTGTTCCTAAGCTTTTAGTAAGTTAGAAACAAACAAAAGAAATGCTTTCTAACAATTCACATTTACTAGAGTTTCATATTCCATTCAAATTTTACTGCTGTTTATCTCTGCAGACCTCAAGGAATCAAGGACACTGTGAGTGTGAAGTGCTCAAAACCTGTGAGACAAATACACATGCACGTAACCTTAGGGGGATTGAAATGTTCTGAATCACATTAACACATTAACTCTTTTGAACTAAATATGCACATGGGTATAGAGATTGTTGCTTTTACTTTGTATAGCTACATTTCATTAAATTTGAGTGATTTTCAGATTCTCTAGAAAGGCAATGGATTCCCAAGTAACCATTGACTTCATTCTGTTTTCTGCTGATACATCAAGCTTCTATAGTTTTGCTTGGTTATAACTTCAGTAACCCAAGTATAGGCTTATTTCACTTCCATTTGCTACCAGACACCTTGCTGGACAACGACGTTGCACACAGGCCCTGCGTGAATAAAGGCAGTACTCCCTACTGCCTGCCTTGCCCACGGACAGCGCATGGCAAAAGTTACAGCTTTCTGCCTGAATTAAGAAAATGTCTCCAGAGTCTTTTGAGGTCAACAGATCTATGCTCCTTATGTACCAGTAAGAGAACAGGAAATTCCGCATCCAAAATTAAGAACGTAGAGGGTATCTTAAGTTTTCCATGGCTTTCTGTCTCTTGTTTGTGTGCTAGCACTTTATGAACAAAAATAGAGTTATGGACACCACCTACGGCATCATGTTTTGACAAGTTTGTTCAGATTGCTGATCACCACAAAATGTCACATTTGTATACTTTTCTGTTTGTTTCTGATCTCCTAAGAATTCTTAAGTAGCAGGAAAAATAAATGCATAGTTACATCTTTCTTTTTTTTTAATTATTGCTACCATCTTCACACATCTAGAAAAGGACTAAGCTTTGTGCTGGACTTTCAACATGGAAAATACTTCAAAGTGACAAACATAAATGAATTTTTGTTAAAAAGAAAACAGGATACAGAACAAATTGAGCAAATCAGTTATACAGGATTCCCTGAGAGGAAGATGGCCTTCAAATATTGAGAAGTGTAGAATCAAAGAATAAATCAAATTGGAAGGGACCTCAGGAGGTCATCTGTCCACCTTCCTGCTCAAAGAAGGGTCTATGTACCATTTACTAGAAGATTAGGATTGGGTAGTCAGTAACAAGCAGCAAACTTTCTGCAATATTATTTTCTTGGATAGATGTGATCAGTGCAGAATTCTGGGGATGAACAGAATACAGCCATACAGCAGCTCTTTAAGGAACTCAGAACCAAGGAGCAGCATTATGGGTGACATTCAGTCTCCTAGGTAAGACTCAAATTGACTCCACTGATGAAGGATGATGTCCATGTGATAATGGCCTGTATTTATTACTCTTTTGACACCTACAAGGTATTCCATATGAGAAGCCACCCATTCTTTCTGTCGTTAGTCAGTTTGGGGTTTTTGGTTTTCTTGTAGTGGTTTCTTTTTTGCTTTTCCTTTCCAGCTGGCTGCAGTTCACAGTCATCAGCTTTGGTATTTTCTCTTTTTATCATATATTGCCTTTGACCAAGAGTTCAGGTTAAGTGCTTCCATAACCTATAAAAAAGATATCCTTTCACAGGCTAGATTCTTTCCTCACTATTTGGCTGCTGTACTGGGGACGAGGCCCAACTCTTCATCTCTCCCCACTACCATATTTTTGGACTTAAGCAAAACAGTAGAAGTCCAAAGGGGCTTAAAATAATGGACAGATCCAGAAGGCTCAGATGCTTGGTGCCTCTCCCACTACAAAAGCTAAGTGCATCAAAGGGAACCACCTGATGAGAGGTTCAATAACAACAGAAAGCAGTTGTTCGCACACCATGTAGTTAAGCTGCAGAATTCCTCGTCACAATGTATTTTGCTGCTAAAAATATAAATGGATTCAAGGAATAGCTAGACAGGTACATGGACGGGAAATATACTGAAGATTTTAAACACACAGAAAACCCCTCTGGCACAGAAAGCTGCTCATCCAAACGCTGCAGAAGGAGAGAAGAGTGGTTGGAAAAGCACCACTATGTGCTTATCTGGCTCTTAGACACTTCCTTAAGGATCTTCTATTTGCCTCTGTCAGAGACAGGATTGACAAGATGAGCCTTTCATCGGGTCCAGCATGTATTGATATATTCTTATGTACTGATAGCATGCTAAAGGGGTTCTCTTTAATGGAGAACAAGTTGATTATTCTTTCTTCTGATCACAGTGTTAGCAATTTTATTCATTTCCCTCAGCAAAACTGATCATACTAACTGCACTTCTTACCTGGAAGGAAAAAGTACACAAACTGTGTCAAGAGAAATGAAAAAGTACAGAGAGAAAATTGCCTCTTTATCCTGTTTTACCTCCTTTTACTGTGGGTACAGCATGGAGCCAGTTATTTTTCAATCGATTATCTAACATTCATTCAAGGTCGGTTTATACTCCCTTCTTCCCATAATAAAGACTCCAGTCTGGTAAATAAGGCTGGTATTCTTTGTTCCTCTATGGATGACAGTCCTCTATATTCCTACCACATACTGTTTCATAACGTGTTTGCTTATGCTCAGTTTACCAAGCGATCCATAATAACCTATGAAAATTTTTTTACTCTTCTTTGTTTGTCATACTTTTCATATTTACATTAATTCCAAAGACTATTTGTTGCTGCAGGTCACAGACACACATGTTAAATAGCTCAGGGTCTACCCTTCTCTGTTCCTCTGGGGTTATATTTTTACGTCAGTCCCTTCACCGTATTAAAACAAGCAGTACAATAAGCAGCAGAAATAATGAAACCTTGTTCTCTGTGGTGGTCAGAGGTTCTGGTATCTACTAAATTTGCAAGCATCTGTGAGGTTTGCAGAACTTTTAGGCCACAAAAGTGTTACACCACACATGTCTGCCCTAACATGAATTCTCTCATCAAACGGACCTCTAACACCATGGCTTTTCTTTTGGTCAGGACCTCTACCTATCCGGCATTTTCATCAAACTTGTAGAAACATATTATCTTTAATATATTATCTTTATGTAGAAATCCATTAGCTTTAAAACCTCTAACCTTCTGTCAGATGTGGTCGACACTCAACAGTTTCAAGGGTCATTGGGTCAAGGGTTCACAAGACAGTGTCATTTCACAAGTGTCATTTCTGTATTAAAAGAGATTAAAAACAGGTGATGCTCTTTGCTGAACCCAGTTTGAAGTCTACGCAGCAACCAAGAACTGGGTACTCAGTTATGCATTGCACTTGTGTAGTAGCTCATGTTTTATTTACAGAAATGTCAAGCCACAGAAGCTAGGCAGCTTTTATTTTCCATGTCAAGAATCCTTTCCATTCCTCTCCTTGTTACTGGTGTTCCTTATCAATGCTATAAATATTCAACATCTATGTTTTTGTTCTGCCTAGATCCAAATCCTCCCTGCCCCAGTCATTCTTGCCAAACCTTCCTCTCATCATTTTCTCAGGCACACGCTGTAAACAGAGGAGTGCAAAGGTTCACTGCTCAGCCTCACATTCCAGGACACTTTATATACGCCAAAAGCGTGAGTTTCTGGCTTTGCCAAAGCGTGCAGAATCACATACGTTAGAGGGACTTTGATCCATGAGCTCTCCCTAGATGCGCATTTCTGCCTTTGTGAAACAGGCTAGTGTTGCGAAAGACTGTGCTAAAGACCATTTTTTTTCTCCATGTGTTTTGAGAGAGAAAAGCATGTGGCCTTTTCCTTCTCATTTCTCCCACTCCTTCTTTTCTATTTGAAAGCAAAGAAATTAGAAAACTATTTAATGAACTGTAGAATTTCTTACCTTCATTCAATATTTCAAATTTTTAAAAGAATTCAAGTCGTTTGAATTCAGTTTTCAGCACTTGACCCATGATCATGCCATCACTTGAAAGGAAATACTTTCTAAGAAAATAACACATTTCCAATGCCATAGAAAAACGGATGTAATATTGTTGGCCAGATTTAAAGTTCATCTCTCTACCTCTGAAATAAAACGAATTGGCAAAAGCTCGTTTCCAAGTGACATATGTTTAAACTCTGACATTGTGCACAGAAACTAGGTACACACCTAATCATCAAAACTTGCCTCTGGTTTTGATTTTAAGCAGGCAGAAGATGATCTTGTAAGGTGTACAGCTTGATTATCTGCTTTGAACCTAGTATTCATCCAAAAAAAAATGCACAGAAAAGTGGAAATATACTAAATGCAAACACAATAGGCCTCTAAAAAGATTTTTAAGTCAGAAACCTGGTAGGCATACGTTATTTAGGAAAAAAAAAAGCTTATTTTTCTTGTGTTAGACAGTCTAAAACTGTCACGTATTCATCATCTGATGAAAACTGTGGTAAGAATAAGCAAATACCAAAGAAAAATCTATTCCTAATGCCATGATTATGACAACAATCTGTGGAGTCCCACTCTTCAAGAGCATTTACGATTTTCATACTATAGATCACTTCTGGCTACAAATGTCATCTTTCTTCTCTTTCCACTATATGCTCGTGCGTACTACCTTCCTTCCAATTCAGAATAAAATTTCTTTCTTGTAACTATTATGACTGTCCCGGACAAGTCATTCCACAGACAGAAGCATTAACAAATAATACTGTAATAAATACAACGAGGTGCACATTAAATATCCAGGCAAAGGAAATATGTGGTTACATACAGTGTTAAGTGATATAATGACAGTGATTTTCAAATATGTCAGGTTATTTGAACCAATTAATATCGGCACACAAAAGATGGAAATACAGACTTGAAATCAGACTTTTCTTAATGCTTTTTGTGGAGCTAGAGAATGTGTAGAGTCCAGATCTGGTATGCTGTCTTGCCGGTAGACGACTGCCAAAGACTAAGTGAATGTGTTCACTTGGCATTTCACCTACGGTGCAAATGCATACATTTCATAAAGGATGCGATTTCTGTTTTTCACTATGGGAAACTCTTTTTCGGTATTCTGTTCTGGTAGTTGTTCTCATTCTGTCCTGCACGCTGCTGAGTGATCTGCACTAAACTGAAATACAAACTAGAGTCATAATTATGTGGGGAAAGGATCATGCATTTTATTACGCTTCCTCTGTTGTGACTAATGACTAGACAACAAAGACCAAAACCGTATCAGATAGCTCATGTGTATCACTAGCAGGTTCCCAGCTGACCACAAGTTGTAGGCGCAGTATATAAGCTCTGGAGTAAATGTGCCTAGATTCTTGACATAATCCAATACTGTTCTTCGCAGGGTTGAACATAAAGGTAGAAAAAGAAACAATTTTTGGTTTATGTTACCCAGCACAGAAAACCAGAATTGAAAATTAGTATTATAAACTCCGAGTGAGTTAGTAACAAGTTTTACTTGTTAGTAAAAGGTCCAGTGTGAATTCGGAATGAGAGTTTATATCCCTTTCCACCTTGCCCACTTACATGGGGGAGCTCCAAATTACCTGTCCTAGAAGCAATGCAGCATGGACTCCTGGTGAGGCACAAAGCAGAGGAAACAGAACTGAACTCCAAAGAAGAGCTCTGACAAAACCCTTTAGCCTCCTTCTGTTTCCTGCACCTTTATTTCACTTTTCTCCCAGCAATGCCTTCATTCAACAAATCACAAAATAAAAAGGAAAAGGAAGAATCTTCCATTTCCAGTATTTGTGTTGAGTGAAGCCTTATTGGCATGAGATAAATTTATCATCTTGCTCCACTTAAAAAAAAAAAAAAAGAGAAAGAAAAGTAATTGCTTACTTTGTAATAATGGCTCTTACCTAAGGTTCTACCACCTGCTTTGCACAGTCTGTGTTACACAGTATAGCACAGCCAGATGAGAAAATGTTTAATTCAGGTGCGTGATTTGCAGCCAGATGTCTGTGTTGTAACTTTTATCTTTATATGACAGGTAATTAAAGAATACTACTGTGTCATATTGTATTGGGTCACAAAATTATTATGAATACATTAACTGTGACATCGTATTAAGGTGTTAAGTGTGCTTGGAATTTCCGATATTAAAATGCGATGGAACAGCTTCACATGACAAATATCAAATATTCATCAAAGCAAGCAGTCAGTAAAATTGTGCAACCATGTGGGTGCAGGAAAAAAGATGATTCATTTACAGAGGTACTGATGATAAATTTTGCATCATTGCAGACAACCTGGGGCACATCAGGAACCAGACAAGTATTTTAAAAACCACCATTATTTTCAACTGGACAAACTCTTGCAAAAAATTTGACATAACCTGTCTTCAGCTTCTATTTGAAACAATTTTTGCCAGATGTAAGAAACAAAACCCACAGAAGTGTCCTTTTGCGATTAATTCTCTAAAAACAATAACTGAGAAACCTACTGACTTAACTCTAAAATATGCCATTTCCCTCCCAGGTGTGATTTTTGATGCTAGTAGTAATATCTGCAAGAGGCTGGGTAGGTCAGTATTATTTATCTTTCTAAAAGCTTCTAAAAACTTGTTTTAATTCCTAGAGGCTCTGCAAATTATCTGTCCCAGAAACAAGGCAGCATTGCAGCATCATTCAGAAAGAAGAATGTGAGAGAGGGCAGGTGCCATGTTCCACTCTGTTAATCTGTACATTACAGTCTGACCTCATGTAAACCTATAAAATGGAAATAAAGTTCTTCTACTTGGAGGGAGCCCTAGTGAAAATCTTCAAATTATTGCAAAGAACAGTACAAGTTTTCAGGAAGCAATTAACTGCTTGACTGAGAATATCCCTACTTGCTATTTTTTCTAAAACTCATGGGTGATATTTTGAAACATTTGATTGAACTCAGTCACTCAGTCTTGATTATGGTTTGGCATTTCCCTCTGTGTAGACCGATCCATAGGGAATGCCATTCATACCAACTCTGAAGTAGAGCAGGATGACTCAGCTGATTAATCAGCTTTCTTTTTTCTTTTTTTCTTTTTTCTTAGTAAGAAGCAGCAAGTACTTGGCTTCCCCAGCTGCTCAAGTGATCATTGTCGAGCTCATGTTATAACTCACATAGTTTTGGCCACCCTTGACTCGCATTCTAAGAGAGGGAAAGTAACCCGTAACCCACGGTCTGTTACACAGCTATATGAGTGACGAACACAAATTGCAATACTGCACGCTGTGTTTTCTGTTCACTGTAAAGTCCTTGCCATTTGGGGGAGAAATGTTTCCATTCCTGTTGCTTTCTGATGAAGATTTGTCCCTAATTCGGAATCAACCATAAACTCAGGGTTTACGGGTTCTGACTGCGGTATCAATTGCTATCTAGACAAGTAGCTATTGAAACCTGAGCACCTGTATTTTGCTGAATAAATCTAGCCACTTCCTTAGCTAGAACATAGCACAGAATCTGCAGATGAGCCATGTCTCTAATTTCCAATCCAAAAATTTGCTGAATTTATTCGTCAAGTTAATGGAAGAAAAAAAAAAGGGCTACTTTTAAAAATCTTAACCAAACATGGAGCTTTTTTTTTCTTTCATTAATAGGTAAATTGCAACAGAAACGCAGCCAATGTACAAGTGAAGTATGTGATCATTGTCATGAAATGCCTAGAAAGTAAATGGACTTAATGATGAAGTTAAACAAATCTCAATTAAAGGCACAATGATTCTAGACAGACAAAAACCATCACTCTCCCGGCTTCCCACTAAGTTGGTCTCCGAGCATGGAAAGGTTGCCAGCTATGGGGAACAGTTTAAAAAGTTAATGACAGTAAAAATGGGATTCACTGGAGACTGTAACCCTAACTCCAGCAAGCATTGCCAGAGGCCTGACATGAAGAAACAAGTACTATTTCAAGCAGACTGCAAAGCCAAGGGAAAGATTAACATCTGTCAGAATCAGCTACAGATGAGATTCTTATTGATCCTTGAATGTCACAAGAATTTAGAAGGGCTAAAAGGAAATTTAAAGAAAATAATCATCTATCTGTGGATTTGGTTTGTAAATTTTAAATTTCTTTCCCTACATTTCAGCTATATATTTTCAAATAGCTGTGTGTGATGTAGCTCAGTGTTACAAGGCAGAAGAGGTATTTCTTCCAACTTATTCACTGTCAACCACAGTCTTGTATGAAAAGTAGGGACAGGGAGCAGTCTTGTTGCTGTAGCTAGCATTGCTGTTACTAGCCTCCAAGCCACTGAATTTCATGTTTAGGCTATGTTGCTGTGGATTTTGTTTCTGCCTTATCCGTGTCTATCCCTATTAATAAGATTAAGACTTTGCTCACAGTCTTCTAATTAAAATGCTGTAATTCTGGGAAGAGATTCCAAGTCTTCTTTTAGCAGGGTAATCAGTCTATCTGTGAGTTCAAGTTACCATTTTTTAACATGAAAGTTGCACAAAGATAGCACTCTTCCACGCAGGCCATAACTCACTGGTTTGAACAACACGCTCCGTTTGTTAGTAGTGGTATCAACAGCATTTGCATACCATAGCTAGCTTCAGTGCTGCCTCAAGCTGATGAGTTTACAGGTTTTGGAATTGCCACCCTTGTCAGGAGTTTAAGCAACCAAAGGCTCTTCACATCTTATCATGCTAGGAACATATGTACGTTTCTCTGCAACATTTTTCCCTTATTGAACTGGAAGAAGCATGATCTGAACTTCAAGCTGTATTGCACTTACCAGCTGTAGCCTCAAATATTATTTACAAGTTATTATTTCTGTAGCTTCTCATTCCTATAGCAAGTTACCATTCCACAACTTTCAGAAGTATCTCCTCCCACTCTGACTCCTTCCCCCAAATCTTCTATAAGGTATGTGATACGGTACTAAAAGAAGTTTTTGTTTAACCAGCTTCTGCAAGATTGTTTTGATGAATGTAGGGTGAGAAAACTTGTTACAGCGGTTTAGTCGTCTCAGTTCCAAGAGTTCACACATTCAATCTATTAATTGTTCTCACTATGGAAATAGAAAAAAAGTTCATACCAAATACAATAAAAGACAGCAAGGAAAATAATCCGCTAGTAAACATAGTAACAGTAATCTTCAAATCCTGGCCTACTTTTATTAGAATTCCCACATTTCAAACTCTGCATACCAGGGAAGTCAGTGAACCCCACAGAAAGTTGATGCGTGAACAGCGTAAAGATGTGCAATGACATCAGCAATTAGCATCGCTTTGCAATTTAGGCATTCAGATTTATTCAGACTTAGAACAAGGCCAAAGAGAGTTCTAGAAAAAGTGGTAGAAACATGCAAGTGCACAATTAAAAGGACAGAGACCATCTTCACCATTACACTTTTTAACTGTAGCAAAAAATGCATTCAGCAGCCAAGTGATGCCAGAAAACAGAAAATGAACGTGTTAAGAGCCCTACAAATGTTCCTAACGCAAGCATGTTGCCAAATGCAGATTTATCATAATTGTTGAGGCTGGCAGCTTAGTCCAACTCCCTGTTTCCTGTTCTTACACAGAGGTTGCAGAAGCCTGAACTTCATTTAAACTCCTTTGCACTTTGTTCTTTGCTTAAAGGATTCCCGTGCACAAGGGAGTGAACAGTACGAAAAAGGATCAGCTCGTTTCTTTACAAACACTTTTCTGTTTAACTGTCCTGCACAGAGTAACTGTATGACCAGGAGAACTGTTCAAAGACACAGGCATTTATTTCAGAGACAGCTGCAGACTCCCAGCAAGGGAGGACATCTCGCGCTCTGTATCATCATTCACTTCTCTGCGTATTACTCTGATTGTTGTTCAAGCTTTGTGTGAGGTAAGGACGTTGCAGAGTGGTCAGGCTCCAGAGGCCGCTGGTTCAAGATCCAGACAAACCCCTTCCCACATTTAAATTTCATTTCACCTTAAATGTCTGGGTGGGGAAGAAAAACTTCCTATCTTAAAACATTCACAGCAGCTGCCTCCCCTCAAACTCTGACATAATACAAAGACAGAAAACTCCTACTCGCCCACTGCTCACTGGGTCTGCGCCCAAAAGCCCACACCATACAGCTAAAATGTGGACCCAGTTCAAACTATCTTTGCTCTCTGGGAGCATCAGTCAGATTCTTTGCGCAGCAGCTGCCTGACACACTCAGGATGCTGGGAGCTTTGCACAGTGCAGAAGTTTGGACCGTATTTTTCTGGCCTCATAGGTTTACTGTCAGGGTCTCAACTAAAGCAGAGCTGAGATTCTCAGAGCATAGGAATGAAGTAACCTCCTAAATCAAGTCACTGTACTTACTTATTCAGTACAAGGAAATGCAGTTTGAATTAGTTTTGCTGAATATATATTTTGTTGCTAATGTACAGAATCCACTACATTTTGTTACTACCTCTCTTCACTGTTGCCAGCAGTTGTCTAGCGTTGCAACTGCGCGAGTCTCTGTGCAATGGGTTAACACAGTAACGAGTAAATACCTTCCACAGAAGACGAAAGCCAAGATGCTGAGACGACAAGGGGTCCAATGTGCACTGCAGCGAAGATTGGGTAGGGCAGCAGCTCTGAGGCAGCTGGTCTCAATGTGTGAAAGGAGAAGGCAGGGAGACTTGCAAATAAAGGAGAGGACACAGTCGGAAAGCACGTGGAGCCGACAGCACTTGGAGCTGGAGAGGAAACAAAGAAGAGCATGTCAAGACATAGGCATGACCGGTGGCAGGGCTGAGTTCCAGAGAATATGAGATTTTACCAGCAGGACTATATTGCTTGGTCCTTGAGTGAGCTGCCCAGCAAAACATTATCAAATCAGCACAACTGTCGCACAGAACAGCAGTTCTGTTCAGACAGGGAATGCACAGGTCGGTCCGGCCCTGATGGAACGACTTGGTCCAAGTGCGTATCGTGTGTGTTTGCTGCTGTACCACTTCGTCACAGTAGCAGTCACGGGCTGGACTTGGGGATGGTAATCCCATTCTCCTACTGCTTTTTAATCCATTCATTCCATAAAGAAAGGTGCAAAAAAGGATTATGGTAAAGAGAGAAGGAACTGGTACTCATATGGATTACAAACATTGACAAAAACACACTTGTTTTTCCACCACTTGAGGCACACACAAACGAAAAAATCCAATGAACAAATAAGGACAATAAGGCAAATAAAAGAGTGCAAAGAAATAGGATCTGTTTCCCAAACATCCTGAACACTTATGCAGACTCTGCTGCCAATTAATCAAGATGACCTTCTAGGCTGAAAACAGTTCAGAACAGAAAACATACAGGGAAAAAAATGTAGGTATGGAACATTTGGCATAATGTCAACATATTTACACAGAAACCATACTTCAGTCCTAAGTCAGTACCGAGTACAAGCATATGAAGTACGAAAGCACATGGGTGAAAATTCCAGCAGCACCACAGTTTACAAAACAGCTCTGTCTCTTTATAGAAAATGATGCAGCATCATTGCTTCTGAAGTGCTAGAGCTCAAAGATGAAATCCTAGTTGCTTGTTTCCTTTTTCTGATCGTGTCCAGATGAGCCAAAGTATTAGAACAAATGCCTTCAAGGTCTAAACAATAGTAAGAACCTCATTTTTCTCTTAGTATACTACCCTAGATGTCAGGAGACTCTTATTTCTCCTGTAAGAACTACTTGTGCTTCCAGAGAACATTACAACAGTTACACAGATGATACTGCAATCTGATAACTCTTTCAGAGTTTCTGTGTTTTACTTTGTTTTATTTGGCAGTGTTCCCAGCTTTTTTTGTGGACAGCTCTACTACAGACTCTGTTCTTAGGAGATTTTACTCTCTCATTTCAAAATTGCACCGGATTTAAAAGGGTCTTGCTATGCAGAGAAAGAAAACCCTTTTTTCCATCTCTTTAGTAACTTTTAATTTTTAAGTGACCAGAAACTACTAAAAAGCCTTCAAAGTTGAAAGTTTTTCTTGTACGCAGCTGAACTGTTTGCTTAGTTTAGATGGCAAAACCCACCATATTTCACATCTCTGTAGTGGAGTACTTAGGAATTCTAAGGACATTGGTTCGAACACCAATTAAATGGGAAAGGCAGGTGGAGTACAAGAGTTTGAGCATCACTACCTCTTTACAATCTACAGAACAAGCTCAGGCTTTGCAGCAAGAAGATATAGAAATATCTGCCCAAATCTTTGCATGTCATCTCAGGTATAGCAGGACACAGCTGACTGCTCTCCATTGCTTATGTCCAGTAGTCATCTAGAAATGATATACTTCTCAAATTTACAGGATATCTCAAAAGAATACAGAAGTCAAGCTGCTAACGAGCAACAGCCCGATTACTTAGTTTTTGATACATTCAATTCAACTTGGGGCATGTTATTTAAAGAAAATTATTAACATTTTAAGTTAATTAAAAGTATTATTCCCATACCTTATGTGGCCTTCTAACAAAATGAGTTCAATGTAGTTACAATAAGGTAGGCACAGAATGAATGGGGCTGCTGTGGGGTCAATACCCATTTTCAAGAGCAATGAAAATAAGGACGTAAATTGCTAAAGCGCTCATTTGAGTTTTCTTGTCATGATTTCCATATTGCCATGTAAAGTAAATCATTAGAGAGGGAATTCAATCACTAAGAAGGTAATTGAATTCTGTAGGTCCATGAAAGTAAAATAGATTTAGAAATAGGAAAGAATATCCTAGAAGTTTAAAAAAAAAAAAAAGTGGGAAGGGAGAAACGGAACATAGCTGCTGCTTGGCAAGAATCCTGTTATTCTTCAGGTTTTCCACTTGCTACAGAAGAAACTTCTACTGATAGACACAAGGTAGGGGCGAGACCATTTGATTAAGTGCTTGTAAAATGACATTTTTGGATGGAAAATCCTACGTATGCAAAGTAATATTCTGTTTCAGTATTGACTATTTCTCCAGTATCTCAGAAATCTCTGAATGAACATAAGAGCATCTCCATTTTGTAAGGTGGGAGTTTTATTTTGCAATCCTTTGTCTGTATCCTTAAGGTTTTTTTAAATGGAAAAAAATCCAACATGTCATTTTGCACGGCTCCAGCTACAAAATTTTTTAACAAGTGCAGCCAGATCCTCAGCTTCAGTAGAACACACGTTTTAAAGTTCTCTCAACTCTAGCCTTCTTTGCTGCATCCTTCCTGTATTTTGACTTGCCAAGTACAGACACACTTCAACTTCCCTTTTGTATTTTCAGAATTCCCGCCCCATTAAAATATCATTCAGGTTTTTAAAAAAGTTATAAAAGCACTGGAAGATTTGTAGAAGATAAAATTCCTTTTTGATGTGAAGAATGAACAGAACAAGAAAGCCTGAAACACACAGGCATCGAGTATTAAAAGTCATGAGGATCGTGGTCATAATTTCTGGATGCTCTTTGTACTTACATAATGTTGTTTTCCAAATTCAAGATCTAGAGAAACATTACAGATGATGGAATCTATCTCTGGGAATCTGATCATGACATACCAGCTCATTTGTATTTTCTACCTCATTTTTGGAGTCACCACACTTTATGCATTACACTACAATACATGTCCAATCGCTCAAAATCTCATTTCTTTCAAATTTCTTTGTATAGTCGTAGAAAAGTGAAAAAGGATAACAAAAATGAAAATTATGATCTTGAATGAAAATTAAATGCTAGCATTGCTGTTAGGATTCAGCTGGTTCTTATTAATCAGGGTTTGGACACGAATCGGGATTTATATTCCCTTCTGAATAGCTGGAATAAGATCACTAGTTGGAAAAGTTTACTGGCCCTTAAAGATATTGTATTTTTCTGCCTTAACTACTTTTGGCTGTAAGATGGGATAGTAACATTGTAGTCTGATTGCCCTCATACTTTCTTTTCCCAGATGAATTCCAGTTTGATTTTGGTAGTTTCATAAAGTCTGAAATTCCAGTGCTTTCATTTCTGGTCATTTCGTACTGGAAGCCTCAGGACCAACTATAGCAAGCTAGAGACTTGGCAGAACCAGCTCAAGATCCATTTGGGAAAGGCGTAGATGGAGAGAAGGACAGGCCATGCACCCACCCTCATGCACTTCTCTCGGACTCGCTGTTTTAAGCAGCAGCTAGGGAACGACTCCTTTTCTTGTGTTTGGAGAGGAACTGCAGGGGAGCAGCAGTCTTTCAGGCTGGCTGGTAGTTGGGTAGGATGGAGGCATCTCTTTCCACAGACCTCAAAGGCATCCAACTTTATATGGGTGGGATGGATTTATCCCATTTATGCTGCAGTAGTTTTCCTGTCAGTTAGTGCCCGAGATCTTTAGTCACTCCTTTGTGCCAATGAATAAGGATTTATGAAACCCTGGAGTCCTATAAAATATATATACAGTTTGAAGTCTATATTGAAAGTTCCAAAGTAATCATCACATGTCAATCATTAATTTTAGGATTTGCTTTATAGATAATAATATAGGGATGATATACAACTGTAGTATGCTCACATAACTTATTTCTAGCCTGCATTTTTATTTCTAGCTCACTTAATTTTACCAGCTTCGTGCCATTGAGGCCATCAACTTCAGGAGAATCAGATTCACGTGCTCCTTCTAAGGCTGTTTTCTGTGATTTACTTTCAGAGATCTCTCACTAGTTTTGATAAGTGACCATTAATTCATTTTTTTCCTTCACTGTATTTAAAGAGATTTTTATCCTGACAATTTCTATATCTTTTATTTAATGACTGTCATTTTGCCTTTGTTATCTTAAAAAGGATAAAACTTTCTCCTCTGTCAGGGTGGCTCTGTGCATGTTTAACCCTGCACTAACAGCCAGTCTGTCACAATAAGAGCTGTATCCCATTGCAGGTTTTTACTGGTATGGCCATCATGACCTGAAGGTCATGTATTATTTTCCAAAGGAAGCTACATTTTGGATGACTGTTGATGACTCTAAATTCCCATGAGCGTATTCTACGTGTGAGAGAATCATGATGCCAAACATTACATTCTTAGAAACAGAAGTCTCAATTGTGTTTTACAACTCAGTAGTTACAAAGTGAGCCTTTTAAAGTTGAGCTCGGTCTGTGCTGTGGCACGAGTCTCCGTCACCTACTGCAAGAAACCGCCACCTCTTGCTGCGGGCTGGATCTCTCCCATCAGGGAGCCTCACTCGGCACCCTGTGCTCTGAGGGCAGGGAGCGTCAATGACGGTGATGGGCAATAGACTTGGTTTCCTCTTTTTGGGCTTCTCTGCACAGGCACTAGCAATTGAAATACTTATGTACTGGTTCAGGAGGACAGAAGAGATAAAATTAGGCTCCTGCAAATAAGCCATTTCCATTACTTATGCCCCAATAAGCAAAAAATACACCCTAAGAAGAAGTGTTTTCCAAAGCCTTATTGGTTTCTGATTTGGTGAATCCTCACCCTGCAGGTCAAGACACATAGTGCTATTTTCTCTTAAGTACCCAGAATGGACAGAAGCATCATGGGCTATCAAGCGTTCTTGTTATTACCCTTACCTCGACTAAACGCGAGTCAGAAATCTAGAGGTAGATATTTGTTGCGCATCCTGTGATGACGATGATCATGGTGACATGATGCGTGCTCATTGCTGCAGGGCAGCATTTTTCTCAGTCTACTGCTCTCCCTAGAAGTACTCAAAGGAACATTTCAGTACTGGAGGCATTTGGAACAAAAGGAAGTGTATGAGACACAGGTAGCTTCCAACTGGCTCTTCAACACACATACAGCTCTTATTTACAGGATGAGTCACTGTAGATATAATAGAGGAATGAAATCTTGAGCCCATTAGAAATTCCCATTTTCTTGCTCATCAGCTAAGATCAAGGGAAAGCTGAAATGCGGTGCCTCTGACACTGCTCTTAGTCATAATGGCTTAAGGATTCCCTTCAAGGCCTCTCAGGTCTTAGAAATTTTTTCCCTGAATTGCTACTGCTAAATTTTAGTTGTTCAAACGTTTCCGTGAGGAAGATGTGCCAGCAGACACCTTCTCTTTAACAGCAACTTCAGCAGCAGCTGCCTCTCGCATTTCTCTCTTACTACCAGAAGCAGCAAGATGAAACTAATACACTACTTATTTGCTTATTTTGGTGACCTCCATGATCCCATTTGCTGCATAGACAGCCAAGCATATCATCCATCATTGCAAATAACATCAGAAAATAAGCGGCAGTTTACTGGCTGCAAACCATCTGCTACCAGTAGCCCTAGCGCAGCACACGTGCTCCATATTGTGTCATCGGAAAGAACTGCACAAACTTCACTGCTGGGTCAAACCCTATATAATATGAACTCCTTCTTTAGTCATTATTCAACAAAGCAACCACTTCTCATCTCTGAAATGGAGAAGTCTAATCAAATACTTTGGGGACTCTATTGGCTCATTCAATACTCTGAAAACTATTATTTCCTGCTATTATGATGTTGGTTTTCTTCTGTTTCCTGTAATCTGAATTACAAAATTGGTAAATCAGATGTGTGTTCTCACAAGCCTAATCCCTTGCTCTGCCCCACCTTCTGCATGAACTGCATGAGCCTTGACAGTAACTATGCTATTTGCACTAGGGAGCTCACTTCTGAAATATGCATCATTTCATAAATTCTAGATATATCAGCATTTCTGCAATCACAAAAACAAAAAGATTAAAATATCCTTTCTGTTTATTTTTTGCACATCCCTAAAATACGCCAACAACTTCAAGAATGACAGAAAACAACATTCCAAATTGTATCATGCTTCAGATTACAACATTCTACGCCTATGTTTATTGCCTATGTTTATTTTTATTTAGAAAATAATTTACTTGCTGTATTTGATTGAGCCAAACTGAGTAATAATTTATCTTTTCTCTTAGTAGCATAGGAGCTACTTTAATGGAATCTGGTGAATGTGCAATTAGAAGGCTGCACTGTCTCCTCTATTAGAATAAGGCACTAAAAATAGTCTATTACAGACAAAGATGCTTCATTTTTACTAACATGTACAGATAGTAATACCACCTTGATAGCCCAATTCAATTCTAGCACTTCACTTTACCTACTCAGGCATTACTGGAAGCAGCAGGATACCCAAGAACCTGAAGACCTACAAGTCAGACAGGTCTTATGTATTATCATTGGCTTCTGTGCTCTAACAGCCTCATCAGTACTCTGTGTGCAGCAAATAGTAAGTATCTAGGATAAAAACTGAGACGTAATTAAAGCTTTACTGGTGCATTATGGATGACAAACAACAAAAAGGCTTGCCAAAGCATTTTGGAAATTTTGTTCCTTCAATTCAAGCAGCAGCACACTTCACGCAAGCTGAGGATGCTCCCACCCGTTTAGTACTATGATAGGAATTACGTGAGGTGTCAGAGGTGTCCTGGTATAAAATCAAGGCTTGGTCTTAGTTTCCACTTCATGCTGGTAGAACTGTAACACAGCAGTATGGCTTTAATTACTGATTGCTCCACTGGGTTTTTATTTCTTTTCCTGGTCTTTCAAGTCTCACATCATGAGATTTCACAAAGCAATACAATCACCGTATTCACAGAACCGTATAATGCTAAGACAAAAACCTCAAAGGAAAAAAAATACGGCGCTCTTCAAGGAAAGCAAGAATACGTTCCAACCAGACACGATGGAATTACACGCTTTTAATACACAGAGTGTATATTAATCTCTAAGAAACTAATAATGAGGAACTTTTTCCTTCTGCTCGCATTTAGCAAAAGCACATGGCAATAAGCACTCAGATCACGCTGTCAGCAAAAGCTAATTCAAAAATGAATTGGGCTGAAAACTGAAAAGTTTTCAGCACTGAATGCACGTCCTCAGCCCTTAGAGTTCACTGTAGAAAACTCTTCTGAGTGGAAAATAAGTCATCATTCTGTAAAAAAACACATTTTCTTAACCTGTAAAGTTTACTGGCTGGATCTAAATCATGTGCAACTTAAAAAAAATGTAAAAGTTTTACCTGTTTAGAAGTGAGTTGTGAGTGAAAATGATCACTCCCATTTGTCTCAAGAGAATGTGTATTAAATTCTGCCATAGTGCAGTCCCACTATTAATGACTGAATCCCTTTTTTTAACTTACAGCATTTAGGGGACTCAGCCAAGGTACCAACACTAGGAAGGGATAAATCATCTCTGTAGAACTGCAAGGGACACTGTAAGGCAGGGATTCGCCCTAAAGGAGAAAACTGTGATTTGATAGTAGGAGTCCTTCATTGTATTAGTGCAATATTCGTGAACTAAACCTTAGAGGTTATCACTATTAAAGTGCGGCTGGCTGTCAGCTGGCCTAGCAGGGAAGCTTGATATACGCTTGTGGCTAAAACTTCTGTTGTTCTTGGTCATGACAAAAACATTTTGCTTCACCTCACAACGATTGCTCTAGAGGTACCATGCTGTATAGAAGAACAGCATTATTGTTGATCCTGCAAAAACACCTGGACGACCCGTTTCTGAGTACTCTTTCTAGTTGAAACAAGGCAGTACAGTGAGACTACAATTCCTGCTGGAAACGGAATTACTAGAATTCATGTTCCTTTAGGCTTAAATATATCTTAACTGCACTGCATCGGCAACAAAGAAGAAAGCAGCTGTTTCTCTTCGTTCTATAGGTATGGGAAAAAAGAAAATTGTTCCGAACGTCAAGGATGATTCTTCTCAGAGCGACCTGAATGCCCTGGGACTGATGGATACTGGGAAGTTCTTATAAGCCCCAGAGCAAATTTCCCTACTGGAAAGCTGTCCGTTGTGTATGACATCATGGTCAGATGTAACCAGACATAACAAACATTAGAAGACCATGAACTTTCTGAAATGTAATTATATGGTTTGCAAGTAAATTTCAAGTCGCAGGTTTTCATCTGTCTCCCCCAGCCGTTCCTACCGAGTCAATGAAAGAGCAAAATCAACCCACTTTAAACACAAATGTAAAAATACCCCTGAAACGTAGCAAACCACGGTGTTGATGTTTTGCCAGTTACCATCAAGTATATATAATATTATTCTGTGAAAACAGCTGATTTTAGAAGAACACATAACTGGAAGGGAACCTCCTGGGTTGGTTAAGTGCAGTCACTTCTATTTAAAATACACGCCCCAGAAAAGCTATTTAAAACACTAGGATTGTGACAGATGTGCAAAAGTATTTCTGATTTGTTCTGACAGAGCTGAATACCTGAGGGAGGAGTTTAGGTTGGTTAAATACCACCACTACTGGTCTGCTGGAGTTGTGCTAAATCAAGCTTCTATTTTCTCCCCTTCAGAAAGTTTAAAATAAAACATTAACATTCTTGAAGTGAGAAGCTGCGCTGTTCAGTGTCCTGGGGAGAAAGAGTAGGTGATGTCCTGGAGTCCAATCTTCCATGCTGTATTTCCAGTTATACAAGTGGTAGTCAGGAGATGGAACTACTTCAACATCGTACAACATTTTTTCTCCCCACCGTAATGATACTTTATCAATGCTTCCAGGTTTAAAAGAGCTATATTTCTGTATTCTAGCAAAACCAGAGCTGCCAGAATTCAATGACAATTTTCACAGAGAAGTGTCAAATCCATAAATTGCTCTTGGAATTCCAAAACTCTCTTTGCATGCTTTATAACCCAGTTGCAAACTGTCCAGGTACTGCAGTCTGAATTGGAAGTGATCTGCACTGGAACCAGAGGTACAAGTTTGGGGGTTTTACGTGGAACAGAGATCTATACAGAGATTTCGCAACAATTTTAAGCACTGCTATTCTAATCGGAAGCAATTAATTTAGTAAATCTACAAAATTTTCAGCTCTAAATAAGTTTCCAGGCTGCATACCCTTTTCGTCCATTCTTCCTCAGAACCTGTGGGATAACTGTTTAAAAAAATGGGAATTCCCTATAGATACTTGTTTTGTTTGGCACTTGTTTTGCTTACAGGTGCCTGCAAGCAAAGAGTTTTTCAGGACAGAGAACCACTTGCTTTTTGATGTGATCCATTTCTTCTCTCTTAGATTAAGCCCCTTGTAACACTGCTTTTAAACTGTTCAGCTTTTACTGGTGGTGTCTTTATTGTGTGACTGCCAAATAAGCAAAGAAATAGGGAGACTGATCCTCTATATTTCAATTATTGCCTCTTTCAGACAGCCCTTAGATCAGCTGGTAAATACTGTATTTGTTTTACTGTAAACCCTTATGAATCATTCATGTGCAAATAGCATTTTATATATTTATAATGTGCCACTACTCCTACTATATGTGCTGAGACTAAGAAATAAGAATGAAGTGAGGTTTTTTACCCTCCAGGTCTGTAATCCTGAATGCATGTAAATTCTGAAGAAATACTTACTTCAGTAGGATATTTTATTAATCTCTGAGAATGGTAGGTAGAGAGAAATAGTATATAGATGCTGTCTTCAGCATCATTTGAATAACACTGCATCATTTACTGGATTCCACCACAACTGGGAATCCGGGAAGAAGACAGTAAAAGAACTTAAAAAAAAAAAGCCCTGCTGAAAATAAACTCTTTTGTGGTTAAACACCAGCCAGTTGGAACTGAAGCAGTGTTTTCTTAGGGTGGCAGAACAGCCAGAAAAGTTGTTGGATTATTTTTGGCAGTGGCCAGCATATTATAGCTCTATCGTTACTGTTACTAAACTGTCAAGAGTCCCCTGAAAGGGTTATTACTTTACTAGTACATTCTTGCAAAAATATAGCATACTCAGTCTGGCAGCATGAAACTTTGGATTTTAGAACTTTGTTTGACCTTTCTGGCACATTCATATCACTGTAACTAGCTTAACTCCGAAATACTTCGACCACACAGGTAGAGTGGAACATGAGCCATGATCTACAGACAGCAGCAAATCCAAAGAGTGGCCAAATCATTGCAGAAGTGTTGTCCAGCGCGATACCATGAGCACGTAACATTGACTCCTGTGCCCTGCACTGCTTGAAAACGGGCTTGGAAGATTTCAGTTAGATTTTTAAAAACTAAGTAGCTTGTATTTGGATCTTGGTAAGAGCCAAACCCAGTGGCTACGGTTACTGGCAGCCAGCTCTACTGTGGACAGAAATTGTGCAGGTGTAAAATGAATCCAATTCACACTTTGGCGTTAGCAGCACGTTCTCCTTAGCAAATGCACCTGGATCTCCACACCGAATCCAGCAGGATCTTTTGCAGTACAGCAACAACACTTATACAACCTTTATTCACCTTCTTAAATGGAACAGATAAGCCATCTAAATATTTAAGATTAATAAAATACTATTTCCATCATTTTCAATGGCACTCATGAATTTACAATCAGAAACGTACTCTGCTGAGAAGGTGTTAGCATGCTGGATTTAATTGGTGAAGAAAATAATGCTTTCCTTTGATTTGGGGTCTGTATGACCATTCATAGTGTAGTAATTAAGACTGGAGTTATTTCTGCCTTTACAGTAGCCAGAGGACAAGCATTTAAGTATGTGCCTTCATGTGTCTGCAAGTTTTGTATCTCCAGTTCTTCTTAAATATCAGCCATGATCAGATAATTCTCTGCCAATAAATGGCAATCTGTGATTCTCCTGATTATCTACTGAATTAACCACGAGATTTCCCTGCTGTTGTAGCTGTTGCTTTCAGCCCATTGCTTTCCTCTTCTTCACTAGGCGTCAGCAGCTACCCTTATCGTCTGGCCACTTTCTCCTCAATCTGGGAGCGGGTCTACAGTTTATGTTGCCTCAATGAAAAGAGTATCCCAGCCAAATAGCTCATTTGGACCCACTCTGAATCACATACCAAAAAAACCCCAAAGTTTAAGGCCTTTGTCCTGTGAAAGGTCTTCAGATTCTCTCCTAAGCCAGGGAGACCCAGGTATGTCTCTGGCCCTCACCTGATTCCTGCCTGAATACTAGGGAGAAGAGGACGCCTGCCTAGAACAGAAAGAGGGTGACTCATTCTTTCGGTAACTCATGAGGTCTTTTCACCTCACCAGTGTTAGTTTGCCAAAGGTCTCGATTAAGAGATTCCATCACATAAGGACACACTTGGTTCACCCCCTAAAATGTCATCCCAAGCTTGTCTCCGAGTTTCATTTGGTACAGCATACTGATTTTCTCTTTTTCTCCTAAAATTGCAGACATCCAGCGCTGAGGCTGATCAATTTGCTAGCTTTTAGCACACAATGTCTTTTTGCTCCGGCAGTTTAAGAGTCTTAGAATTTTTTTTTTTTCTTTTTTTCTTTTTCCATGTGTGAATGAAGGATCTCAGGCATCATCTCTTCACCAAAACAGGCCCTCAGCAGCCTTTTATGAAATTGCTCAAGTGGAACTCGCATTCCAAACAATCAGCAGAGTCCACTCACTGTCGCTGGACAACCTGTGAGGTGTTTCATGACTCCAGTCTGCGGAGCTGCACACCTTTTTTTTCCTCCACTCACTTCCACTAAATGTGACACTACTACAAAACAGCCCAGCCATCTTTGCAACTGCATTTCTTCATGCTTAGCTCAAACAGTGATGGGGGAGGCTAGAACTATCCTGTATGTAGCTGGTATTTCATGTGGAATATTACAATCACCGACAATGTTACCGTATGTGTTGACAAAAACCCAAAGGAGAAGCAAACTGGCTGTTGGGAACGTATGGTAGTACACACGTTGGCAACCCTCCTTCAGGGTCCCTAAAGGACTTCCAGCATTTGGGGCATCATAAGAAGAGAAAGCATGGGGCACGAACTGCATAACTAAGATGCGTGCGTAGCAGATCTGTGGACAGGGCACCGATAGGTTCATGTCCTGCAGGTGCTACAAACATCTCTGGTTTTGAGTGTTTGAATATTGACAATAGGAGTGCACCATTTTGAAGTACTGTGCCAAAAAAAGGACACGGGGCTGGTGATAGTGCTGTTTAGACCAATCTAGACAACCAAGCAGAGTAGCCACTAAGTTTTATATTGGCTGCATTTGCTGGCACACAACTTGCAGCGCCTTTACCCATAACCAGACTTGCTTCCCAGACAAAGATGATGGGGGGTCTGAGCCCTCATGTGTCTATCGGTACTGTGCAAACTGAGCTCAGATAGTGACATCGGCAGGTATTGCTTCCCTGTGCTGCATCGCTCCTGTTTTTGGTGAGCCTGGAAGGTACCCAAGAGGGATCAGGAGCATTGTCAGCCACAGTCTGGTAAAGGTGCTGAAGAAAGGTAGCTCTGTCTTACAAATGTGCTGCTCTTGAAAGTCGAGAACTGCACTTTAGACAACCTCTACGCTGTAACAGTGAAAAGGGCACAGTTTAGAGCGCCAAGCAAGTGGATTTGTCCTTGTACTCCTGCTATCAAGTGGGGAATGGTGCTGAAAACACTTATTTGCTGGCTAATTATTGAAACATACTTCTACTTCTAGTGGCACACAGAAAAAGCAACTCCCAGGCTCAGCTACGCAGTCAAAGTGGCCCGATGGCATGCTGCAGCCAACTCCAGCTCAGCGTCTGGATGAAATAAAGACCTTGCTGGGGGAGCAGATTTTTGTGCAGTATACTCGGAGGTAAGCACAACACACACGCTCTTCTCAGAGCAGACTGAAACCATCTATTAGCAGTATCACCCAGCAGCCTGAACAGCTATACCAGAAGAAGTGTTTAAATGACACTTGACCAACATACAAGTGGGGAAGAGAGTTGTCATCTTGAACTTAAAAAAACATTGGTTTGTCTTCTAAAGAATGAAGATGAGGGCAGTTTGCATTTCATACTCTTATCTTTGGAAAAGCTTAGTTCTTTGACTTGTTGAACAAGTTGCTTCACTGATACCCGCTTGCTAGCTAGCTATTTTCTGGCATTTTAGGGAGTTTCCACTTATTCTGTCGTCTTTTATTCTGTCTCCAGACATTGTATCTTTTGTGGGGAATGTTTACTGATAATGAGAAATGGTCCACTTAAAAGTCACAGTTCTCATTAAACATCCTCTGGTTTAGTACAGTTTTTGTATTTTTGGCATTGAAATGCCTGGGACAACCTTTGTGGCTCATGTTACAAACAGAGACCCGTGTACTACCAGCACTACAATCGGCAGCTGTGCATCTCCCTGGAAGTTCAGTTGGCTGCACTTGGCACGCACGGTGAACGCTTCTAGAAAGCACCATGAAAGGGTCTAGTAACTAAGTATGTGACAAAGTTTAGAAATAACCCCCTAAAATAGCCTGTAAAATATCTGTACGCGTCAGCAAAAAAGTCCACAATCCTCACAGTCTGAGACATACCTATTCTTTAAATGTTAATTTTTTTTGCCAGCGTTGTCATCAAGTCCAGCCCCTTTTTGAATCTGTCAGTTTCTATTCTCCACTAATTTAATAATTGATTAAAAGATTCAATTTTGAATCTTCAGGAAAACTACCAGGTATCCCAAATACATTTTGTCTGTGTTTGGGCCACACTCCCCACAGAATGCTTTACCACAAGGAGAGAAAATACAAGGCAAGTTTAAAAAGAAAAAGGCAAGCAGGTGAGATCTTTCTGATTTTGTGTTAATGGCCTTAAAGCAATAATCTTAGCATATGCAACATGAGAAACTCAGAGAAGGGAGATAAATGTAGCTGCATTTTAGAGCAGTGAATCTTGTACAGCACAAAACCAGAAACAGCTCTTTGCTGACATTGCAACGTCTCTTTCCTATAGAAGGAAATAATAAAAAAAGGGTTTATGTATAAACACAATAGGTTGAGGCTGCTATTGGCATGTCTAAATTGTGCCTGGATTTTGTTCTGCAAACCTTTTCCATTAACATTTCTGTCGGGAAAGCTAACTCTTTAGAGATGTAATGAACCATCTGATTTTAATTTGGTTGTAGAACAAGGGGTTACTCTTTGAATCGTGCATAGCCAAGCTATTGAGCTACACCCAGCTCTATTTCCTTATACAGATGATGATGACTGCTCAAGCACGAGCAGCATGTGGGAAAGCAGCAATCCTCAGCCTTGTTTTAAGGAAATTAAAGTAGCTGTGGAACAGTAAGGATTTTCTCTGTGGGAGAGATTGGACTCTCCTCATCATCATTTTGTCCCCCATTCTTCCAGCCCAACTGCACAGACAACTGCTAATGTGGCTTTTGGCCTTTCTCTTCTTTTCTCCCCTTGATGCAGGGACTGTAGCATCTTCACCCTCTTCAGTCACTACCTTCACTTCACATCTCCTGCTGATTTCTTAAATGCTTGCCCAGCCCTGCACAAACACCGCTGTTTATTTCATTTCAGCTCTTGTCCAAGATAAGACTATCCACACAAGATCCTATGGGACATCTCAGGGTTCTGCATTTTCTACAAGATTGTGCTCTAGCAAAGCTAAAGCCCCGGTTGAGCGCTTTAGTGCTGCTTGGGATTCTAGTCTGAGAAAGCTGAACAGAAAGAGAGAGGGGGAACTTCAACAGTAATTGACCCACACCCAGAAAAAACATTAAGACATGCTGGGAAATCACAGTGGAACTGCAGAGCCTGATTCCCTTTTTACAAAACCCTGTTTGTCCAGTCTATGTGCGGCTGCCTGCCTGCTGGCCGGACACAGTGTAATTCAGGGCCAGCTGAGACATGTCAGGCAAAACACGGCAAAGAGACAGGGGAGGAGCCTCGCTTGGTAGTTTTTTTCTGTTTATACCCTGTCTCTGCTTATTAAGCCTTCACAGAGGAAATACAATGTCTGCCCTTAACTGCAATTTCAGGTCATTTTTGAATGTCTCTTATTCCCAGGATGCCTGCTGCTGATTTGTTAACCCAACATGTGGCTGAAATAGTCAACACATGGCAGTTACCTAACAAGGTATTACTACTGCTGGTCTTCTAGCATAAAATTGTTCTTAGTGAAGTTTTAGACATTTGTCTTACACTTTTGCACCCCCAAACAGATGTGCATATTCTCCAGATCAAAGGAAGACTAGCACTGGCACTGGATCTGCTATGCAGTGACATTTGTGGAGCTTCTTGCTCATGGCACTCTGAAAAAAGCAAGGTGTTTCCCTGTGCATAGTTCCCAGTACTACGGCCACAACAGTTTTAGCTATGCTATACCTAAGATGCCAACCCAGAAGTAGCCAGTCACGCACGGTGCTGCTATGTAATACCCATATTTGTCCTAATAGGCAGCTTGAACATGGAAAAATCCCATCTGCCCTCGTGACGTGATGCCTCAGCTCTGCTGGGAAGGAGCCTGGGCTTTATCTGCCCAAAATCAGCAATGATGTGGTGCATCCCAAAAGGGCAGATGGGATAGATGGAGGCTGCTGGAGGCTGCTGAGCCAGCCAGAGGGGTGGGGGCTGTCCACATGGCAGGTAAGCGTGGCTTTGAGTGTGTGATAATGGCACGATTCACTGGGGCTCCCCCCCTTCCACAAGTCCCGGCTTGGTGGTCCCCACCCTAGCCCCAAGAACACCTCTGCAGACAAATTAACTGAATGGACAGCTATTTTAGCCAAGGGACTGCTTCTGCTCTCACTACTCTGCAGAGTATTTGCAGCCAAGAGACCAGCCCTGGCCAAAAAGGTTGCTGCAAAAATCACTAGAGATTTTCCTCCTGGGAACATGCTGTTGCCATATGTTCTCCACATTAATAACACCAAACAAGTGCTTCATAAACAGTGTTCTAATAACAAATACCAGAGGAATTAATAATAATCTAGCTATTATTTTCTAATGTTCTCGCTTTATTAAGAACATTTATGCTGTCTGAATGAGCTCTTCCGGAAGAACAACATCTGGCACCCAGATGAATACCTGATGAAATCTGTAGGATCCTGGGTATCTTACAAATTTATCGTCAGCAACGGCATCCGTTTGTGCCAGCACGGCTTACAGTAACATTACATTTTTCTTTTGTTCTAGGTGCATAGCGTAATGCCCATGCTGTACTACACTCTGATTATAGCTTTTTTGATCGGCACACAGGCAGCTCCAAAGTCAGAGGACAATGCTCCACTGGAGTATCCTGCAGAACACTCCCCGCTCAATACCCACCGGAGTAACAGACACCACATTCCCCAGGCAGCTCCACAGACATCCCACGGCCACTCTACTTGGACGATAGGTAGAAGAGAAGCTCTAAATATCACCGTGGACCCAAAATTTTTTAAGAAGAGGCGTTTCCGATCTCCGCGGGTGCTGTTCAGCACACAGCCCCCCCCAGTGTCAGGGCAAGGACAGAATATGGGATTTCTCAGCAGCACAGGTTCTCTCAACAGGACTGCCAGGACCAAGAGGACCGCGCATCCCGTATTACACCGGGGAGAGTTCTCAGTGTGTGACAGCGTCAGCATGTGGGTTGGGGACAAAACCACAGCCACTGACATTAAAGGCAAAGAGGTGACAGTGTTGGGAGAGGTCAACATTAACAACAACGTTTTTAAGCAGTACTTTTTTGAGACCAAGTGCAGGGACCCTAAGCCAGTCTCCAGTGGGTGCCGAGGGATCGATGCGAAGCACTGGAACTCTTACTGCACCACGACACACACCTTTGTCAAAGCGCTGACGATGGAGGGCAAGCAAGCAGCCTGGCGATTCATTCGAATTGACACAGCCTGCGTGTGTGTGCTCAGCAGGAAGTCAGGGAGACCCTGAGATGGATCCAAACCCCACAACAACATCCTCCTACCCCCCTACCTCAGTCTGTAAATTATTTTAAGTTATAAAGGACTGCATGGTATATTTATAGTTTATACAGTACAGAAAGAACCTCATTATTTATTAAACTCTTTTGGAAACCTTTTGTGTTTTGCAATTTATTTACTGGCAGAACCCTTCCAAAGACGTTCACCTGAGTCTCATTCAGCCCCACAACTCTGAAACGTTCACAGGGGCACTGAACAATCGTTGCTCGCCATTCTACAAAAAGAAAACATTTCTCACACAGTTTTCACACACATTCCTCTCTGCCACAACAAAATAATTTTCCTCACAAAACCTGCCAGTTTACTGTGAAAATCTTGTACATTTATTTTCAATTGAAATGTTTCGTCCAACTATCAAGAGATTGAAAAAGGCCTTTCAAAACTTGCTTCCAGCTTTACTAATTACCCATAAAGATATTAACCTTATACAATTAATCATCTTATGGAACTCCTGGTAGTAACACTCGTTCTTCATGTTGCTAGATAAATTTCTGAGTAAGACCTTTAGTGCATTTTTTTAAAATTGCCAAATTATTTTCACTGCAAAAATAATTCGTTCTGAATTATTTTGGAACATTGTCTGCACAAGAGTAGAATCTAGATGTATGTATTTTTGCATTAAAATGGTATTTTACAGCTCATTACTTATGAGCTATATTAGAGCGATGGGGTTGCAAATGTCAATATACATATATAAAGTTCATGTGGCTTATAATTAAAATTTGAAAATTCTCTCAAGCTAGTATTTTGGCAGTGGGGACTTGACACAGGAGCAAGGCTTTTCATGCATGCTAGAAGAAAAGTAAAAAAAAAAAAATCACTGAGGCTGTGTTTTAGCATGGAGCTCCAAAATAACCCTGTGCTCATAATTTCTGTGCTTTGGGGAGCATTGGTCTCTAGAAGAACACAGTGGAGCCTGAGGCCTGTGATGGGTGTTTCAGTCATTGGACACTGAATAACACTGCAGTTTCTCTCATTGTTTCCTTTGGAAGAGCAGCTGTTATCCATTGCAGAAACTGTTTCAAAACAAATACCATTAAGGTTTTTCAGCTTGGTTTCTTCCAGATCCTAGAGGGCACACTTTCACCCTTGCCTTCCCTCATGCACAGTTATTTCTTTAATGAAAAAAGCAGGCCCGACATTTGCTTCCTCCACGTAAACAGCAAAGACGGGCAGCAGATCTCTAGAGAAAATGTGCTGTGGCAAAATAGTGCCAGTGGAAATAACCAAACCTAGGCAAGATATGCTTTCTGGTATGACAATGCCGGTCTGTCTGAAGCAGAGGGCACTGAGACAGAGACCATTCCTGATAATCACTGGCATGCCACTTTTCAGCCCCCTCTAGTAGGTGGTTATGGTGTGGGACAGCAATATTCCAGTGAGAATGTTTCGCTCTCTCCAGAAAAACATATTTGCAATATTTGCCTGAATAGTCAGTTATCTGAAAGGTCAAGGAGAGGGCAGGCTCCTGACTGTCCTGTGTCCTCCAAATAATGACGACTTGTTCTGGAGCAGGGGGAGGCAATGGAGACTGAGGAATACTTACGGTGCAGTCATGTAGGCATCAGATGCTCTGACACAGTAGCAGAACACAACAGCAGTGGCAGCCACCTGCCAGTCATCACGGGACAGACGGAGGGAGATCAGTGAAACACACGGTATTCTGAAGCAAAAAAACATGTGGAATTGGAGCAGAGTCCCGCCTGTGCTCTTTGGTGGCCTTAAAGCAAGGGACGAAAGTAACAAATCTGCTTTTAGAAGTGCTCTTTACCATACGTGACACAATGTGACCAGGGGAAAATGAAGCTGCTACTCATCCAGGACTTCAGGTCTATGGAGACTGCCATTATTTTACCACTGACATAACAAAACTGCAATTGGAAGTGTCTCATGAATGCATTTGGTAATTCCAAATGTGCAAGACTTGGCATTTCTTCAAAGAGCCCTGAAACTGATGACTTTCTTCTTAAAGCAATCTTGGGAGCTGACGTTCCTTCCACATCCAGCCCACTTAGGCGTTCCTCTGACTACACCTTAAAGCACATTCTTGCCAAGAACAAGGTACTGCTACCTATAACCCCCAATCTGAGGGACAAAGAGCTGTCATTAAAAGCTCTATGAACTACTGTTATAAATCTGGACCTTGATTAAAACTTCTATTAAGAAACATTTAGCCATTCATTATGGGGAGGGTTTGTTTAGTCTTGCAGATATTGATGCGATCTATTCCACATTTATCCCTTCAGCTGATTTTTATTTTGTGCTCCCAAGACTGAAACTAGACTACTGGTTCATCCTTCATGACAGTGATCCTGCCTGTTCATAAAAAAAGGTCTCAAAAGGGAGGGCAGAAGAGTGAAAAGGACAGTTTGATGCATTCACACTTGATCTTGATCCCACTGTTAATTGCAGAATCTGGAATTCCAGCCTTAGAGCTACAAACCCAAGCCTGTAACTTAAATTTTAAGGGTTTACATAATTTCTCTCCCTGCACGTATGTTATTGTTATGCCCGTGTGACACGTTGATGTGACCAATGATCTATTGAGAAGTGGTGAAGTATTTCAAGGAATTAATTTAATGAGAATGTGGATTTTTATGGTTATAAAATAAGAAAAACCTGGAAAAGTGCCTTCTTAGACAGAGAATTATTGCCATATTTCACTTTTTGTATTAACTGTGCGCTTAGATGGCAAGATAGGGCTCCATCTCTGACCCTAGCTACAGAAACCCAATCTGTGAGATTCCCCCTGCAGCACTCAAAACTTCATTTCACTTACAGATGTTTGCACCATATTTAAAGACTAGGATTTAAAACAACAGTAGTCCTAGCTCTTCTTGCAGTAGCCAGCACCACACTTTCCTGTTACCTCCAGCAACAGAGAAATATTCTTGATAAAGCCCAAGCACAGAGTTTCACGCAATCTAAAGTGGTTAGTATCATACGATAAGGATACCCTGAGCAGCCAGAAATGAAGTACAGGACTGCCTGGACGTATACGGAATTGTCATCTCTGGACATGCCAGAGAATAGATGAGACAAGTATCTGCCAGAAATGCTTCTGCCTTGAGTGAGATGCAAGGACTACACGACTTTCAGTGACATTTGCCACAATTTGCGTGCTTCCAGACAAGAGTTAAATTATAACTCTCTTTGTTGAAGCCATGCTCACAGTTGTCACCCATCTACAGAAAGGCCGAGAAAGAACTTCTGAACATTTTCAGTTATGTATATGGACCCTGTTAAATACGGCCCCATGCTTTTGGAATTTCAATACATGGGTGAAGGAGTACAAAATTCATGCAACGTTTGCTGTGTAGTAACTCACAAATGCTACTGGTCTACAGCACAGCAGGCTGGGTTAATAAAATCAGAAACAGAACAAAACCTGGGAGAGCATTTTTGATACCATTGTTGATGGCCTGGAGGCTTAGCCTTCCAAACCATAGTGAAGCCAATGACAAAACATCTTTCGTAAAGACCTTCTGATTATCTCAATAAAAAGTATCATCTCTTAGCATCCTACACCAGAGGCAGGTGAAGTGTCACGGAAAACTAGAATCATAAACTCATAGAATAGTTTGGGTTAGAAAGGACATTTAAAGGCCATTTATTCCAACCTGCCGCAATGAGCAGGGACATCTTCAACCAGATCAGGTTGCTCAGAGCCTTGTCCAACCTGACCTTGAATGTTTCCAGGGATGGGGCATCTACCACCTCTCTGGGCAACCTGCTCCAGTGTTTCACCACCCTCACTGTAAAAAATTTCTTCCTTATATCTAGTCTAAATCTACCCTCTTTTAGTTAAAACTCCTCTACACAAACGCATTGCAGGGGTATCGTAAAAGCCGGTGTTTCCCACATCATACTAGCAACTTGGTCTCAGAATGCAATGCCTCCAGGAGGCGAATCCACATGTGCATTTGTCACTGATTATCCTGACCGCTCTCTGCTTCCTTGGGCAACAATTGGTATCTTAAAAGCAAAGGGCTACATCAAGATTTAATTAGAAAACTAACTCAGTGCCAAGCTGTTGTTAATTTTTTTTTCCCCAGAGATAAAATCCAGCTACAGATGCCTGAGATACCATCTCAGTTGCACTGACTTGATCTTTTACATCATTAGGTTACCATAGATTGCTGTACACAATGCTTTCTGGCCAGAGTACAGAAAAGGGAACAAAAGCACCTGTCTTCAGTTTGCTCCTCTGGAAAGGACACCCATGAGTAATATCAGACCAACATATAAGAGTGATAGAACTTTTAGAGATAGATTATGCAGATTAAATACAAACAGCAAGGCAAATTTACGTATTCTAATTTGAAATACCTATTTTCAGTGTCGAAGTAAGTAATTTTCCAAATTGTGAATTGATTCAGTGCTGCTGTTTGGGAAGCTGTGACAGCCATTACCAACTGTCAACATAGTTGTTCTGTTAAGTCTGCAGCTTGTAAATATTTTCAGGAACTGTCCTTTATCATGGTTAGCTTCTGTCTTTCTTTCTTCCTCCCCCCCCCCAAGCATGTGGTAGTCTGCCATTTTATTGTCTGCAACTCACACTATGATCAAAGTACAGAATCCTGTATTGCTGCAAAGTCAGGTTCAAAGAGGCTTGAGTGCCTTGCTTAAATGCCTTTCTCTTTTTTTTTTTTTTTGGATACACATTCCTGTGTAACCTCAGTGTTATGTTTACTGATTGAGAAACTGTGCTTTCAACAGTGCCCTCTCTCAGTGGCTTAGAGCTACTGAGGAGATGGCAGCAGGTTACAAACTCATTTGCTCGAGAAATCGGACTGATGGCAATTACAGCAAATCATACTAAGACAATATACGGCAGAGCAAAGGTGGAAATCTGTTTTCTTACGTAATTTTAAGGAAACAGGAAAACAATTCCAGGATTACTGCTCAGCAGGAACTTCCTGGGTTCTGAACGAGATCTCATGTGATCAAACCTATACCACAACTGCAAGAGAAGGGATGAGGGACTGAAAAGCCAGGTGACATCATAGCTCAACTTACACTGCTGAAACACCGTTAAAGCGACCCAAAACGGCTTATTTTGCTGTTGTTTCCACTGTATCCAAGGAATGACAAGAGCATCCATATTTGGATAAGTTACTTTCATTTGTAAGAGCTGCAGTTTGAACATATATGGTGATTCAAGACTGCAGTTCAGGATGGAGAGTTCTGCAATGGCATGGACTTGATGACCCCGCTCACTTATTTGTATTAAGTGACAATAACTGAAAAACCTGTGAGGGAGGATCTCTACAAAATGTTATGTTCCACATAACTGCTAGCTTGCAGCACACTTCATTTTTCAAAAGCACCTCTGGTACCCACAGCTTCCCCACTTCTTTTGAAACAAGTGCTACACACTGTTTGCTGGATTCCCTTCTGACTGTTTAAGAAGTCTACCAAGTTTTAATTATTTACAGGAGCTTGACAACCAACTGCTTCTCTAAAGATGAAGTGCCTTCACTACTTCTTAAAGCCTTACTAAGGATTCAAAACAATTATGGCTAAGAAAAAGGAAAGTTACTTCATGTAAAATAAGATCAACTAGAGGGAGTGCTATGAAACAGACAGATTTATTGGAAGAACGGCCTAGTCACTATGACAAGAATCTGAAATTCATCTCTTTAGAGTCTGAAGAAAGAAAAACAAGATCCTTATATTTAAAAAGCAAATCAGACCAGACTTGGTTTCACCTTTAGCCAAATCCCACATGCATGACACCAACAATTTCACTACTGTTCATTTGGTCTGACTAAGGAGTGAAGGTTAAAATTTGCCTGGAGGAAAACAGATCGTTCTCTAGAAAGATGAAGAAGGTGTGGACCATAATCAATTTCCATCACCCAACATGGGACTCATCCTCTCGTCACTGCTGTTACTACAGTTGTGGTTTGATGGTAGTTTTTGTTGGGGGGGGGACGCGGGGTGGGGGACGACAACAGATGTCTGAAATCCTCCTGGTTACGCAATCATTCCTACCGCTGAGATGATGCCAAAAGCCTGGAATGCCAGAAAGCCCATTCGAACGCCCAGACCTGCAATCGGGTTATATTCATTGGGCCTTGCCTTGATTATTTTCACTTCAGCTGCAATAAAGACAGGAAACGTTGACGCGGACAGAGAAGGAGGCAGGTTACATAACAGTCGTGCCCTCGCTACAGGCTTCCTTTCATCCCTTAAATGACACTGCTGCTTCATTATCTAATCCCTTGTTTAAACATGCGATTAAAGAGAAACACTGTAGAAGCCACACCCTTGCCAGCTTTTCTTTAGTAAGCAACAGCTTTCATTAGAGCAATTACAACCACTCTCAGAGAACTTACTTGCGGGGCTTGGAATCAGCGTGTATTGTATTTTCACTTTTCTCTGGCTGCCTTCTAGAGGAATTCTTTGCTCTAGAAAAGTCAGCTTCTATGTGCCTACAAATAAGCTATTCTGATCTGGTATCTCTAGCATTATACACCAGTCATTGGGCCTGCTATGCAATCTTGAATTCCAGCACTTGGTCTGTATAACCATTGAAGACTGTACATTGACACTTCAGTAGCAGCTGTCAACCAAGCTGCTTTATGAACTGAAAAGAAACCAACAAAAACTAAGGAACACTGAATGTCGCAGTCCAAGGTGGAACAAAATACGCAATAACCACTATACAGCAGTTTAATATTTAAAGAAAACAACCCAGCAGAACACCTGGGCACAGGGTTGAAACTAAGAAAACACAGGACAGAATCATCCAACTTCCAATCTGGCCGGGAGACAGTACCCATTGGTTTCAGACGGAACAGGGGAATCATGACAGGACCAACATCTCGTTAGAAAAATGGATGTTCCTTTGGTCTGGTTGGTGTTAAAGAGCAAAACAGCTCCATACCAGTTTAAAGAAACGGTGACATGAGCTGCACAACCTTAGTGCTGACATTCAGAGATGGGCTTTCTTCAGCCCAATCAGCCGACGACAGCTTTTGGTATTTCCTTGATTCCGATAAGAAAAGGGACAGTTAACATGCAGCACAGAACAGAAGACAACTTCCCAAGCATGACAACAGCAGACAAGAAGGGGCTTTGCAGGTAGCGGGCCTTGCTTGAGAATTCTTAATTTCTCCAGGACAGAGTTCTCTGACCAGAGGATCACCTCTTTCCTACGTGCACAATTCCACAGAAGATCCCAGACACTGACCTCAAATTATCAGATAAAATATTTTGTCCTTATCCTCCCAGCGATACCTGGTCCTGCAATGATTATTTTTACTTTAGCAATCTAGTAAGCACTTCCTCAGTGTTCTTTGAATTTTCCTTAGAGTTCTTCCAGACTTCAAACAGCACCAAATACTTGCCGATGGAATTGGAAATTTATAGTTTTTGGAGGGTTTCCCTAAACTCTCCAAGAAATTAGGAGGAATGATGAAGCTGCAAAGTATTACTGTGCATCTTTGTTCAGGAAAGCCATCATTTTGCTGCCTGTTGTCCAAGTGATGGGGACACTACAATCTGACTATAATTAAAGTCACCGGGGTGGGGTAGGAAATTCTTCCATTGTGCTTCTGCCAAACTGTTCTGGAGGACAAATTTTTCTTGCTTTACACCACAAGAAAACAAAAAGCAATCAAAAATGCCCATGTCTAAATCAGTTAAATGGATTACCGCTTTAAATGCGTATGGCTTTTTCTTTTGAAGCATTGCTTTTGGCACCCATGGCTTTTAAATAGAATATTGGCAGCCAGCATTAAAGCACAAAACCCACCATACTTACTCTGCAAACTGGTGCTTCACTTAATACTCAAATTCAGTTACTGTGTGATGGCTCCTTCCGCCTGGAAAAGGCAAGCCTGTACTGAGTGCACTGACTCATGGATTGTCTCTTTTGTATCACCTTTATTTACACAATCCAGCATACATAGTGGCCCCTGTTCAGGCATTTAGCAGGATCTTGCCCTTAAGTTTGTGATCCAAAGCCTAATCATTTGAGAAATGAATCATACAGTTGTAAAGCTACGCAATAACATTCAACCTAGGTAATACCTTTAGCCTCTGATGAACACAGCGCAGATGCTCTCGGCACATGTGAACAGCACATCTGCTGTTGCTACTGATCATATGCATCCTCTGGGGATTTTGTTCTGTTTTCCTTTTTCCTCTTGAATCATTTGATTTGGTTAGATTCCAATTCTACTGCACAGAATCCAACTCTGAGAACAAGTTAAGCTGCGTCAGGAAGGAAGGAACATGCACAATCCAAATTCCCTTGTGAGAGATCTATTAACCAACAAATAAGAAGACTTTTATTACAGGTTCTAATTAAAATAGAACTTGTCTGATTTAGGAGTTCAACTGTGTACTAATTCCAAAATTCAGTTTGATATGTTGCAGTAACATTTAAGCGCTATTCATTTTCATTTTGTATTGATGTGATGCACACTAAAAAAAGGAAGGGGAAAAAAGAGTTCATGTCACCAACTGCAAATGATTACTTTGGTTCTAGGTTCTTCACAAAGACTGGAACTCAAATTTCTAAACACACATGCACTGTGAGGCTTTAGACATCATGGGATGACATTTTAAGTGGGGTGGAGTGTGCTGAACATAGGAAAGAGCTGCTGAATAGGTAAATAACGAAAGGGCGTGTACAATTCGCTAGACAACGTCCACTATGTCAAACCTGTAATCGTACGATCCAAGTGTTTATTCTGTTTTCTCACATGAAGTTAAGAATACTTTTCAGAAAGTCACGAAAAACAATTTCCTATTAAAAGTAGTAAAAAACTGAGCAGAAAGATTTTGTAAAAAGTTTTCAATAGCTTTTACGTCAACTGACAATGATGATAAGGAATTTTAGCCATAAGTACTGTTTAGCAAACAGTAAAACTAGAGGCTTAGGTTAAAAATATTCTGAATCAGAGCAGCTGTATGCAACTAGCTAAGATGAAGAACTGAAGGTGACCAGAACATGAAAAGCATATGAAAGTCCCTTGTCCTCCATTAGTTTCCTAAGACTATAAAATCAGAATAGACAGGGACAGGAAAAAGAAGATTTTAGCATCGTAGAAATCAATTTAGGTGATTAGTAACATAGGAAAGGCAGTATCTAATGGGAAAGTGCTGTTCTAAACTGGGACTGTTTACTAATGATGGAAGTCCAGTTCTCTCATTCTAGGACGACAAGAGTTCTTGAAGTTCTCTTTCAAAGTGCACTCCCAAAGCAGATCGTTGAAGCCAAACACAACAAACTTTGCAAGGGCTATTGTTAGTCTGAAGCAAACAACTTTTCAGAGGTCTGACTGAAGCAAGTTATTAGACAAGCTAAATTCAGAGCAGTTAGGCACTACCACCATTTTCAACAGACATCGAATATGTATCTCTGCAGAGCTATTTGCCAACTACAGTATTAGAATTACTACATATAACTGTATCACTGAACTGTAAAAACCAGGCAAAACCAGACAACATGCAGCTACTTTTTGCCACAAGACTGCTAGCTGCCAGCTGATGTGGAAAAGCCATCTATAACAGACAGTATCATCTTCTTGCTTCACTCCTTGCCACATAAGTATAGCGACCTACACATAATGCAGCTTACTATGTATTGAAGGTACTGTTACAATTAATGACTAACCCCTGACATATGAAAGAGAAAAAAAAAATTGGTTTACTTGCACTTGACAACCTTCTGTTGAAGTTTTCATGCTTCTTCCTTGTTGCTGCTGTAAGAGCTCCCCGAGCCAGGAGAACTGTGGCGATAAAGTTTCTGAAAAAAGCTGAAGGCTTTCTGCTGTGTCCTGAGTTGAACCAGTTACTCTGATTACAATTTCCACAGCCAGCACGAGGAGAGTGGCACTATGAAAATTAAGGCCATACATACCAGGAGTAGCAGACTTCTGTATAAGCTCAACACTACTGACAAACGCACCACTTTCCATCCAATTAAGTTACATCAAGAGATTTATCTTTCTGAAATTGGAAGATGGTGTCCCCAGCAACTTAAGTTATAATCAACCTAGAAACTTCCTTCAAATTTGCACTTGAAATTCTGAATTACCCTCCATTTCACCAATGTTTTAAAGACATTATAGGTCCTAATTTTCTGATTTGTTTAAAAATAACCAGACATTTCTTTGGAGAATTTAACCTACAGACTGTCTTATCTACAACAGATTTGGGACAAATTGAAACAACTAATATTTATTCCATCTTCCCTAAACTCAGGTTATCTTCAGCTTTATCATACTGCTTAGACATTGTCTAACGCAGGTGAACAGATGACTCATTCAGTGATTAATAACTTCCAATACAGCTGTCATCTGCAGCGAGGCTTAAATACCGACTTCTAAACATCAAAGCTATGCAAGGGCAAATAGGCGTAATCAAATTAATAAACGAGATCTTGCAAACTGGAACTGCTCCTAGCTTCTTCAGCACTAGCCTGGAAAATTATGTTTATTGTAAGAGTTTATTCCTTACGTTCATAACAACCAGTCATTCTTCAGATAAAGCATACACTCGCAGCAGTCTTGCCACTGATCTTACACTGCAAGACAAGTCAACAAGTTCTGGTTTTCTGTTAACTAGTTCTAACAGGATCTTACGTTTGAGCATAAAAGGTGATTTGACAAACATTTAATATTGTCTCTTTCTGAGCATCGCCCTGTATTTACATACAAACTGCTACCTTTTTTAATAGTGCTGGCACATTTAAGAAATGGCTGTACTAGTAAGCACCCAGCTGAAGCTAACAAATTAAAATCAAACAGGCTGCCTTGCAGTTTGCATGCTTCCATTTTGTTTTAGCGAATTTTCTCCATCCCATTCTTATTTCTATTTTATTTTCATGCACTAATTTTTTTTGTGCTCAGGATCTAGCTTATTATTTTTGAAATGTTCCTCAACAGCAGCAGCTCTCATTCTATTTTTGCTCATTTTTCACAATACTTACCTACTTTGCACCTAACCCCATAAATCTTCACGTTCTATTTTGCTGCCTGTTTGTTTCTCAAACTGTCACCCTGATTAATGAGGCACCGAAGATGCCAGAACTCACTCACCAGGCAGGTGACCATACACAGCGGGGCCCAGTCAGTTAATCTGGGCCTTCAAAACAGGTATCGTTCCTTACCTAAAGGATCTTCCCTGTCAATACCCTAAATTGAAACGGCAGTTGGCGTCAGGAGCAACCAGGCCACAGTTTTAGCTGCTCATGATAAAGTAGTAGATGGAGGAACGAACACAGATTTTACCCTCCAAAGCTCATGCAGAACAGGCTGCAACAACGCCAGTGCTCCTGCCAACATGCTTCACCCTTTGCCTGACAGAGCCTCTGTCGTCCCAGTACCTTAGATCTTTCCCTCAGATACGTATTAAATGCTGTATTTTACAACTTGAGCATCAGTTACCATTGGAGACAAAACCACCACTCTAGAGTGTTCAGAGCAACCCACGGAAATAGATGACTTCCTTGGTCATTTGCCCTGTTTGTATGAGAGCTCCGCAATTCACTCCGCTGGAAAACTGCCAAATACACCTCTTTGTAAGGCTGAGCATTTTCAGATACCTTGTAGATGGAAGGAAGTTACTGTACAAGAAATGAACAATGATTTATGCTGATATGAGGAAGGACTGAAAATGAGCAAAAATGTGTACGCTTATGGCATTTATTTTATGTTTGACAGTTTCCTACTGGCAGTCTTCATGTAGGTACCGCATCTCAAGTAATCATTGTAAAGCCCTAAAACACTCTTTCAAAGAAAATGTACATTTTTGAAAAGGCTTTTTTGTGGGGTTTTTTTGAGGTTGGTTTGTTTGTTTGTTTGAACAAATAAAGTGGCTATGAGGATAAAAAAATGTTTCTGGGCTGCCTCCAGTTGCTTTCCTGGCTGTTTTCCAATGATGTTCAAATCAGGGGTTGTTCAAACTAGCAAACAGTAGTTTTGCGGTTTACTCATACAAAAAATTGGGAGCTCTGGTATTTTTTTAGCACATATTACTAACAGGGTTCAAGAGTACCCTCTCCTATGTCATGTGGTTCTGGCTGTGCATAAACATTGCTTTGACCAATAGGGGCAAATTTAGATACTTCCCAGAACGATTTGTTGCATTCTCACGACAGTTGCGATCCCAGACTGGATTAGATCCAGTGGGAAAATGTTTAGACAAAGTACCGCACCAAACAACACTCCTTAGAGAAGTGCCTGTGGTTTGCCTATAACAGAAAGTAAGGTTACAGAAAGACATTAAAAATGTCATGCTGTGATTGTATGTTTCAGTGAATGACCTATTCACAGAGTAATACTCCAAACAGCTTTCAGGCCAAAAACACTGAGTATCCAGCAAATGTGCAGTCATGCTCATGATCTCTAACACCAACCATTTGGTTCAGCTCTGTATAACTCAAATATCATAACAGTCCAGAAATGGAAACCAGAAAAAGAAAGGAGGTACACGGAGACTAGGAAAGGAAGCTATCACTTAACTCTCTCCTCCAAACACTCTCCCTCCTGACCTGCTAGATTTTAGGTTTCAAGAGTCCTTAGGAAATATTTAGCTAAAAAGACTGTACTCCTCATTCAGCGATCGAACACGAGAGGTAAGCACGCGGGGACTGGGAGCTGGAAAGCACAAATGCGGCATGAAATTGGAAGCAGGAAAATGGTCTTAGCACCTCTACTGCGCTGCACTAGCAAGAGCATAACCAGCAGGTTCAGGAAAGCAACTATTCCCCTATATACAATAGCTTCCACAGCAAAGAAAAAAAAAGATGAGGAGCGAGACCATTGCGATCAAAACCACCACAGGGAAGTACTGAGAGTACACGGTCACTATTACTTGGTAAAAATGGAACTCGGTGAGCAGGTGGCTTTGGACGCCAGGCATAGCCAGTTTGCCAGCCAAGTAGTTTCGCCTCCTCAAACACTTCTACCTGCACTCACATTTTACTTACAGATTTTGCAACAGATCTGCTTCCCATTCACTGCAGAGTTATGCTGGAACAGCTGAAGTCCAACCACGGCTCCTTTTGTGCAGTCAGGAGCAACACGGCATATAATGGTTGGGCGCAGAGAGTTTATGTCCATCACAACTTATAATTCTGTATTAATACTAATGGCTTCTTTAGTGTCTCAAGTACTTTAGAGACTTAGCTCTGATACCAGCTTATGCCACAAGTTGTTCCACTGTGAACAGACAGAAAGCAAAATGATAAAACACTTCTACCAAAATATTTCTGGCAACAAGAACCCATGAGACAGCAAACACAGAAGCTCCACTTCCGTAACTACAGTTCAGCTCCTTAACAGCCTTTGCCTTCTCAGTTCCCAACACTTAAACCTAGCCTATGCCTCTACACATTTCTTGTCGCCAACTAATTTGGAACAACATTTCCAAACAGTTGCTTGGGGTTTTTTTTCTCCTTCCTATTGGTTTCCCCTTTCTTCTTGTATCAGAGTTGTTTGGACTCGTTCTGCTTGCGTGGGTTCCACTCAAAGCAATGAAGTTATTTCTATAACGCTTCTCACTCAAAACATTTCTTCTCTCAAAGGCTTTTGCCTTCAATTTGCCTGAAGACTACTATGCAGGCTGCATAGCCTTGCATCTTTAGTCCCTTCAAGTGAGTTTTATCAATTTTTGTTCCTCTTACTGCTACAGCAGATTGCTCTGAATAGCAGTTACTATACGGGCACATTCATACAACAGAGAAATAATGAATTACGTCTGTCAGTTTGACACACACGTTGTTAGAAGGTCATTAAAACTACATTCTTACAGTCATCTCGTGATAGTATGCTTGTGAATATATCTTCTGACTCAGGTGACACTTTATTCAGCTTTACTTTTACTCTTTGTTTGCTGGAATGTTACCTAAAGCTGTTTAGAACCTAGAAGATGTGAGAAATTGAAATCACCTGGAGACAGCTTCTCGCCTGGCACTGATCAGAGTAACATTAAAAACCTAATTCACTATGATTGATCAATTACAGATAGATGTAGCGCTAGTTACTTTCATTCACGTCTTTGCTGTGAATGCAGAAAAGATCCTTTGTAAACCAGAGAAATAATCAACAGCAAAAGATAAACAGGCACAATGTGCAGGAATGACTTACTAGTTCTTAAACTGTATTGTATGTCCTTCATCTTATGTTTACTCTCGGTGTTTACATTCACTTCATTTCTAAGCCAGAGGTCAAAGTGAAATTTCTTGTATTTATTTTCTCGGTGTGATCGAATAAGCAGAATGTCATGGTGTTACTTTATGACAAATCATGTTAACTTACATTACAAACAATGGCTCAGACTTTATCTATCTGAGGTGCATTTTGAAGCAGTAACAGCATAAAGCTGAGACCACTTTTCTCAACCTGGGAAGCTGATAATGGTGGTGCCTTTGTGGACAGTCTGGTCCAGGAAGGAGGGGCTAAACCTCAAGGTCCATGGGCAGAATGGTTCATTTTATCAGGGTGGGAAAAGAAATTAGTAAAAAAACAGAGACAAGAAATAGAGGACCTCTGAGCCAACAGCAGCGAAACCAAAAACCCTCTTAAGTTTGTCAAAAACAGTTTATACAGCTTTTAGGACCTAAACAGGATTTTGGTATTACTGTAAAAGTATCTAAGCCTCTATTTAGCCTCTTCCTTTTGCACTGAGGGAGCTGGGAATGAGCAAGGAATCAAATAAACATTTCAGCCTCCTGTATTGGACCACACCATCCAAACTGCCAGCCCTGCAATGAGCTATACCCCGGGCGGGGGGGGACCAAACCCTTAGCATACCATGCCAGCTCTGACAACACAGCGTCTCAGTGCAGCGGACAATGTTCTTATATGCAAAGATGTAAGAAGTGAAAGTGAGAGGATTCTTGCAAAGAGGTCTTGAGGCTGGTTAGTATGACTCAGCGATATTGCTATGGGCTATTTTTATACCCCTAGATAAATAGTGACATGTAGAGACAGTTAAAGCTTAATGGCTACGTAAGAGAATTTAGTGGGGCAGTTGGTTCCACTATGGCTCATCCAATGCATCTCATTTCTTCTACATTAGATGAAAGGAACACAAATAGAAGTCTATTTCCACAGCATCAAAGAATTCTTTTCCTTTTTCAGAGAACTGTATGTTTTAATTTACTCATCACTCTAAAAGACTGTTTCTTACACCTTTGGAAATTAATACCTACCAAGAGTTGATCTTGCTCATCCACACAAACATATGCCAGGGCTGCACAACTGAGGCCCCATTTTATACAAACAGAACACCATGAGACACAAATGCACCACCTCTTCAACTCAGTTACAAGACCTTTTTCCGAGATAAATACGATTGCTTGAAGTTAAATAATACACATACCGGAAAGAAAACGAATAGAGGAAAATCTGATTTCACTGAAAGAAGAGTCATCCCTGAAAATTCCATGCTGCCTGTAGCTCCAATGCACATTTTAAAAATATGTTTAGACCATTAAAAAAAAAAAAAATCTGATGTATTCAAGTCAGACCAAAGGTTTGCTATTTCAGCACCCTGTTTCCAACAATTGCCAAAACTGGATGCTTACAGGAGACGAAAGGCCAGTATGCATAGTTGCTTAATAGCTGGTAAAGATCTGGACAATTTAAGCCCCGAACGAAAGAACATACCAAACGCCCTATTGTTCCGAGATCTGTGAGATCTGAAGAACATAATCAATAGCATATACCTTGCCACTCAATAAAGAAATACTTATGCTTTTACAGGAAGAGGAAAAATAGCAGAAAATTTTATCATCAAATCTCAGAATCTATGAAAAAGAGGAGGATTACAGCAGGAGAAAAATACTCTAGCTAGCAGTTGCATTATTAAATTCTCCTCATTAAGACAGCTTCACTGAGAGACAACTGCAAATTCGTATTCACTAAGTTATAGGCTAAACCCCAGAGTAACAGATTTTATCAGTCTCCTGAAAAAACAGATTATGAATGTCCAGGGAAATCTTTGTCTTCTTAAACAGGCTTAGAGTGAAAGCAATCTAGATACAGAATTACTCGTTGCACTATGACCAGAAACGCTATGGTTTTGTAATTGATCCGGGGCTTGAGAATACACTAAAGCTACCAGGGAAACACGTATCTGAGAAAGACAAATGCACTTCAACAGTGGAAAGAGTTCAGTCCCTTCTGAATTACGCAGAAGGGAACAGCAACGTACGTTCAGTTGCATGACACAAACCTACTGCAGCAGGAGGCAAAATGCTACAGAAGGTAATCAACTAAGAGACAAGTACGTACCACCCCTCATCATCTTTCTTGCCATGGTTGGCATATACAGCATATATCATTATAATAATCCGTTATCATGGACTATACCATTATCATATATCCTATACCATTATCAGCATGTATCATAGGCCTTACATTCTGTCATGCCTTTGATACTTTTGCTGTCGACCATCTTGAGCTGTACCACTTGATAGGTTAACAATGCTAACGTATATTATGTTATCAACTAATTATGGTGTTTGTTCAACTGACAGGGCAACCTTTTCCTATTTTAAACAACAGTGGGCCCCATTCACATTGCTGGCAGCACAGACCACGTTGCTGTGTGCTATTACGATACAAATAGTGGCAGAACACTAGCATATACAAAACTCAGAATGCTGGGTGTGGAGGCAGCAAAGAAACTTGCTACTGTCCACTACTGTGGCATGTAGTCCAAAAAAAACCCCAAATATTATCATCATATTACACTTACATTTGAAATTTGGTGCCACTTTTGCTGCCTATCCTTTTCATTCCCCTGTCCTTTCCCTTAACATTTCACTACCTCTTAATTTATATATAACATTTAAGTTTGTATTTCAAAAACATACATGCTCTTGGCCTCTGAAATATCACCAAGAAATCACCTTTACTTCTCACAATGTAGACCCAGAGCATCTAAAGTATATCTGCTTGTTATATTAATAGAATTCAGAAAATTGCTCTACAAAATTCCTAAAAGAGAATCAGCCAAAGTTAGACTTGGCATCTGCACAAGTCTCAGTTATTTTTTGGAATACTTTGACAACACTCTTATGTTATTGTCTCCCGGCTCATTTTTCGGCTCATGTATTCCCCAAAGAAGGAAAGAATGATATTCCTGTTCTCTGAATAAGGACACATCTTGCTTGTTAGAGTGATTTAATTTTTTTTTCCCCTTCTCCTTCTTGAATTGTTGGATCTTTGGATCATGAGGCTTCAAATCCTTCTAACTCTTGCTCTTCCACACGAGGGCACAGAAGTCATCCTACTGCCTCAAAATAAAAGAAATGAGAACAAAATTTTACCAGCACAGGAGACACTTGCTTTCAATTGTTGTCTTTTCAGCTGCATACTGCAAAGAGAGCCTTCAGAGATCACAGAAAGCCTGTTAGTTTCCTAAATCTTAATTTCGTAACACAGAAAACCTGAGCTATTCAATGCTGGCATGAGCAATGTTGCAGTGCGTACCCCCAGCTCCACAAAGCTCTACTTCGTTTCACCTGTGTGCACCTAGTGACAAAATAAAGGTGAAGTATGAACAGGGTTACTCTCCTATAAAGCTGCTTCTGAAGGAACTCTGCAGTCAATTGAGAACATTTTCATTTTCTTTCTTCCATTTGATCTTCTCTGCCACATATTTTTCACATTACTCCTCACATTTTACTTCCATCTGGTTTCAGCTTTTGATTAGAAACTTGGAAGTTCAACTTTAACAGCTCAATGCAGAGACCTGAGCTGTTTCCAGCCATTTTCCTCCTTGGAGGATGTTAATTCAGTCGTATGGTTCTTTTTACTGTACCTTTGCCCACACTGGAGGCTATAGCCTTAGTAAATGGTTTGCAACTCTTGCAAAGAGCAAAAAGCCATAACCTCTGCAAACATAGGAGGGTTTTCTTATCCTGAAAGAAACAAAAGCTACAAAACAGATGATACCGCTTTAAAAACAGTTGCTCTACAAAGTATCATGATAGGGAAGCTGCAAATTGTCAGGTTCATCAGACAGGATACAATATACATTTAAATGTTAGTCAACAGTTTCACCAATAACATAGGACCAAGAGTACCTCAGGTATCTGAACTCAGTCCAGAATTCACTACAGAGTCACCAAAAACCAACACCCAAGTTACTGCTCAGAAAAAAACAGTTCAAAATGTTCAGTAATAAGCATTGTTTCGATGGGATATCCATGTCCTTCCCTGTGCAGGATCAAGAGAAGCTGGCAGTCATCAGTTGTATAGTCAGGTCAGGAGAGGCTAGTGGATGGTCCCATTTTCACTATTAAAAAAATCATCTTTACCTTAAAAGCATTAAAACAGCATAGTGAGTCAGAACAAAGACTGATCTACAGCTACCCAGCTGTTTGTAACAGGGCGTGCCTGTGAAGTATACAACAGGCAGGCATCTAAACACCCAACATAAATGTGGGTGTAAAGAGAAATCGGTGATTTGGGAAGAGTGACTCTCCCATAACATCTCAATTCCAGCAGAACAGCCAGAAGTGCTTAATTCTGAAGGACCTGTGAAAGTCATGAAAGAAAACCAGATATAAGGCAACATCAGAAGCAAGAGAAATCTTGTGATTTCAAACGTCTTTTGAACAGCACCATGGACAATAATTTTCAAAAGCGTTCTGAATCGCCACCTTCCACCAGCATCCATGAAAAGTCACCTACCTAGCCTAGAAATGCAGAAGAGACCCATAAAAAAGGCATCCAACTGCTAAGTGTAAGAATCAAGGAAATGGATTTAGACTTCCTACGTTTCTGAGCAATCGAAACAAGACAGCTAAATAAAGACAGAAAGCAGTATTCTGATCGCAATGCTACGAAGAGGCAAGCTTCCGTATTCATCCTGCTTTTGTCACTTGTATAATTTTTGTCTGCATCCTGACCCTGATACTACCTCATCTGGGCTGCACTTTAATATTATATTCTTTGCAGTGTTTGTTTGCAGAGTTCACAGTGTAAAGATTTGAGACATATATAGGAGATATGCAGGAGGTATCCTGGAATTACCTCATGTTTACAACTCAAAGAGGGATAAGAGAGCTGAAAGTTGGGCTGGATTGTCCGCCCTGCTCCCCACCCTTCTTGGGGAGCAGAACCCAGAATAGGCTGTGTGAGTGCTGATTGTCATGTCCATCTCACAAATTGTGATCTGTCCATAATCAGCAGTACGTTTGCCTCCTTCCCTACAACATTTTCTGCTCAGCTTGCAGTTTGCAGCATCTCCCAAATTCTTCACTACAGACCTTACCTGGCCACTTACTTCCAATGCCGCATGTGCGATGATGCTTATTTGTACACAAATGCATGATATTTTATGTTATTATTAAGTTACAGCTACTCTTTTAGAGGTTTTCTCTAATCTGTCAGTCATTTATAATTCTAGTTCTGTCCTCCTCCATTCTGGCAGCTTTTTGTCATTCATAAATTGCTTACGGAGTTTCCATTGCATGATCCAGGTTATGTTAAAGAAAATATCGGCAAACACCAGGTTCATTGCCATTTACCCCAATAACTTCACTTGATATATCCTTGTACGCACTAAGAAGCACAAGTAACTCATGCAGGTTATTTTACTGAAAACATTCAAGGAAAAAGACTGACTTTCCAGTAACTTGTCACAGATCTTTGCTCACATTTGTCTTCTTCAGCTATGCAGCTTAGAGAAACACCACCATATATAAAATCTGAAATGCTATTTTTTGAATAACAGGTTAAAATTTTGAAACTAGATCTGCTATCAGCTCTGCCCATGCACAATTTTTTTAATTACCTCCTGCCCAAATCAAGTCATATGTTGTCAAATGATGTTGTCAGTAGGCTTTCTTTCTGCATGTTTTTCCATGTTCAAACAACAGAGCACTATTCTGTAATTTAACTGGGAAGTTGACAGTTCCAGCCATCCTAAGGCTCTTGCTCTACATAGTCAATCTATCTCCTCCATGTTTGACCTTAGCAACTGGCAGGACTCCTATGTTTTTATTAAGAGCTCAGGAAAGCACTGTTTATTTCTCTTATCTTCCAAAGAAGTTTTTGCTCTAGTTCCTTCCTTTCTGTCTAAATCATCTCATAGCTGCATGTGCAACCCAGCCGTTTTGTTCAGGCTAATACTTATTATCCATTGTTCTGTTATTCTTCCTCACTTCTCTTTTTCTTTCCATATTCTGTGGCCTCTCTGATGCCAATTTCAGCTGTTTTTCTAAGAAAGTTCATGTTCCTGACTGCAGACAGCAGCAGGCCACACATGCAGCAGTACAGGAAGCCCAAAAGAAACTGTGGCATTAAGTGGCTTAAGTAAAATTAACTACAGGATTGTCTTAGAAACAACCTAATTTAAGCTAAAGAACAAAATCATTAGCCCAACTCAGTGCCCCAGAATTTCACTACACTTTCATTTCTATTTCACCCAAAAATACTAAGGAAGGAGAAAGTTCACTACAAACTCCAAGTCATGTTATTTGCTTAAAAAAAAACCACAACAATTTGCAATAACTCCACTCAGCAGAAGGAAGGGAATTCCTTCTTATTCCAGACATAGAAAGCTCCTCCTAGAGAGGTCAACACTATTCAATCTTAAAAGATACGCTCTCTTTTCTAAGCAGATAGAATAAGTTGTGCAGTAATACAGTAACGGAGTAAAACGAAACAATAGTGCAAGAACATAGTGAGCATTAACCAGTACTTTACACGTTGGGATGAGTTAGGGAACATACTTTTATCCTTGCCTGTGGCAGGGGGGTTGGAACCAGATGATCTTTAAGGTCCCAAACCATTCTATGATTCTATTCCTGATGCCTGTGGTTGCATATTCTGTAATCAAGTTCCCCAAAGATACATCCTACATAGGTGTGACAGCTGGTTCCTAGCTGACCCTCATAATCATATTCAGTTCTAAAATTTAGAAATTAATCAGTTAAGTGTGATACAAGTGTGCTGAGAGTTGATCGTAGCCTTCTGGAACAAGAAATTTTATAGCTAAATTTTTATACAATTACAGAGCAAAACAGTTAAGGAAAAATATATAGTGAAGTGTCTTGTGAAGTTACTACAGCTATTGTTCTGTCTGATGGCACCGGGGGGATTACATTAAATGTCTCAGATGGGTAAAAACAAGTTGTTGGTTTTAAAAAGAGACAAGATGGCAACAAGACTGAGTCTTTCCTCTTTGCTTACCCAATTCTCTGTCTGAAAGGTTATTATTAAGCCGTAGGAGCATCCCCGTTTACAAGTCCCATGCACATTAACTTTTCTTTTTTTAGCACTGCTTTTAATAAAGTACAGGGATTCTTATGCCAGAGACCAACCAAACTACAGCAGCCTGGGTCTACCCATGGCCTTGCGGTAACTCCTAGCACCCAAAAGGTGAAGCATGTAGACAGACAGGTTCTCCTCTACACAGCACCATAACCATTTATGAGGTTACTGCAGTTTGACACCTTTTATTACCAAAGTGCTCTAAATTCTGATTACAACTAAATTGCAAAAAACCCCTGCAAGATACTTGAAAGAGGAGCTTTACAAAATCTAATAAAAATTGGAGGATTCAGGTGCTCAGGGTTTCTACTGGTTTGCTCTTAGGACATGGTATACAGGATATACATGGAAAGCAACAGATTAGATCAACATGCCTATAGTAAGAAGTAGATATGTGTCCCCATCCACTCTATTCCACTCAGGTTTTTGCACTAATCTCATTAACAGTTTCCAAGCATAACCCAATAGCACTCTAAAGTGCAAAACCAGCGTCTCCCACAAGATGTTCTCCCTCTTTCCTCATCCATGGGAAAACGGATAGAGGTACTCTTATTTCACTCCATGCCTAGCATGCTACTGGAGTCAGATCAAAAGAGCACACCTTGCATTTGAATGGAATGCAAAGAGATCTGAGCTGGTTCATAGATCCTGTGAGGGCTTGTCCAACAGCCTTCAGCCAGCTATTAGCAAAGCTTCATCCTCTGCACAGGTTTTCCTTGCTACAAGAAACGTCATGCATGCATGTCAGACTGTCAAATAACGTGTCTTACCTCAAGCTACTGTGAACAGGAAAAACTCCCACTATGACTTGATATTCATGAGGAAACAAGTACAGAAAGCCAAAAGTGATAGGTCAGCAATACAACTTTTTTTTTTTTTTTTAAAGAAGCTTTTCCCAACTTCAAATTATTTAACTTAGTAAGGGCAAAATGGCAGCCAACTAACTAAACGCAGCCAGCAAAGACAATTTATCTGGCTCCCAGTATGGCTCTTGCACCCTGCTCTGGTCAGAAAGCTGCATTTTTGTATGTCTGTATGATGCTGGGCTTATCTGGAAGCCCATGCAGCTGGGAACTGAAAAAATGAAATTCCCATTTGGTTGGCTCCAAGTTCCTCTCCCTAAGGAGGGCATCCTTTAGCCAGCTGAAGTAAGCTGAGCACGTGCGAGTGGATACAGAAGAGTTTAAGGAACTGGATGCAAGAAAGCTATCAGGGCAAAGGCAGCTGGAGACACGAATCAGGACCAGAAGCAGAGGTTTAAATGAGAGGAAAAAAAGAGTAACTAAGGGCAAGAAGAATCAGGAATTAAAATACTCCACGCAAGAAAGATTTGTAGGGCCGCAATGGGAAGGAGCAGATTAGAAAGATTAAAGAGAGACAGAACCAGGAACTAACCCTACCAGAAGGGCCGCCGGCCTCGCAGTGAGAGAGTGGAGAGCCCAGAACTTTCTAGGACAGGCCAGCCGCAGGAGCGCGGCACACGCCAGCACCCCTGCTGCCCCTGCCACAGCGGGGCCTTCCCGGGAAGGCGGCAGGCCCCGGGCCCACAGGCTGCCCAGGAGGCACGGCGGGGGCGGCAGCCCACCTGAAAACAGTTGACAACTGCAGTTGGCTTCTGCATCGCACCAAACAGGACAAGGAGCTGTTCTGGGGCTCCTCCACCAGACTGGTGGCGGTAAAGAACCTTCTAGTGGGAGCCCCTGCAAAATCTGAAAGGAGCTCAGCAGCATGTGGTGCTTGTGATAGCGGGGGACTGTCATCTGGCTGAGGAGGAGGATGAAGTGGTTCCAGCTCTGAAGAACAAATGAAATTACCTGGGGAGAGGTGTAAGGAAAAAAGGGGGTACAGCACTTGAAGAGACATGAAGACTGCTGCAGGGGATGCCAAAGTGGTGGTGGCAGAAGCAGAACAAGATTAAGATACAATACAGAACAGTATTAAGATGTGAAAGAGGACAGGATGATGGGGCAGGGAAGGATGAAGACGAGAGGTTGTTTGGGAGACAGCAGACAAAGATGGAAAGATCACTGGATTGGCCAGTAGTTCCCCTAGCACTGGGTGAGTGCGATTAGCAAAAAGTAGATGTTCCACAGTAGATAAAAGGAGTCCATGTCCTTTGTAGGAAATCTGATTCACCTGTAAATTGCCCAGAAACTCAATTGCAGCTCGTAGCTTCGTTTCACTGACAACTGTGAGTGAAGATGCTGTGAATTGGAGCTTAGCTGTGTCTGCTGTCGGGGCATACGGACAATTGTTTGAAACTCAGCCAGTCAAATACGGCCTGCTTTGGAGACAGCTGCCAATTCTCAAGCAAAGTTTGTTTTACACATACATTACATCTGCTGGAAATGAATTTTCAGTTGTGCTGTGCAGCAACATCTGGAGTCAGCCGCCTGCTAACAATGGATTCTGCAAACGAGAGAAAATGCCCAGGGAGCCGCCCTGCTCTGGGGCCCAGCTCCAGGACTACAGCCGCAAAATGGTGGGGCCCAGATGCTAACGCTAGGGAGGCCTTGATCTCAGAGAGATGCAAATTCACTTTCCATAGCTGCTAAGTAGATAAAACTGCAGACAGTGAACAGGTTAACTTGGGGGGGAAGGTTTAAAATAGGAGGAACTGATAGGTGCTCCTGGCAAGTTCGAAGCCATTGCCCACAGTACCATTCAATGGTACGATCCAGACATAGGGGATCACACTGTATCCTTTTTATTAAAGCCCAATTAATGGAATTTTATGATAGTATCTTTTTTGTTTTGGTGAACAAGGGAAACATCAGGTTACAGAGAAAACCTAGAAAATTTGATCTGCAAAACCACTAACTATTCAAAAAATATTTTTAACAGGGCCATGTGTATAAATCATGATCTGACTCATTAGTTCAGAACACTGAGGCCGGGGGTTGTTGTCTCTCAATTAGATGGATGGTAATTAAGACCAAAGACTTTGTCTTTGTTGCATGTTTCTGAAGAACAATGAATACTTGGGCCATGACACAAACAAAAGCTCAAGTCCTTATCAGACTTCTATGTGTATCTTCCACATCGAGAACCAGATCAGTATTTTTTCATTTTTGGGATCCACTGGCAGGCCTGTACTACCTTTCTAGTCTTCAGGTTTTATTCCGGATACTTTATAGAAAGGCTGTCAAATGCTCTTTGTGCCATTTCCACAAAAACAATCTTTTTAGGGCATCACACTATACCTGGGGAGGGGACAGAACTGGAGCAAGAGCAATGCAGTGGGAGCAGACTCCGAAGAGCAGTCCAACTCTTTGGACACTAGCTCTATTTGAGACTAGATTTTCTTTTAAACTCCCCAAATATCCCACATTTCTGTGGCTGATCCACGTACGAAGACAAAACACTACTGCAATCAACCAGCAATCTTTAGATTATTTCCTCCTAATTGCTTACATTACCCATAAGCGAAATGTACACCTGGGAATTTATACCTGCTCCCCCACAGTAGGCTGTTGGGGAAAATCACTAATTGTTCTACCAACCTGATACCGATAAATCCTACTAATTCCCGTGTTCAATTCTGTCCACTGCTGCTCCTGCGGAAGCATCCTACTATTCTGACCTTTACCTACTCTGGAAGAAACAGCTCAAGTGCCCTCTAGTGTGGTTTCAGAATATCTAGTCCATGCTTTTCCCACTTTGTGGGACTAAATGAGAGGGTTTGTATTTGGTTTCAAACATTTTTATAAGTCCATAGAATTTTATTACATAAGCCACTGTGAAAAATACTTTGAAAAATTGATGGTGACTGTGATTTTTTGGTAAAATTGCTGAATGATAGTTATGGCTAGTTTCACAGGCGTATTACCTGTTTTATCCCCAAAATGCAAAATAGCAAAACTTACTAAACATGTCTGAATTCTTCATGATCATTACATCTGCTTATGAAGTGATGGTGTGGTTGGGTTCTTTTTCTTGATATAAATGGGTTTAGAGCATCACCATTCTGGAAAAAAAATTATGGTCCTTCTACTTACTTTTTCAGTTACCTGTATTTCCAAATTTTTAATATATATTTATAAAAGTAAATTTTATTTTTCTTTCTACTACATTTTTAGTAGCTTTTTGGCCATAATAAGGATTTTCTGAAATGCTCAAGTGATTCTTACTTTCCTATTTGAATTACTTTCCTAGCTGATTCAACCCTACAAAATTTGGCCCTTTTAAAGCTATTCACAGTCTGAATAATGAACATGCTTAGGTCATCTCAGAGCATATGTTTCTGAAGCTTTCCTGGCTTATTTCTTTGAAATAAGCTTCCTGTTTAAGCTAATACACTTATTTAGCTTCAGTAGTGTGCACATCATGAAAGCTAATAGACTCAGGCCTCAAACGGGTTTGTTTTTTCCAAACTGAAGGTAGAAATGGGAAAAGTACAGGCTGTGGACTAATATCATTGTTTCAGACATCTTGCAGAGTAGTGAAATTCTCAGAACTGACTTGAAGGAAATGCCAGATATACAAATATATGTTCTGGTCATACCGGCGGTCCATCGGCTTTTATCGGTAGCTGCCAGTAAATGCTTAAGGACACAGCTTGAGAATATAAGTGTAAGAATAGGGGGAGTACTTTCCTACTATTAGCCTTCTGGAATTCAGTAATGTTTGTTTTAAGAAGAACAGGAAAAGAAAATTTAGAGTGAGAATAGTGGAAATACAGGACAGCCTGAACTATCCAGCTATGGAATGATTTCAAAGGAAGAGTCCTGTCATTTGGCTCATCTTTACACAAACAAATTTAAACACTAGAGCTGGGTCTCTCAAATTCTCCTCTACAGTTCACAGACGGTAATGAAACTCCAATACCTTTTCCCCCATTTTTCCTAACCACTTCATCCTATGCCATTCTTAATGGCCTTTTCTATTACATCTAAGACCTGGGAAAATGTAGAAGTCTATTTAAAACACTGGCACCTTTCCAATCAGCAGTAGCAGCTGTGCCTAGGATCAGCAGCTCTCCCTGACAGAAATTTTCTCTTGCTGTACACATACAGTATCACAGTATGACTGCGTCAATATATTTCCTTCAAATTCTCTCTTTCATATCTTTTTATCCTTAGCCTTATATACCTTCTTTCCCCTGAACTCCTGCATACGCTCCCTTTTCATGCTGTATATGTTCCTGCGTGCAAATATGGCCTTTGCAGTAATATTTTCCCCTCGCATCATTGTGCATCTCTTTATGCACACATTTTTGCCCACCCTGTAGACTCTCTGAGTTCAGAAATAAGTGAATCCCCACACCATGGGAATTTTAACCATCTTTAAAAGCCAGCTAGTAACTAATTCTGAAGAAAACAATTTAGACATGAATCCTCTTTTTAAAATGTGTGTTCTGATAACTGGGAGTCTTTTGAGGAACAGCCCAGCAATCCCACAGCTGTTAGTGGGATACCAACATTACTGCTGAATAATTTTAAAACTATCATTAAAACAGGCTGGATTTTTTCCCTTGCCTGTTTGGGTCTTCTTAAAACATTTGCTTCATCAAAATTCCCTTTTTTAAAAATTCTGAGCAGGTCAGGTGTGAGACTAAAAGTTCCCCTTTTGTTTTCTAGCTTCATGCCTGTGAATAGGTGTTCCCACAACATGCCTCATTCTTGTCATTTTTGTAACTATTCAACTCTATTTTTTTTTCTTGTCTTCAGTGGTAAGTCCTTGCATCCATTTGCTTTTATGACTATTATGCATAATGGCTTTCTCTTTATTCTCCTGACATGCCTGAAATTGGTGTGAACTGGGAAATTTTCAAGCCAGCAGCAGAAAAGCAGTGCCCAGGGAGGCATGTGAATGGAAAAGCAAATCGGATTCTATCATTATTGGAATAAGGATCCATATGAAATAGGACCAACCTAGTAAAGTATGTCCTAGTACTGCCAGGAATTTCCTTTGCCACACTGCAAATATTTTAACTTAACAGTCCCCAATGAGTGCTTCTTACAGGGGTTAGGAGGAGAGGGGAAGGAGAGGAGTGTTATAAAGCTCAGTGAAGTTTTGCATACTTAAGCATACAGTAAATAGTGATTATAGACATGGGCAAATTTGACTTAGCATGAAAAAGGAAATTTTGGTCTTAGTGGCAGGTTCTTGAGGAAAACATCAGTCACTATTAGCACCTGACTTCAGTCTTAAAACCAAAAGTACTTGACTTTTCTACCCAGATACATGAACAGTTGAACACCTTTATGAGTTGCCCAATATATCTGAATTTGTATGAGTACGTTTGCTCTGGAAGGACATTTTGTACACCTCTGGCATGCTAGCAGGTGTTGCAAATGCAACAACTTCTTTGTATAAACAGGACAAGATAGCTTTGGCTACATCATTTTTAAGAGTTCCTCCTCTTCTCAGTTCATCTGCTTCCTAGCAAATTTCCATGGAAAATGCATGCAAAACTCAGCACCATTTCATTTTATTTGAGAAGCAAGCATTTACATGACAGAAGGAAGCTCATATTAGATCTTTCCCTTCTATTTCGTCCTTGCAAAGGAGTAACTCAGGGTAAAATTCAGAAAACCTATTTAGACTCCTCAGTCAGCGACTGAGATTCTGTCCCTTAGCCAGAGCTCATCCTGCAGGGATACCGACATTTAATTGGTGCTTAGACTCTGGACCACAAAGTTCCCACAATGTTCATAGTGCATGTAAAGAAGCTGCCCAGTCAGAGGCATGGCATTTATCTCTGCCTGTACCCCCAGAAGACCTACCAAGTAGGCATGCTCTGAAGACACCTTATATGTGTAAAAACTATTGAAGTCGACATTCAGCCCAGCAGAGAAATTTACTCTGTGAGTGAGGAGGAGAAAGGCACTCCTGTTGCCAGTCTTTCACGTGGCTAACTTGAGTCACGTTATTGGAAGTGAAGCCATTACCATTATGTAGCCTGTAGAGCAGATTAGCAGAGCAATCTTCCCAAAAATTAAGAAAATCCTTTACCATAAACTTGTTGGATTGAGGATTCCTTGCAACAGAAACCAAAACTTCCCTTAGATAACTGAACTCTGTGTCCAAATATTCTTCTGATACAACACAGGCACAGTTTTTCTGTGCCAAGAGAAAAATCACATTTCGGAGTAAGGGCAGGCAGCTTGGTGGTCCCCCAGATACAACCCTAACCAAATGCTACAAACGGTGTAGCTTTCTAACTCCAAAATATTGTTTGTCTGTTTGTTTTAAAAGCTATCTTTCTTGATTGAAAGCCATCAAGCACTCAGTGAAATGGAAGAAAAAATGGGCTTCCTAGACTTTCTCAGTTCCCTTGCTTTCCTCTATTTCACCAACAAAAAGAAAAAATTTACATTCTTTAAGACAATAAACAATACATCATCAGATATCCATCTGTCTTGGGTTTTAGTGAGCATCTCTCTGTGTTACTGAGCACCTGCTATAGTTCATACATTGTCTTCTGCTGCTGTCGTTATTAGCGAACTTGAAAAAATGTCTAAACCTCCATCAATTCCTAGCTTAAAGTAGTTCTGTGGAAGCAGACACTTCTCTTTAAGGTCTTGGATGTCTGCTGGGCTACCCCATCCACCATCATAATGAGATGCAACCTCTGCAAGTGCTATTCAATCCCTGCTGCTTATGGTCTTCATCCTCCGTTGCTGGAACGATTATGCCAGCTAGAGGTAGATCTGAACTGAAGCCAGAATCTGTTGGTGGGAGCGTGCCAGGCAATACATCGCTCATTCATCCCCCAGGAGCTGACCCAGCTCCCAGAACTCACTGGTGGAGCTGTTATTTCTCATCATGTTACAATCACCACTGTCCTTTACGTCAGTAAAGTGAAATACAGAAAATATGTGGCACGTTTCACCACTCAGTTCTCTTATTTCACATTCCAGTCTTGACGCATTTTTGAAGGACCACAGAAATGTGTAGTTTAAAACCTGTCTAGTACACTTCCTTGATCCTGAGGCATACGCTTTGAATTTAAGTAACTTTCTTTTTTCCACTGCCCTTTGGAACAGTTTCCTTTTCCTACTTGGCTCAAACAATTTTCAAATCAAGACAGCAGCAACAGCACGTTCCATCCTGTGATGCAGATTGTGAGTCGGGGCCTTTGGGACCTCCGTGCTGACTGGATGAAATTACATGTGCCCCCAGGCAATTGCCCCAGGGGGATTCCTGGAATGGCTGGCAATGCTTGCAGTGCCGTACAGTACCCTGAATTCCTGCTGTTGAGACACAGTACAGGAACCCTGTTACTTTCCAGGCAAAGAGCAGAACTGCACACCCTCCCTTAGACGATGGCATACAGCACAGGGATTAGCAGAGGTTTTTATAGGCTTTCCCTAATAAACAGTCCCAGACCACTATGAAATAAGTCACTCTTAGACCCTTTTTTATGTATTAGATTTTAATTCCCTAAAGAGAAGAACATGGGAGTAAACCACAAGGCTGAGCTAGGACAAGTACTCAAGAACTTAAGAGTTCTGGGATCACGCCAGTAGCCCAGTCTCTGAAGAAGATCTCCACTTTCATGCTGGGCCTCACGCTGGTGGTGATACGTGCCTCATAGACCTGTGAAAGCATCCCGAGCCCGGAATAAATGAACACACAAAAGCCAGAAGCTCTGAAAAAACAGCCTTTTCATGTGTCACTGGGCATTAAGACCAGGGAGCACTGGCGGTACCTCAAGGCATTCAGTCTGTAAGAATGAGGATTATAATGTCAGTCCTTCACACTGAGAAGTCTGTAAATATAGGAGAAAAGTACATGTGCAAGTATGCATCCACTTCTTCGTATATGCAGTCCAAGAAGAATTTGCAGAGTCTGTAAAAGACAGCGTTGAATCCCGTGCTTATCCTCCCTCTTTTATTTGTACTCATGCCACGTTCTCCACCATGGCCAGTATAACATATTTGAAGAATAAAATGAATTTTTAAGGCTCAATGCCTGGGCCATATTCTTTGCATTGCCTGAATATTGCCTGACTTTGACACTATGAGAATGCATTTTAGGATATTACAGTTTTGGAGTATTAAGATCTTACCTTATAATGAGATGTACAAGTAAGGATCTATCTTCATGCCTTTTCCAGCAGCGCATACAGCAAGGTTACTAGCTTCTACCTTGCAGTATTTTTAGTTTCAAAGTGAAAAGCAGCACACTGACTTTGGAGGGTTCAGGCTGAACAGGGCATTCTTATTAGTGGGGGAAGGAATGCTTATGGCACAATTATTTTTTAACATGCCATATATAAGTGAACATACCACAAAACAAAACAAAACATGCATTTGGATCCTCTCCATTTAGGTCAAGGAAAAGCATTTACTACTTCAGACCAGCATGTTCTCCATTGCAAAGCAGCATGGTGAAGATGAAGATGGCTTCTCTTGGAATAATTATCACGAAGAAATCTGCCTCTGCTCCAGAACAGTTTCAGTTATGATGTGAAAGAGCACACAGTAAATCTCAAAAGAGAACACGGAGAGGGAGTCTAAGGATCACATACGAAAGGGGGAGTAAAAGAGCAGGTAGGCAGTGCCAGAATATTTGGTGAGAGCATCTCACCTCTTTAAATCAAGACCCATTAAAGACTCATTCTACAGATGCCCTTTTCAAAACATTTTTTACTTTGTGTTTAAAGCTTGCGTTGTAATATGACATATATATGTCCTGGAAATTGTCAGTTTATAAGGACAGAAGGGCCATGTGAAGAAACAGTATCTCACACTAATACTGATGGCATGTTTTTTAAGCCATATAAGGGTTTTGTGTTTTAAAGCATGGTAGAAAAGAAATGTATATTCAATAACATGAAATCGGGCTGTGCACAGACAAATGCCATTCACTTCTGTGGTCTGAACACTCATACTCAGTAGTTGGTCACACTGTAATCCACAGTGGAGACTCTTCAGCCTAGGCCAAATAAGTTCATCCCTGTACAGCTGTTCTGGACTCTCTATGACTCATCACAGAACTAGTTCCATACCTCATTTTCCATGCTGTCCCAATCAGCTAGATTAGCTCAAAACGATCTTAGCCATCATACATAGCAGAATTCCTTCTAATTAAACCTTGCGCAACAGTTTTGATAACCTGTTCTTCCTTAGTATTTTTCACAGTTTGACAGATCATGTTATTACCCTCTAGCCCAGGTTTCCTGGGAAACAAGGCATCTCCTTACTCTTCTAACCCTTCCAGGGAAATGAAGCCAAATTAAAACATTTCATGGGCGTTCATTAAATTTTATCATAGATAGTTCATGGACCTACCAACGGCAACTGCCCAGAATGTGCTTACTGCTTAATGGGTAGCAGAAACAACTAAACTTGCTTTTTCTAACAGTCACTTCTTGTCCAGGGACAACATTAAGCAGGGACAAAGATTCCTTTCTGGGCAGTGCTTTGTTTCATCCCAAGTCAAGGAAATGCTCCACTTCTGAGAGCTGGATGTTGCTATGGCAAAAATGTGTGAAAGGAGCCCTTCACAATCATGCAAGCCAACTCCAGCTTCTATTATATATGTTTGTCTCCTTTGATTTTCTGGAGGGGAGTGCATTCTTTTAAGTTAAAGATGACAGCAGATAGTTCAGCTATCATATGGAACCTTATTTCTGTTCTTCCTTTGGCTAGGGAAAATTTAGTGGAAATGTTCCTTCGGAACACATGCAATCATGCCCAAGAGGCTGTGCATGCTGTGACTGTTTATGTGAGCCTGCAAACTATGTCATCATCAGTCTTTCTGCAGACATGCCCTGTTCACTGAACTCACGCACAGGATGGTCATTTGTATAAATATTAAGGACCACTCATCTGCACCTTGCAGAGGAACATACCTTAGCAGGAAGGGCTGCTGAATCAAAGTGGAAGTGCACAACTCACATAATTGGAAATCTACCGGAGTAGAGAGAAATCAGGCCCAAAGAGCAGAAGGAATCTACAAAGAGAGTATATTAACGGATAATTGGATGAATGCCTCTCATTTGTTTAGCAGAGAGCTGGGAGGGGACTCAAAAAGCCAAACTGGGACTGAGGCTGCTTACTGGAAGAGAACAGAAAAGAAAACGAGGTATTCTTCTATCCTCATTCCCATTTTGGCCACTAAGGGGAGATGCTAGAAATAATATCTGGATCATGCTTGCTGTAGAAATTAAGTAGTTTACAGGATTCTGTGATTTTACAGTCTTGCAATGCTTTTTCTGAAAAGCAGCTTTCAGAGATAGGCCAGGATTTGAAGCACAGCAAATTCCTAAAAAAAGAAAACAGGCCAGTGCAGTTGTCAGGGGATCCAACCGTAGTTCTTCTCAACAGCCTCGTATAAGCTTTGCAGACTGATCTGTCATGCAAGTTCCTGATGCAAAGCAAGTAAATAAAATTAAAAAGTGTGGAAGGAAACAAAGGAGCAGACTATTTGCTCAGACAGTTGGAGAAGCAGAGTCCCTTCTGACCAATTTAGTAGTCCAGGGAGCAATTCCTGAGCTGCATTCTGAGACAGAGGCAGTGTTGCCAGGCCTAGCATTCCAGCAATTACTCAGTGGAAATGGAAACAGCAATACAGATGCCAACAGTATGATGCAAGTTTCATTCTCCCTGTCAGAATGGGAGTCCATTATGGCTTCTGGGCCCTTTGCTTGGAGTTTGAAGTCAGTTGTAGTTCCATGTAAATTCCCCTTTTAAGCCAGGAAATAAGATTCTTTTTTTTTAAGGGAGCTCCTCCTCATGTCCTGGCCTATGCATCTCTGAAGGGCTGTTTTGGACCTTGAACAGGGAATTTGAGCTTAGCATGCGTAGAAAGAGCTGAGAAACAGGAAACCTGAACAATCCTCTGCAGAGCTAAGAAGCATGCATATGAAAGTTTTGCTGTTCATAAAGCATAAAAGTGGAATAATTGTAGGCGCATGCTTGTAGAACACTTAGGAAACAATTGAATGCCAGAAAGAAATAACAATATTGTGCCCTCCTAGTCTCTCAAAGGTCAATGGGTTAGCAGAGAACAATTTGGAAGACAATGAAAAACAGAGGAAGAGTAGGTCAGACCTGGAAGGAGAATAGTAAAATTCAGGCCTGTAGCGATACATTTTAAATGTTTTAATTCTGAAGTCAGTTTAGGGATGATTGTGGGATTAAAAACTCAGGCTTTCTTCTAGTAATTGAAATTAAACAGCAGTTGCTCAAGCAAGGACAGTTTCTTATCCATCTGTCATTACAAATAAAAGCAATACCATATGTTTAGCAGTATCTAAATATCTAGAGCTGCAGTTGGATAACACTTCTTTCAAAAGCTTCCCAGCATGCTCTGCAGTGAGAACCTAACCAAAACCAAATGGTCTTTGCCCCAGGATCTGCATAATTGTAAATTGAACCGCAAAGAAATTTCCAGGTTGGAAAGCTGTTACAGATATCCATATGCTTGTTTCATCTAAGATATTCTATGTAAGAACCCATGGATGAAAGGCCACTTTGATAATAGAAGACTCTTTAATATGTAAAGCAATACAATCCCTGGATTTTGAAGCTGGACATGTTCAAGATGGAAATAAAACATTGGTCTTCACAGCAAATATGACTAACTAGCGCAGCGCATGGAATAATGTTGTGAATTGTCTACCAACCAAATGTTTACTTCACAATTTGATAATCCTATTCGCAAAAATATTATGAGCCCCTTCTTTCCTTAATTATATTGAGTTCATAGAATCATAGAATCGTTTAGGTTGGAAAAGAGCTTTAAGATCGTCAAGTCCAACCATTAACCTAGCACTGCCAAGTCCACCATGAAACCATTGTTTCATAATAGCCTATGAAATGAAAATATTGATCGCCTTTGTATTTTTTCTGAAAAATCTCTTAATGGATACAAAACCTGGAAATCACAGACATTATTGTAATAAGTGTCAGGGTTGCATAGGCACTGATTACCAGAGAAAAGCAGAAAACATGAAGTGGAATTGGAGAGGCTGGTACTTTTTGAGCAATCAGTACACTGGGTTTGAGGTAAAAATCCAGGTATCTGGGGTGAGGCAGGTGCCCAGGTCCGTTGTCACAGTGTTGGCACTTACCCCGAGGACACAAGAGGGTGAGGTGTTCCGGACCAGCCAGCCTTCTCCTCGCCTTCGCCAGGCCTCCCGCCTTCTCCTCGCCCCCGCCGCCGCCCCGCGCCCCGCCAGGCGCCGCGGCCCCCGGGAGACGGCGCCGCTCGGCCGCGGCCAGCAGAGGGCGCTGCCGCACGCGGAGCGCGGAGGGCGGGAAAGCCCGGGGGGAGGCGCGGGGGGGGGGCCGCCCTCCTGAGGAGCCCCGAATGGCGGTTTCGTGGCATCAGCTCTGACGAGAAAACGGCAGAGAGACTGTTGGTTTCTGTCCTACATTTTGTGCCGCATCCGAGGCTCAGAGCCTGGGAGGGTTCAGGGGTCCGAGGCTGGGCTGGCAGCAACACGGAGAGCAGAAGAAATCCGGTCCTGGAACCCGGACCTCCATGGTTCTTTCCGAGACCTTTTGAGGTCCTGTAACAGCGCTGGCTGTCTGCACAGCTCTTGGTGATTTGCCCCTCATGGAGGCACTGCAGGAGGAAGCTGGGAAGTGCTTCCCCGAGAAGCCAAAACCTATGTGGTGGAAAGCAGCGTTGGGATTCGGGGGGGTACCGGCCTGCTACCCGGTCGACGGGGCCAACATGGAAGGCTGGGGACAGAGGGCAAGACACAGACCCCACACGCTTCCTGCCACTAACTCTCTGAATAACTGGTCTCTTCATTTGTACCTTCTGCAGAGTGACTGTGCAATCACTGATTAAACCTGCTCTCCTGCCTAAATCGGTTTGCTGTGGTGACTTCGATTCCATCAAATCTCGTCAGGAAACGGCTCTCCCCTCCAAAGTAAAGGGGTCCTGTCCCCGCAGCTCATCCCCATATATTAACTCAGATTCTCCCTTGGCCCTCCTGAATCTGTTTTACTATCATCAGCTCACAATGAGCTCCACTTCCAAACAACAAAAAAAAAAAGTACTTTTCGGAAAGAATACATTTAATTTTAATCCTGGTTAGCTGTACCCAAAATAAAGGCACCAAGAAGAACCAAGATCTTCCTCCTCTTGGTGGCATGCACATACAGCGACCATCCCTGCGGTGGATACCAATTTCGGCAGAGACGCCTTCTGCCTTCCACTGTTGCTTACTCGTCTGTCTCCTAGATTAAAAGGTTTTATCGACGGCTAAACTAAAAACCAAATGTAAATGTCCTTTATTGCCCTTAGAACCTGGATTGCAATTTGCAATGATAGAAATTTAAAAATAGTGTTTATTCAAACCCAGATTTTTGTTTTTAAATTAAAAAAAGAAAAAAAAGCAAATTTTCTTCATGGCTCCCTGTTCTTGAAAACTGCCTGTAACTCCTAGGAACAGACTTTGCTAGATCCAGATATTGAGGAGTCTAAAAATCCTGCCCAGAGCTCCGTGAGAAATTGTGGAGCTCTACAGGACAGTTTTTGAAAGATGATCTTTTGATCTGCTTTGAGGAAGCAGAGGCAGTCTGTGCTACAGAACCGCTACAAGAACTTGGGCTTACGAGGCTTAGTGGGACCGAGACTGAAGTTCACAGGCTAGCATTTTGTGCATGGACTGTTTGCTGGCCCCCTCGCCATAGCCCTGGGAACACATTTTAGAGAAAGAACAATGCAGAAGCAGTTAAATCACCACTTCTGAAATGCTTTTGAGAAAAAATAATCACAAAAAGATTGAATCAAGTCCTCATGGAGTGATCTCACGCTTCCTGCATACAGTCAAAAGAGCTAGACAGCAAGAGACTATGCTCTTGTCACCATGAATGACTTTCTTCCGGAAGCAACGGAATATTAACATAAATGTATCTGCAACAACAAATGACCAGAAAAGCCCAGCCACATCGAGCAGAATATCAAACTGCTGCCACTGTTCACACCAGTTGAAACTGCTAGCTGGGAAGAGCAAAACTTTCCTGATAAAGTTAGCATCAGTTCAACTGGATTTCATTCACCGCAAGAATTACGTAGCAAGGAGACCTACCGCTCATGAAGGCTGAATGCTCCATTCCGAAACTTGTAGAGAAAATTAGCATTAAAATTACTAGAGCAGTAGAGAAGCCTGATAAAAGACTTTTTGAAAAATGATCTATTTTGCTGTCATAAGCCAGTGCAAAACCGCTCCCTCTTTTAGATTTTTTATTGCTTCAAATGTATCGGGGGATAATGAAGTCTTTTCCTACTGTTTGATACATCTCATTGTCATTAAGTTACTTTGTCTATTCAAACGGATTTGTGTTTTTATTATTTTAGAAGGAACACATTGAACCTGGTAGGTCAATACCATTTAGCACAGCATCACTCTGAAGCAAAAAAGGGAAATTGCAGGCTTTTGCTTTGTGTCATAAGGTAGGTTGAATGTTTCTTTAAAAAAAACTAATAAAGTGTATTTCACTGCAAGTGGAACAGGAGATTCTTAATAAAACTCTGCCATTGCAATTCAAATGATTTTGGGATGATTTTCCCAATTCCTATTTATTCCTATTTGGGATGATTTTCCCAAAATGTTGCCAGGCTTTAAAGCCGCTGAAAATAAATAGCAAAGTGAGTGAAAATAGAAACCACCTCCAATATGAAAGTAGAAACCACCTCCAACATGAAAACAGAAACCACCTCCAACATCCTTCAGTATTACTGGATCATTAGATGAGTGTAATTGCATTCGAAATAACAAGACCCAAGCATCTTCTCCTATGCCTTTTTGCATGGTTTCCATACACACCTTCGGAAAAATTGATTCTAAACATGAAAGCAATCTGGATAGGTAAAACTGTACCGTTATTTTAATACAGCACAAATCAGGAAATAACTGCTTTATTCGTTAAACATTGAGACGAAAGGTTTAACATAAAAACCCACTTCTCAAGACACTCTACCTTTCCTTGTGCTCCCTTGTCGAAGCCCCGCAGGCAGCTTCAGACTTTCTGAAGACTGTGAAAGAGAACAGCAGCTGAAAAAAATTGTAAGAGGAGAAAGATGTAAGATTTTGACAGCAGAGTTGGCATTTTTGGTCAAATCTTGAGAAATGGAAGTATTAGTGATTGGAAAATGAACTTGGGGGGGGCCCTTCGTTTATGAGTGTGAGCGAAAACAATTTTAAGGAGAATAGCCCGTTTCCTGCTACCCTCGGACTTCACACATCAAATTCTCGATCTTGCTTATAATTTTGTGGGCACACGTTCCAGTATCTGCAAAATTTGGCTAATTTAACGTCTTGGCCTGAGACGCGTGCCACGCCCGCAAGGCCCAGAGGGATTTTATTGAGTCCAGGCGGAAAAAAAAAGGCGACGGGGAAGGCTGCGGGCAGGGGGCGGCGAGCCCGGCCCCTCAGGGCAGAGCCGCCCTCGCCGCCGGCACCGCTCCGGGCAGGGAGCCCGCCCCGCCGCCGGCCGCTCCCGCCCGCTCCCCGGGCGCCGTTCCCGCCGCCTCCCGGAGCGGGTCCAGCTCGGCGGGGCTGCCCGGGCAGCACCGCCCCGGCCCCGGCCCCGGCCCCGGCCCCGGCGCCGGCCGGCCCAGCCCTACACCTGCCTCCCGGCGCCGCCCCGCTGCCCGCCCCGCGCGGAGCCGCCGGCGAGTCGGGCGGAGCCGCCTCGGCAGCTGCTGCCGGAGCCGGCGCCCGCCATGGGCACGGTGCTCGGGGGGATGCGCTGCATCAAGATCCTCCTCTGCATCTTCAACCTGACCTTCTGGGTGAGCGCCGGGCCGGGCGGAGCGGGGCCGGGCGGAGCGGAGCGGGGCCGGGCCGCCTGCGGCACCTGCCGCCCTCGGGCCGGGCCGGGGGCGCGGGGGAGAGCGCGGGCGGTGCGGGGCGGTGCGGGGCTGGGGCTGCCCCAGCGCAGGGGCGAGCCTTGAGGAGGGGCCCGGGGCCCTCGGCGGAGCGCTGCGGGGTCCGGTACCGGGGCTAGCGGGGCCGGGGTGCTCTCGGCTTCTGCTGGCTTCCATAAAGATACGGCTCTTCTGGGAAGCCGTTGGCATTGCTGAGGGAAGACAACATCTTTCCTAGCTGATAATTTGAAGTAGTGACCATTTCCCCAACAAGCGTAACATTGCAAACGACAGGAGGCTGTGAGGGGTGCTCCCAGCATCCCATGCAGCGTCTCGCAGCCGAACGCTCCTTCGCAGCATCACCATGCTTTTCAATAACGTACTTTCAAATAGCGAGCCAACAGCTGCTACTTTTACAAACTCACCCTCAGGGAAAGTCCTTGCACTACATTGCATTTACTCTGCTGGAAGCTACCCTACTGTGTCAGTGAATAGTGGCTACTGCAGGACCCTCCAGAGATTCAGAGAATGCTATGCCCATTCTCCCCTCACTGCACCTTTTTATTAGTCTGACAGTTGCGGAGCACAACTAAATTCATGCTTTCCTTTTTCTTTCACTTTCCCTCATGCCGTGTTCCCCCTTCCAGTAGCTTTCCAGTTTTTCACACTGGAAAACAATTAGCAATGTTATCTTCTTAAGTGTCTTTTTCTTTCTTTCTGATTCACTGTTTTTTAAAAAGAAGTCACAAAATAATCCTGTTCAGCCTCTCTGGAGCAAGCAGTTTTGGGCTTTTGTCTCCTTTATGCTTGAAACACAGTTAAACCAAATGCTTTTCCCTCTTGGTGACAGCACTGCAAGCTCCGGGTACACAGCGCTGCTGTGCTCAAGCTGTAGGAGCCGAGTGATGTTGCCCAGCTGCAGCTGCAAGCCAGTAGAAGGACAAAGCTTTGTGTTATGTTGTTTCACAAAAGTGACAATTACTGTGTTTTGTTATCTGCCTTTTCATTAAGATGGAAGAAACCATCTCAGCTGGACTGGGGGCATTCATTTCCAACACATCCAAGTGCCCAGAGGCACTCAGAGGCCTGGGCTGAGAGGAGGGGGCTCCCGGGGCGCTCTGGCGGTCCGAAGGCTGAGCCTGGCCCTGCAAGCAGTGAGGTTCAAATGCTGTGACAGGGTGGCAGGGCACCCTCACCCTCCATGCTGTGACGCTTCCGTGAGGAAAGCCGTGATCCCAAGCTCTTCAGCCATACGCTTGCCTGCTTTCTTTGCTTGCTGTAGCTATGCCAGAAGAATCAAGTGCCAGGCAATGCAGGACAGATAAAAAAGCACCGCGCCAGGTGAGCTGCAGGTGTTTTGTGAACCTCGTTCAGACCTAGGCTCCAGGCCTCCGTCAGAGCAGCAGCAGAGCACTGTGCCTGGTCCTGCAGGACGCTGAAGCCGTCTGCCAGGACACGCACCATTGCCTGGTAGGCTTCCAAAGATGTCTGGCATGTGGTGCGTTTGAGACCACTGTCTACAGATCTTTCCCCTCCAACAACATGCCTCGACGCTCCTTTTTGATCTAGTCTTGTTCGCATTAAAGGGAATTTTTCCTTCCGTTTGACAGCATCCATCCGTTGTTTGTCAGTCATTTCCGTGATCCAAGATATTGTATGCTGCAATAATCCTTTTACCTCCTAGTTCTGATGATTTACAGAAAAATGCCCTGTTGTAATCAGTCCAAACACATTTAACTTCAGCACATCCCTAAGAACAATACAAGCCTCGCTTTCTGGTAAGCCTCTAAACAGAACCCTCCTGACAACTGAGCAGCAGGAGCAGTTCTGAAATGGCAGGCGGTCTCCTGTAGTTTGGTGTGATGATTTAGAGGTGCAGCTGGTCTCTCAGCAGCATCCTCTGTCCTGGGACACTGGAGCTGGACCTGTGATACATAAAGGGGAAAGGGGCGCCTCTCAGCCCAGAAGGCTGTAATTTAGCCATAAAACAGCTAGGAGCGTTGAAAAAAAAGTCAATTAAGTTACTTCTGTCCTAAAAGTTTGGTGTGTGTCAAGCCAGCAGGGCTTAGCTCCTGGTCACACGGCACTGCCCTGTACGGTGCTGTGGTGGTTTAACCCCAGCCAGCAGCTAGGCCCCACCCAGCCGCTCGCTCAGTCCCCCCGTGGGATGGGGGAGAGAATCAGAAGGGTAAAAGTGAGAAAACTCGTGGGTCGAGATAAAGACAGTTTAATAGGTAAAGCAAAAGCCGCACAGGCAAGCAAAGCAAAAAATAAGGAATTAATTCGCTACTTCCCATCGGCAGGCAGGTGCTCAGCCATCCCCAGGAAAGCAGGGCTCCATCACGCGTAACAGTTACTTGGGAAGACAAACGCCATCACTCCGAACATCTGCCCCTTCCTTCTTCTTCCCCCAGCTTTACAGGCTGAGCATGACACCCTGTGGTGTGGGACAGCCCTTTGGGCAGCTGGGGTCAGCTGTCCCGGCCGTGTCCCTTCCCAACCTCTTGTGCCCCCCCAGCCTGCTCGCTGGTGGGGTGGGGGGAGAGGCAGAAAAGGCCCTGACTCTGTGTGAGTGCTGCTCAGCAGTAACAAAAACATCCCGGTGTTATCAGCACTGTTTCCAACACAAATCCAAAACACAGCCCCACACTAGCTACTATGGAGAAAATTAACTCTGTCCCAGCCAAAACCAGCACAGGTGCTTTTCCTACAGTAACCACATCTTGACGCCAGACCCAGGCCCTGAGTGGCCTCCTGCAATACTGCCTGACTCCAGTGCGGTTCCGAGGGTTGGGAAGGATGGCAGAGTGCTCCCCGTTGGATTGGCAGCCTGTCTGTTCTTCTCACGGGCACTCGCTTCCCCTCCGCACCCCGCTCCATTCCCCATTGCAATTCCAGCCAAGTTTTGATGACTGAACGAGCTTACTTACAAGGTTTGCAAGTCACTAGTAAGTTCAGAAGCACTGCTACACTGAAGAGCTGAAAGAAAGAAGTACGTTGCACTATAACAGGAATTCATTGTTCTCGATAATGTAAGCAAGTGCTTCCTGAATTTTCTGACAGTGCAATCCTGAGCTGTGGGATTTCAAGAAAGCATAAGGTGTCAATGACGCCTCTTTGATGCTCTCCAGCCAATTGGTACTGAAGTATTGACTGGTCTGTTTATCTTCCAGCTGGCAGGAATGGCTGTCATTGCCTTTGGTCTATGGCTGCGGTTTGGTGGGGTTATGGCAGGCTTTGCTTCAGAGAAAAAGTCTCCAGAGTATTTCTTCATGGGTAAGTTCAAGTGCCTGTGATGACAGCAGGCTTTAGCCTTGGTTTCATCCTGGGGCATGTGACATGCATTGAATTATATGAAGGCCAACAATTCCTGGGCTGAACGACACAAAACTGGACATTCTGGTGCTGTGTCACGTGCGTGATGGCTTTCGTCCTTTCTCTGCTTGCCATCAACTTCCTTAGGCCTAACTGAACTCTCCTCTCAGATTTGATCCAGTCCTCACATATCCCAAGTGAATTGTGCTAATGCTGTCGAATAGAAGTTGGGATGGGTCAGAGACCCCTGGAACATGGGGCTCACCAATATATCCTTCCAGAGTTTTCCGTGCAGCTGCTAGCCAACAAAACAACAGTGTCGCTTCTGAGCGTTTCTAATACCAGTGCAGCAGTGAAACTTTTGCTCACCAGTTCTCCCTGTGTCTGCACACAGAGGCCCTCAGTGTGACTCTAAATACCAGAACAAATCCTTCCACAGCTGAAAAGTAAAACCACACAGCGTTCAGTCATCTCAAGAACTGTTTGTCCAGCCTAGGCAGGAATCAGCTAGCTCCCCAAGCCCACAGAATTGGTATTGGTCATATCTAATTTTAGGCATTTAAGATACGTTTTTTTCTCCCTAGGATTTCCAGTTGGGATTTCTGGAAACGCCACCTGTGTTACATATCTATAGACATCCTTAAATAGCAGCTGTCTAGGACTGCCAGCAACTGCATTTCTCTATCCATTGGCAATTGTGACGTGCCTTTTCACCAGGAGAGTCAGATTATTTTTCTGTTTTAATATATCACCCCTGGAGATGGAGTCACTCAATAAAATCCACTTGGGGCAAACATTTTGGCCATCTACAAATGCCAAGTGCGAATGAATACCCAGTCCTGCCTTGTCCATCAAGCCACTCTGACAGGGTGGCCAGGAATGGAGGTTGACCCAGGATGTCCCGTGGCAGTCAGTTACCCACCACAGGAATATTGCCTGGGCTGTGCTGTTACTTTAAATACCCCAATTCTCTTAGTGGAGACCTTGACTCTGATACACCGCAGTCCTAACCCCAAGCTTTAATATATGCAACCAGGCTAGAGGCACAGAGCTGACTGTATAGTACTGTGGAAACTGATGGGCAGAATGTCATGTCCAGCATAGCTCCTGTGGGAGTTCACGAGGCTGAATAAAACCGTTCAGATGAAAATTTGATTGGGACCTGAGGGTTACTGTAAAATACCCTATAGCACCTCCACTGACACAGAGAGCCAGGAAGTATGATTTACTTATGAGCGGCTATGTCAGCAGCATATTAGATCACCAGCTTCATTTCCAGATCCAGTTTATACCTGCTGAATTTCCTATGCTGTATCTTGGCACTCTTCCCCGCCTCATTCACTTATGTTTCACCCAGGAGATTCAACAAGACAGAAGGATGTTCTGGCCCTCAAAATCAAGTACTGTTGGTTTCTTAGAAGCCAGCAAGGAACACATCCTGTGATGTGAATAAGCACCACAGTCATTTTACAGCTTTGCAGTGCAGACCGTAACACTGTGTAAACAAGATATTCTTTGGTGCGTGTGTATTTAAATCTCTGAAAGATTTAATCTGCTTCAGTCCTGAATAGGTATTACAAAAGCTATTCACAGTTGTTAATTTTGGAAAGTCCTGGGGAATGTTCTTGTAAAAGTTTTGTCATATACTGTGACAATCAACTCTTGGGCTGTCACATGTATTTATAGAGCTGTATTGCTGTAATTTGTAGAATTACAGAATCGTTTATGTTGGAAGAGATCTTTCAGATCATCAAGTCCAACCGTTACGCAACTGCTAGCAGAGGAAATGCTAAGGAACAGGACATAAATATGTTCAGAATTCTTTTAAACTTGCACTTTTGACTGAATTCTGAAGCAAAGTTTTGGCCCTTTTTTGTAACAGGCATTGTGCTCTGAACGGAGCATTCCTGTTAAACAAAAAAAAATCTGCTGCCCTCCCTCATTAAAAATCATATTAAATGCTGTTGTGACTTCTGAGCATCTGATGGGGCAGCCATGCAGAAGTCAGAGGCTGTTAATCTGTGACTAAGGCAGTGGTAAAAGAATGGTGATGAGTTCAGTAACGGTGGGTTTCTTTGCAGGAGACAAGGCTGCACTTGACGGTCACGCTCAAGAGCTTTACCCCTCTAGGAGATTCCAGCTCTGAGTCCCCCTTGACAGTTGTGTATTGGGCCCTTCTCACAGAGACTCTAGGAGTGTTGTTTATTTGGCTTTGTGCTTGCTCTGTAACACGCGTTCTGGGTGACAGCCAGAATTTTGCATAGGAATTTTTAATATGGAACACTGTGCAGCACACACGGAGCAGCTGCCCAGAGGGCTGAAAGAGAAAGCAGATCATCGGTATGACTTGGAGATATAAACATATGGCCATATATTTAAAAATAATTCCTTTAGCTCTGTTCCACTGACTGCTTTTGTGGCTGTCTTGTGATAACCCAAGCCTCTGTGATCAGATCAGCTTTGTGTCAGTGCTTGGAACAACAGTGCAGCTGCATTCAGAGTTTGCTTTGTAGGTTGAAGCACTGTCCAGAATCACCATCTTGTGGAAAACATCTCATTTTCTTGCTTCTAAAGAGCAGCACATTCTGCTCTTTTTGTACCTGGATTGAGCTGCCAGCCGAATCCAACCAGCTTCTCTTGTGCTTCCTTGTGATGTTTTTTTTCCTGGATCTGAAATGTTGTTTTAGTTTAAAATAATTGATAATTATATCCTTGCATTTTCCATTAGGCCAGAGTGAGTCTCCTTAAATAGCCTTGTTCTTTACCAGCAGTCCAGCTGTCTTTTCTGCCCCCTGGAATAGTTTGGCAAGCAGGCCTGTTCATCTTTTCCAGCCACCGAAATGTTTTTGTTGGTTTGAGAACAACTCACAGGCAGCAGTGCTGAGGTCAAGCACATATGTGTTCTTAGTTTTCTGTTGCTTGTGGTTTTATGTTCAGTGATCCATACTCCCCACTGCAGCTTGCAGTTTTTTAACCTCCAACATAAAAGGCTGGAATTGACTCTTTGACCCATGCAGTCTCCGTCCACTTTACCAGATGTATCTTACACTGGAGCAGCCTCCTAAAATTGGGCATCCTCTCTCTCCAGCTCCCCAACTTTTGGAGTTCCCACTGCAGTGGCAGGCAGGACAATATTTTTATGTTACTCCATCTCATAGTACGTTTTTTGTGCCTGTGCTTCAAGTGGTGAGGCAAAACTGTAGCTTTCCTGTTCTATTGCAGTTCAGCTCTGGTAGATTTCATATATTCCCCTCTTAGCTGTACTTGAGAGAAAAAAAAAGAAAAGGAAGGGGGAAAAAAGATAATTTCAGCAAAAGTCAATAGCTGGGCAGTTACTTCTTTTGTATGAGTTGTCTGTGACACTGTACTGACCAAATGGAGGAAAGATCTGTAGAGTAAAGGGAATTCCCTTGGATTGCTTGTCCTTCTCGAGACTTCTGTACCAAGACTCTGGCGAGTTTTTTACTGGGCAGGAAAGTCTGCAACAACCAGAAGGAAAAGAGAGATGCTTGTGTGAACCCAAGATGTCAGCATTGCTGTCTCACAATTAACTGGTCCTTAATTAAGTCTTTGTAGTAGTGCTGTTCGTAAATTTAAAAATACCTGAAGTACAGAAGTGAAGACAGAACGCCTGCTGAGTGCAAGTTGAGCATTTGTGAAGTAAAAACTAACACGGGGACTTTTTCAGGGTCAGTTCAAGACACCTATTCTCCCCTCTTTGCTTTTGGTGGATGAAGAGGAAAGTCTGTTCTGGTCCCTTGGGCAACACGGAGGAAAACTCTCTGTATCCCTAATAAATGAAGTGCAGAGGGTCACATCACTGCCAGCGGCAATAAAAATGAAGTGTATGTACTCAACAAGCCCCATCAGGAATGGTAACAAAAACTGGTGAATGTGAATGAATCAGTCTGGATGACTCTTTCTCGTATCTGGCAGCACTGAAGCATCGCTTCTCCTGCACAGCCAGAGCTCACAAACTTTCTGCTATGTTACATTCTCTTTGCTCCAGTTCCATGATCCAGTCTGTGGTCCAGGCATTCATCAGGGCCAAAACAGTTGTGGAGAGAAGTTTCAGGGTGGCTGTGGCTTTTTCTTGGGGTCTGTGAGAGCATGAGTGATCATTCTGGCTTTGAAAGGTACAGTTAGATGGCGCATGCCTTAGGATATGAAGTCATGTCTGGAGTTGAAGGATATTAGTAGTTTTTCTCCATAGTAGTGGGTGCCCATACAAACAGGAGTTGGCCAGCAGTTAAATCCATGTAAACTGCAATTCTCTGCTCCTGTGCCTCATTTTGTTATAGTTCTATTCATGTATTTTGGAGTCAAGCACTATACCCTTAGTCAACAGTATTTTCTCTCCAAAATCCATAGCCTCTCAAACTCTATCAGCCTTTAAAATGAGAGCTATTGGCAAAGTAGCCTCTGTGTAGAGATGCGATACCACAAGGAGCATGAAATGGTCCTGCCATCATGTGTATTGGAGAGGCTTTGAGTCTGTACTTAAGACTTAAGCAATGAACTTGTCTTTCTTCCTATCATCTTGTGTGCAGGTCTCTTCTTCTGCAGTTAAGGAAGAGTGGTTTAGAAAAAGCTGACAGTGGCCCTGAGTGGAAAACCAAAGCTTCTGCACTGGAAATCTGCTTAAAAAATAGGACACCACCACTACCACGCCCCCCCCCGCCCCCCCAACCTTACTCAAAATCAAAGTTGTTCAAAAGTCCTCAGTCTCTGTGCTGGATGATAAAACCTAGCAATCAGTTCCTAAGAGTCAGTATCCCTCCTGGCAGAGGAAAGGCAAGGCCACCACAACGTTAGAATTCTGACAAAACAAGCTAATTAAGCCTAATGGAATAATCTGTCCATCTACCTCAGGTTGATTGTTTTATATTTGCAATATGCTGAGATTCAGGAGGCGTGGTTTTCTTTTTAATTCAGCACTTAAGCATGATAGTGCACTTCATGCTTTTTGTCTGTTAAACTGCCCTCCTGGGTAACCCTTTCTCCCACCCTATTCTCTGTGTGTAGCTATCTAACAGCTAGCCAGTTCCACCCAGCAGCAACAGTTGAAGCAACAGTTACGCCATTTCCTTCTTTGACGCACCCTCTTCTCCTTCCTCTAGGCAGCTGCAAGCCACCCCGGTGCCCGCACACCGGTCGCATTGCTGTGAATGCTGCGCTCTGACAATACCGCTCACCGGGTACCTGGGCTCTCCTCCCTCAGCCTGCCTCAGTGAGCGATCAGGCACTTGTACCTGATGCTGGGCAGACTGCCCATGCACAGGCCAGAGCCCAGTCCCACAGGCTCAACGCTTCTCCTTTTCCAGAAACAGCCACCTGCAGCAAGTGACCTAGGTGATGGGATAAACCTGTCACTGGTCCTGCACGGAGTAAAAAGACATCAAGATGTTTCCTCTCGCTGTAGCAGCACACTAAACCCAGGAATGCTCAGGCTTTTTCAGTTACATGCTTTGTTCTTCATACATACATTCTCTTTAAAAGGGCTAACTCTGCTAGAGATGCCAGTCTCTAAAGTGGCTTCTAGAAAAAGAACCAAACCAATATAACCCGTTGTATCTCACGGGAAATGTCCTGTGTTGTGTTTCATCCTGACAGAGCTGGAAATACAATGTCCACTATGAAGCCATTAAGAGGAAAGCAGTTTGTCTGCTGGAAAAAAAAAATAAAACAGCAACACAAAAGCCCTTAGCTCCTTTTTGGGGCGTGTCACTTCAAAAGCATCTACAGAGAGGATTTTGACTGAGTTGGTTTGTTTTGTTCCAGCGCTTCCTGTGTCTGCACTTGGGTGGGTAAAGACAGCTCTCTGAGGCGCCCTAACTTCTGCTGCGGTGGGGGTTGCAGATTTCTCTGGGTGCGTTATGGCCATACTCTGGTTTGGGTGGCTTAGAGCCTGTGCATTTAAGCATTAGAAGTGTGTAATTGTTGTTGATATCTGCATGGAAATGTATGCATGTACACAGGATTATTCAGGGTGTCCTACTCTAGAGAGGCTTGCAGAGAATTGCGAGAGGATTTCAGAATACCAAATGACTGAGTATTAAAAAGGCAGATGAAATACAGTAACAACAAAGCAAAGTGACGCAAGTGGTAACAGATAATCTAAGCAGTACAAACAGTGAGAGACCTTAAATTAGCTATAATCACACAGGAACGTGATCTTAGACTCACTGTCAGTTGCTCTTGACAGAAGTGCCTTGCTCAGCTGCAGTCAAAAAGGAATATAAATGTCAGGAATTATTAAGAAAGGAAATGAGAACCCAACTGACAAATTTTAATGTCATTGTGTAAATTTCCAGTGCGCTCAGTGTCTTGAATGCTGTATGTGGTTCTGGTCAAAAAGGATGCAATAAAACTAGAAAAAGTATTAAGAAGTTTGACGAGATTATTATCATACTATGCCCTATGAAAAACTTCCATATTAGGAAGTTTTTCCCAGTATTCACAGGATTAAATTGTAGAATCCATTAGCACAGGGTTCTGTGAAGTTCAGCCGCGATCGTACAGATCCACCGAATGCAGGTATGTTGATTACATCTGACTTGGGTAAAGTTTGCTGTAGGGTGAAGTAGATACGGACAGAGCCATGGGAGACTACTGAGAAGGTAACAGCTGACATCCTTTGGCTTATGTGAATTTGGGACATCATTGTTTAGGGTTGTGAGATGCATGTGAGCAAGGTATGTAGCAAGTGCTGGTATTCTGTGGGAAGGGGGAGGCAGCAGACTGGGATGTTACATTACAGTGAGGTTGCTTTTAAATTGAAATTCAAGATTTGTGCATCAGCAGAAGCCTACAAACTGGCTGCTATCTGTAACGCTGTTGTGGTTCCAGGAAGATTAACCACAAAATACCTGTTGAATTCTCACAAGAGATGTAATTATGTCTGTGCATTATGCTCAAATTAAGGGTATGTTCCAATTCTCTGGAAATTAATCTTCCTTCAGAGGACTCTGCATCTCTTCTCCAGTTTTGTAAATGTATTTTATAGATAAATATACTAAAAATCTATTAACACAAAAGTGGTAGTCTCTAGTGACGAGCCTGTTTCAGAAACTGACTTCGCTACCATGTGCAACATTCACAACTGTCCCTGTCTGGCCTGTTATTCCCAACTCCTACATGGGTTTCTCATCTTTTCCAATAGTGCATTTGCACTACACGTTCCTTGGTGCTCTACTGAGGGCTTGAGAATCTCAGTCCTTCTGTGGAGGAGCACATCTGCTTCCCCGGCTGTAATGCACATACAACCTCAGGAAAATCTCTTCAAGTCACGTCTGGGTTCTAGCACTCCTGTCACCCCTGCCTCTGGATCCCTTACATCAAGAACACAAGTTCTTGTTTTCTCAGTGGAGTATGAACAGTTGGTGGTTTGTTCAGTGTTAGTTACTCAGCCCAAAAAAGAAAAAGTAGAATTATTTAAAATGGAAAGTGACCATAGCAGCCAGGTAAACAAGAAACCCACGTGAAATAAAGCCAGAGAGCGAGACAGTGTACGTTTGTCTGCTCCTGCTCCTTGCAGTAGGCTCTAGACAGGGATTTGTATCTCAAAGCCGTCAGTAAGATTTAAAAAAAAAACAAACAAAAACAAAAACCAAAAATCAACTCTGGGAATGGGTTCTATTCCAGACTCTGAAATTAGATCTCTCCCAGCCTAGGCGGCCAGCGGGCTGTATCTGGTGGTGGTGGTGATGGCTCATGCGTTGTCTGAAATAAGAATAATGTCTGAACAATTAATGTTTGCATTAGTAGGTTCCTACCTGCCTGGTTTGTGTTGTAATGTTTCCTTTCTGTTCACAAAACACTGGTAGTACACACTTCTGCCTATCACCTGATTCTTTGCAACGGGAGCGTAGAGGGACTCGGGTTCTAAGGACACAGTTGTCACTCTGTCCGAGTGCCACATGACACCTAAAGAACTGCTGACATTTCCTTTCAGATGAGTTATACATAGATTTGCATGTTACCTTGAGAGCGGTTTTTAATTGCTCTAAGGAACAGAGAACAGACGTCTTGCAGATTTCACTCGTCATTTTTCTAAAAATGGGGCCGATCCCTTCCTCACTCTTGATACACATAAAGACATATTGCAGTCAGCAGCTATAAAATTCCATCCTTCTCTTCTGCCTAGTCTAAAATGATGAAATTCTGTATTCACTGCTAATCACAAAGGTTTTGTTCATCCAGAAATGACACACAGAATACCCTTTATCCTTCTTGAGGTGCTTCCTCACACTTGCAGATCCACTGTCTCCAAGTACAGCCCCAGTAGCGTATATGTGCTCATACCCAGAGGAAACAGTATCTTATGGAAGAACTACACAGATGCCAATCTAGAGATTTGCTGTTCTTCACTATTGGGAGCTATAGGTTGCTCTGAGAATGCCAGGTAACTTTTTAATTCCCCTTGTAATTGCAAAGCAGAGTCTGCTAGAAAACGGGAATCCCTCCTGTTGGAATTTTCACAGGGAATACCCCCATTTGTCATTTTCCGTTCAATAAATAATGATTTTCCCCATGGGATGAATCAAAAAATGAAGTATATGGAAAAGCTGCTGCTTTCCTGCTTTACTGCTTTCCAAATTTGTTCTTTGCACAATGAAACAATTGCTCAAGTATGGGCTTCCCCCCCTCTTACACTCTCTATTTTTTAGCCAGAAGGGAAATACATTTGTTATTAGGTGTTCTCTCACTTGACTTACTGCCAAAAGTGGAAGCATTAGTTTCTCTTCACAGCTTATAAAAATCTGTGTGTTTGTGTGTGGGGGTGTTTCAGCACAGCGAAAACAAAACAAAAAAACTCCACCACCCCAAAACCTGAATATTTCCCCACAGAAAAGGTCAAGAGAATAGGCTCTGTCCAAAAAAACCCCAGTCCAATGACACATGCAGGTGCGATAAATATTCCCGAGTTGTGGGCAGTCACACAGACGGCAGGTTTCTGCCGTTAGGTCCAGTGTTTGCCCTCCTTAAGGCCATAGCAGTGTGCCTGTTCTCAGTATTCTCTCTTCATCTGTTCTCTGCTCCTGCGTGGGCTGTGCTGCCAGCAAACTCAGAGACTAGTCAGTTGTCGGACTCTCTCTCCTCTTCATTAGCAGACACAGATCAAAGTGACAAAATTAGGAATCAGGGAATGAACAGAAGCAAGAAGAGGTTAGAGGAAAAATTTCACACAGGCCACAAACATTTTTTTCCTTTCTACCTTGTACTTTTTTACTTCTGCTGCACAAAAAGCTGCAGCTAGACACACTGCTCAAAATTTTCCATTCACCCAAACAAGCTCTCTACCTTGACCTGACTTTCACGCTTCTTTTTGCCATGCTGAGCTTTGTGGTGAACTTTTTTGTGTCAGAGTTTCTAGCTATCAAATGTGTTCCATTTTGTGACTATAAACGAAGTGTCTTTTTTGTTTCTCTGCTGTGCTGTAGATGCCAAATTGGAGGCCATGCCAAGGCTTTGTATTTTACAATGGAAGTGCTTATGAATAGAAGCTGATTAAGGCTTTGCTTTCCATCCTGCTTTTTTGAGAGGAAGGGGCTTTAGCGAAGCTTCGTTACTTCTGACACATGATACTATTGCATAGCAGTGTATGACATGAACACCACTAAACTTCTGGATTTGTCTGCTTTGCTGATCCTAACTGGGCTAACTTGATGGCCGTCAGTGCATGATGTCTCTAGGTAAGGCTGTGATTCTAAGGGGTGCCATACACTGCCACCCTTTCCTTTTTCTTTCCTTTCTAGAGAGTCTTGCTTTTCAGTTTAGGTCTATTCCTAAAGAATTTGAGGTGATCATGCCTACATCGCTGCGTATAGCCCACTAGGAAAAGAAATACTAGCTCCCTGTCTTATGTACTTACACCATCTAGGATGCTTCTGCATCTATTGCTTTGATACCCTTCCTGGAAATCATCTTCCAGTTGAGCATACCTGGATCTGGGTGCACAGTGCAAGCTGAGAAGCAACCTGGTCCCTTTGAATTTTTTTCAAGCTACTCTTCAAGTATCTCAATCCTGTCTGAAAGATTACGTGTGTGTATATGTAGCGGACAAGTAAAAACATCTTTAGTTTTGTGGAATTTTTTTTTAAGAGCTGTCATTATTTTCCATCGCGAAATAGCTCTCTGAGTATCAGCAACTACTAGTCCCAGGCTGAGAAAGGACAAAGTCTGGAATGAGCTCTCCTGAACAGAAAATGGAAGAAGGTGGTTTTAAACTCTTGGCTGGCTCAACTGCGGGGCCAGACACACAGCAAGCTCAGCTTTGTTTAGTGAGTGGTGTGAGTTCTTCCTGTAACACGCCTTAAAAGGGAAGTTCGGATTGAGGTAGCGGTTTAGCTGTGAGTCATGCGAGTGAAATGTTAAGTCTGTTTCTCAGACAAAAGCAAATCCAAATTCCTGAAAGTGGTCTCACCCCTGAGCCTCAGAGAGCTTTATCTTTGCGAGCTGGAAGCAACCAAAAGAAATGGGAAGACTTCTTTCCAGTTTCCTTAGTCAAAAAGTCTCTCTGCTAAGTCGCCTCATAAGTAATTACAGGGACCGGAGTAGGGAACGACACGCAGAAAAGGGTCCAGGAAACATCTTTGTAATTACACTCCGTTGGTTACCATGGAGATCTCAGAAAATGGCAGTTTTGGTGTTTGGCAGTTGAACCGCATGTTCTGCACCTGAGAGAAGATTTTTGTCTTTTCCACTTCATCTTCCATGAGGGGCTGACCTTTCTCTCCTGAGCCATATATATCTTTGTATATCCCTCCCTCAGTAAAAACCACTGTGTTGCAAATATGTGTACAAGTATTAGCTTGAAGAATGCTCAGTCCTAGTAAGTCACAAGATGCTGAATATTAAAAATCTAGAAAATACAGAATATGAACTGCCAGCACAGTCAGCATGAAATCCCACATATCTGGCATCACAGACCTGGGAAAGCCATATTAATTACAATTGGTTTATTGCTATTTAGCAAAATGTGTTCCTCAGCAGCAGTCCTTGGCACAAGAAGGGTACCGGTGGGCAAGAAGGATGGAGGGGAGGAGAAGGCTCACAATAGGTGGGACAGATATCTGGCCAATACACAGTGACTGGACAGTGATGTGCAATGAACAGGCAGCAGGCGGGAGTTTGCCTTCTCCAGGCAGGCTGCATCTGTGTGGCAGAGTAGCTGGATGCTCTGCACTCATTTATTGATTGATTGTTTTTTCATTTTCCTAGCAATCTGTGCAAACTGTCATTTGTACACAAGGCCTGCTAACAGTAAATGCCAGCAGCTCTGTTAACCCTAAAGATTTGGGTCAGATTTTAAAATAATGTTTAAATTGGTAATGGAGAATACTAACCGCTCTCAGCAGAAGTCTGCATAGTCAAAGCTGGGAGCAAGGCTCGCTGTGCCCTCTAGTGTGCAGTCTGTAGCTCCACTGTCCCCTCATAACGCCATGAGGGCAATGAAGCTGTTTTTTCCAGCAGTGGACTGGCATGGCAGATTTCTGCGTGTCCTCCACGTTGCCCACACAAGACAAAGACCAGAATTACAAGGCACTGCACTGAGCCTGTTGTACGTTGGCTGACGTGGTGCCCAGAGACAAGGCACAGACACAGTTGTTGTGGTCTGATGGGAACTGACACTGGACATGAATGGATGCATTGCCTAAGCACAAATCAAGCATGTAAGTTTACAAGTGAGGACAGAAAAATTCTGTGCTCTGGTTTTCCTTTGTCCTAGATAAAGCCCATACAAAAAAAAACCCTGTTCAATGTGAGTATTTCTAGCAGTTTTACAGGTGGCAGAGATGAATGCTGTTCCCCTTACCTCTACAGTTTTTGTCCCGTCAAGTTCTGAACATAGCTCAGGTCCTAGATCTTTAACTATGTATGGGGCTATACTGACATCTCCCATGTTCTGTACTTGTCTCAGGCCTGGTCTTTGCTGGCAGTCTCATTCCCAGATTGCTTCATTATCCTCTTAACGTGTTTAGTCTGATGATCCACTATATGCTGTTCTTTCTTTATGTCATTAAATTTGTCTCTACACAGATAACCCCTTCTGCCAGTAGCCTAAAGTCCATTCAGCAATGCAGAGCTTGGCTAAGGTGTCTGAGCAGTCCCCTAAATGACTCAGTAACTGCATAACACTTAACTGCGAATGTCCGGAACATGAAGGCAACGCAGTGTTGCCGCTGGCTGCTGCAGAGCCGCTCTGATTCTGCCTATTGAAATAAGGTGGTGGGAGGGTATCCTGCAGTTCAGATGAGGGCAGCATGCATCATGAGATGCTGTTTGTAGGCCATGCATGCAAGGTTCTCGGCCTCTAAGTCTTAGACACTCCACTCTTTTCATACAGAATCACCTTTTTTTAATATCTGATGTGATTTGTCTGGTTCTCTGTTCTATCCATTTTCAGGCAACTCTTCTCCAAGTCTTCTGATCATAATGCGCTGATAACATTAGCCTTTAAAAGCTGCTGATATCCCATATTCTGACACTTACATCAGTATGTTGGAGGAAGAAAAATGTAAAGTAATGACGCTGGAATATGCCTGCCCAGCAGGAAGTAATGCAGCTACTTATCAGAAAAGGAAGATGCTATGCTCCAAATCACTGAACTGTAGACAAGCTTCCATTTTCTGCAGCGACCAAGCTCAGGACTATTGCTGAGCTTATGACCTCCCCCAGGCTGTCCTCCCCACTCATTATTTCGCCAGAGGGTGCAAATTCATTGTTTCGTTCACTTCATCTAACAGCTTTCAAGGGGTTTCCCCAATCATCCTCTTCTTTCCGATAGCAATCAGCTTTTTCCCCAGCCAAAGCACTGATTTCAGAGGAACATCACACTGTAGTGCCTGTACCTTTCCTGAAGATCTTCAAATATCCTTTTTTATGTACTGCCAGGCAACTGATAGAGCATAGCTGTCAGGTAGCTTTTTAAGTTCGACCGCTGCATAGCAGTACAGCACGTTTCCAGCCCCAGGTTTGACAGAAATAAGCCCTCTAGCAATGTTGGATTTTTTTTTTTTGCCTTACATTCCACACTGAAGAGTTGCAAGGTGGTTCTGGATGGCATGGTGTGCGTTCGTCCCGGCCTGAGCTGCCCTTGGGACAGGAAACGTGGGAGGTGGAAGTCTTTGCATTTGTCTTCATGAGATTCTCCAAGAATTCTGAAGAAATCATTGGTCTCCTTTTGGGGAGAGAGCAACTTTTCTGTGTAATGGGTGATCTTTCTGAGAGCCAGAGACAATTGCTACTTATAAATGTGTGGTTTTGACAAAATAGGTAGCAGACTTTGGGAAGAGAAACCTTAAATTCTTGTCTGATTCTGATTTTTCATAGGACTCTATGTATTGGTGGGAGCAGGGGCTCTCATGACAACAGTTGGATTTTTTGGGTGCTGTGGAGCAGCGCGGGAGTCTCAGTGCTTACTTGGAGCAGTAAGTAAAAGGTTTCAAGGGCCTGGGCTGTGAAGGAAAATCATTCAAAAGCATATGCTTTGTGTGATTAGTGGAAAGATCTTTGCTGTCCAAGACCTGAAATGCCTTACGTCCTTTTACTGGCTAACCTAGCATCTCTGGCCACCGTGCTATTGCACAGCTTCCATACGTGAAGAAGTTCCATTGCTTGTCTCATGTGATATATTTCCTGGAATTACCTTCTGTCTTTTCTGAAGCTACCATCTGAGCCACATCTTTGCCATTTCCACCTTTGTTTCCATATTACAAGAAATCTGACTTGACACCCTTGTTAGAGACCCTGCTTACCAGCTTTCTTTCAGTTACTGTGTGGGCTGTTGAGGCCTGGGCAAGGATGAGGGACTGAGTGGCAGTCCATATAAAGCAGAATTGTGCAAGGTATGTTAATATAGGATTCTCTTCTTCCTCTGCAGTTCTTTGCTTGCTTGTTGGTGATATTTGCGGCTGAGGTCACTGCTGGAGTATTTGCCTTTATAGGCAAGAAAGTGGTAAGTAGCAAGAAACTTCTAATGTAATAATGGGGCAGTTATGAATTCCAATGCCGACTGACCTGCAGTCTGGCTCTTGCATAGGAAAACTTTCCAGGATACTTTTCCCAGGACGAGACTCTGACATTCTTATCTGGAGTCAGTCAGAGCTTGTGTTATCACAAATCCAGAATGGGATGCAGTTTTTGCCCCCCTCTATTAAAGAAAACCTGTACGTGTGGTTCAACCTTAAATCCAAAAGGAACATCAAGTAGAACTATATGGTAAGAGGGTATTGCTTGGGAAAAGGGCAAATTCAAGCACTGAACTTCTCCAACTAACAGTGTTTAACCAAACCACAGAATACAGCATATGTACATTCTGACCCACGCAGAGTCCCTCTGGATGCCATCAGGCCACAAAAGCTCCTGTCTTTCCAATCATGGTACCTCAGTTTACCAGGCATAATTTTCTGCTCTGGAGGTTGATGACGCAAGCTGGAAGTCTGCACTGGATTGGGGGTAAGACTTACTTGCCACTCACTTGGAAAGTCTCATTTCTGCAGGCAATACAGGAAGCCCAGAAAATCTATGAAGACACTTATGATGACTATATGAAAAACCCAGGGGGGAAGGTCAACAGGACTATCTATCAACACCACTTGGCTGTGAGTAGTCCTCCTGAGCTTTAATACCTTGCACTACTACTCTGCTGTCACATTACCCTTTAAAATTCAGAATGCCTCCCACTGAGGTATGAAAGAATAGAACTGAGTGTTACCTAAAATGGAGCCAGAGGCTCACAACCCGGTTTCCTGATGGCTCTCTCAGAATTCTGGTTTTCAGATCCCAAGTGATCCCTGCCTTTGAAAGTGAAAATGGCCAGGCTTTGAAATTTCAGCTGATGCTTCTGGTCTTTGTTGTGCAGAAGGTATGACTGTTACGGCCCTTTTGGATATTAAAATCCAAGAATAAATACTCACAGATGCAGAGAGTGGTAAAAGGTCTGAATCTCTCTGCATTTATCAAAGAAAAAACTGTGACCTGTGTCTCAGGACCTACAATGTGGCAGATCCTGTCACTGACTGAACCAAGTAGGTAAAGAACCAAAAGCGCATGTGTGACTCAGTTCAGGCCACCCAAAAAGTTAGTGGCTGAATCAGAATTAGAACCTATGACTTCCTGAATCCTGTTTGTGTCCATCCTGTATCTACACTGCCTCCCACAGAGATCAAGCCCAAGCTTTGTTGCTCCTTACAGCATTCCCACGTTCTTTAGAACAAACATTTCACAACCTCAGACCCTTTTGTCCTTCTCCCATAGCTGTTATTTCTGACCCAAAGAGGAATTCCAAGCATTTTGTGGGAGACAGGCAAACAGGAAAAACAAGCCCTCTGAAGCACTCTGATTTATTACTGTCTCCAAACCCAGCACTGTGTTTTGTCAGAAATAAAGATTCTAGCATTCTCTGTAGTAGCTTTTGTGCATTGCCCATAATTCCATGTGCACTATGTGAACTTTCTGCTTTCTCCCTTTACCAACTCCTGTTCCCTTGTAAGCCAGGGATCTGCTTTTCCAAAATCCACTTGGTTGCTTTGTTATGAGATATTGTGATAAAAATCCCTTCTGGAAGTTGTTGTTAATACAAATTTGTCTGTTTGCTATGGCTTCAGACAATTGAAACTGATTTTTGAAAGTTTTGGCCCACGCAGCTGAAATTCTACCAGGGGTGGCAGTTAATATAGGGAATAAATTTTTGACTCGATTTGTATTTTTTCTTTTTTTTTAGCTATTTATTGTCTCACTTTCAGTATGAAAGCAGTAACTTGCTTTCAGTATGAAACAAGTCTATGGTTTTTCCTCCTTTGATTCTTCATCACTCTCTCTCTCTCTCTCTCTCATTTAGCTCCAATGCTGTGGCAAAGGTAATATGGAACAACAAATGGGATTACCCTGTCCAGAGAATATCCAGATGCCAAAGGCAAGTGTCCTCTGTTTTGGTTGTTCTAGTCACTTTCTCATGTCAACTGTTTAGTAAAATCGGAGACATTCTGTAAGTGAAAGAAAGGAAGAATTCCTTTTTACCTTGCAAATTCCAGCATGACATTCCATGTGAAATGGAGCAGAGTGGAGGCAGAAATAAGTTGGAGGTCATATTGAACATGCCCAGCCCTCATTTCTGAAGCCTGCTTGTAGCATCCGATGGTAGCTGAGACAGTATTACATCATCTGCAAAGAAAAGTGGGAAGGACGTAGCAGAACAGGAGTCCTAAATGAAAAGCCCCCTGAAGGCTGAGTTTTGGCAAGTGCCTGCCTTAATCATGCGTGGAGACTCCTGACTAGAAACTTTGTTGGTGTTAAGAAGGATACTGTTATTTCTGTCTTTTGTGGAATCTGCTTGTGAGTACAATGTCGATCTGAAGGGGCAAACTTCCTGATTTAGCATGGCCTAACATATAAAGGGTTTTAAATTTAGGGAAAACTGATTCTAAGAAAATTACTTATCTATGTCAGCCTGTACAGGCAAGAGGTACAGATGTCTCACTAGAAAAGGGAATATGCTGTGAAAATTGTCCAACAAAACACAAAGCATAGATGCAAGAATTAGGACAGTGACTGCAATAATATTTTTCATGTTTATCTGTTGTTTAGTGAGAACAGCTGACTGGAGTTGTTGGAGTATATTTTTCTAGGAGTAAAAATCTTTCAATTTTGTTTTTAACAGAACTGCCTGGTTGAAATCCAGAATGTAATTGATGCTCATCTGCATTTAGTTGGAATTGTTGGAATTGCAATTGCTGGCATCACAGTGAGTAAATCCATGTTCTCACTCTCAAATCTACATTTGAGCCCAGTACCCTGTCCCTTACTCAAAGCTTTGTGGAAGGTGTTTTGCAGCAACTGGTGAGATTCCTCAAAGGTGCAGCTATTCTTATCACTTTCAGCATGCCCTCTCTCTGGGAATTGCCCACATTGGCGCAAGCAGACTTGCATGACTTTGATTTACCAGCTCATTTTGTGTCCTTAGACAGGGTCCAAAGTATCTAATGGGAATCTTACTTTGATGTAATAGTAGGAAAGCGGAGTGCACATGAACCAAACTGAAAAGCAAAAGGCCATAGCAGCATTTCATCTATTCTAAAACAACTGCAGACTGACACTTTAGGCCCTTTGAGGATTCGTTCCTTAGATTTCATAAGGAATAGAGAGTACCTACCCTTTGTATAGAAATGGCTTTCCAGGAAAATGCTGGCTGTAGCATTTGTTCAGCGTGAAGGATAGTTTATAAACAGATTTTCTAGGTTATAGATCCGGTGATCTGTATGTATTTTGTTAAAGGAACAGGATTTAAACTGCATAGTTTTCAGAACAGCATTTCTTTCACCTAGTTACAGGTAGCTGTTTCATCGAATTGTGTCATCAAAGTGTCAATAACTCCTTACAGTCCACCTTCTCCCACAAGTGTGTGTTGTATTCCCAAGGTCTGCTCCTTCCTGACAGAGCTGTGACCAATAGATGTCACCCTCCTGCAAGGATATGGCAGGAGCGGGCAGTCTGTGTCCAACACAGGCTTTAACAGAAAGCATTTTCCAGCACGCGTGTGCCATGACTTCCCTCAGACTCAGAAACCAGCAGCAGTCTGAAGCAGCATGAGGAGCCAGAATATTAGTAAAGAAATACAGTTTTAGCTTCTCTGAAGAGCTAATGTGGACACTTAAAAGCAGATGAAGGGTTTATGTATGTCATAGAAACCATGGCATGGGTAAAGGCGATTAAACAATCCTGTGATTTGTATAAAACGTGAAGGTGTACTCAAAAATACAGCAAAGCAACACGGGTGAGACAGAGCTCCAATAAGCTCATTGCTCAACAAGGACACACTAGAAATACGAACATCTCTTCTGTGGCTTCCCACCTCAGACACAGCAGAAGTTATGAAATGATAACCTCCTTAGCAGCAGAAACATGTCTGTACATTTGTCTGTGCTGGTTTCTGACCCTTCATAGGGTATGACTGGCCAGCTGTCTCCTTCTTCCTCAGGGAGGGGATATGAACTCAGTGGTTTAACTGCCTGATAGTACTGCTCGTCTCCCATCATTAGCAATGAAGTATCTGGAGGTAGCTGCTAACTGATTTGGAGAATCGAGCTGTGGCAAAAAAGAAATTTCTGGAGACTCTGGCAACACCCACTGTTCTCTGCTTTTACCATTCCCCCTAGTTAACTAGTTCCCTAACATGAATAGAGTTTTATATTTAATGTATCGTCTTGGTCTTGAGTAGTAACTGTTAAGAGCTTAGCTTTCTCTCTAAAACCATAATGCTCAGCACCAGTTCAAGAGACCTGGTTCTTCTGGAATCATTCTCTGCTCTTATTCAAATTTGTATACAATATTCCACGTAGAAGCATTCTGAAACTCAGAACCATTTGGTGCAATACTAGGCATAATACCAATAGTCACAGTTATTGATGTCAGTGACATTTATATTAATAATATTAACGTTTGGGGCTGTTACGCTGGCCTTAACATTTAGAACAAAGAACAGTGAAGCCAGCATGAGCAGATAAAATCTTGGCTTTGAGTATCAGTGAAATCTCTTTTATGTTAATTGTCTGATGTCTTGGGGTTTGTAGATGGAAGCAGTCACTTGCTGCTCTGCCGTAAGAACCTTCAGACTGTTCTGATATGCAGGCTATTTTATAACTGTTTTGTAAGTGGATCCCTAAATTGCATCCCTTCTCTTCTAGATCTTTGGCATGATATTCAGCATGGTTCTGTGCTGTGCGATCCGTAACACAAGAGACATGATCTAAAACTTTCACTGCACAACTATGTCCCAGGAGTTCCAGACTAAGCTTTACAAGAAGTGCTCTTCTACCCAATTTAATAATTGTAATGCATTTTAATTAGTGTTTTAACATACTGAGAGGAAAATATCCCATTAGGTGAGCAGGTGAATTGTATTAGTTACAGTAAAACCAAAGTGAACAACAAAGGGGTTTAAAATGTCCTTTTCAATGGGAAAAGCAAAGGTGCATCCAAGACTCATTTGATTTTTAATGTTTGTATATGTGCAATTAAGAGTTTACACATCTATAGACATTGTGTAAGCATATGCCTCTCTCTCCTTGCAAATATATATGCACATGAGCAGGTACCTGTATATTCAGTACCTTGTTTAGGTAAGTATGTGCAAATGGAATATGTTGTGTGTGCATGTTTTCATGCGTATTCTTCCAGAGTCTCACTATGCAAGAGTGTACACACACCCAGAGGTACACAGTGCTTGAAACCCTTTCATATTGAGCCCCTGTTTGCCAAGAATTAGCAGAGGAACAAATGCCATTTTAAAAAGTAAGACCTATGATCCATTTTGTAACTGTTCTTTCCAAAGCCCAAACAGAGTACAATTAATAAAATTGGACTTTATTTAAAAAAAAAAATTAATGCCTAAGGGCCTGCTCCAGCAAACTTTGATTCATGTGAGTAGACCCATTGACTTCACTGTCATGCAGAGACTGGATTTTTTTTTTTTTTAGGACTGGACCCTTCATGCACATGCAGAAAGCTCTGGGGGAGGAAACATGTCCAAGGAGATCCAGGCTAAAGGAAGAGAGGGAAAGAGGTGGGAAGCTGACAAGATAATGCAGTCATTTGGAAGCAATTGCAGTGCAAAGTGTGCTTACGCTTCCCAAGCTAGCCTGAGACACACAAAAAAAAAAAAAAATCTGTGGGTTAAAGGGGCCACTAAAATCTTTATTCAGAAGTCCCTTTATCCTGCAAGACTCCATATGGTATATATGCTGGTGCAGGAGTGGAGCCTATATGCAGAAAAGCAGCAGTTCTGTCAGATACTCTATAGAATCTAACTGGCCTGTGGAAGCCAACTGAAGAGTGAAAATGGTCAGGGAAAGACACGCAGCACTTTAATATCCTCTGTTTCTGTTTCTGTGACTATCACAGCTTCCATGGGGCTCTTACCTCAACCTCTCACCCTTTCTTGCGGGTGTAAGGCAGGAAAGAAAGATGGGACATTTTTACAGAGCCATAAAGTAAATTTTCTTACTGGCACCTTTAGATTGCATGTCAGGTATAAAAATTACACTGTGTGCTTGAAATACCTCAGGGCTTGCGTTTACATAGTTTGTTTCTATATTTTTATTTTTCTATTTGTCATATTTATTCATAAGAGAATGTTCCTTTTAAAACAGCCTAGAAGGGAGAAAGGTTGTCCCCAGAAGGGGAAAATAAATTACATCAAAGGCTCAGAATCTCTTAATTTTTGGCTTACTTGAGATAATTCACCATTTCAGAGAACAGCTTTTTGCTAACAATATCCACATAGCAGCTCTGTCTCTCTGATGATCACTAGTTCAGATTTCTGATGCAGTTGTTCCATACACGATGGGGAAAAAGTTCAGCTAAACTACGTATCTCATTGAAATGGTCCATGATGTCTAACAGGACTTGGCATTTACAAGTCATGGGGTCTTTATTCCACTGAAACATGATGGAAAGGAATGGGATTTCAGAAAACGTGTGCATTCTAGTGCACGTGTTTGTGTGGAGTATACATCCCTCATGATATTTCTCTCTCACTTCCCAAAGAAACTCAAACTCCCATCAGTTTTCTGTTACTTCAGGACTGGAAATAGTGTTGCTGTTCCGTGTACCTGATTTAATTGACACATCTTGCTGTCTTTTACATAGATCTCTCGTTTCAAATTGTTCAACCACAAACTGTGACACTGCAACAGCTGTGCACTAAATGCTGGGTACGCAGCAGGCACTGCCAACCGAGCCGTTTCTGGGCCTGGCTTCAGGTATCCAGCTGACAGGGAGACGTTATATCGTATGCCAAAGAAGAGTCAGGCTTGTATCACTGTTGACAGCTGATTAGCTATGGATGCCGTGTAAAAATAGGGCCTGGGACCTTATTCTGCAAGCATCAGACCAGGAAATAGGGCCCCAATCTGCTGCGTCTGCTCCTAAGAAAGTCTCAACTGGGAGAACGACACTGGCAGGAAATACATGAGGGTCTCAAGCCAAAACTAAGAAAGTAAATTTCTCACAGCAGACAACTGACATAGCCAAAGCAATTTCCTGGATCCCAGGTACACTCGAGACCGTCCCTACAACTGGTTCTGCTCTAAATAGATAATGGGATAGTATACAACTGGGGTGTTTTCTCCCAGGGTAATACTGACAGAAAGAAGAAACCTGTGTATAGTGTCATTTTTGCCACTCAGAGCAAGACAGCTTTCCAGGAAAACCCGTAAAAATAGCACAATAGGGAAGCCAGTGGTTCAGGTTCCAATATTATTGCCCTACAGGGATAGAAATTTATTGCAAATAAAGCTATTTCCTTCTGTTACACTCCCCCTCGTAATGACAGTATTTTATTTATTTTAAACACATCTACACATAATTGGTTTTAATTCCTCAAATTTGTAGCACCAGAATGTAGTGACAGGACCAGAGTTTACTTCTTTATTTGTTTACTGTTTCTTCAGTAAGTTGGAAGATGCCCACTCCTGCTTTTGAGATGCACTGAATAAAAAGGCAGCTTGCAGAAGCTTCTGTTGCTTCCCCAGCCCCCCCACTCCCCCAGAAGTACAAAAACATCTAAGTGCCTTATGAAAACAGGGAAGAGTGGTACACAGAAACCTTCTATAAATTCAGACTTGAACAACCTAACTTTCTGCTGAAGCGTTTTGGGTTTGTGTTTTTTTGTTTTTTTCCTTCCTCTGAACAGTGCATTTGTTTTTCTGAGCATAATTACTGCTTATACTCTAGGGTTTACTGCTGTTTAGGTATACGGGATACTTGCACTGCGTATCGGGAACACAATAATACCGGTTACTGGTTTAGTTCTCTAAGTTGTTGCTATAACTTAAGCTGGAAATCAACATGTTATGCATCTACTAGTGCCTTTAACAGAATCCAGAGATATAGCCTCTTTTGTTGTTTCCTGCTGTTGTGAGGTGCATAATGTACTTGCAGTTTTCTCTGCATCTTAGTAACTGAAAGTCTTTTTTAACTCATTAAGGGACAGAAGCTACAGCTGTTCTTTCCCTGTCAAAGCTGTAAGAATTCTTTCCTGTTGCTTTTAGATCATCACTTGTTAACAACTCCGATTTCCATTGACTAGCTTGAGCAGCCCTTTTTAAATGCTCAGATGTCACAGACGGGGTTATGGCTATCAAAACTGGATATATAGTGCCCACGGTTTATTGTGCTGCTGCTCTTTCATTTCAGCTCTTGAAAGTGCAAAATCTTTGATCTTTGTCAGCAGTACAAAATCCTTTCCAAGCAACTACACCATATGTCTTCAATAAGACAGCTTTCCAAAGGTAATTAAATCCAAACCAGTACCTAAACTTCCTCAAATACAGTTCACGCTCCAGAGTAGCATGCCAGGATTTAACTAACAAACTCCAACGCTTGTATGCCCCAGGTACATAGTAACGGCCGTATCAGTCAGCAGAAGCACCCTTTTAGTCCTGTCCCTTGTACCTGGCTCAGAGGAAAGCGACAAAAGATCAAATCCCTCCAGGTGATAATTCTGAAAGCACATCACACACGTTTTCTGCTTCTCCTGTCAAACAGTTTGTTCTAAAGCATAAAGATGTAAATTGTTGACGCCCGTATTGTATCTCTAAACATCACTATTCGCATTCCCCTTGTCTAATTTTTCTAAGTCACTGACTTCAGTGGGAGCTTCATTTATTACAGGAAAACCTCAGCCAGTTTTGATGTCTTGCAGAGATTGCACAGGAGCTGATGAAGCACAGCCCTGTCACATCCCTACAATGAAGATTCATATTTCACTTTTCTTCATACTGAAAGTGATAGTTTTATAGCAAAATGTATTTCATATGTATTGAAAAAGCAATTGAGTTATCTTAAGCCTTTAAATGCTATATCTACAGCCTTTGGAGGCTACTGATTAACAGCATCAGATGCTATTCATAGAAAATGTACATAAATAAAGCTTTTTTATCTTATTTCTTCCTCTCTGTTGGTGCTCCAGCCACTAGGTTCTCCAAAACACAAACCACTTCCAATATAACATATTTGTTTCTATAGCACAAATTCTGATTTTGGACAGAACTGGCATATCGGTTTATACTGCAAAGTCTGTAGCAGAATTACCTCTATGGCAGCTTTCTTTGAGAGAAAAAAAAAAGAACAAACCAAACTTATTCTGTTGCTGAAATCAGCTTTCACTTCCCTTTGGTCTAATGTGTTCTGAAGTGGCGTTTTATCAGCTTTTCTGTCTTGAATCTGAAACAACTTTCTAATAAAAATAACCTGAAATAAACGACTACGAGGGAGGACGTGTCTGTGTGCGCTCCAGCCTGCGCTGGCAGAACCCGGCCCCCACGGACTCCCCGATCCCACGCCAGGGAGGTTCCGCCACCCATCCCCTCCCGGCGGGCGGCCGGCAGGGCGCTGAGCTCCGGCGGCCAACAGGGACCCTCCCACCGCGGCGGGGCTGCCTTCGCCTCACCTTCTGCATCCCCGGCTCTCGGGACACCCAGTGCGCCGGGTGCGGGCACCAGCTGAGGCGGCAGGCGGTCACTCGGAGGGGCGGGCGGGCGGCCGGCGGGTCTCCTCCTCAGGGAGCCGCGGGCAGGCTCCAGGCGAAGGAGCAGGGCCGGGAACCGGGGGCCCCGCCTCGCCTCAGGGACGCGCGCGGCGGAGCGGCCCCGCCCCGGGGGGCGGGGCAACGGGCGATGCTCGCTCCGCATTGGCTGCTCGCTGCTTTGTCCTCGCGGCGAGCGTGGAAAGGCGGGAGAGCGGCGGCCGAGGCGGGGGTGCCGGTGGGTCTCTGCGGCCGTCGCTCCGGGCGGCACGGCAGGCGGCGAGCCCTGAGATGTAACGGGGCCGTTCGCCGCCGCGGCGGGGGCCGGGCGGGAGGCGGTTCCGTGCTCGGGGAGCGCCCGGGCTCCGCCCCGCCCCCTCAGGCCACTCCTCCCGAGCGCTCGCGGGCCCGCCATGCCGCCGGCGCGGTCCTGCGGAGGGAGCGCGCGGTGGCGCCCCCTGGCGGCTGGGCGGTGCTGCCCGCTGGCCCGTAGCCCCGGGGCGGCCCGGGCGGGGGGCGGCCTCCCCCGGGGGCGGATTGTTCCCCTGCGGACGGACCGGAGGGGAGCTGGGGGCTGTGGGGTTGCGTTCTCATTCCCCAGTCTCAGACGCGTTCATTCGTTTCGGGTCGTGCTGCTCAAAGTCGACCGCGGCGTGGCCGCCGCTGGGCACCGCGAGGAGCGAGCGGCTGCTCCCGCTCCGGAGCCCCGAGCCCCCGGGGTTTCCGCACCCTCGGTACGGGCGGCGGTGGTCGCACGAAGCCCAGGCGCTTGGCCGTAAGCTGGTCAGCAGCTGGAGTGAGAGGATGGCCCGGTTTCAAGCCTCTCCCAGGTAAGCGAGGCCTAACGCGGCCGCCAGCATCCAAAGGACGAATTTGGCTCCGCGTGGATTCTGACCAACCGAGCCCCCTGCAAGCCGCCTTCGTGTTCTGTGCTCCCACGCTTTTTTGTTACATCCTCGCCAGAATTAAGGTGTTGAGAAGAGGTTAAGGATGTTAGGATTGTCTGCAAACGCATTGCTTAGTTATGTGAAAAGGCATCTTAAAATAAATGAAATGTAAACAAACACCTGACCCTAAGGAATCATCACCTCAACAGATTGCTGTCACTGGACCTGAGGGTCTTAAAGTTGAACACGAAGGGACAAAGGGCTCCGAGGGCATGTAAATGTATATTTAAATAGATGCATTAACACAACCCGAATGTATTAATTTGGATTTTGCTGAAGTGTAAAAGAAGTGATGTTAGCTCTTTTCCTCTCAGTGATTTTGCCTGGGCGTTAACCATACAAGTAGACTGCTGGGTTTTGCATGCCTGTGCTCATACTGAAGACAAATCTGTCAGTCCCGGCTGTAAGGCAGCATTATAATAATTTTGCAGTGCCGCTTATTACTGTAAGTAGGCCTGGTTCCCTTTCTAGTGGGCTTTTTATGCACTTTCCCTAAGTACAAGTGCTATTTAATAGTAAGCTGCCTTAAACTTTCCTGTGCTAAATACCCTTTATAAAGGCTCGGACACCTTGAGAAGGCAGTGTCTGATCTGAAAGCTGAAGATTTTGTTTCTGTGCCATTTACTACGTAACATAATTGCTGCTTTGTTGGGTAAATAACTACTTCCCAATTTTTTCCTATCATTCCCTATGCTCTTCACAAACCAGAGAGTAGCAATTCATGTTGCAGCTATTTGCTGAGAACTTGGGAGTCCACAGCTCTTTTGCACGTAAAACACGGTTTTTATAGTTGTGTTGGGGGCTGGGGAATACCAGACTTTCTTGCTGCCAGAAAGTCTTTTGTAACTTAACTGTAACTAACTTCTCTTGGTCCAACAGTTGTAGAAGTAGTCTTGTATATATCTAGCTGTAACTGGATTGTTTAAACCATGGGTGTAAGGGACGTATCTTACAGCAGCAGGGCTCCTACTGTTCCTGCAAATTCCTCTGGATTTTCTATTAATTTTAAATGGTGGTTTTGAAGAATTTAAATTTTCAAACTTTGCCTGCAAAGGCATTTCTTTATCACCAAATGTCCTGCTTTTGGCTGGGATAGAGTTAATTTTCTTCCTAGTAGCTGGTACAGTGCTGTGTTTAGGATTTAGTATGAGAATAATGTTGATAACACACTGATGTTTTAGTTGTTGCTAAGCAGTGCTTATGCTAGCCAAGGACTTCAGCTTCCCATGCTCTGCCCGGTGCACAAGAAGCTGGGAGGGGGCACAGCCAGGACAGCTGATCCAAACCGGCCGAAGGGCTACGCCATACCGTATGACGTCATGCTCCGTATGTAAACTGGGGGGAGTCGGCAGGGGGGCAGTGATCGCTGTTCGGGGACGGGCTGGGCGTCAGTCGGTGGGTGGTGAGCAGTTGCATCGCTTGTTTTTCCTGGGTTTTGTTAATCTCTCTCTTTTTCTCATTTTTTCCTTTTCATTACAAATTATTGTTATTGTTGTTATTGTTGTTGTTATTATTATTATTATTATAATATTATTTAAATTATTAAACTGTTCTTATCCCAACCCATGAGTTTTCTTACTTTTGCTCCTCAGATTCTCTCCCCCATCCCAGCGGGGGGGAGAGCGAGCGAGCAGCTGGGTGGTGCTTGGTTGCCGTCTGGGGTTAAACCACGACACCAAATTACACATATGACAATGGCAGTTCATACCTTGTGTAGAATCCGTGACAAGCATGCAAACGCTGTCAGCTTATTATTGCAGTTGCCCTGGACAAAGCTTTTGCTGTTATCACAGAATGGTTGAGGTTGGAAGGAGCCTCTGGAGGTCACCTGGTGCCGCCCCTGCTCAAGGAGGGCTGCCTAGCAGATTCCCTTAGTCTTTCACGGAGGCTTTGCTGCAGCTGAAATAAAATGAAGGTGTTTGGAGAGTATCAGCTTCTGGCAACGTTCATGAAAACTGCAAAATTGAAAGCAAGATTTTTCTAAGAAAATTAAATTTCATATTTGTATTCTGTGAATTCTGATTCCTTTATTTACTATTTCAGGGAAGGTGTGAATGGAATATCTAATTTCTTGAGAGCTACGGTCATAGTTGTCAAAATGAATTTGCATAAACAGAAAAAAATATACCTTGCATCTCAGTAGTATTTTTAGGTGTTGTGGTTAATTTGGCGCTGCTGACTGATGAGAATGCAGTCAAGCCGACGGGGATTACTATTTCAGACACTTCTTTGCCAGGGATAGGAACATTTCTTACCTAATATTCTAGATCACTCATGTTTTGTATATGTCAGAGTTTTGATCTTCAGCTTGATTAAGTTGTTTTAAGTACTTTGATTCACCTTAATGGCCTTTCTGAATGTAATATTTAATTTAAAAATGGAAGTTAGTAGAATTTTATAGAAATGAGCAGGAATGAGTTTACAACACAGCATGTAGTATTAACTAGGCATCTGATCATTTGCCACAGATTGACCATTTCTTCTCTGTCGTTATATGCTTTGCATTTCAATCTGAGTAAACTTTGGTAATCGGGTTAAAAACTCATCTTGTTGGTCAGAAAAGATGTTTACAGACTGATTTATTTCTCTCTCATGCTTTGAATGGAGTTGGGATTAATTAACCTGTTTAACAGATGGTAGTGGCACAAACAGGTGCTGCCATGGTTGTTAGTGATGCAATAGAGTGCAGGATTAGAGCTGGGTAACGAATATATCAGTAGGCTGAAATTACCGTTTAGACGTTTCTCCTGTACATGAGAATAAGGTTACATGCAACCAGCATGGCAAACTAGATTATTTTGTCTTTATGATTCCTGCTGCAATAGAGTAATATTACCATTTCATAATCTTTTCTCCCTCTGTGTTAGAAAGGGCTTATTCCGTGTAAAGAGATGGTGGTAGGACATCGGTGCTGAAACACGCCAGGTCATTATCACCTTTCCCAGGGAGATGTTGAAAATTCAGTTACAGGATGCTAGAAGAGTGGGCAATTGAATAACATTTATCATCGTCACAGAGTACATGTTTGGTCCAAGTATATGTTTCTAAATACGAATTATTTGATGTTTCTGCTAAAAATTAACTTTTACACTTCTATGCAGAACTTCAAGGCTCGAAGCATTGTGGCAGTTGCTGTTGTTTCAGGTTGTACCTTTGATTGCTTGAGGGCTGTATTCAACGTAGGTCATTTCTTGTATATAGCAGATGGGTCCTGGAAGGGAGGGTGGCGGGGCAGAGAGAATTCTTGAGATGAGAAAGGGTGGAGAGCGGGCCATTGATGTCTTCAGTGCTAGTACCTCACCTCTGTGAGGTACAGCTTAGTAACTGCTGCTTTTCATAAGAAATTGTGTGAGTGAATGGAGATGACTGCTATGGATGGTGGCAAGAGCATCAAATATTCCAGCGTCGTCCTTAATGAGGGATGAGGAAGAGCAAGAACTGAATTTTCAGGAGAAAACGTAAGGAAATAAATTACTTTCTGCTTCATTTCAGCATCACAGTACCTTGCGAGTAAGGCCTGCTGTTCAGTACCTGGTTGAAAGTTTGTAGATATCACCCCACTGCTAACTGAAGTGTGCAATGTCAAACCTGCTGTGCTCAGAAGAGTGGCACACTGTTAGCAACTGCGTTTGTGCACACAGGGGCCATTAAAAGACTTTACAGAGTCTAAGGGCCATCTCGCCGAGACAGGACATTTCTTATTGTCTTCTTAATACTTTTCATCTGTTAACTATGGAATGCTATGGAAACCTAACACACGCTTCTCTTAGGACTGTTCCTTCTTCTGTCATCTGCTTAATAGTTCCCTGCTTGACTCTGGGCTTAACTATGGAATGGCACTTTGTGCTGCTCCATAAAAAGTAATCAAGCGAAACTCTTGGGAAGGTAGATAAAGAGTTTTAAGGTCTAACTGGCACTCACCAGCACCGTGAGGTTTTTCCCAAGAAGAAATACTAATGTTTACAGTAACACACGAGAGAATTTTAAAAGGTCAAAGAATGTATAGCAGATGTATGCAACTTCCCTCCCACACAAACAAAACTGGAACTTTATGTCAATACCAATAAAAGCAGGTGTGTTAGGAGGTGTGTCATTGGGTTTTGCCTTCTGGTTTTGCTGGAAGCAATAAAAGGTCTGTGCCAACAGCTGGGTGTAGAGTGGCTCTGAGGGTTAGCAGCAGGTTAATTCTCCATGGGCACAATGGCAATCTGGGTATAGTTGCTGGTTCAAGCTGGGCATAACAAGTTGGTCTTCATCTTCCTGGCTCTGGGGGTTGTTTGGGTTGGTTACTTGCCAAAATAAAGCTAATCTCTGTCTGGATAACTGAAAGAGCACAAATGCTGCTTTACTGATGTAAACCTCTGGATAAATCTGTTCCATTTAATACTCCATTTTAAAAGTGAAAATTGTTTTTCATAAAGACACATTTGCAATTGCTGAACTCCTAAGAGAGCTGTACTGAAGTAACCCACTTTACGAGGCAAAACACATGGCTGGGAAGGGGTGAAAAAAGACAAAGCTTTTGGTAGTGATCTAACCTGTTAGTGGTACGTATTACCTGAAAATTGTACTTAATGGGGTTTTGAACCTTTAGTGCATCTGCACAGAGCTGCAAATTCTTAGCTCTGAAATAGTTGTTTGGGTTTTTTTATAGTTACATATTATTAAAAATCCCTTTACTACCATTTAACTTATTTATACACTTAGATTTTTATTTTTTTTCCTGGCTGCATTTGCAAAGACAGGCAGAATGGTAGTGCTCTTCCTCAGTCAAGGAAGCATGGAGAATTTTATTTTTTGTCAGCCCTGTTCATGCCCTCACTGTAGTCTTGCTGTCCTGTCTACAGTACTCCTGGATCAGCAGAGGTCACATTTACTTGAGCAGGGACAATTTAATCCAACTGTGATTTCATCACTCCTGCTGTAGATAATAGAGGTGAGGGGCAAAGCTGCAGCTCTGTCGCTGGATTCTGTAAGCTCTTCTACTTTGTTTTGGAATCACTTAAACCAGGTGGAAACTAGCTCTCATTCTCAGGGATTGGTTTAGCACAATCACAGCTTGCCCTGGAGTCATCAGGTCTAATGAAACGATAACACTCACGGGGGACCGAGGGGCGGAAATCTCAGGGGAAAGGAAACATTTGTTGGTTTACATTTATTTCCTTATTCCTGGGTCTGCACTGCTCACCTGTGCATGTTCAGCACATAGCGTGGGGCTCAGCTCACCTTCCCACCCGCAAGGGGCCAGCTGACCTGTGTGGGGAAGAAGAGGTTTTTTCTGAGTTTCACTCTAAGTTTGCTGGTATTACGCTCCCCTTCTGGAGAACAGAGTAGCAAGATTTGAAGCTTCACTGATTCTTCAGTGCTCACAGAGAGACAAGTTTTTCAAACAGTGTACTTCAACAGAAAAGAGAGGCTTGCTCCACTAGTGCAGACATGAAAAAGTATGCCTGACGAACACAGGTCTGGACAACAGTGGTGATGACCTAGATCTGTAGTGTAGATAAGCAAACTGTACGTGCTTACTCCCAGTTGGCTACACTGGAGCTAGGGTCCTCAAAAAAACTAGTATTACATATATGGAAAAATACCGTCGCTAATACCAAGGCTGTAAGTATATCTCAAAATCTAATTAAAATGTTCAATACTAAGCGTATGCACTATGCTTTTTTTTAACTCTGAAATAGATTAAATGTTTGTCTCTGAGCATCTCTCCACAAAATACCTAGGCTTATACATACACATAGTCATTTCTCCTTCTTCCCCAAAGTAAATTACAGGTGGGTTCTGAATACAAACCTGCAGTCCTACGATTCTGCTTTTGCACGTGTCACAGAATATCCAGTTAATTGAAGTAACTGGTGATACATCTTTAGAATAAAACTTTGTGCACACCAATTTGCAAACCTGTTATGAAATACACTTTTATTTATGTTTAGTTCAGCAGAGAGGTACATTTCAGCCACATTCTGTTGGAAGCTTACATGTTGCAGAGCTTCTGTGGTTTAGTGCAATAGTTTGTCCTAACCTTCTCATGAACACAGTCACTGTAATCAGTGTTACATTTACCACACTTGCAGCTCACAGCCACAGGGTAGGAATAGTAAGGGATGGTGTGATGAGGACACCCCGGAATCAGTGCTGTTTGATACAACATCTCTTTGTACGTGCACACGTTCTGCGACAGAGCACTTTTGAGTAGCAGCTTCTTGCCATTGCTGTCCTACAAAAGAAAAAAGAAATGGGTTGTTTCACGGAAGCATACCGGACCGTCAGAAGACTTCTTTTGACATCGTCTCAAACGTGCAGAAAGCAAACCTCTTTACACTTTGATTGGCTCTGATATTTTCAGTGCGCTTCTGTTCAGATCTGTGATTTTGAATCTGCCTGTGATTGGGGCGCTTTGCCCCAGTAGATAGGTTCACCTTGCTTGTATGGTTTTAACTAATCCGCTTGGCTCGGAGTGCTAACAGTGCTTTGTAATCTGTGTTGGCTACCTACTGACCAAGGTGGAACTTCAAATGCTGTGTGAACAGCGAAACTCAAGCATAGTGTTTGCCATGCCTATGTGCAAAATATTCTCCACAGCTAGCTGTCGTAACAGTAGTGGGAGTAGAAGTTACCCAAGTCGTTTACATTAAATAAGAGTGGCTAAATATAATCTGCTTCTCACCTGTTCCATCCTGACCCCACAAACTGACTACAGAGGCCCTGCAGTGACAGCAGCAGTCAGTTCTCTGCTGTGCCACTGGTGTTATAAACTCCGTAGTTCCGGAGGCTTGGCATTTCTCATCCATACCTTCGCAAAAAGCTAACTTGAAAACATGACAGTGTGATTTTTCTGTGACAAACAGTATTAGAACTGGATCATTTACACACCATTTTCCAATGAGAACAGGCACTTGTTTTGCAGTGATGGCCATTATAGAAACAACTGCCTAAAACAGAGTAATGCCTTGTACCCGAGTCATGCAAAATCCAGCGCAGATGGTGGTGTTGATGGCCAGGCAGTAGGCACATTCCCTTTTCTCCACATGGATTATATACTCAGAAGGAGCACAAAGTGATGCTGTTTGACCGAAAGTCAGGCCAAAGAGGAGAGACATCACAAAGAAGGGACTCATGCTAGATGGGGGAAAAAACAAACAAACAAAGCAAACCCTAAGTAAAATTAGGTGTACCTTCCAGCCCTTTTCTCGGAATTTGACAAGAACAGTTATGATAGTCACAGACTAGACGTAATCTTAACTTTTTAGCTACAGCCTGACAAATTCTTTCCAATCTCAGACTTTTTAATTGAAATAGTACTAACCACTAAACAAAAAAGAGGGTAAACAGGCCATTAAGAACATACAACAAATTCACTTTTCCCCCACTAAAGCATATTACATGGAACTTTTCACTAATGAGTGATAAAATGCTGACACAGAAAAATAACAGGAGCTAAAGGATTTGAAAATGTGACATATGTGAGAGAACATGAGCTCTAGAATTAACCAGAGATGCTAAAATAATCTCACTGGTTTAAAAATAATTTTCTAAAGAAAGCTGCTTATAAAATGTTCAAGAGAGAAAAAGAAACAGCTGTGCATATCAGGCATACCACTGTATTTTTTACTTTCCAGTTGGCTTAGAGGCGTGATGAAATGGGAACACTGCCAAGAATTAAATAATAGATTCAAGCAAATTACAATGAAGAACATCAGCAAAGAGTTCAAATCCATGAATCCCCACTTTATCTGTCTGTTGTGCTGACCTCATTCCTCAGACTTGCTGGGGGATCCCCAGAACAAAGCTTTGATTAACTCCCAGACAATTCCAGGGTCTACTCTATAGCCTCTAAACCACAAACTCTAAATGACAGTGTCTACAAACATATGGACATCACCCTCTAGTCTCTTCCAGCTGTCAGTTCCCATCGCAAAAGCCGTTCATTACAGAGCCTGGTTTACCCTGTAGCTGCAACAATGCAAGTCTGGAAAGACCAACCTCTTGTCAGCTGAATTCTTCCCTGTTACAGGAACCTGCCTCTGCCTTGAGCTGGGAGAGGCAGTGACCCAGCACAAGCTCTGTGTGTGCTTTATACTCTCCAGGCTAATTCCTGGCTGATCTTAGTGTTTATATAATTGCATCTGAATTGCTGCTTTCTTATCGCAAAGTCATCTATTGAAAATTCATACTGAACCACAAAGCAAATGCAATAGGAACAAATATGTCCATAATATCCTAACCTGGAAACTGGAGCTGGAAATCCAATTATTTTAACAGTCATTCTCTCCTCAGGCTTTTAAACTAACCAGTGCTTTAAAAAAGTTACTCTTGATTAACTTAATTGCTACCTCGGACAGCAACATCATGACAGGAAGGCTATCATGGAAATGGAGTCATCCTGAATCACATAAGACTTAATTCTACACCTATGTTTTGCGGATGTTTAATGAAGCGTGGTTCACTCAGTTTGCTCGTTACCCAGCAGGCACAACTGAGAGATGCAGTGCTGTACACAGAAAGTAGCAAATCTCAAATCAAAGCAATTGCTCTGCAGTGTGGTTGGGTACAGCCTGACTTACCCACTCAAACAAAACACACTGAGAAATTATCTGGCCTTGAACCTACCGAGCAAATATTGAAGTAACAAGCAACTGACTTTGAAATACTAATTGATAGGGGAAAATCTTTTAAGAAACCACTCCTTGTAGCACAATGAGAAGCAAAATATTGCATCAACGCCAGTGAAACCAAGATGTCCACTGATGAGGGAAAAACACTCACGTTTAGGGCTTTGTGAAACACCTGGGAGGAGCAAATGTAAGAAAGGGTCGAGTCAGCATGCACGTCTTGCACTGATTCAGCACAAACCCACTGTCTTCTACTGCTTCATCAGCGGCCGGCCAGCCTTCGCACTCGGCCAGCCTTCGCACTCGGCCAGCCTTCGCGCCGCTTATTCACTGCAGCTTTGATAGCACCTACCCTTTCCGTTAATCACCCAACGGCCATTGGGACTCTGAGCTGATGTATGTCTTACACAGGTCAACCACGTTCTTGATTTACATAGCCATAAGAAATACGATAAAGTTGAGTTTGAGCTGGTAAACATGGTCACTTTGGGCTGCTGAGGGAGTGACCCAGTCGGTTCCGATTGGTGTTTAGCTAATTCCTGAATAATATTGCCTCCTTTCCTGTGGTTTTGGGCTGCTGCACACAGCTCTGTGTCCCTGGCTAATTCCCCAAGGGGTTTTTTGGATAACATGATAGAGTTGTTGTTCTATTAAGACTAGCCAAATGCTTTCATGGAGTCTTTAATTATGGATTAATTTCTACCATATAACTTTTCAGGAATTAAATACAACTCTTTCTGGCTTAAGGACATGAGCAGAGCATTAAATGGACTCTCAGTAACATCTGTCCATCCACACTTAGCAACAGAAGTATAACGCTGTTATTTTGCTACTACTCCAATACATTATTTAACTCTATATTTTTCTGACATATTTTAAGTGCAGTTAAACATACAGGCTATATGAGTATACACATACATACACCCATATGTAGATAATGTGTATACGCACACACACACATATTATATACACACGTATACACTACATATATGTGTATGGGTTTGGTTTTTTAAAACTTTAATCACAGAAAATCTTAAGAGTATTTCAAAGGAGACAACGATCCTGAAAGGAAAAGGAAACAATTCATAAAACTAAATCCTGGAGAGGACAGAAAGTGCCCAAAATAAGAATAAAAGATGGCATTCCTAAAGCAAGAACATTGCATGTGACCCTTGCATGCATAGCTGAAGTAGGGACAGCTGATTCTTTTCTCTAAAGATTTCACAGTGATTTACAAGCACAGCTTTAGGCAATGGGAGCTGTATTTGTACGCATGGGTTCTGACAGGAAGACCCCCACGTCCAGGTTTAAAGTGTCCTCAACGTTTCCTGTAAGAATATAGGCAGAGGACAGATCAGAGTATGAAGGCATGTGTCCTTTGCTGCTTCGAAGTGCTAATTTCTCTGATTTGAGAAAAATGAGTGTGGCTGGCTGGGTGGGTGGAATTCAGATTAGAGTAAAAAAGGATTAAGAATTCGCTTTAAGAGGATTTAGGGAAATGTCTGCAAACATCCATAGAAAAGGAAAAAAAATTACAAGAATGCTTGAAAGTCTGTCATAGTGAAAATGAAAAAGAATGCAACAATAAAAAGTATAGCAATGAAAAAAAAAGGAAAACAACAATCACTGTTAGAAGTGAGAAAATGTAGAAAACTCACATGGGAAGCTGGAAAGTAGGAAATAAACTTCTGTCAGGACAGAGGCCAACAGTAGGGACGTCAAGGGATGTTACTCGATGAAGACAAGCTGTTGATGCAGAGTAAGTGCAAAGTCTTCAGTAAGTACATCCACATTTGAAAATGTAGTGGCTGAACAACCAACGTACACTTTTGCAACAAAAATTATTACATAAATTGTATAAGGAATAAATATTTTAAAATCAACAGCATTAGCTAGCTAATGCTAATTTCAACAAGTCTTGGAATACTGAGGAAATTTGAAAACATTAAGAAAAGTGCTAATATTATGCCAATATTTAAAGAGAGAATGTTGACCCAGGTAACTCTCAACCAGCTAGCCTGGTATCTATCCCTGATAGATCAGATAAAATAGCAGAAAGTTGATACAGGATTTGAGCAATAAGGAATTAACGGATGAGAACATAATTAATGCCCATCAGGATGGTGTTACATAAAATAGGTCATGCCACACAAACCTGATTTCATTCTTCGAGGTGAATACAAATTTGGTTGTTAAGGCAACTACATAGATGCAATGATGCCCTTAGTTCCATCTCTCCAGAGCCCTACTGTCATTAAGATTTAGAGCTATTAGGCAGAGTCCAGTGTGGTGTTGCTGAATGTCGGGAATTATTGATCACCGGAGCAGGTAGTATAATTTCAGCAGTGCATTTATTCACGGCAACTTTTTTACCCAGCCTCTGAATGCACTGCAGGGCATTACAGAAATATCTGACCAAGTATTATGAATGAAAATTCATTCATCTGGAAGCAAATAAATTAGTCTGGGTGGACCTTGAGACTAACGTGACTACTGCTGCTCATACTCAGGTTAGCTCTGCACTGATATGGACACAGAACCCCTTGGCTGCTACCTCTTCTTTGCTGGCATCACATTAGCCTGCCCATCTGTGCACTAAACGTCACCAGGGTGATGCACACGTTCACATCTCTTCAGTAGTTTACACAAAATTAAGCTGCTAGAAGAACTTTTCCTTGATTGCCCTTCTAGATATGACCACAGCGTTCATTCACTACCGACCTCTCTGAACACTCGATGGGAGAGAGATCCCACTGCCCACTGGGAGCAGCGAGACAGAAGACTGTGGCAGGACAACAGAGTCCAGGGTGGCAATCTATGAGTGCCTGAGGCTTTTTTCACACAGTTTCCTAAAATCCATAGATAAAAGTCTGATGCTTATGGATCCATTTCTTTGGCTGCTCCCCTGCTGACCTCTGGACTATTCAGTGATAGACATTTTTAATGTGCTTTTACAGCCATCAGCTTTGTAGCCCTGTTCTGGAACAGCCAGTTACACTGTTGATTATTTATCTTTAACCTTTCTGTTAACTAAACCAATCCATTCACTGACATCAGTTATTTTACACTTTCATTAAGTGAAAGTCAGTATGCCGATGTTCTACAAGAAGTGTTTTAAGTGATCTCTGTAAACAGAATTTAGTAATCATAAAATTCTTGGGTTCATTACCCAGGAATCTCTCTAATGGGCTAGAGAAATCAGTGCATACCAGAAGCTTGTATGTAAAACTAATTGAACAGGATTCTCTCTCACTGACCAATGGCTAAGATAAAAGCAGGAACAACGAGGCGAAGTTACCACACGTTATTCCTGCGCACTCTCCCCCTGTTAGTAGTACAACACAATAAAACTTTGTGATTTTATGAGCAAGTTAACTTATAGAGCAGAATAACTCTTGTTTCCACTGCATATAGCACTGTGGATATTAAAATAAAAACACGTCCATGCTTGCAAACAACAGAGAATTAGAAGCTACACTGATGAAAACCAAAGCCAATCAGTTTTCTAAAAAGATTCGTATTCTGGTAGAGGAATTATTTCCAACCCCATCCTCTTGCAGACCTCCACTGATAAAAGGAAATAAGATCCTAATATGCTGCCATAGAAACAAGTGTGTTTGCCAGGTTTTGCATTTAAACAGACCGTGGCTGCTGAATTTTCAAAGCTAATCTGTCTATTGCAAGTCTCTCTGTAATAGCTTGAAACATAGCTCTCATCTCTTAAATTTATAGATTCACGGATGCCTGATCTTCTCGTTCTTTCCTGGGATTAGCTGCAGCATTTCCGATCAACCACAGATTAAAACAGCCGTTCTCTTTTTTGCATATCATATGCCAACAATCTCCATTTATGGTCTGAAAATACTTCGTAATTCTATTTGCTGCTTGGCTTATATGGTAGACCACTTCATATTTGGTTTCATTTCTTTGGAAAGTGCTAGATATTTCTGTTATTCTAAGATATACAATCGCTAGACTGAGGGCAAAATTTTTAAAAACCCAAACAACAAGAACAAAGAAACCTTCTGCAGTATTACCAAGGATGAATGACTGCACCCACCCGATAGCATATCGATGCTAAGGGGTAAAAGTCACAGACACTTTTCGGTCTCTAAGGGATGTACTGTTCTCCTGATTCGACTGGCAATCTGATAAGCAGTCAGCAGGTAATCCGACAAGACCTTCCCAGATGAAGGCCTGGTATGGAGGCTTGACACTGTGCGTGTACAATTGACTTTTTTAAGACCAGAATTTAAGCTGACGACATATGCTCGGTACGAACACTGGGGTACGTTTCTGTTTCTCCTTTTAGGCTTTGGGCCTGCAGTCCTGGTAGCTGCTGCTCTTACCCAACGTGCAACGTTGCTCTCCTGGGCAATCTGGCACACCCGCCTAGAAAAGAAGCGTCTGCCACAGTTTGACAGCCTGAAGCCTGCCAAAGTGAACACCTCCTAGTAAGGAAGCCACTCAAAGACTCCAACTAAAAATGGCTGGAAGGAAGGAAAAGGGAAGACTGTTTTTCCTCATGAACCCTCCCCCCCTCCCCCAGATACTCCTGGTAGAAGCAAGGCAAATTAAATTAAATACATTGATATCTAGGGACAGAAAAGGGCAGAAAATAACACTTTTATTTGTACTGGGTTTGTTCTTATTAGAGACATTTAACTCCTGTGGCAATTTTTTTTTAAATCCTTTCAGTTTAGAAATTTAAAGGAATATTATTGTTACTGTTTTAGAGATAGTTGTCCTTTGCAATAACTATCATGCATACCTAAGGGTTTTCAAATACATCTTTTTAATCAAGATTTTAATATCTTCCTTACATATGCTTGGGGAAAACTGTTTAAAGTGATTCTTCCAGTAGAGTGTCTGATCCTGAAAAAGCTACTTTTTACAGCCGCTGTGCGGTAAGATCAGCAACTGCCGACATTGCCTTTCCTCTCGTATTACCCAGTTAGTTTCAACCAGGCGAGGCCAGCACCAGCATGGCTGACCTGACTGAGCTCTAACCCCAGCGCAGCCTCACTGCTTTCCCCAGCGACGCTCCTGCGCTTTGCCCAGCCCGTCAGGGAGGGTACGGGAGAGCCTGAACCCACAGGCGCATGCTGAGATGTGGCATCTGTTACTCAGTACTGCTGCGAGTCCACATACTCCTGCATTTGTCAGCTTGGGTAAGTCCTAAAAGGGTGATTTTCTTAAGATCTGCTCTTATTTTCCACATTCTATTTTGCGCTCCCTGCTCTTGTAGCTTTTAAACAAAACAAATTTTTAAATACCATTTTGAAATAACTATCAGTAGTGTCAAGTGGCAACCACAGTGTACCTGGAAGTGCTTGCATATGCTAACCCTGTACTGTAGTTCTAAACTCTGGCAGTGGTTGCATTCTTCTTTTTTAAGTAAGATACAAAATGTGGGTTTTCTCAAGTTGTCAAAATAACCTTGTGGTCCGATTTGAAATACTTCTAATATTGTATTGAGTTTTGTCACAGTTATAGAGTATTCCATTTCATGACACCGTACATAATAAAAACCACTGTTGCTACAATATGCTGTGCATTTATCAACAAAGAAAACAGGCCAAAGAGAGATATTTTGGACCACTTGCTGGGGGAAGGCCTTTCTTTATACATTGCTACCACAAGGTGTGAGTCTCCGGCTGAATCTCGCAGTATTATCCAGTATAGAAGTTAAATATAAGTACTGGCTAATAACAGGGGTTGGAACATTCCTTTAAAAAATTCAACTTTTGAGTAAACCCCCAACTCTCTGTACTAATGAAATAACAAGCTAATAATTTTGAAATTTCCTGTGCTTAATAAAGCCATGATGGACAAATGATACTGGCTTGATATTTGAGTATTTTACGAGAGATCCAAGACAAGCATTAGAATATGTAAATGCTCATTATTGCTCTTCTCAGACTTGGAGCTGAATTTTCAATTCAACTTTTTAGGCTTTCCCCTCTTCTGCTTTTGTTTTAGGCTGTTATAACAAACAGGTGTATTAAAAAGTTATTACTTACCATATAGAAAAAATAATTCTCAATTAAAAGCCAGTATCTGCACCAGAAATTTGAGATTAGGCATTAAACATATGGCCAAGGTAAGTATTTAAATTGAATCAGCTCTTTTTTTAATACATACATTTTACTATCTGTAGTCCCGGGGCTACTCAGTTATCCAGTAAGTAAATTCAAGGAAAACTATTATTGGTTCCCAAGGCAATTCTGAAAAAGAGGAAAGAGCAGGTTATCAGGTATCACAAGGCTCAAGCTGGTTGTCACTCTGCCACCTACATTTTTATCATTTAAAAGAGCTGTGAGTCAAGAGACATCAGAAATGCTGAAACCAAGCCATCAGCTTTTCACAGCCTTACCAGTCAACACCCTTGAACCTCTGACTCCAAATCGTACAACCCAGAATTCAGGTGGGGGTCACTACACACGACAGCAGCATTTCCTTGAATTGCTGGGGCCAGACCTGTTTATTTTAGTTGAAGCCACAGGCCAGATGAAGAGCTGTATCAAGAACTTGATGACAATGTAAAAGTTTGAAGGACTAGGACATACCGTTCTGTGAGGGGGGGGGATTGAAGAGGTGAGAGCAGGAAAGTGACAGCATCTGCCTTAGAAAAAAAGGAAAAATATTTAAAGTACTAGAGAAAAGTAAAATTGCACAAATGGTAAATAAGAATGACAGGACAGACAGCAGACGTGGTAGGCCAGAGCATTGCTCACCCTCCTTGAAGAAGTATTTGACAGAAAAGGAGCTGGAGAACTGTGTTAGCAATATTACGAAGGAAAGTAATAATATATACTATATATGTATATGAAATATCTTTCCAGCAAGAAAAGTCATTCTAACTTCTCAGAAAACTTGCTTGCATAACAGACTCCATTTCCAAATATGGAGAAAAAACCAGTATATTCTTTCAGATCTTTGGAGAATATTTGTCAGTTATATACAATAAAAAATCATTATGAATATCACTGCTCAAGATAAGGCATAAGGAACCCAAACTACCAGCCTATACATAAAATTGCTACACAAAAAGAATGAAGTACGTATGTTTTGCTACCCACTTCAGATGAATCCAGGATTTTGATTTTTCATACTATTTTAAGATGTACCTGTAGTTTGCTTGTTATCTCTGGGCTCCGAAGCAGGTTTTTGCTGTTGTTGTGAAACCAAGATTAATCAAGGATTAACACAGAAATATATATTATTCTAAACTATCCTTAGGCGCACATGGCAGAAGCTGTTAGTCCTTAGGAAGGCTGCCTGGTGATGTATACCTGTGTTTTAGTACATAAAGCAACAACACTTGGTCCCACACTTTACGTTTCAGATAAACAATTTAATGACATCTTAACATTGCTTTTACAATTTTAAAACATGTGCATATTTTATTCCTATGAAGCTGAAATCTTTTTAAACCAAAGTAATTCTATTGAAAATTCAATTTTAAAAGTTTCAAAACTGTTTTAACATACTGAAATAGCAGCTACTGAAAACAAAACAGTCTACAAAGACAATTTGGACAACATTTAAAATGAATGAAAAAGCAAGACGACTTCAGGTAAAAGTGCATGCGTTTTAACAGCCTCAGTATTTCTTTCACTAAATAATATCCTTTCATGAATTATGTATTAGGAAAAAGAGAGTAAATTTAAAAGAACAAAATTGAATTTCTTGAAAACTAGAATTTCTAATGCCAGACTTTTTTTTTTCTTTTTGAAACAACTTTCTATGTAGTTATACTTATTGCTAAATTTAAAAATGGGCTAACTTGTCTCCCGACCTTTTATAGCCTAGGGAATGAAATGTAGAAAACGCTCTGCAGGTGGATGTAGTTATGTATCTATAAAGTTTATGTGTATAAAGGAAATGAGTATAGTATTAAACATCCTCAGTATGACAGAAAAATGCAACAAGGTACTAACTCTGAAAGAATACTACTACTGCGGTTGTAGTAATCAAGGCATTGATTACATTATAGGGCACTAGTCATTTTTTCATTTTAAGAAAAGAGGATCTCAGCTTCTTTAATTTTTCTTTTCCTCTCCATTTTGGAAACTGCAGTCCATCCAGCCTCTCGCATTTTTCTCATGGTTGTAAGTTTCAGTACAGAGCCTGGAGTTTTCACATTTGATGCACTTGGTTTCTAAGAAGAAAAAGAAAGCCATCCATTAGTTTCTATCACAGATTTTCTTAACTCTTCGTTTTGATCTGAAGAAAAGCGAAGGTACCTTTTTTGGCGTCATGGCATATAATTGTGAAGCTTGAGGATAATCTTTGTACAATTTTTTAAACATTTCTTCCTCCGAGACTATGCTCTTAAATTAAAAATAAAAAAGTTACTTATTCACACTATATTAAAAAATACATTTTCTTTCCCTCTAGGAATATTAGAGTGCAAAAAAAAAGTTGTTACTATGAAGCCTCAACAGATCAATAAAAACAATGTAAAAAAACATTATAAAAGTTAATATATATTTTTGTATAGTGGTACTCTGTTTGTCATATAGTTACTAATTATGTACATATAAATACAACTCCAGAAAGAACCAATGAAATAAAAATATAAACATAAATATAAATATATACACATAAATATTGTCGTGTATACAGAACCCCACACACTTTATATACATTCTTAGATATAGCAGTGTGCATAAAGAACTGTTAAGTCCACTATTTGTTCTCTGATTTTTACCAGGAGGTCACTGTGTTCAGAGCTATCTGACTGAGCATCCAGCCGTAGAAGCACTTTTTGCTTTTTCCTCGTGCACTGTTCTGAATGCAGATTTGTGCTTTCACTTTGCAGTTTATGTATTGGAGGAGTCTTTATAATATATGTCTGGGAAAGAAAAAGATGGCATTTAAAATTACGTTTTTAGTGGTAATTACAGAATCTAAAACCAAACTCATAACCCAGTTTACAGACTGAGTATCCAGGAAGACACTAGAGAGATGCTGTGGAACAAATATCTTCCATCCAAAATGTGAAGCAAAGACACAAACAAAGCAAAAAAAAAAGCAAAAAAAAAAAGAAAAAGAAAAAGAAATCCTTTTTTTGGTGCCAAACAAGGAGAATGAACAGGAAGCTGTGGAAGAACTGCATTTTATGGCACACTATATCTGACTTCTTCATGCTTATCTGCAGAAATTCAGGTTATTCTGAACTGTAGTCACTACATGCAGACTATAACCAACATTAAGAAAGTGCAAAGAAACAAAACTGCAGGAAAAAGCTTTCAGAAAGACATTGACAGTGATATCAAGAACAAGATTGCTTTTACTGAAATAGTTCTTTCACTAGAAATTAAACTTCTCAGAAACATTGGAATGGAACAATGCAATCCTTTTTCAGAAAGGATAGCATAAAAATGGTAGTTGTTTCTAATAAATATATAAAGATATAAACATCTCACCTGAGCTTCTGAGGGTAGAAGCATAGGTTTTATAGTTATGACGAAGCAGTCAGGAATACTTTGATAATTTTTACAGCTACACAAGCTATTTTCTGCTCCATAGAGAAAAATGTGCCCTTACAAACAGAGACCACTTTTCTTTTAAGACTAAGTAAAAGAATTCTAGAGACATTACATTCACAGTCCCTCTAGGACAGGAGTTATTACTGATGAATGATAACAAACAAATTAAGTAACTGAGCAAGAAAAATGACACAGTGGGAGCCCTTACACAAACTGCTTTCTAATATCACTGTGGAATACTTTTTTTTTTTTTTTTGTGACTATCTACCTTTTAAATCCCTGCTTATCACAACAAAAAATAAATAAGCATCTACAGAGAAATAAGAAATACAGTCAGAAAAATAAACAAGGAACAATTCACTCTTATGAGTTACGAACCTTTAATGATGGACTACCCAAGGGACTTTTTGCAGATATTGAAGGAGGCATTTTTTTCTTTTCCATCATGTTGACTTTTATAGGAATATCATTTGGAGACTTTTTATTTTTTACATTAATGGATGCACAGTCCAGATCTAAATGAGGTTTAGGAGTCTCAGAAAAATGAGTTTGTATCTTCTAAAATTAAAAAAGGTTTAAATTAAAAACATTTCAATGTCTTTTGTCAAGTGTACCTAATTTATCATGGAACGTCAATTAGATTGCATACGTATAAATATTACCAAATTCTAAAATTAATTAATGATAAGGTTAAAGCTACCTTGTGCTTCTTTTCATTTTCAGGAACCATATTTTGGGAGGATTCTTTTGCAAGATTCTCCTAAAAAGAGTTATGTGATAGGAAGTCAATATTTTATTTTAATTCAGTTACTGAAAATCTTCTTGGTGTAATTACAGACCACAGCCCACAATCATACTCTATTACAAGGTTCACACAAATATATGACCCAGATTTAGTTAAACTGCAGCATTCAAAAGACATTACTTTTCTATTCACAGTTTCATTTCTTATACAATTTCTCCCATCTCTGCTAAGGAATCTCCATACCAACCCTTTTTAATGAGAAAATAGGATACAATTTTTATCACAGCTGTATTTAAAAAGAAGAAAGAAAGAGCTCTATTTTCTAGTTATTATCTCATGCAAGAAACTGGAAGCATTCTTGCTTATTAAAGTAAATGTTCCTTCGCTGTCTTTTTAATTCTAATTTGCATTTCTTTTGCCAGCTGAAGAACACTATATAGCAACAAAATCACAGAATGGTTAAGGCTGGAATGGACCTCTGGAGATCATCTAGTCTAACACCCCTGTTCACTGCAGAGCGAACTGGAGTAGGTTGATCAGGACTGTGTCCAACAGGGTTTTGAATGTCTCCAATCACGGAGACTCCAACCCCTCTTTGGGCAGCCTGTTCCTGTATTTTATCGCCCTTACAGTAATAGTTTTTTCTTGTGTTTATATGGTATTGCTTGTACTTCATTTTGTTCCCATTGCCTCTTGTTCTTTCACTGGGAACCACTGAGAAAGTCTTGCTCCACCTTCTTTAGTCCCTCCCATAAGGCATTTATATACACTGACAATATGCCCCTGAGCTTTCTCTTCTTGAGGCTAAACTATCCCAGGTCTCTCAGTCCCTCTTTTCTGTCAGATGCTCCAATCCCTTAATGATCTTCATGGCCTTTTGCTGCATTTGCTCCAGTATGCCCTTGTCTGTCTTGTACTGGGCAGCCCAGAACTGGAAATAATACTCTAAATGTGGTCTCACCAGTGCTGAGTATAGGAAAAGGATCAGCTGCCTCAACCTGCTGGCAACACTCTTCCTAATGCAGCCTAAGATGCTGAGCACATTTCTGGCTTGTGTTCAACTTGCTGTTCACCAGAAGCCCAGGGTTTTTCCTGCAAAGCTGCTTTCAAGCCTGTCAGCCCCTAACCTGTACCAGTTCTAAAAATTATTGCTTCCCCCCTTCACATTTCCCTCTGTTAAACCTGATGGGATTCCTGTTCACCCATGTTTCCAGCCTGTCCAGATCCCTCTGAAAGACAGCATAACCACCGACTGTATTAACAGCTCTGTATCACCTGCAACCTTGCGGAGGCTGGACTCTGTCCCATCATCTATGTCATTAATGAAGATGTTAAACTGTATTGGACCCCGAATCAACCCCAGGCGTACATCACTAGTGACTGGCCTCCAGCTGGACTTCGTGCCACACTAATTGCAATCCCTTAAGCCCAGCAGTTCAGCCAGTTTTCAATCTACTTTACTGTGCAACCACTTACCAGTTTGCCTGTAAGGATGTTAGGAGAGACAGTGTTGAAGCCTCACTAAGGCTGAGATAAACAACATCCAGTGTTTTCCTCTCATCTGCCAAGTCAGTCATCTTATCATAGAAGGCAATCAGGTTCGTTAAGCACAATTGCCCCTCCCTACAAATCTATGCTGACTACTCCCAATCACCTTCTTCTCCTTCATATGGTTGGAAATGGTTTCCAGCATTATTTGTTCCATCACCTTTCCAGGGACTGAGGTGAGGCTGACTGGCCTACATTTCACCAGATCCTCCTTGCCCTTGAAGGCAGAAGTGACATTTGCTTTCTTCAAGTCCTCAGGAACCTCTGCCAGTCACCATGACCTTTTGAAGATAATCGAGAGTGGCCTTGCAATGATACTGGCCACCTCCCTCAGCCCTTATGGGTGTATCCCATCAGATCCCATGGACTGATGTATGTTCAGGTTGTTTAAAGATTCCCTAACCTGATCCTCCTCCACCAAGAGTAAGTCTCCCTTTCTCCAGACTTGCCAGGTCCCATTGAGTACCACAGCCATTTCCTTGTCCTCTGTCGTCAGAACTCCTGCCACATTTGGCAGCAGGTCCTGTAGAAGCCTGTCTTGTTGCCCTTCACTTCTCTTGTCAGTTTTACCTCCAGATTGGCTTTGGCTTTCCTGAGATCATCCCTGCAAGCTTGGACAGTTCTTCATAGGGTTTCAGTTTCTCCCTGCTTCCCTCACACTTGCCAATTAAGGAGTAATGCAAAACATCCACTACCACCAGAAACGAGACAGAATGACTTCAGAGAGCATCAAGCTCTTGAAATCAGACAGCGTGTGAAAGCAAGACCTAGAATCAAAAGTTTACTTCACAGTTGTCATTATTATAGTGCATAAGACCAGGCCAAGCATGTCACCCATACTGCTACATTTAATAAAAAATACCTTCTCTTCAATTTCTGCTTTAAGTTGTTCCTTAAGGGATGACAGTTCGCTTTTCAAACATGACAGCTCATTTTCCTAAGAACAATTAGATAAAGGAGAGGGTTAACTATGCTTAACCTGGAAAAAAGAAAACAGTCCAAATGAGACAGTAATTAATAGGGATATTCATTATAAACAAAAGAAAATTCCAGTTCTTCAATAGAGCTAACTTATCCATAAAGTTAGCATGCTGAGAGGTATCTACAATTCATTTTCAGAATGATTCAGTCACTAGAATAACAGGTGATCAAAGCAGCAGTTACCAAATTAAAAAAAAAAAAAAGTAGACTTGAGTCACACCTCCTTCTATTAAAAAATCTAACTGAAAAAAAGCTCTGTGAAGAAATGTTCTGTGAAGGGAAGTGTCAGAAAAATACTGCATTTGAAGTAGATGCTGTAGAACTACACTTTTGTGAAAGTCTTGAGGGGATGTTGGCTCTCAGAACATTTCTCAAAGCTAAGCTTCCCAGAAAGGAGAAAAAAAAAAAAGCAATGCAACTCTAGACTTGAAGTTTTGTTTTAGTTTGTTTTATAAAGAGCTGAAGTACTACTAAGAAACAGGTACTTGGCCAGAACTGTTCAAGGTAGGAACTTAAAGCACTTGTGAGAACAGGGGAGCGGGGAGTGGAATCCAACTATTCAATACAGAAGTTTCTTATTCAGGCAGTGAGGTTAGAACATGACACACTATCAGGAAAAGTAGACAGAAAAGCACAGCTGCTCCAATTTATTTTTAGAAACATCTGGGTTTTTTTAATGCACATAATAAAATCTGTAAGAAAATAACAGTAAACAGAAATTAGTGGGTTGATCTTTACTGTTCAGTCCCACTAAAGCAGACTCTTAACCACCCTCAAGTGTTAAATAGGAAGAAGTCTAACATGATATTTATAATTATGTTACGCTTTAAGGACAGCAGCCTCTCCATTTAATTATTTAGTGCTAAAGAGTACGCCTTACCAATGATCTTTTTGATGATAACTGCTCTTGCTCTTTTATTTTAAAAAGCTTTAACTCTGTATCTTTTTCTTCAACCATTTTATCATATTCATGCTGTGTTAAAAAAAAAAAACAAAACTCAAAACATTTGACTACATGTTACAATTATAGATCTACTTAGTCTTAAAACACTACTTATTTTTTCAAATAAGGTGCTTCTGAAGATTCGGAAAGCACTATGAACATTTATGCTTTAGCAGAAACTGTAAAACAGAAAACGCGTAAGTGGTATTATTTTGTGGGCTGACAGAATGCTTTCTCTCTAGGCAGCGATGCATGTTCCAGCACATAAAAGCTAGCCATATTATTTTTATTAATGGTATCTGCTAAATATACTGCAAAACAGAGTAATAAGGAATGAAGTTAAACTGCTGAAGGTCACCAAGTAATCTCCTCACAAAAAGAGGCCCAAACTGATACTGAAGAACACTGCATTAGGATGGTATAAAAGGAAGCCTGAATATAAAAAAAAAAAATCCTAGAAATTTAGATAAATGGAATTTATCTGCCAATAGGCATGTTTTCAAAATCTGAAGATGAATTTATTTTTAGATGATGAAAATTCAAGCATGTGTTCAACTTCATTTTCCTGAACTCATGTCTTTACTATGAAGTTTCAGTTTCTAATTCATAATATTCTGGTTTTGAAAGGTTTTTACTTAACATAGTTATCACACATTACAAATCACAGAAATCAGTAAAATCTCTTACCTTGTGTTTTTCCATAAGTGCCACCATTTCAGTTATCTTGTGTTGACATCGGATATCAGTTTCTCTCTGTGTTACTGTTGCTTCATCAGCAAGCGACCTCATCTTTTCTACCTGTTAGTAACAAGTTTCATTCAATTCATGAACAATTAACAGCAACATATTTTTAAAAATCTTAGTTTCATTTCTTCTTACCCCGTGGGTGCAATGTACATATAGTCTCATTTAGTGTAGTCTTCATTGCTTTTAAGATGCTCTTCAAATCCTACATTTTTTATGCATATTGTTAAAATGGGCAAATTAACTGTTGTGGCCGGCAGGCAGCTAAACACCACACAGCCGTTGGCTCACTCCCTGCCTGCCCCTCAGTAGGATGGAGGAGAGAATTGGAAAAAAAAGGAAAAAGAAAAAGTAAAATTTGTGGGTTGAGATGAAGACAGTTTAATAGGACAGAACAGGAAGGGAAAACAAAATAGTAATAATGATGATGATGATGATGATAAAAGAATATACAAAAATAAGTGATGCACAATGCAGTTGCTCACCATCCGCCGACCGATGCCCAGCCAGTTCCTGAGCAGCGGTCTTCCCCCAGCCAGTTCCCCCCAGTTTACATACTGAGCATAACATCACATGGTATGGACTAGCCCTGTGGCCGCTTGGGTCAGCTGTCCTGGCTGTGCCCCCTCCCAGCTTCTTGCTGGCAGGGCATGAGAAGCTGAGAAGTCCTTGACTAATGTAAGCACTACTTAGCAACAACTAAAACATCAGTGTGTTATCAACATTATTCTCATACTAAATCCAAAACACAGCACTGTACCAGCTACTAGGAAAAAAACACCAACTCTATCCCAGCCGAAACCAGGACATAAACCTAGATTAAAAGTACATCCATTCTTCCATGGCAGACAAGCGTCACTTCGAACCACAAGGCCATTTCAAGCACTCTGCCCTGGTATTTTTTTATATTACCATCAAAAAAGTGTGGGCAGGAAAATATTAATATGGGAAAAGTTAGAATAATTTGATTATGCCGTATTTATACCAAGAATAGAATTTCTGTGAACAATATCTTGACAAAAAGAATTTTTAACTGAGTTCTTATTTTTAAAGACATATACAAATACTTCAACTTAAGGACCTAATGTACTAAAGCTTTGCTCACATGCATACACAAGAAGTTCCATTTATGTTGATAAGACTGCTACCTTATAGCAAGGACTCTGGCTGACATAGCTTCATAAAACCATCACACATCAAAAAAATAACTAAAAGTTGCAGTAAAGATTAACAACTCTCACCTCTTCAAGAAGTTTATTTTCATTTACTTTTTTTGTTTCAATGTCTTTTTGATAGATGTCAACTGTTTCCTTATGTTGCTTGTTCATATTTTCCATCTCTAACTGTAGTTTGTTCACCTTTTAAGAATGCAGAACTATTGCTGTTATTTCTTTAGGAATAAGCATGCCAATGATTTTTTTTACCTCTTATTTTCAGGCAGAACCACTCTGTTACTTTTCAGGTATACAATTGAACTATTTCCTATTTAATGTTCAGCTTTTTTCATGAAGAGTTGAACTTTGGCCTGAAGTGAGTTAGAAAAAACAACGGCAACCCCACAATGGGAAAGACAGCCCATACCAGTTTTGTGGACCCCAGTCAATACAACAGTCGAAAAGCTAGAGGCTAGTCAATCACAAGGAATCATTCCCATGTAAGGGAACCATCCATTAGCAACCTGACACTATTCTGCCTTTTGTACGAATGACTCTTTAGTATTGCTGGCATGGAATGCAAGGTAGGAATATGAAGCATAACTGATAGTCTCCTAAGACTTAGCACTATGACTGTATGACTGTATTATGTTTACAATTAAATCTTGTTTTCCAGTTAAGAAGTGAAGAAACAGTTTATCTAGAAATAATTTATTTTCAGAATTTTGTTTAGTTCTAAAAAAGATTAATTCCTTTTAGCTGCTAATGTTAATGAGAATTTGGTATGAAACAAATAGGAAGAGTCTACTCCTAAGCAGTCACCCTAAATGCTGTGAATTCTTTGGCAAAAAGATACAGATGGAGATTTTATTCCCTCCCTTGTAAATCTATTTAAGATTTTAACTGGTTTATGGTATGTTTTCCTCCCAAGTGTGCATTTTGATTATAATTTTTCCTTTTAAGTTTCTCATAAGAATACCCTCAAAACAGCCTACATCTTTCTTGAAGTGTGGTACCCAAAACTGGACATAATATTCTAATCAGGGACTTACCATTGCAGAACACAGAAAAAGAACTGCCTAAAGTGAATAAATATATATATTTCTTTTAATTGCTTTGCTATTTGAGTGGGGTGGCATTACTGAATAATAATGTTCAGTACACTATCAACCGAAAAAGAAAGGGACTGATTAGGAACATAATTCCTTAAGATGTGATGTCCATCTCTTACAAATGTGATAGCCCCGTCAGTGTCCAAAGATTAAAAATGCAGGCATCTTCCAGAAATTATGGGCTCATTCCTGTAAAATCTGTATCCCATAAAACAATTAAGAACGTGTTAAACATGTATTACCCTTAGTTACACTGGGACTTAAAACATTCGGTCTTTGTGCTTTACCCTCATCTTGTACATGAAGATATCTAAACCCACCTTCCCTTCATAAATACTTGTTTTCTTGCTTTCTGCAGTAATTTTCTTTTTCAGCACCTTATTCTGTTAAAATAAAGTAAAACAAACACTGTAATAAGCTGATAGAATTATGTAATGATTTAACTGCATCAAGTAGGTTGGAATCTTCAAAATTCCACCTCTCAGCAAGCAAATAACTCTCTCTTTGTGTTGCAGTTCAGGTTCCAGATCAATTCTCCAAACAAAAGAGTGCTCAGCTACTTACTTTAATACTACGGTTACTTCATAACCTTATGAAAGACTCCTCATGGGTGACAACAGAGAATAATGAAAGAGGGTGTAGAATGGGAAGAAAAACTAAGATGCTGCTGACAGAAAATGTGCAGATGTGGTGACAAAAAATAGAAGTTACATATTTTTACAGTACCGTTATTAACAATTTGTCTGAATGCACAATTCTTTTCTATTATTGGTAACTGAGATAGGTCATTATTTCAAGTATATCAGTGATACCATGTACTAAATGAAAATAATAAAAGTTTACTAAAGATATTATTTCTGTAATTGCATTTTTCAAAAGTAAGGATAATTTTACAAATCAAGTAATTCCAAAGGTGACTCCTTAATTTGCTCAGAGTCAGGATAATAAAGGAAATATTATAAATTACACAGGTATATCTAAAGATATCACATCAGATGAAAACTGTTAAAAAGTAACAGTTATGATGAAATACCATGTTTTATGTATTTCTGACTTTTAAAAACTGTACATACCTCCTGTTGCAACTCTTCAATGCATTTGTTTTTATTTTCCACCTGCTTCTTTAAATTATTCAACTAAAAGAGATATTTCAAACTTTAATTAATAAATTCCTAAAAAATGACTCACTGTGTTAGAGATTACTGTCAATGTTCTTAAACATGGATTCGCACAAGTCTGATTAATTCCAATGGGACTGAAACACATGCTAACATGTTACAATGATTGGAGTTTTAACCATAAAGTACTACAAGAATTTTGCTAGCCCAATATCATCAACAATAGCAGTGAACGAGTTCCTCAGTGGTTGTAGAGTTTAGAAAGAAGAAGAAGAAAAAAAAAAAAGTTACTTTGTAATTTAAAAAATAAATTTCAAAAATCTTGTATGAAGTTCTCTACAGTCCATGAAAAAATGAATTTTCATACCTTATTTTCTAGAATCTTCAACTGCTTTTCCTTTCTTGAAATTTCATTTTCAATACTCTTAGCCTGGAATTATAATTGAAAATCTTTGACTTTTACAATGAAATTTTGAAATCCATTATGATGTTAAAAAAACAGGTGTGCTTTGAAACTACAGGAAGAAAGTAAAAATATTTGAATATATTTAAACTAAAACTCGTATTACATATTGAAAGGTAGTCCGTAACCCATCCATCACTAGGTGGGTATATGGAAATAAAAAAAGGGGGGTTCTCTGTTTGCCTGAAATCTAATGAATCTGGACTTTTAAGCCTCCATGTAAAGAGTAAACATCGCAGTGAAGGTTCTTGTCCTTTAAAATAAAAGGGCTCAGCATGTGTACATATGTTGACTCAACTGGTAGCAGCACTGAAAGAAGCAAGCGTCTGTAAGAGATTACATCCCTAGGTAGAGTTTTGCAGGAAGAAAAAAAAAAAGAAAAAAAAGTTTTACATTTAGATTTTGTCCTACAGGTTATATTATATATTTTCATGATAAAGCACATGAGATGGCATACATTTTCTTCTCTTTCATCCAGTTTACTTTTACTCTCTTCACCTTTCTTTGCCATCTTCTCCTTCAAAGACTCCAGTTCATTTCTAAATGCCAAATTAACAAGCATTAGTAAATATTTACGTAATAACTTTAACTTCTTTTCACTACTGCTAAATAAACCCATACTTTATTTTCTGAAAAGAGCTGCTAACACTGATGAGAATTTCATAAGCTGTTCAATGAAAATGTTCTTAAAATGATACAAAGTGACTGGTAAGTTAATGTCTGACCGGTACATCCTTTTTCTAAGTATGGAAAGATGTTCCCCTTACCCAAGTAAAATATATTCTAATCTGTAATATTGTAATGCATCTAGGAAACATGGAAGGCTGCCTGCCTATTGGGTTGGTGGTACGGAGACTACTTCAGAGAGTAACATTTAACCAGTTTCACCTTTTCACATTTAATCCATAACCTTTAACTTCTATTTTCATTTCCTTCCCACCTAAGATGTTAATGCAGAACAGGATAGCTATACGTAATACGAAGCTATGGCAAAAATTGTTCCTGTAGCAACGGGTATCACTAATTTGTAGAAACTTCTACATGGCCAACATCAATACTAAATAGTTTCTGTTTAGCTATATAGCCTAAAAAAACCCATTAATCTAAAAATCACAGAAAGCAGCATATGAACACAACATTTAGACTAACTCTGAAGGAATTGAGTGTACTTCCTTTAATAATATTGTACATTAATATTTGTCTTTACTTGCCTTAGCTGGCCATTTGTTTCTTCCAGCTTTTCAACTAACTGCTTTGTATTTTCTTCTTTTTTTCTACTATCCTAAATAAAGACCCATGTAAGTAAAATGAATAAAATTCAAAGTGACATCTTAAAAAATTCAGACATCTTAAGTAGTATCTTGACCTGCCTTATTCACAAGGGTAACTGCACTTCGTTTGTATTTTAAACACAAAAAGTAGTTCAGATACTCTACAGAACATGTCATGTTGCAGTTTACCACACGATTTATATTTTAAATTGAATGTTGTCCTTTAAAAACAGCTGGAAGTTTACAACTTGCCTCATGACTTTCTCGCAGTTTCTTGAGTTCTGTAGCCATACCACTTTTCTCTTGTACTATTTGTTCTTTTTCTAATAAAAGCTTATTGATATACACTGTTAGTTGTTCATTCTTTAGCCTAATTTAAAACAAATGGTAAAGAGAAATAAAAACATGTATTTTGAAATTTCCCTTTAAGTTAAATTTATCCATTACAAAATGTTACTACATGCTGAAAAAAGTCCAGGCCTGTATCTACAAATTTAAGCTTTGCAGCAAAGTTACAGTGATGCAAAAAGGCGACAGAAGAAGGAAATAGAGTCAACTTTTATATAAAAACAATGGTTGTTATATAGTATATACAGGTTGTTATATAGTATATATAGGTTGGTATATAGTATATAACGGATGTCGTACTGTGTGCATAGGTTCAAAATTTTCATTAGAGAACAATCATAGATCTTTTAATCGTATATTAAAGTAACTTCTGCATAACACAAAAAAAAATTATACTATATTTTAAAAAATGGTCATACGCCTCTTGTTCAAGATCTGTATTCAGTGCCATAAGCTGTTTTAAATAATCTTGTTCCTTTTCAGCTGTACTAGTCAGCTGTACTTTCAAATCATGGATTTCTTTCTGCAGAAGAAAAAGAAAGTGTTTGGAGTATACATATGTAAACTACAAGTCATGAAAGCTATCAGAAATGAACTGACAACACAAAGCTTTAAGATGAAACAAACTACATACATGCCATAAATTAGCCAGACTGAACCTTTACGTCTCTCTGTTGTGATGTGGAAGTAGTGTGAGATACTGAATTCTGATACAAATGCTAAATGTGTCCCTTATTGTCAGTCTAACTAACTAGTCTGCAAAATTACTGACAACATTAGCTTTCCTTGGACATTATTTTAAATAAAGACATTTGCTTCAGACATCATACGCTTTTGCATTCACCTAAATAAAACAAATTAAAAAAATCACAGAATTCCAGTACTATGTGATAGAATAAGCACATATTTTGGATGCATCCCAAACCACAAAGCAAAACTCTTCCCTCAGAAATTTGCTGCCATTACAGGGTAAGGCAAGCCTTGTAATGTAATGTAGTTTAATAATATACAAATGCTTTGAATACTGTTTCCTCCAAATAATTGCTGATACGCTGATACCACAGGCACTGGCAGGCAGTTGATGGCAGGGGGAGGAGGGAGAGAGGAAGGGAGAGAGAGATTAGTTTATAAGCACAGCACATAATGAACTTCTGGAATTTCTTAACACAGAAGGCTATGGAGGCAAATGGAGGAGGTTCAAAAACAGATGAGAGAAGTGAACATCAACAAGTCCATAAACTGATAGCAAAGGCAGCGGACAGGGATGTGTCCTCAAACATCCTCAAAACAGCTACTGTAGGAATGCAAGGGGAATGGACCATAGATAATAGTCAGGCTCCTCTACTACATAGTATCTTCCACCGTCCTTGTCACAAGCAGAGCAGTGCACTGGGTGGAGCACTGGTCCGACTGTGATATTTCTTATGTTCTTATATACACGTGATAATGTGTAACTTAACTATTTGTAAAAACATGTTACTATCACGCCTTACTCAGACCTCTCTGATTTGGAGAACATTTTTCGTTTCTTTTTCTCTCTCCTGCAAATCTTCTACAGTGGCCTCAAGATCTTTCTTCTTCACTAGAAGTCCTTCAACTTTTTCCTGTTTAAGAACATTAGCGAAACTCAGTTTAGAAAATTCAATGCACAGTATATAAGGAGCAAACTTACGTGGTAAAATGCAAACGTGGTTTCACACTATCTTTAGCTGATGCAGTTTCTTGTTAGACTTGTAAATACAAGATCATAACTAAAATAATCCTGTATTAAAAGTGTACTTCATATAGTTTAGACTTCTGTAACAGAAAATGGGCCTGTGTCAGAGTTCAGTAGGGTTCACGGAGACCAGAGCTAATTACCTCAGGAAACTTCCCTATCAGTAAGAACAGAACACCCAGTATAATGGGAATACAGGGAACAGGGTGTTATAACCCAAAAGACCTTTCTGTAGCCTCTTAAATGTTTTCTCTGAAAAGGGACATACATCAACACAGCATGCAATGCTTTCTAGATACTAAATGCTGCAGCATGGAGGACACCTCACCATAACTAATACCCCACAACCAGCAAAATAATCACAACAGATTTGTGAAGTAATAAACCTATGAAACCTACGAAACTGCTTATTAGTTTCCTCATTTTGGCACGCATAACCTTTTCACAAATTCCCCTGCCTTCTCTGGGTGGTGTCAGAAGCTTGGTTATCCTTTAAACACCAAAATGAGGTAAGCCTTTACAATGCTTAATTTTTAGAAGATTATTATGAAGAAAGCCAGCCACTCGAGGAATTCTCTTTACTGTCAAAAATTAGTTGATCCCTCAGCCTTAAATGTCATATGATGTGCGGTGCTTACATGGTTTGAGCTCACGTTCATCACCAAAAAAAAAAAAAAAAAAGTATTTCTGAGAAAGGTTCAGAATGAGGAAAGAGTGAGTACTAGGCATAACTAAAAATGGGAAATCTTTATGTCCAGAGGGAGTGGCATTTGAATAGGTGCGAATGAAGAAGGAAACGACCAGAAATGTTGATAAGGAAAACCAAAACAAAGCAGAACAAAACAAGAAAAACAGTGGAAAGACTCAAGTCCTTCAAAGAAAACATTGGAATTGTCTAAAAGACACGTTAAGAAAGTTTAGTAGCAACATTAAGGCAGATTAGACAGCATTTGTATATGGCATTTAAGATACTTAAAGAGCAAGAGAGACATCATATGAAAAGTAAATGCCATGAGACTAATAAAATGAACATTTACCAGTGTTTCTGACAGCTCTTCGAGTTGCATTTCTTTGTCATATTTTAGTTTAGTCATCTCTTCTATAGTACATGTAATATAAAATCAATTGAACAGAAATAATTTTACACATTTAGCAGGCAGTAGGAAGCATTTATCCCTTTGCAGTACCCAATTTTCAAAACTTGTTGGATTAAGTTCAGAAATTGTAAAGCTAAATTATAACCTAAATTATGATTTAATCTAAATGTAGAGTTGAAAAAATTATTCAGAAAGACATTAGCAAATATATATCTGAAGAGAAACTAATAATTTGTCTTAAATAAAATTCAGAGCCTATTATGTTTTCCACAATCATGGATTCAAATAAACCACGGAATGTAAGAATGTTTACAAAGGAGTAATCTTCAAGTATTGATGCATCTGCATTTTTCCAGAAAAAAAATCTGGACTGCTGAAGATATTCACATGGATATGCTGAAAAAGGAAACCACTTATTAGTACCTTAAAAATGTTTTCTATGTGCACATTCACATTACTGGTATTTTTTTGCAAGTACTGGATACCAAACTCATTTTTGCTCTGGAATTCTCACAGGTCACATCTCACCTTGTTCTAGACAAGCATTAGCAGTTAATTTTTGAACACACATCTTTAGATGCCCTCAATACATACAAGGACGTCAAACCATATTTCTCATCTATCATATCAGGACTAGAGACATATGCTGCGCACTGGGAATGCAGTGCTAAAGGTAGATCTCTTCCTCTGGGGGCTAAGAAGCGCATATCTAGAAATCAGAGGATATCAAAGCAATGTTTAAAGCTAACCACTGTCAGTGTGATTCTACATCCAACATGGGGAGTGGTCTGCAGGAGAGCTTACTGCAAGTGTTTTGTCTCTGCTATGAGCTACAGAAGTAATTTCTGGAATCTACTGCTCAGCAGTCTAATACCCCCTCTAAACCAGGTCTGCAGTGCTATCAGTCTGAGAAACCAAAATGACTTCCAGGAGAATCCATGCATGTATGGTCTTACTATTGGAGGTCTGCACAGCACTGCTGTTTGACTCTTGCCAGCTACAATGACTACCAAAGGACAGGGAGTCAGACGAGTAAACATAAATTTAAGCATTCCTGACAGGTACAGCGTACTGTGAAACCATTTTTCCAAGCCATAGGGGCAGTCTATTTTCAGAAAACAGCAGAAAACATTTTTATTAGTACCTAGCTCGCTTTCTTTCTTTCTACAAATCTTACCCAGTTCAGCAGACTTATTTCTGAGCTCCAAGGTAAGTAGCTTTGACTCATCTTCGTATTTCTCCAATCTAAGAAAATGGTAATTAAAAAAAATATATTGTATAGTACAAAGCACTGCACTTGAAACTTAGAATTATGAAAGTTGGGGCAGGGGGAGGGGGGCAGAAATTTGCTTTCTTATAGACCCATATCAACCAGCACAACTGAAAAAAATTACATTAAATTCTCTGCATTTAGACTAGTGTGTAAAAAAAACTAATTTCAGCTTCATATTCCTTTGTTCTTGGATTTGTCATAAACTGCAACTACTTAGAAGACACCTTAATGCCACGTACCCAAAATCACTGTTTCTTGAAAACTCAGCTGTGATAATGTATTAAGATGTATCTTTACTGCTCTGCTCCCTTTTTTTAGAAAGGTTGATTTTAGTTGCTATCAGGTTTTTTGACAAACACATAATTTTTAAAACTACAGAAAACCTGAAATACATTAGTAACAGGCATTGGCAGTACTATTATCACATACGGAAAAATATCTTCCTCACTAAATGTTCCATTAATAAAGAACTGTCAAGTACTAAATGAGATTACTGCTCTCTTAGTTAAGAGCTGCATCCACACAAAACCAAACAGCATAACCATCTTCAAGTGCTAGTAATTCAAATAACCAGACAGGTGAAGGACTTTAAAAAAAAATAATTATTAGCGATTACAAAAAAAATGTAATTACACCAGGTCACATATGAAGTTTAGGTTTTATTCCCAGCAGCTTGGTAATCTAGTATGTCACCTACAAGACCATTCTTTGAATTTAAACTGTTTAATTTACCTATTTTGCTCTTTTTGCAGCAAGCTTTTCAAATTGGAAATAGAAGTTTCAAACTCCTCTCTCAGGGATGCATTCAAAGCCATATTTTTTTTACATTCTTCCACCTGTGCTTCTTTTTCTCCAGTGACCTGAACTAATGCTTTCACTGCAGTCTCCAATTCAGCTTCTAAGCTCTTTTGAGTAACCTGCAAAAAAATTATATAATTTTGAAACAGGTTTTGCAACAAACAGATACAATTGTTTCATAACTAAACTATCAGTAATTATTTATGCAATTACCCATCTCATCTATTTATACTGGAAAATTATAAGCAAGCTGTACCTCCATTTTTTGCAATGAAACTTTGGCCTCTTCCAGTTCTGCCCTCATGTGTTCTTGATTGATCTGGGATTCCTTTAACATTTCTCCTTCATGTCCTAAGCAAAAACATATATGCTTGCATTTAAGAAAAATGGGATTTTTACTAAAAAATGCTTGCATTTCTATTTTACAGATGAATACGTTCCTACATCTTAATCAAGTTAGACAGTGCATTCATGTCATTGTTAAGGAAAAAGCCTCCAAGATGATTATTCAACTTATTAAATAACACTAACCAAAATGTAAAATTACATACATTTATAAAATTTAACAAAATGCAGCCACTGATATGTGTCTGCCATAAAAACGATACTAAAACCTTCCTCCCCATTCCCCAGGGAAGGGGATGCTGAAAATTTCCTCAGTTCTAAAGAACAAAGGTATTTGCATCATATACTATAAATACTTTGTAACATAAATGGCTTAAAAATACTGAAAATCAAGTTCTGAAAAGTAAAGTTTCTTCAGTAGCACCTGACCGTAAGTCTGCAAAACTCAAGCAATGTATTTTCCCCTTGCAGTCTTCAAAAGCTCTCACTGCTTGACTCACCCTTAAAAAAGAACCCTTCAAAAATAGTTATACTTCCAATCCCAGTCAATCCTTTGCCTATTTGCAAATAAGATGCCATTTAAAAGCTGTAACATTTTGGGGGGGTTACTTGGCAAAGATGTGAAAATATGTCTTGCTGAACACAGAACAAGGCTACTATTTATGGACTACTGAAAAAATACTATACTTTGAAGACCCTTCACTAACTTGATTTGAAACAGATCAATCCAGTAACCAGGAAAAACACTTTTATTTATTATTGTGCTGTACTATACAAGTCCAACTGAAATGGGAAAAATCTCCAGAACAGGGGCTGGGTTATACAGTGTACTGATAAAACTTACTTCTGTTACAGAAAAGGAATGACAGGGTATTTGGCACCTTTACAGTAGTATAACGTGTTCACACTAGAGTTTATTGAAGAGTAAAAGACAAATGCCTCGCAATGAAGCTGTCATGTCAGTATAAAAACAGGGTGTAGCCTGAGCCTAAAGAGAAAACCTTTGTTATGAAATAAGGCCCTAGATTTTATACACATGCAGATTACACCACCAGTCCTGATCCCACATCAGCAGCTTCTGTTCCAAAAGAAAATATGGCCTGCAAGGCCCCAAAATTCTGCTGCTGACTAGTAACAGGGTAAAATCATCATGATCCTGTTTCCTATACTTCTATAACCAAGTACATTTTAATATAAGAGAGAAGTCTTACTTTTTGCTTCTACTAAGTCAGCAATCTTATTTTTGGATTCCTGCAGCTGAGTCTTGATGTCTCTTATTATATCATCTTTTTCATCACTCTGTATGGTAAGAACTGAAATCTAACAAAATTAAAATAATATCACAATGAAGTCTAGAAAAAAGGACAGATTCTCATTTTCATTTGTGCACTGTGTATGATTAGCATACATACTGCTGTCATTCAAGTTAAATAAGGTGGTTGGTCTTAGCCAAATATTGATCAAGTCATATTACGCTGGATGAAAAAGCTCTTCAGTTCAAAACCAAAACATGAATTCCAACAAACTAAAGGTACTGGAACATCACTAAAGTTAGCAGAATCTGACTTAAATGCAGCTCCAGCTGTTATTTTTGTCCTTTTTACTGATAACCAGAAACACTCCTTGCCTCTTTGCAACGTCACATCCATCCTCAGAAAAACCAACAACTCTTGACCTTCCCAGATACAGACGGATGCTCTGCTTCTCAGGCTCCTGCTTACAAACTAAAAACTCTTATCACAATTAATTTATTCAACTTAATCAATCTTCCGTCATGGCTACGTCATCACCACCACAAAAAACCTACTCTGATCTCAGATTCCTAAACTTTGTTACCAGCCTGGGGTCTGATATGCATTATAATCCTTCTTCCCACCTTCCTTCTTCCAGGATATGAACTATACCTTTCTTAACTATGAGGAGTGATGACTTTACTAATTTTATGCTTCTGCACAAGCCACTTTTGTAAAGGCAAGCGTACATACAGAGAACAGAAAGAGTACTCAGTGTTTATGTGGTGCTTTTAAATCCTGTCGCCAAGATGTCCCTTGTTATGATACAGCAGCCTAATTCACATTTTATTCCACATAAATAACACAGAAGGAACATACCATCAGAAGGCCATTTGCAATATTAATTTCTATCCTTCCAAAATACAAATATTTTACAAACAACCAAGCACTTTTAAAGTAATCATTTTCATTTGATATATCAGTAAGTCACAAAGCAAAACACAGTTCAAATATTAAAGAAATTGCAAGATTTGTTTCAAAAATAAAGCTGTACATATTAGATTGTAAAACTGAGCAAACCTGCTTTTCCTTCATACTGACTTCCAGTTTGCATTCTTTTTCAAACTTGTCCACTTTCTCTGCTTCTTCTTTTACTTTTGAGATATAGTAATATCCACAGTTAATATACTAGCTAAAATATACTCCAAGTTAAATACAATTTCCAGTTTAAGATCGCTTATAATTGTACAGCTGTACAATTTGTTTCCTAAAGGGTAATTGTTGAGGTAATCTTTGAAATTATTTTCTAATCAGACAAATTAATTTTTGCTTTCCACAGAATTAGTCCATTATTCCATGTATTACTTAATAGTTCGCTCTAAGAAACTAACAGAAATGCATATGTAAAAATGAAACAGGCACATAGTAGTGTAAATAAAGCAAATGTTTAATTAAAATTTCTGTAGCTATACACTAGTGCATTATCATTTAAATAAACCAACTACATAAAGTAAGTAGTGATCTCTAGACTATACTCCACAGACAAAACTTAGACTTTGGGTAACTATTTGAAAAATAAAGTTCCAAATCTGACCCAGTGGAAAAATAAAAGGGCCCAGGCATTTAACAGCAGGCAGCATGAATAAAAGAGGGTCCAGACTGTCACAGAGTTAACAGTTCACCATTCTAGCACCTCGTATCTTTCTGGCCTGAAACTGCATGCAATAAAATCTATGAAGTACAAAATTGTTAAGCCTGCAGCATAAGCACAATAAACAGAATTCTCACATTTGAAACACATTTCCAATCTGGTGTTCTCCGCTTGCACACGAAGCTCTTCAAATGCCATTATCATTCTCTAAAAATAAAATTCAATATATACGTTCATATAAAACTGACTACTTTCAGTAATGAAGAGTTATGTGTATGGATTTTAAACAAACAGTATTACAAGCACGTTCATATTTGTAGGAGAAATTTTGTTAAAACCAAAATTCAGAGCACAAACATATTTTGCGTTAACAGAATGTTATAATTATTCAAAGTTGGAAGTTTAAGAATTTCTGTACTCAAGATCTAAACAATTTCAAGGACAAAATATTTTTACTGGTCCATGTTTGGAGATCCCTAACACAGTGGAGGAGTTGTTGTGCTTTTCTTAGTTGCTACAACAACCTATAATTAATATTTCACCATTATACCATGTACTCTCTGACTCTGCTTAATATCAAGTTCATCGCTCCCCCAAAAAGATGCCTTGCATTTCTCTATTATAACTATACTAGGGTGTTATCTTCCACACTGGAATAATTAATAACAAAAATATGATGAATTAATTTATTTGGCAAGACTGCACTTCTTTTACAAATTAAAAAGGTAAAAACTCTCTTTAAGTCAAGGAATATTCACACCTTATACTTCTTATTCCACACAAAATCACCAGTTCCGTAATGAATTTTGTTGTTTTGTGTCACACTCAAAACTGAGATTAATTTTCTTTGTTCATCTTTATATTGCACTTTACGTTAAATAAAATTATCTAATAGAATGACTCCAATATACCTGACCCCAAAACCTGCCTGAATACAGCCCTATGCAACCTGCTCTAGCTGACCCTGCTTTGAGCAGGGGAAGTTCTCCAGATGGTCTCCAGAGGATGTTTCCAACCTCAGCCATTCTGTGAAATCACCAGACAGGTGAAACAGTACCAAAAGAAGACAGAAGTTATGGCAGTCACCTAACACGAAGCAGATCATACATATCACACAGATCATATGGATCTACATCCCAAACACTGTTGCATTTTATCCAATGAATGTGCCCTATACAAACCAAAAATAATTCTTGAAAAGGGACTGAAAACCTGACTTCCGGCATCACATATGATGGTGCTAATCACTTTATCAGAGAACGTTCTTTGTACAAAGAGTACCTCAACATATGCACATAACTCAGATACCTCAACGTATCCATATAACTTGGATCACATTTGAGCCTTTTAACAAGCAACATCACTTACTTCAACGTTGTTATTAAGTTCCACGTATAGTTGTCTTGTTTCTTCTCTTTCATGTTCATCTGTCAAAGTAAGAATGTACCATAAAGTTTGCCTTTTGAAAAAGAATGCCAGCTGTCAAAGCCATTATGCTTAAACAGCATAATGAATTAAAAAAGGAATTATGGGCTCTTTTCGTATTTTAAAAAATCATTATGAAACAGGGTGCCAAAGTTACATAATCTAGAGAAAATGTATATTCCATTGAAACATCAAGCAAACTCAACTTTGCAAATTTCCTTCCAAATCTCACTTTTTCCATGAATAGTGTAGTTCTGGATCAATTTATATAACTATATTTATTAATTTTGACAGTATCAATGTTGTTGAATATTAACGTATCAAAAATGTTAGTGTTTTAAAAACTGTAATATAAGGTTTGGCACTGAATTTCTTCCCGTCAGCAGAGATACCCAAGACCACAGAACTGCCATTATAGAATTGCAACAATATTCCATCTCCACCTTTTAATTTTTTTCTTTTGTTTTTGTAATTGATATTATTTTTCTCTAAGAAAACAATTATAGAAGAGAACAGTAAGAAACACAGCTATCAAAGTAGTACAGTACATCTATACACAGGTGTTTGTAGAAGCAAGGCTAAAAAGAAACAGACACTTCTTAAGTATCAAGAATCAAGTTAGCAAAATTTTAAAGATTATCGTAACAATTCTGAATTTCATGTAGAATAAAATCCCACGTCAAGAATGTATTTTAAAATCTCAAGAATTCAAACTTTGTTAGGTTATCCAGCTGTCTTGGCTTGGTCAATTTAGTGAGAAGAATGCTAGATACTCATAGTGTCTTGAGGTTTGAACCTTTTTTCCCCACGGACCTGTAACTGCTCAAACAGGATAATGCTAACTCTGGAAATTTGTTAGAGAGAGCTGGGAAAGGTAGCTAGAGCAGATTCTACTGCCTACACACAGGCATGAAGTGCCACCTCGTATGTCTTAATATATTCAAGGTACCTGGATGGGACTGAAAAACATCAATGGCCTGACAAGACTTCAGACCTGCACTCCTCTGGAGTGGCTGCTAGTGGCTAATCAGGGTTGCTTACACTGCCTTAAACCTTGTTTCAGTGTTTGGACACCTCAGTAGCTCCCAGGCTTGTAACCTTTTAGCAATCAATCATACAGACTTTAGAAAACCTCTGGATTTAGCATTACAAAACATACGTGTCTTAGACCTATGGCTTCACTTCTAATTCACTCTGATGCAGAGCCACACACGGTTTATCTCAACCAGAGAACATATTTGGAAGAGAATGATAGCTTTTTTCCTTCGTGGATTTAGAGAAAGCTAGAAGTACATTTACGTTCATAAATCAAAATGTAAATAGCATTTACATTTGGTGGACTTCTCTGTGAAGTGAGTACAGGTTTCCTTGAGCAGATTACAGAGATGCCTTGAAGCGCTGTTTCTAAAAGAGGGAAAAAATACCATAATATGTTGTCACAGGAATGGATGGTACTTTGCATACCTAAGTAGTAACAATGTAAACACCCTGATGGCCTTTACAATTTAGCAGCTGTAGGTAACTTCCCATACTAATACACTTCTCAGCACCAAACTAATTATTTTCACAAAAATGCATTCGGCTGTATTACTTACTCTTTTAAGAGATCTTTATTTTCACATATCTCATCTTCCAGTTTTAAACTTATTTTTTCATTTTCAAACTAATTTCATAGGGAACAAATACAAAAACACATTATTATTGAAAAATATACTAGAAATATACTTTCACTTCTCAAATCTCACTTGAAAAAGTAATTTTCTGCATCAGAAGACAGAAATCTGTTTTATCTGATATTACATGCTGAGCCATCTTTTGTTACAGTTTGCATGAAAGACGTAATAATTAACAATAATTTACCAGCAACTGAAACACTTACAGGTATGTTGTTCATACATACATTCACACACTACACGTGCGCATCCCTTCTCAGAATAACCATTTTCTCAAGGCAAGAGTCAAACAATCAGAGATGACTCAGGTCGCCAATGCAAACAAACAAAGAACAACAAAAAGAAGGACCAATAAATTGTTCAAAATACGTATTTCAGTCACAAAGCTGTCCATCACTACCAGCAAGATAAGAAACTGGGATAAAGCAGAGTGCACTACTTCCTGTATGTGTTGAACACAGAAATATGCATGAGCATTTTTCAATACTTTACACATACCAGGAGGATGAAAGCTTTTTCAGTCTTGAACAGGTTTCTGCATACCCACAGTATGATGTGTACGTAAATAATACAAGGATGGAATGTGCATTGTTAAAAAGAGGAAAACTGTTTTGAAAAAACAAAATGTTACTTTTTCCTTTAGTAACAGAAGAGCCATGGGTCACTGGTATCTAGCCAAATGACTTCTTTGAAGTCATCACATTAACAGTTCGAAATTTCTTCAACCTCTGCAACATTCTTTAATATTTAATTGTATTAACAATATTTTCATACTAAATCAGGAAGAACTTTACTTTACATATTCAATGTATATTGTACAATACTGGCCTGCAATTCTTGAATGGCTTTACGCTGTGCTTCAATAATCTTTCTATTTTCTTGCAGTTTTCTTTCTTTCTGCTTTAGTTCTGATTCCACACTTAGTTTCCACCGCTTGATCTTCTCAGCCTCTTTGTAGAGTTTTGAATACAATTCATTCATTGTTTCTATATTCTGTTAAAACAGGTTCCACAATTTAATCTCAAATGCTATTTAATTAATAATGTTTTAGATACATACTTATCTCTTAGAAGTATCACAAGAGTAAATTTTTTTCCACAGATGGTGACACAAGCTTATATACGATCAGGAATCAAAATTTAAATCTTTGTGCATCCACTGCGTATGTATCAACAGACATTACAGAACAAGAGACACAAGCACAAGTGAAAAATATCCCACTGCCTTCAGATATAGTGACATTGCTAAATAGGTAGCCTTAAAGATATGGATAACTGCACTCAAGTCAATAGCTTTGCTAGAATTATCGGTAGAGCCAAGATTCCTTCCGTTAGGTCCTTCACACCATTTCCCTCCTCTTATTCTGACAGATACTGCTGAGTTAAGTAAAAGCAGCTTCAGAGATCTTGTCCAAGGCTACCTGTGATGTGTTTTTGCAATTAACTCACATACAAAGCAGGAAGAAAACCCAACCAACCTTGTGCTCTTAGAACATCTTTAAAGTGCTGTACAAGCAGCACTTGATCAGTGGTTTAGGCAGGTAAGAGCAGTACAGTAGGCCACAGGGCAGTTCTGAGGGTTTAGGTATGATGTCACCTAACGCTATCCTTGTTTTGGCTGCATCATGATGTTATTACAGTCCTGACTGTACTTTAATAGCTGCTAGGGCTTAAAGAAGTTTAGTCCTCAGGGATATGAAAATCATTAGGAGGACTGCAAGAAATATGTTCCATTTTGTTGCAGCAAACAGCATTTCATATCCGGGAAGCACAGGAAGCTACTGCAAAAAAATTAGCTTTACTGAGCTATACTAAAGCAGAAAAATGTTGGCAAAAATGCTATAAGAATCAAATGCTTGAGGAAACCACTCCACTAAATTCATTGTTTCATAGATAAAATAAAGCCAGACAATGCAATTGGCATACTCTGCTTCGATTTTCCGAAGAATACTCTGACTTCAATCCTTCTGCCTTTAAACAGACTATTCAGAACCAGTTTCACGAAAATATTTAAGTGCCTAAATCTTATTCCAATTAAAACTCCCAGACTCCCCAGGCACTTTTCTTTAAAAAAAAAAAAAACAACAACAAAAAAACCCAAACACAAAACAACCTGGAAATCACCTTAATATTTAAAGGCTTATCGCCAGGCATGTTCACTGAATCACAAATATCTCCTCTAAGAGACTGAGCTTTAAACAGGAGACAGAAAATTATTATTTTCCTTTGACTACTTCCTTTAGCCCTGAAGTATCTACTGAATAGTGCTTTAGGCACTGTTTTGGGAACAAATTAAGAGGCCCTAAGAAATTAGATATGCAAAGTTTATACTTAGCTGACCTCTTCATCTACCTCAGAGCAAAGTTTTACTTGCCGTGAAATCGCATCTGAAATATGAAGAGATTTTGATCAATGTATTTCTAAAAAAATAACAGCGGAACTGTACTTAACATGGTTACAGCTATGAAATTGTTAAACTACTCATGAAAAATGTTGACAATATTAAAAAATATTAAAAGAATGTGCAAGGTAAATGCTTATTTTAGTCTTACCTGAATCAGTGATTTCACCACAGTTCGGTGTACTCATCATTACAAATGGCAAATTAAAATCATCATCTGGGCATTTGTTAAAACCCTGCACAAATTTAAAAATTAGTTTCTTATAGGTAGATTTGTAAAGAAGGATTATAGAACCCAGAAAAAAAGTACAGCTAATGTGAAAATAGAATTTTCCATTAATAAATCAACTACCTACAATTTTCAAAGCCCAAGGTATTGGTAATGGCTTTGGAACTCTCCTACTTGCTTCTTACTTCACATTGGCTTTTCATGCTGTTGGTCTTTTGTAGTTTGCTTTAGAGACTACACTGTAGCCAAAGTGGAAGCTTTTGATGACAAGAACTTATTAGCTATTGCACACCTGTACACAGTTGCATGGTAAGGGACGCATTAACCAAAATGATTTTTTTCAAGTCCAGTATTTGACACTTTTTTGCTTTATTCCCAAGAGTACTTCTAAAACACATCTGATTATGCATTAGCATGAAAATGTCATTTTACAAGGTTTTTAAAAGTCACAGACATTCATCTCGTAAATAGTGTAACCCATCTCCTGTCAGAACATCACATTTCAATCTAAACATATTTCATAAGGATGAAAGAATATCTTGTTGAGTTCACATAACTTGGAGCGTAGCGACAGAATATTTCCACTGCACACTTGATCTGGTGGGACCAATAAATCAAAGCCAGTGAGAGTATCCGAGTGGTGTACTTCCCACTTACTGTTCTGAATTACCCACATCAAACATGTATTTATCATGGGTGGTGTACAGTTAAAATACATAGCAGGTGCTGGAGAAAATGATTCTATTCGGCTTTGACAGAAAAAATGTAAAAGTCTTTGAAATTAAAACTTAAGATGTTCCCCCCCAGAACCAATCTTAACAGTTTGCAGAAAAAATTAGTTCAGCGCACAGGCTTTCACGCCTACGTATGCGTGTGCTTTCCAGGACGGAGGTTCAGGACTTTGCTTGGGGACCACCCGGGAGCACCGCTGCCCCCCGCGTTCCCCTGGAAGGGCCCCTGCACCCTTCCACCGCTCTCGCCCCGCCGCCCGCTCGTCAGCCGTCGCCTCCATCGCCACACAACGCAAGGCGGGCAGCAGCACCGTTTACCTGACACAGCCGCGTTGCCCGAGTGCTCGTCTGGGGTTTGACTGCAGACACCTGGCCACCGCTCAGGCGCGGCGGTACGAACAATTTAAACGGTTTTTCTTTTTCCATGGCCTCGGAGAAAAGGGCAGGTCTCAGAGCCAGCACCTCATGACGGACACGCTGACGCCCCGACCTGGCCGGCTGCTGAGGGAGGACAAAAAGGCGGGAAGCGAAAGCGCGCGATCGAGGCGGGAGAGCGAGGCGGCGGAGCAGCGACGCTGAGGAGAGCGCGGTTCTGCGATGGCGTCGCCTAGTGCAGGTCCCAGATCTCGCAGAGCAGGGAGGTCAGTCGGGGGTCCTTCGTCCTCCATGTCACCAGCACCTCGGCGTGGGTGTGGTTGAGGGTGCGCAGTTCCGTCAGGCGCCCGATTAGGCGGGCGAAATGCTGGGGGTCCTCGGGGTGATGGATCTTGGAGTACTTGTAGAGGATGCCTAGGAGCGGCTCCTGCAGCTCTTCTACGTGCCGCTTGTTCCTCAGGAGCGGGCGGTCTGGGGGAGAGCGCAGTTAGCGGGCGGGGGAGCGGCGGGAGCACCCGGGGCCGCTGGGCAGGGGCGCGGCGGGGCGGCGGGAGCACCCGGGGGGCGGCGGGCAGGGGCGCGGCGGGAGCAGCCGGGGCCGCCGGGCGGGCGAGGGGACGGCGGGAGCGCCCGGGGTCGCCGGGCGGAGGCGGGCAGCGCCTGGGGCAAGTGAAAAGCTGGTCGTAACACGCCTAACAGGTAGCCGCCTCCCAGTTTACCTGAAAAAAACACAGTCGTTGCTACCAGCAGGGCGTATTCGGTTTCAGTCACTTTCAGTTCCCCCATGCTTCTGTAGAAGTAAAACAGTGCGGTAATAAACTCCTCGGTTATACCTTAAAAATGAAAGAAAATAATCAGAATGTTATTTCAGTGCAGACACAGGCACTGCCATAATGAATCACCTTTGTCCTAATCTTTTAAGGGTCCACGCTGTTCCATTGCATTAAATAGTTAGCAAACTTCATGATAACAATGTTAATTTCTAAAGTAGTAACAAAAGTTGTATTGGAGTTGTATTGTGGAGCTTTTGATATATATAGCTGATGGCTTTATCCAAGGATATAAGCAAGCATCAATGCCACCTCTTCCTTCCATGAGGCTGCAGCCAGGTGGGGGTTGGTCTCTTCTCCCAAGTAGCAAGCTACAGGACAAGAGTAAATGGCCTCAAGCTGTGCCAGGGAAGGTTTAGGTTGGATATTAGGAAAAATTTCTTCACTGAAAGGGTTGTCAGGCCCTGGCCCAGGCTGCCCAGGGCAGGGGCTGAGTCCCCATCCCTGGAGGTATTTAAAAGATGTGTAGGGACGTGTAGGTATTTAAAAGACAAGTAGAGCGCTTAGGGACATGGTTTAGTGGTGGACTTGGCAGTGTTAGGTTAACAGTTGGACTTGATCTTAAAGTGTTTTCCAACCTGAACGATTCTATGTAATGCCTGTGCATGTAACAAAGCAGCTCAAGGGAGGGGAGAGGGAGAAGAGAAGCAGCAGTGGCCACACCAACAGTGTTGCTCAGTGTGATTAAGAAAGAGGCCAGCAAAGCAAAAGACTCCCAAGTATTTTGATTCTGAGACCTCCATTACCTGTGGTAGTAGTGGAAGTTGGACTCTCTTCATTGTGAGACATTTCCATGGAATACATGTTGGTTTTGTCAAGGTTTTGAATATGACAACATGTCCCATGATCAGAAAGTCTTACATGACCTGGAACAAGAGAGATAACAGTTCCCAGCCAAGCTTAATGTGCCTTTAAGTATTTGTCTGCATCTGCTTTGCAGATAAATACCTGAAAATGAGTGAATTTGTCCCAGACCCATGCAGGCAGAAAAAAATGTTCTTTTTGGCATCCAGCACCAAGTTCATTTGTTGCATTGTTGTTGGTCAATGTCTCTTGTGTTAAACTTGATACAATATCTAATATGTCATTAATGTAGCTAATATTATCCATCCACCCCACAATTTGTGCAAACACTCAAAAATGTTGCACTTTGTTTGGAACCAATGGGAGGAAAACAGAGATACAATTAATTTTTTTTTTTTTGTATGCTCTTTGAAAAAAAAGCCTATAGAAGGTCTGTGGGCATTACCAGTACCATTCGAAGTACCACTATGCTTGAATAGGAAATTATTTGAGATTAAGTGAATTAAAATGACTGGAAGTTGTTTCAAAATGGCAGAACCTCCTACTGGTGTTCATAGAAAGCTTGTTAGTCAAACTTACTGTCACTTGTTGATGGTTGGCATTCACTGATTCTCTGGTTATATATCTGGGCTGAACGCAAAAACATTGCCTCAACTGTTGACCCTTTTAGCAGCGCGATCTGATCTTCACTAGCTAAACTTTCAAATCCTGCAGAGACAGATACATGTTAAGAATCAAGGAAGGCTGTGGCTGCCTTGAAGCCCCTAACATGAGTTGATAAAATGATTTCCAGTATGATTTTCCTTTCCAGTAAAGAATGAATAAATGCCTCTAGTGGAAAAGAGGAGCCATAGTTAAAAGATGCATATACCAAAGATTATTGGGATCTTTCTTGCTAGTTTGCAAGTTAGACCAAAAAAAAAAAAAAAGTGCAGTTGTCAGTGTCCAGTGGTAGACGATTCACAGGAAGATACAAATAAAAATGCTGGGACAAAGCAAGACTTTATAAAAAAAGTCTTCTTAATATTTGATTTATATCACATGGCCTAATACCTTATAAATTTGCTACATTGCTTAGTGACTGTGGATATTCCCCTTATTCATTGATACCTGATCTTTTTAAAAATTGTGTTCATCTTTTGACAAACTCGTGATCTGCATTTATAATGCAAGAGCAAAGGAACTTATTGATTCTTTTCTTAATCCTGATCAAAGATGGATATGTAATGTAAGAAAACAAACAGCTCATCCATTCTTTCAGATCTGTTCCACAGTAGTGCTAAATTACATCAAATACCTGCTTTAGACATGTTGATTGACTTCTGTCAATAAGTTTTACAACTTAGAGTAATGAAAAAATGATCACCCTCCCTGTCAAATGTTATTTTGTCAACTTTACATTGAAATGTAGTGAATTTAGTTGCTTGTTCCCTTGTTCTTTATTAAAGGAAAATATGAATAGAAGCACCAGGTTAGTCCCTTCTGTGCTGCCTTTTCCTTTGAAGGAACATCTGTTTTTTTCTTTGATGACTGTAATAAATTGCAAACTGAACTGGATTTCAGAGAATGTGTTAAAATAGTAATTCACTCAAGATGGTATTTTAAAGTCCGTGTACTTTCAGAAAATGTCTCTACTTCATGTCAGAAATGGAAAAGAAATCTAATCGTAGCAAGCTTTTGAAGTGAATGTTTCTAACTTGTCCTCATGACAAGTAAATGGTAACCCTGATAGTTAGAGTTGGAAGATAAAATAGTCAGTAGAATGAGAGTTTTCTTAAAGCCTCTATTTATCTCGGATTAATGCCTCTTAATAAAAAAAGTTTCTGCCTCTTAAAAAAAAGAAAGTCACACTATTCTGTAACATTTCCCAACGGAAGGAACTTACCTGGAAGTCTTTTTGTGAAATCCACTAACACTTGTACATGCACAACTGCTGTCTCAGAGAGACGGAGAAAACTTTCCTCAGGACTTGCAGTTTCTTGTAGCTGCATGAAAGAGTGTTTAGACATCTGATATAACCAAGATACAGTGCTCAGGATAATAACAACTTAGCAATGCAGGCTGAGTGTTCTGTATACGTACAAACTTCTTTGCTTCCTCAAGGGGAATTGTGTATTTTTGGTGTGCTGCTACAATGTGGTCAAGAAGCTGATGTTCCCCTGGAGTAAGTTCCATCTTCTCTGGGATCTGTTAAAAATAATAAGCCAATCAAGTGACAATGACTTGGGGCAAAAATAAATTATAAAAAGAGATATTTTAAATAGAAGAATATCCCACTTTTCCAGATCTTGTTGTAGATGATACATGCTTACTATTCAGTCCCTCATCTTCCAGTTTTATGTTGCAAAGAAAACTGCTCTTCTGTTTGAAATTCTTCCTTAGTCGCTTTGACTTGCATTGTACTTCAGTCAGCAAACCTGCCAGGCATGGAAGTGTGTATCAATACGTATATTTTCAAATAATTACGATTTGAAAGAATCACTTTTATTATTATAGATAACATGAGTCTTGCATCATAGGGGCCGTCACCTATAAGGAGCTATGCTTCCTAGACAATATGGCAATGTGTTATTCAGTAGGCGAGTTAGTGTTCAGTATCCACCAAAGGCCTGAGTGTTTGCAGTCTTCTTATGTTATCTTGCTTGTGGCTCTGTGACATACAAGCGTGAGAATTTTTCATTAAAAACTATTGTGCATTTTTTATTTATTTATTTTTTTAAACACAAAAGCACATCTGATATGCTTACTGCTGTCCTGTCAAAGTTCAGGATATTTAGCTGTCTCTTGTTAGTACTTTCTTTTTTTTTCTTGTAATGTCTTTGAACAGCAGTTCTCTTAACTTCAAGAGATACTTCCCAAGCATTGGTGGTTTCTGCAGATGAAGATCCTACAAGTGCTACAGACTCCAAAGTTAAATTTTCCTACAGCTAAATGAAGTTTACACCAATACCATTCAGTTCTAATGAGGAGAAGGGATTGACTTTGGAAAATGTTTTATCCGAGTTGATTAGTAAAGTAGCCAGCATGGAAGGAGCACTTACATTCTGCTAGCATTCCCACAGCTTTACACTTCTTCAAGCGACATTCCTGACACTTCCTTCGCATGTACATGTCCATTTCACAATGACCACCGTTCTTGCATCGATATACTGCATTTTTGGTTATGCTACGTCGAAAGAAGCCTACAGACAAGGATCAGGTTATGACTGAAGGAATCTAAGGAGCTTTATTTCATAATGATTTAAAGGTCTTCTCATTTTTTTGTTTGTTTGTTTGTTTTACAATGGAAACATTACCTTGATTTTAAATTTGCTTTTTAACAACATAGTTATGTCTTGTTAGCTCTGACTAATATTAATGGCTGTTTTCCTTACCTGATTAAGACAGCTCCCATATGGCAAATTAAAATATAAGTAGCAAGTAATTATTACTTGGTTGTATTTAATTTTAATAATAAGTAAAATTAATAACACTGAAGTAAATCTATAATAAATGGCCATGACAAAATCAGCACCTGCTTAAACAGACACTATTCTAGTGAATAATCAATGCAAAAATCAGTTGCATGAAATGCTCGTATTAAATACACGCTGTGAAAGCATTTCTTCAAAAAATGCTATAGAAATGTGGATCTGGAGTAAGCGTGTCAGATAAGGGGCTCCTTAGATAAATTACAATCCTCTGTAGAGACGTCAACTTAAAAAATAAGGAAATCTGTTTGCTTAAATCACAGATGTGGAACATTATGTTTAGCAGCGTAGGGCCATGGTCCTGGGTGAGATACAGATCAGCCTGTTCTCTTACCTTTACAGCCTTCGCAGGTAAGTGCATTGTAGTGATAGCCTGAGGCCTTGTCACCACACACAACACACAGCTCCTCCTGTCCCTTCAGTCTCAAAGAGGAGTGGTTTAATCTTGGCCGTTTCAGTCCTTGGTATCCACCGTCGTCAATGTGGGGAGCCATGAAAGGGGGTTTGCTTAATTCACAGTTGCTGATGATACACTGCCCGTCGCTGTACTGAGAGTCCAGGCCATATGTGCTGTATTGGGACTGAGAAGGTTGTGACTGTAATACTGGAGGAGGAATTTGAACTGTTGAGTATTGGCAGTAAGGTGCAGTCTGAAAATCGGTGTCTTGCAGCTGATAGTTGATGTGCTCCGGTAAAACATCTAGATACAGAAGAAAGTGAAAATGAAATAAAAACCTGAAGAATACCTTGACATCAGCTACTTGAAAGTTTTAAAATGTTTTATAGATTAAATATTTAATCATAAATATTAGAGGAACACATTTTCAGAAGGGCAGTCTGATACCTTCTTTTTAAATGTGCTACCTGTGATATTTTTAAGTAAAATCTTAGATGTAGTGATAATGGCTTGGTAACAGTTTGGGCAATGTCATGTGGGTGCCACTGGATTCTTGTTAGTACGTAATTGAATATTACTTGCCAACTGATGATATGGCTGCCTTTTGATTTTATACTTAAAGGTTGTTTTTATTAGTTGTCCACATTACAGAAGAATATTTTCCCATAAGTAAGCGAATTTGTTAATGAGTGAAATGTTTGTTATTGATACATATTTCAGGCATAATTTTGAAGATGTCGCACAACAAGAGTCTGAGAAAGATGGTCCAGAAATTATAGAGTGGTAAAAATTACTGACAGGAGTCTTAAAGTTGAAATTCAGTGGAGTAAAAAGCAGAGGCTTGTTTTATATTTAATATTTTTCCACGTAAAACCCTTTATAGTTAAGAAATTTCATTTTAGCCAAATGTATGTACAGAATTATGAAGAGAGCTTCTTCCTGCCTTTTTTAGAGTTTTAATTTTATCCAACCCCCTTTAAATGTACACAGCTGTACTGAGGAAGGCTTGTGCAATATGCATCATGTTTTGTTCTTCCTTTGGGATTGTTCAAATCTCTGTAAAAACAAATCGGAAAGTTGTTTGGTTTTTTTTTTTTTAAGCAGTTTGGAGGTCTTTTTAATGGTCTTTGGGTACTGCTTTTACTCATCCAGAATCAAATTAGTTATTGCAATTATAGTTCTATAAGATACAGAATAACCATTATGTATTTATAATGTATCTGGAGTACTGTAATAAAACCTGTGTCTTCTTCATGCAAGTCAAAGGGAGACAGCACCAGTAACGTTTATAGGAAATGATCAGTCAGCATAATCACATTGTGTACGAAAATCTGTTGAGCACATGCTAGTATATTGCAATACACTTTCAGTATGGGCTTGATAGTCAAATATGTAGCTTCTAAGAGCTTGTAACGATAAACTAAAATGAAGAAAATAATGGGAATTTCCACAGATGTTCATTTTACTATACTGCTTTTTCATAATATAAAAATTTTGCTTTACTCACCATAATACTGTATGGGCTCAGGAAGGCAATACCCATCAGGTACAGTGACAAATGTGTTTGCCATATTCTGCTCCCAGTTGCACTGTTTCATTCACTTTGCTACGTGATAGACTTTTAAGAAGGCAACCTAGAGAGATGGAAAAGTAAGAGAAACATCATGTGAGAAAGAATTGCTGGGTAGGTTTAGCTACAGAGCTAAGACCAGAAAATTCCAGAATATGAAACAGTTTGCAGATCATAAGAAAATCAGTGGTATGTGTGAAGTCACATAATACTTTCAGTGCGGCTGCAAAACATTTGATTGTCCTAATAGTATGGATTCAGGATAGAGTCCATTCCTAAATTTCCAAGTTATATTTAGAACTGTTTTGCTCCTAATTTTACACAAAACCATTGGGGGAATCAGACTAATCATTGCTAGATTCTCTAGTTCAGAAAGAGATTAAAAGGAGCTTCACTGGATAGAAAAAACTTACTTTCAGAATGAGTCAGGGCATTTGCACTAATGTGGATGTGGTGGATATTCTGTTTCTGCACAAAGATGGGCTTTTAGTGAATTTGCTTCATTCACGTTTTATGCAAATTTGAAGCAAGTAAATATAGGAAAATATCCCAGAAAGGCCAGCATAGAATACCTCTTCTTCCCCACATAAATACTCTTCTGTGCAGTAAAAGTCAGCTTTGCCCCACTTAAGCACTGCCTAATTTACATTAGGTTCCAAATTTAAGAGCCTCTATTCCTTTAAGAGTACAAAGCATCCTGTGAAGACCAAAAACCTCAGTATCCTATAGGATGTATTGCCCTCTGGAGAGCTTTTCTCTGTCCCTTGATTATTGAAGGAGCTCGGGCTCCTGGTTGGGTGCTTTGTTCACCATAACAAAGTGTACTGAGAGCTCACGGTGACACAGTTGGTGCAGAATAGCTATTGTGCTTTGCGTTCAAAACTTATCTTATTTTTCAGTAATTTCACTTTATAGAGAGGTTCTGAGAAAGTGTGTTCTAAAAATTCTTAAATGTCCATAATTCTTATGGACACTAGCATCAGCTGGGTTTAAGTTTACATATGCGTATAGACAATCTCTGGTATTGCTTAGCAATTGAGTGGAAATGGAGTAGCCGTTAGAGAAGTAAGTAGGAAAAATTTTCCTTTCCCCCTTGTCCCTCTGCATGTGGGGAATGTATGAGAGTGTCAGTGGTTAACAGTATGTTGTATCTGATGCCCATTGAGTAAGGGCTTTACAAGACAATTTGCCAGGGAACTGTTCATAGGCTTTCCCTGAGCAGACTGGAAAGACAGAAAACATGAAAAAGGCAAGTAAGTATTTGGAAAGTATAGAAAAATCAAACTCCTATGTGTGCAACAGGATTCTCTGTATATGCCTCTTGGAGAATTTCCAGCAAGTTGGGTTTACAGGTCTTCCTTGAAAGACTCACATGTTGGGCTTTGTGCAATACCTATACCTAGCTACAGCTGAGAAAATGAATATATCATTTCAGGGAATCTGAATTGAAGTCATGTCTTGAAAGACAGGCATCTCTTCCCCCAAAACTGGACATATCTCTGGAACTGAACACTTTCTCTTTGTGTTGTCAGCAGAAGGTGAAAAGATGCAGTGAGGCTGGAATGCTGATTTTTTTGTTATCTCTGCTAGTAAATATTTGTTTGAAAGAGAAGTGACTCACTGAATCATGAGGTCCTTATCAGTTAGATCAATTTGGCCTGGGCAAAGTCTACATTTTTCCCCAAAAATGTGTATTTGCTGAAGAAATGTGTTTCTGGATTCCGGTAGTTTCTTTAAATAAAAATAATACAAGAATAGAAGCTAAAATAGAATTACACTGATCCAGTCTGACAGAAATATTATACTGGGAGTGTGAAGAACATATTACCAAATACAAGATGGTTGTTTGATTAAACATTCTAAATCTTGGAAGCAGACCTTCATTAGGTGAAGTTTCCTCTATTTAGGTATTGTATGAGAATGGATTTGAGGATTTAGCCCCTCTTACTGATTTTTATGGCTAATAAGTTTTCAGTTGCAACCACAGAATTCCCAGCTTAGAATGAGACTTTGTAAATTGAAGCTCTTAAATTAAGAGAATGTTATAACAGTATTAGTAGTAAATCCAGTGGTTATTTGAGGAATGCTATACTGTCTTGAAATGAGACTTAATGGTCATGCCTGTGCATGAATGTTAACTGTTTCATTTTCTGACACTTGAGAAGTTAGCGTTAACAAGCTTGTTCTTCTGATCTAAAATAGCATTGGGCTTTTTAAAACAAAAAATATAAAGAACAGAAAAGATATGTAAGGAAGGAACTTAATTTTCTAGGACAGGAAAGTTTTGATTATTTATAAGATGTCATAGTCAGGTGTTACAACCTTTCCCTCACTCTTTATATATGAGTCAGTCAGCTTCAGTAGGGAAGCCTCCTCCAGACTTTAGGAGTTGCTGAAATTCGTGATGCATTATATGCTGGTCTCTCAGAAGTTCAGTAGCCATCCCTAATCTCTCACACCTCACTGGGAGTGAACCATGACCTAAAGGACACTTCTTCAGCCCACACATACATTCATTAACCCTTTGCCATGCAGGCAAGTAAATTCTGCATGCACACAAAGCTTAGCTACATGCTGTGAAGCTGTGGAATCCTTGACAGAAGGTAGCATACATGCCCAGTTGTCATTTTCAAAACATAATCACTTGGACAAGTTGAAATAAGATTGGAGTAAAAGCTTTGGGTGTTTGGGGCAGTTATAGTCATGCCGTTCCCAAACCAAAAAATTTTGTGCCCATTTTTCTCTTTTCTGTGTACTCAAAATATAGCCATACGTTTTGTGTAAGTGTGCTTTAAAAAGGAAGCAAAAAAAAAAAAGGAATATATTCCCAGAGATGATGCATAAAGGTCTTTAGCCTAAAAAGTGGAAATAACAGAAAACAAAAGATGAATTTTCTAATAACTTGTTTCGTAGTATCACAAGCAGTAACAGATAGGATGAAAGTCTTTAGTCAGACATACTGACCTGAAAGAAAATGTCATCTGCATAAAGGCACATGCTGTTCCCTGCTTTTCCTTCTTCTCAGTTACTTCTGAGGTGATGTTTCTGCTGGGTATTTTCACATGTGAAATCCTGGTTATTTGCAGGGGCGTGTGTTTGTTTGTGTGTTTTTAATTTTAAAAGCCTCTACAAGTGGGAGAATAGAATTTTTTTTTTTTGTCAGAAGATGTGACCTAGAATCTAGGCTGCTTAAGCACATTTGAAAATGTTGCACTTTTACAGGCTTAGTTTTAACAGTAATCAGTCTTCTGAACTAATAACATTCAATATAAACTGGAATGTATGTTGATTCGAGGGTATGGTTATCCATCTAATACAGAAATTCAGCAACATTCAGTTATTAGTCCTAACTGAAAGACTTTTCAATTTGTCAAAGGTGGAAGCCATTAAAGAAAAAGAAAAAAAGCCATTAATTGATAAAAGTAAAGTGGAATCACAAACCAGTCACTTAACAGAATGTACACATTCAGACTAGAAGACAAGCTGTCCGTCTATTGTTATTTATGGTGAAAGACGTTGTTTTTATCATTTTTATTGCTATGAAATACCATATCATAAAGTAACATCATCAACTTATATTATTAAATTTATTAAGATGCAAAACATACTTCTTGTAGAAGAGGCTCCAGGGAGCTCTTTAAGAGATATGTATTGACAGTACTTCAACTGCTATTGTAAATATTTTGACAGTTGAGTCATAGGAAAATTTCTTGTTTACAGGGAATTTTAGGAACTCAAACTGAAGGTCTTCAACATTTATTTAACATACCTTGTGGCATGTTAATGGTCATGTAGTGGAACTAGATAGCTCATTTCAATCTCGGTGTTAATCACTTTTATTTCTTCTGGAAAGCATAGCTTAATTTTTTAATTCATGAAATTTAAACTGAAAACTGAAAAAAATTTTAACTGAGCACAATCAGTGGCAACTATGTGCAATGCCAAGTGATATATTCCGTTTGACTCAAGCAATTCTGTAATCACTGATTACTGTAATTAAAGAATGATTTTGCAGGGGAATTTGTAGGATCACTTGATTGATCCTGTATGCAGCTTATATCCATTATTAAGGTTTTATCTGTTTCTCCCGGTTTTAATGTGCCAAGAAGCTCCCCAAAGCTGCTGTTTGAAGAAATCCCACTTCTCATTAAATGTGTTCCTTCCTTGTCCTATAATAACCATAATAGGAATTGGCTTATTTCACTAATGGGCTGTGTTGCAATTATCTTGAAATCTTCCTTTGGAATTTTTACCCTATGAATAATTATTTCAAAGTTATAAATTTTATACATTGTAAAATAAGAGGTTAGAGGTTGTTTGAAACTTACAGTTTTCCAGGTACTTTGGGGAAGGGAAACAAATAATTGAATTTAAAAGTCATTTTACTTCACTCTGTATGTCAAATGAAGTACTGTTGGAACAAATTCTTGGCAGTAAGATATCAAATTTAAAAGTGTATGGTTTCTATTTTCATTTAGTCAAACGTTTAAAAAGAAAGGGGAAAAAAAAAGGAAAAAGAAGAAAAAAGCCCAATGCCTGCAATATTTTCACATGGCAAATTCATTTATGGCTGGAGCAACAATTTATAATCCCAGAGCATTCGGAGAAGTAAATGAAATACTTACGGTAGGTCCAGAGAGTTTCTTGCTTCCAGAGTTGAGTCCGCTGCGCTGTAGCGCTGATCTAGCTCTGAGTCCAGCTGGAGCAAACTGGGCCTTTTCCCTATTTATCAGTTTCTGTGCACACACTAGGCTCCAGACACTCCGCAGAGCAATGCTGTGGCTCTGAGACACAAACTTCCCACACAGCCTTTTCTGGGGTCGAAGCAAGGGCAGCTGCAAGTCCACATAAATCAAATAATAACTGGGTCATCAGGGACAGAAGCCATGAGGACCCTCACGTCACTGTTTCCCAGAGTTCTCCCTGTCCAATTACTAAATATTCTGCTTTCTTGGTAGAATTTAAAATTCTCCCATTTTGATTGCTTAACGTTGACATGTGTGAGTGTTAATGGATAATGGTCGCTTCCTGGGCAGAAAAAATATTGCAGTAGTATTATTTGGAGATATCTACATGACATAAGAATTGAATTTGGAAACACTTGATGAGGCCAGTACCTCCAAACACAAACCACTTACCTTGTTCTCCCTATTCTAATTCTCACATGTTGCTGCAGCACAGACAGGGCTCACGCCTGCCCCCATAACAGAAAATGATTGTTAACAACTTTTGTTGCCACTAATTCTGCAAAATTTGACTCTTAAAAACCCAAGTATTTCCATTATTAATGATGTCTAATAAATTAATCATTACAGTTTAAGGTTTTCATCATTTCCTAGACACAAGATGTGATCTTTTGGATAGGGCATTTTCTTGTTAGGTATCCTGTCATTACACGTGCTCCTTAACCTGATGCACAGCAGGCTGCAAACATACTAACTCCAGAAGGAGGTCACTTTTCTTCTGTGTAAGAGCAATTCTCAATTTACTTCAGGAAAAAATGGTTCTGTTGTATACTTCATGGAATTAGATGACAAAGGGAAAAACTAATTTCCTATTGGTTATCATACTGCAAAGTCACTTAAAATAGTCTTTAGGGACAATAGGTTTTCATGGATCTGTGGCACAATACACAGCAAACTGACATTACCCTTCAAAGGAGAGTCATATATGTGTTCCATAGGCTCCAGGGAAGAGCATGCAATTTATTTCCATATGGTGTGGCACCATTTAGGAATTCGTTGGTCTTTGGAGGTGGAATGGTTGAGTCTGGCTTTCAAGAACAAGAAGATTGACTCACAGATGTTATTTGAGCATCTTGTGGGATTTTTTGAGCTTTCAAATGCTCTGCATTGATTATGTGTGCTGTTCAAACGTACCTAGGGGACGTGGGTATTTAAAGCCTGTTGACTTTGGGAAACTTAAGTCTGAAGCCCAGGTTTTTAGAAGGTATCTGATCCCCATTCTGTTCGGTGTTATAAAAGCTAGTGGATTCAGAATAAATTCAATTTCTAAAATAAGTATATAAGAACCTAAAACTTAGTTGTAGTAGAAATTAACTGCAGTGCCACATTAAGTATTAGTCCGTGGTCATTTGCTCCAACCCACAAGCTATTTTCATAGCTATGGTAATAAAAATATTTTGCATAGTCATGCAGTGATTCAGACCAGGTGACTGGTCTGTGTTAAATATATGTATTTACATTATTTTAACAGATCGCTTCTCCTATTCAAAGCTTAGTGTGACAATAAAAACGGGAGACCTGAGAGCCCACTTGAGTCGCATAAGAACTGCTGCAAAGAAGAGGAAAATAAAGTGTTTTCTATGCTTGTAAAGAATCAAGAAATAAAAAGCTTATTTAGGAGTAAGGAGGATTTAAGTTAGATACTAGAGAAAGCAATTACAGTGGTAAAAATAGCACTGGAATAAGTTGCCTGTACAATCTTCATCACTGGATGTTTTGAAGATCAGTTTGGGCTACCCGATAGAACTTACGAGTTGTTCTCTCTGAGTTATTTTGATCTGTAAAGGAGGAGAAAGGACTTTTGAGATCTCTTCCAGCTCTGTTTTCTGTTATTTTTCCTTACATTCATCAATTTTGTGAAACACTGATAAAAGTCTCTGATCAGTAACATGCCCAGTGCCATTTTAATGGGCAAAGGAAATAATCATATACTTCAAGCATGCTTTAGAGGTGAGTAAACAAAATGTTACTCGTAGATACGGCCTGAAAATATTAGCTGAACAAGCTCCTGTCATCAGGAGCCAAAATCTAGAAGTGCCACTGAAGTGGAGAATAAGGGACACGCATGATCGCCGTAGAAAATCAGATCTGATGACATTGGTCTGACCTGAACACGTTGCGTTGCACCGCTTTTGCAGCCTCATTTCCATCATTAGTGTAGAGTGTGACCTTCTGTGCTGTCTAATCTACATAGAAAGTCTGCATTTATGCAGTTAGGTCTAAGAATTTGATGAGTGCTGAAACTGCAGATCAAGAAAGAGCTTCCCTAGATCGATACCTGTTAAGAGAATTCTTTTTCAAGCTAAGCAGAATTCCTTGTTCATCTGAACTAGAGATTCTAGATCTCTCTAACTTGTTTGGTATCTGAATAGTTAAAGGAAATCATATCTACTCCAGCTGGATCTTCTCTACATAACTGACCCGTTCGGCTTGATCTGGTATTGGATTGTTTACGTAACTTCAGTAATTAACCACTATCGGCCTCATTAATGAAACATAAACCACCTCTTCTGCTCATTTATAAAGCATTTGTCAAACAAAACTTAAACAAAGGGCAGAATCTCAGCAAAGTAACAGTCTTCAAAAGCTACTGAGACTCTGACTACAAGTCATTACGGTCACTTTGTTGTTGTTTTTCAGTAAAAATGGAACAGAAGTGATGGCATTGTCTATTGCTTTTGGCTAACTTTTCACGAAAACATCTGAGATCTGTCACATGAGGGCAATGATGCCTGGACAACTATTTTGGCCATTTCAGTACAAAATCCTGATGTTCCAGCTCATTACTGTAAATCATTAAATGATGAAAGCAAGAGTCAAATACTAAACAATTGGGAGCCTTTGGAAAACTAATTGCTAATTACAGTAATTGTTGTTATATGTGAGTTAAAGGTTATATTGAAATACAGATTATTTCATTACAGGATTAAGTCTCTCCTGTTAGTAAACCCTTTGGAACAATATTAAAGAAAGCTGAGTATTAAAAATACAGTTTATGTATTAAAGTGATCTAGCTTAATCTTTACCTATTTTTTTTAGAGAAATAAAATGGTTTAGAGGTATAAAATACACTGGCAGACAAATACATGGCAAAAATTTTGTGTTCTGAGAGTCACTTGCATTTACAATTTAAGGAACTCAGGAAAAAACTGCAAGCTTTCTGTTCACCCTCTCTTCTGGATTATTTATTAATCTTCAAAAGGTGCAGTGGTTCTGGCACTGTTAGGATTTTCTGCATGGCATGGATGAACCTCAGCCCTGGGTGAGAAACTGCACAAAGCCTCACGACTAACATTTTTGCAGGTCGGTGTTATCTTGCACTCCTGACTCTCACCAGAGAGAAAGATTTAATTTGAATAGGATGTGTATCTGTTGTATGTGGTGGTTTTGAGTATTGGATCACATGTTCCAAGATGGTATCAGGTCCAGAAGCTACAGTAGTAGGAAATTGTCCCTCGTTGTATTCAGCACATTCACCAACAATTTGGGTGCAAAACTTGAGGATGGGCAAAGGAAGCCTGCGTGGGCCAGGTACTAAACTGTGTATAGGCATCAGGTACGAAGAAGGTTGCAAAGAACAGAAGAGGCATGGGATCGTCTGTCAAAGATGACTTGGCTGGGTTTATGTTGTTATTTGCCTAAAATGTGATTAACCTAGAATTTTGAGAAACATGTGCTTGTTTTGTTGTCATTATTTGCCTGTTTTGCCCGCAGCAGGGAGAGAACCTTGGTTGGGTCACTTGAAACTTAAGAATGTGAGTGTAGTAGGTCAGGGACTATCCTTTTCTGCATACATGGCCTCCGTTGGATGGGGCCCCAGCCAGACTGCAGTGCTTAAGATCCAATGTAATACTTCTAATGATGAAACAAAGCATTAAAAAAAAAAAAAAAATGCTACTTGTACTACAAGTTCACCCAATACTTCCCCCCCCTTCTGTAGCTTTTAAACATGTACTCATTTTTGTAGCTTCAAGCAACAAGGTTTGTGTGTCATTTCCTTTGAGCACTGGTTTGCAAAACTTTTATCTTTGCTACATGTAGCTTTTTAAAGCAGTACAGTTATTTGCAAAAATTAAAGAAAAATAGTCTTTACAGAGCAAAACTATATGTTTCAGCAGAGGAATGAGGAGTGAGACTAGGCAGGGAAATTTCATCAGGCAGCACCTTTCAACCTGAATTTATATAGTGTTCAGATATGAAATTATTCAACTATTCCCCCAAAAGGGGTGGCAGGGGGATCTATACGGTGAACAGGTCCCATTAAGCATTGTAGAGCATGTGTTCATTCAGTGGGTTTAGCGTTAGATAATATAAATACTCTTCTGCTTTGCATCAAATGTATCAGACAAATCATCATAGTCAAATTAGAAGAGAAATAACTCAGGAGAAGATGAAAGTCCTCATTAAGTTCCTAAATGCTTTCATGGGATGAAATAATGGGAGACCATATCAGACCAGAGAGGAAAACCAATTTTGGTCTTTTTAAGACTGATTTTTGTTCTTAATCATGAAGCTGTTGGTTAGTTTCACTATGTATTTGCTTACAGGCTTTTCGCAAATCTTGAAGAGCTAAACACTTGACTTATGTTGAATTTTAATGAAGGAGCCAAACTGCTTAAAACTTGCTTGAGAATCTCAAGACAGCCTACAAAATGTTCCTGTTCCTTCTGTGCATTCTCTTGAGCTTGGTACGCAGGGCAGTGCCACTGCCTTAAGGTAGAATAGGTACTAATAAGCCCATCTATTCAACACTAACAAAATGTATGGGTATCTTTACATCTTCACCTTTCAATACCCTGTGCCACATCTGTGTGTTTCCCCGTGGCAGGAAGACCAAGATTTGTCAATAAAATGCTCCAGTGCATTGATATTCAGCAAGGCACAATGTGGAAGAAAGTAAAGATAGCAACTAAAGCTGGATTACAATCTCCTGCAATGATCTCAGAATTGATAGTTCATAGAGAATACTTGTAAATGTAACTTTAAGCACTGAGGTTCTTAAATGACTGTACTTCTTTGTAGGTACAGCAAAGAGAAGCCAAGTCCTGGGCCCGATTTCCATAAAGCAGAATATCTTGACACTCTGTATTAAGCATTACAAAATAATTATTGTGGAATCCCTTGGTCAGCATTTTATCAGCAGTGCAGTCTTGCTGCTGAGAGACTGAAATAGCTGGATATATCCATTTGTCAATGATAATGTTTTCCCTTCTTTCCAGCCTGGATTCCATCTTAAGGACATTTGTTTTAATAGTAAAAGGAATATTAGACTCATAAATGTAAATGCTGTGGTGCAAGGGGTGACTCTTCAAGATTTATCAAAGCAGGATAATTAAGATGAACAATAAGACCGAGTTTCTTGGTAATAACTTTTGTCACAGAACAACTCTGTTTTATGCAACAGTAATCCACCTTGAAGGATAGGCTGGGAAGGGCAAGAGAGGATTCACTTGGCCTCCTGGTCTGTGAGTCTCTGTGCCTCAGATTCTGTTGAGGGCAATACCAGTGAAACTGTGACGGTAGCTGATGATTGTGTTAACACCATCACTTAATTTTGAAAGCAAGCAGTCAAAAAGTGTTGGGATGTGTGGTATGAGAGAGAAGCCTGTTTTGCTTTTTAAACAAGCTGCAGCTGCTGAAATATTTGGCTGTTGGACACTCAAGGAAGGACTTGTAGTGGAAATGAGCAATGCACATTCAGCCTTTGAAAAGCTAACGTCTGCTGCTTTACTATGTGAGACTTGCACTTGCAGAGACTCGGCCAAAATTTTTCAAACTGTGCTGACCATGCTTATAGTTAACATGATTTTACCTGAAACCCAAGAATTTTCCTAGAAATTTGCCCTTTATTCTTTTGTCTACTTCCAGCATTTAGATGCCACTCAATCTGTCACAGATGTTGCCATTTTCTACCGGTCAATTCCTCTGTGCATTCTTATCCATCATTTACTCCGCTGCCCGTTTCTGGATAAGTCACGGGCATTACCTGCTGCACGTTGGTTTAACATCCTCAGTGCCGATGCCTGAACTCGTCCCGGATTTACAGATAGTGTGTTGTGCTCAGGCTTCTGTGCTATGCCTGTCACCAGTCTCTTTAATTACTTCTGTGCTTTTGGTCTGTCTGGATTTCTTTCCTTTTTTATTTCCCTACTGTGAGCAAGAACCTCCTCAGCTGTACTCAGAAATGCAATGTATTTATTCCATCACAGAAATACTATTTATGATTTTTCAAAGATGGCCTAGAAATGGTTTTGGTTCTGTGGCAGCTTTGGTGTTTTGGAGAGCCTCAATATGCTTCTATCTAGCATATACTTTTCCTGCTAGAACAAATCCATGTTCTGTTTGACAAAATACAGCCATGTGGTTAAGAGTTATTAAAAGCATTAAAGCATTAACCTCTTGTAACCTCATTTTTCACTTTGTACACATACATAAGTGTTTAATCGAATTGAAGTTAAACACTAAAAAGTTTGAGAGGCCAAATTTATACATTCTCTTCAGTTTACACAGAATTGATGTGATAAGCCAAAGGAATAAGACACCACTACTCAGAAAATGCTCATCCGTTGATTTGTTTAAGCTCTGTTGCTACATACTAGAAGTTTTGGTGACAAGCATTCCCAGCATTTAAATCAAGGAGCTTTGTCCTACTGGGATCCGATCTGTGTCCTGGCGCCACACTAGCTTATTCTACTGTCCTTTGGAAGTTGAACAAATGATTCTGTGTCAAAAGATCTGCTGGAGAGGGGGCGAGCCACATCCGTGAGCGAGAACACAAGACTGAGCGCTGGGTGGTGGTAGTTCCGTGGACTCCCGTGTTCTTCTCGTTCTGTAATTTTATTTCAGGCAGACAGAATCCCACAGAGGGACTGCACCGAGCCTGAAATGGAAGTCTGATAGAGCAGTGCTGGCCCTCGTCTCCCTTGCTTGTCTCTACTTGGCATGAAAGGCCAGGATATCATCTCTGAAGCCAGGGAGAAGTGACTATTAAATCATAAGTACAAACACAAGGAAGAGAACAGGCCAGGGGTTCAGACGTACAATCCCGGTGCAGCTTCTGCTGAGGTGTAATGATGCTTGGCGCTGCACAAGCAGGTTGTTCCTTTAGCTGACTGCCTAGCAGATGTGAATCAGAGTTTCCAGTGCTGCATTTCTAAATGGCTTATCGACTGCCTCCCTGCTGTAGAGCTGAATTAAGTGGAACCTTAGAGACTGAATGTTTGATTTCACAGAACTTCCTTATGTTGAATAAGGTAAAAACCGGGAAGACGCTGATCTGGTACACATCTACTCCAGGTAGCTGTATCAGGCCTACTCCCTGCGGCTGCTCAAAGGCTCTGCAAAAATGGATGCGCTGGCAGAGGCTTTAAGGGCAGCCATGGAGTTGGGAGCGTGGGCAGAGTGAAGCAACCGCAGGCGCGGAGCGGCCGAGCTGGGGTCGCTTGAGGACAGAACAGTGGGGCCGGGCAGGGGAGCAGGGGACCCGAGCGCTGACTGCAACTTAGGAGGGGGTCACCTCTGTCTCAGGGCAATCTTTTGCCAACTTGTTCCATAACCGGCATGGTAAATACAGTAATATTTGCCACTTTTCCAAAATGAATCGCCCATTATGAAAAAGGAATTCCGATAACAAGTTGTCTTAACTTCTTGGTATGCTCTAATAAGAAGAAAAATAAGGAAGGACCAGAAGTTAAAATATGCGATAAAGCATGGTCTAAACCTTCAGTTCCACACAAGTTGCTATAAAGCAGCGTTACCTTTCCCAAATTTGCAAAATATATCTACTTTACTTTACTAATTAATCTGATTCTGATGAAATACTCCAAATGCAGCTGCTTATTCTCTTCTGGATTGTATGAATAAAATGATCTTATTCAGCAGTTCTGCACTAGGCTTGATTATCTCCAGGATCATAAAGAAACTTTGATAAAGCATCCTGGATTTTTCTTATGCGTCTGTTTGAAAGGGGATTTAAACTTGAAAGATGACTCGAGTCAAAGGGAGTCCTGTTAAAACATTATTGTTGAAAACCTTATTAGCGAAGTTGGTAATACTAAATAAAGCCACAAAGTTAAGCAAAGCATCAAGGACATCACAGATCACTAACAGTAGCTTTAGTTAGCAAATAAATATCAAAGCAGCAAGTCAGCATTACAAAGCTTGTTATTTTAACTTGAGTAGAGGATGTTTACTGTTAAAAGGGACAAACAAGAATATTAGATAAGATGACAGCTCAACAGATCTCAGCCCAGAATTTATCACGGACTGTTTAAGGGAGTATTTAAAAAGATAACCAGAGCCCCCTCGGGTCAAGGGTAGGTGCCCTTCTGCAAACAGACTGCACCACACAGAGCGGCGTTCATTTGAGCCAGAGGCTTTCCACCTGGGCTCCCCCTCAAAGGGCCGTGTCGTGGCAGACTCGCGGGCCCTCACGCCTGAGAACACGCACCCGCGGGAGCCGCGTGCGGGGCGCAGCTGTAAAGAATAAACGCACGGTAGAAGGGTGAAGATGTTCGCCCGATGTGGATTGCTTTGCGATGCTGCTTCCCGAGGGAGCGTGGTGTCCCCTGCTGCCCAAAGCAGCCAAAAAAAAAAACCAAACAAAAAAAAAAAAACAAAACAAAAGCACCAGGGCTTTGAATTTTCCCGGTGAAACGGCGCCGCCGCCGCCTGCCGGGGGCGCGCCCCCCCCCCCCCGCCGCCAGGGGGCGCTCTCTCCCGCGCTCTCTCCGGCGAGGGCGCCCTCTGGCGGCCGTGGCTCAGGCGGCGCTTGGCCCCCGCGCGCCATCCGAGCGGCGCTCGCGCTCCGGCCCGCGCCTGCGCACGCGCGGCGGCGGCGGCGTCTGCCCGCGCCCGGTGGCGGCGGCGAGGGGCTGCGCCGCCGGGCATGGGCCCGCGGCGGCGGTGAGGAGCGCTGCTCGCCTCGGCGCCCGCCATGAGCTGCACCATCGAGAAGATCCTTACGGACGCGAAGACGCTGCTGGAGCGGCTGAAGGAGCACGACACGGCAGCCGAGTCGCTCATCGACCAGTCGGCCGTCCTGCACCAGCGGGTGGCCGCCATGAGAGAGGCGGGCGCGGCGTGGGCCGAGAAGGTGAGAGCGGGCGCGGCGAGCGGGCGGGAGGGCGGGCGGCGGGGCGGCCGGACCGACAGCCGTGTCTCCGCAGGGCCGGGGCGCCGCGGCGGAGCGGGCCGAGCCGCCTCGGCTGCGGCCGCATGTGCTGCTGCCCCAGGAGAACACGCAGATCCGCGACCTGCAGCAGGAGAACAGGGGTGAGCCGCCGGCCGGGGCGGGGGAGGGCTGCGGGGGGACCCCGCGGGCCGGGGGGGGGGGGGGATCGGGGGTGCTGTGCAGGGGGTGCCTGCGCCCTCCGTGGCCCCGGCGGGAGGGGGCTTCTCCATGGGACCCGGGAGAGCAGCTCTTCTGCCTCCTGTCAGCCTCGCTGGCCGCCTCGGTGGCTGCCGGCCTCGGGGTGGCTTCTTGGCTAACCGAGGGGTGCGGGCAGCCAGCTGCCCCGGGCCGGGGTCCCAGGACCGCGCTGTCGAGGGGTGGCTCGAATCAAGCGAGCAGCCGGTACCGAGTACCCCTGGGCGTCTGCTGCCACTGCTGTGAAAAAGTGCTTGTAGCTTGTGGCAGTGACATACTGTATTTTGCAGAGCTGTGGATCTCGCTGGAGGAGCACCAAGATGCGTTAGAGCTTATCATGAGCAAATACAGAAAGCAGATGTTACAGCTTTTGCAAGGGAGAAAAGGTGAAGATGCAGAACCAGTCTTGAAAGTTCATCAGGCTAATTCCTTGGTAAGATGGGATGGGGACAGAAGAGGGCTCAAGACCCTTCTTCCCTGTCTCTTGCTTGCTTTCATACAACCTGTGTTTCCAATCATGGAAGGTCTGTGCTCCAAAATACATTTTCTGAAACTCTTGTCTCTCTTTGCTGGTACTTTTTTCTCTATTCCTTTTACAGCACACAGGTTGTAGCAGGTATCACAGATGACCCTGAAAAGTATATCCCTTTCATGGCCCAGATGAAGGCTTGTTCTTTATGCACTAGGTGGTAAATTCCCTAGGTTAAGCTTAATGCACATGATTCTCTACAGTAAAATCCAAGCCATCACAGTTGTTATTGTTCCTGTTCAGTAACTGTAACAAAGGGAGAAGAACGTCCTAAATCTCTTGTGAGCTGCTGTATGTTTAATTAAGAAATCATTGCTCCCAAATGCTTTTAAATTCGGATACTCTGTGCCATGGCCTAACAGTGTCCCTTTGTCCATGTTGGGTGCAGTGACTTCAGAACTCTAAGGTGTGGCTACTGATAACTGCTGCCTGTTTTACGTTTAGGTGTCTAATAACAATATAATAACATTAAGGCTTATGAATTAAGTTAGGTTGTTAAAACGCATTTTGATGTGATTAGAGAACAGCAAGCTGATTCAACCTAGTGACGTCTCGTGTCTTGTGGTTTTTTAATTGGAATTGGAGCCAGCCTAACTCTTTGCACATACCTCTCTGCACTGATGTAGCAACTCATTAGTTCTCTGTTTTGTGTTGCTTAAGTCATCTGAAGTTAAGTAGTGTAGCAATGTCTTGCTTCCAGTGCTTGCTTGGGTTTAACTGCTCTGTTTATTGAGACTGAACATTTGAACAAAACTTCTAACATTATTCTCTGGCACTGCTTTTGCTCCTTTTTAATGGCATGGAAATGCAAAGCTGAAGAGACTCCAGAGGAACCTTTGATGGAATGTACCTAGACTATCTCAATATCTAGGCAAAATCTTCTGTACTTCCGATTAAGTCCATGAGTTTTTTCCTGCCCACCACTTGGAGAATAGTAACAACCTTTTAATATCTTTTAAAAACCTATATTCTTATTCTAACCATCTTTCTGTTTAGAAAAAAACGCCATTCTTTCGTCCCAGATTAAGTTATCTAATTTTTTATTGTTACTCCAGCTCTCTTCTAGATGCTCTAATTTGTTTACATATTTTCTGAACAATGGAATTCAAAACTGAATTCTCTGCGCTGGTGATACGTTTATCTTCCAGAGGCAGTAGAATAACTACTGACACTTAGAGAAAAGAAACTCAACCCTATAACATTATCTGATGTTCCCCAAAGTGCTTATATTTTTACGTTATGTTAAAATGCTTCAAAAGCTTCCAGATTCTTGTCTTGCTACTTGTTGCCCATTACTGACATTTTTGTGTTTGCACATTTGAGTTCCTCCCTAAATACTGTATTTTGAAATGGAACGCTCTTCAAACAGGAACTGTTGCTACATTACATGTTGGAATTTTTCAGTGTTCATTATATGTGCGTTTCTGAGCTTCAACAAAATGCATCTTTCAAAGGATTAGAGCTGTATCTAGACCGACTGTAAAAACTGCCTCAGGAAGCTGTGCTCTTATTTATTTTAGTTTCCTTGCTTGGCTTCCTTCTGAGATGAGGCTGTTTACTTCACACTGTTACTTAGTCTTGAAATCTCGTTTGCTTTTATATTTGGTGTTCTTACAAATTCATAATCAGGCTTTTCTAATAAAGCAGTATGAAATTTGCTGCATACTAATCATATTCACATGAACCTGAATCTGTTGTCTCGGTCCTTGTCACACTTGAAATTATTTCCGTCTTAGTAAGTAAGGGTGCCTTGTCTTGCTGACTGATGTAATTCTGTTCACTGTTTTCATTGATGACTCATGATCATGGACAATCAGGTCCATGTTTTCATCTGTAAATATTATACAAGTTAGAAAGGATTGCAGGTGCTGGGGAGGAAAGGGTTAACATTCAAAAGAGGAAAATAATCCAAAATCAAGATAATGAAAGTAATTGATTTAGAAGGGATAAAGTATTACTGCTGCTTTTGCCTGAACATATTGACTATACTACTTTTATGTCTTTCAGGAAATTGAAAGTCAAATAGACAGAATATGTGAGATGGGAGAGGTGATGAGAAAAGCTATTCAAGTCGATGATGATCAGTTCTTTAAAGTTCAGGAGAAACTAGCTCAGTTGGAGGTAAGAACAGCTACAATTGCTAAGGATAGATCAAGCTTTGGGAGTCTCTAGACTTAGTCTGGACTTTCTACATTTGTATGTGTCAACGATTTCTAACAATCAAAAATTTGGGGGTGGGATCAGGAAATGCGGAACATGATCTGTTTATTTTCAAGTTCTTGATGTTTGTATTACATATATGAAGCCGGGGCAAAAGATAAGCTTTAAATGATGTGGTTCTCTTCTTGCTAGCACTGTATTAATGCTTACGTTACAAAATGAGTGTTTTCTTTAGCTGTGAAGGAGTGGGGCTATTTAAAGATTATCGTCCTTTAATTGTGAATTAGCTCATTTCTATTTCAGCAAAAATATTGATTTTGCAGCTTGAAAACAAAGAGCTGCGTGAACTATTGTCAATCAGCAAAGAATCTTTTGAGGTGGGGAGAGAAGATCTGCCTGACTGTGAAGCTTAGGTCACAAAATAACCTTATCTCCAAATCTTGACTTCAGAGACTATTATGAAACTACCCTACAAGGATGGGTTTTGATTTGTTCTTTCAGGTGTTTCCTTGTATGTTTGTTTTATCTTTCAAAATGTGTGGGCTGTTTTCTCTGCATTTTTCTGAAATTACATACTCTTGATGGCAAAGGCTTGCATTGCTGCGCCGTCTTAGTAATTGCAGCATACAGATGCTTAACAATGAAGTATTTATGATGTGTACTCCCTTGTGATTGTTTATTTCCTCTCTCGTGTGTTATTTTTATGAGCTTTAGGTAATAATTCCAACTGTGCAGATGGCACTTAAATCCACCTTGTCAGTAGCTAGAGAACATAATACGGGTTGTGATTTTTTTTATTTGATAGAAGGAATGAGATTATTCAAAAACTACATTGTAAATGGTAGGTACACATTTTGCTCTGCCTGTGCAAAGCAGGCACGCAGAGCTTTTGTTGTGCTTTGAAGAGCTAACACTCAGTGTTTGCCTGGGTTAACATTGTTACTTGGACAACTGCTCAGAAGCAGATCAAGAGAACAGCAGATAGCCAACAGAGCACTTTAAGTAGCGACTCATATAAGGAGCATACTTTACCTTGATTTAGGGGTGAAAATCAGAGTGGGTGACGCTTTCTGACACCTGTGCATTTTTGAAGGACGTTGCGTATCTGACTAATTTTTTTTTACGGGTAGACCTGTTCCCGGCTTTACCAATGCTCCAAGGTATGTGGATACTGGCTAGCTCTGATCTGAAGGCGGTGCACGCAAACCCCGCACAGAACACAGCGCTTTCAGATCAAAGCTCTTTGGCCTCCCACCACTTTGGACTTCAGGAAGAGTGAGCTGAGGTCTGCCTCAGAACTAAACCAAAACCAACCGCATAGACATGTTTTTAACGTTACATCGCAGGTAAGTCTAGTGACAGATGTTACATAGTTATTGCAGAATCCTATATTGAGTGAAATTAGAGTTGCGGTGTTGTAGGAATTTATCAATATTGTGATATTTTAATGACATTTTTATATGAAGATTTCTGTCTTTCGTACCTGTGATCAAAGAATAATCCTCCAAGAACAATAAACATCTCATTTCCAATATTAGTTTAAATTTTTATGCCACTTTTTCCCAAGTGAGAATTTTAATAGATGCAGAAGGTGATTTCCGTTCCTGTGCTTATTAAGAGACGTTTTCTTGCAACCATTTGGAATATCCAGCAAGATTGTTTGGTAGATACAAGGGATTTCTGTACAGGAGTATTCTTGTATACAATCCGTTTCTATTAGGAATTGTTTAAGAGGGAATAAAAAAACCCAGTGGGCAGTATTTTCTCAAGCGTATTCTGTTTTGTGAATCCTGGGGATAACTCCGTCTGTTCTGCGTGTACCCAAGCCTTTCACACCCCTCTAAGTTTTACCTTGCCTGAATGAAATATTACAATGACCAAAAATGTTGCATTTTCTCTCTTTTAAATGAACATCATCTGAAATGCCTGTGACGATGCATTTTTACCTACATTGTCTTAGTGTAGGTTAACGTTCTTCTAATTGCCTAGTTGTGCAGCCTGAAAAACTGGAAACTAAATAGCAGTTGCTTTGACTAATGAGTGAGTTTATTATTAATTAGTAGTGGGCCATAATTAGCAGGGGAAGTTTAAATATGTTCCATTTGCTACTGTCCTGTTCTGGATCTGTAAGTATGGGATCTGTGACTGTAAATGTCCGATTGTATACAATTCTTAGGGGCTGCTGGGCATTTTCTGAAGAACTTGCTCAGCTCATGTTGAAAACTGGACTCAAGCGTCAGGACTGAAAATTCTACTCTTGCCTGTGTTTGAAATCCACATGTGAAGTGTCTCCCTCTGTTACTTGAACTTGGGGTGGATTTAACTGAGGCCAATGCTTGTCTCCCTTCCTGTATCGAGGTTTCAGCCACAGGGAGCAGCCCTCCCGAGAGCACACAGCTTGCCTACTCCTGGCAGAGCTGCCATTACCTGGCAGCCGAGCGAGCAAGGTGCTGGCAGCAGCTCTGTGCCCTCCTCCGCCCGCTGGGCTGCCGTCAGCGCTCTGCAGCGTACCCCGAGGGCCGTGCCCGGCCGGGAGCAGGGGGGCCGTGCCGGTAAAGCCACTGTGTCGCGGCAATCTTGCCTCGTCTGCCTCGGGGTACGGGCGGGTGCAGGCGGGGCAGCGCGGCTCTCCTCGACTCTCCTACAGGAGAGGGGATCGAGGGCACCCTCAGTCAGTTTGCAGGTGACACCACGCTGGGTGGGAGCGTTGATCTGCTGGGGGGCAGGGAGGCTCTGCAGAGGGCCCTGGCCAGGCTGGGGCGATGGGCCCAGGCCACTGGGTGAGGGGCAGCAAGGCTCAGGGCCGGGTCCTGCACTGGGGGCACAGCAACCCCAGGCACCGCTGCAGGCGTGGGGAGGAGCGGCTGGGAGCTGCCCGGCGGGAAAGGGCCTGGGGGTGCTGGTCGACAGCCGCTGAACATGAGCCAGCAGTGTGCCCAGGTGGCCAAGAGGGCCAGTGGCACCCTGGCTTGTATCAGGAATAGTGTGGCCAGCAGGGCCAGGGAGGTGATGGTGCCCCTGTGCTGGGCACTGGTGAGGCCGCCCCTCGAATGCTGTGCTCAGCGCTGGGCCCCTCACCCCACGAAGGCCATGGAGGGGCTGGAGCGTGGCCAGAGCAGGGCAGCGAGGCTGGGGCAGGGGCTGGAGCCCAAGGCTGGGGAGGAGCGGCTGGGGGAGCTGGGGGGGCTCAGCCTGGAGAAGAGGAGGCTGAGGGGAGCCCTCATCGCTCTCTGCAACTGCCTGAAAGGAGGCTGGAGCCGGGGGGGTCGGTCTCTTCTCCCCAGGAACAAGCGATGGGACGAGAGGGAACGGCCTCAAGCTGCACCAGGGCAGGTTTGGGTTGGGTATTAGGGAAAACTTCTTCCCTGAAAGGGCTGTCGGGCCCTGGCCCAGGCTGCCCAGGGCAGGGGCTGAGTCCCCATCCCTGGGGGGATTTAAAAGACGTGTGGATGTGGCGCTCAGGGACATGGTTTAGTGGTGGCCGTGGCAGCGCTGGGTTAGCGTTCGGGCTGGATGATCTCAAGGGTCTTTTCCACCCCAAACGGCTCCGTGACCCCGCGCCCCGCCCGTTGCCGGCCCCGCCGGCCCGTTGCCAAACGCGCATGCGCAACCGCCGGGCCGCCGGCCTCCTCCGGGCGCAGGCGCGGCTCCGCCCCGCCGCTCTCGCGAGAGGCCGGGATTTGTTCCTACGTGCGGTGCCGTGCTGCTCATGGCGGCGCTGGAGCGGGGGCGCTGAGCTGTTGGGGTGAGTACGGTTCGCGGCCGGCTCTGGCGGCTCCCGGCGCTGCCCGCGCAACCGAGGGGATACTGGGACCCCCGGGAGTCGGCGAAAGAGGCGGGGGGCGCCTCAGGACCCGCCCGCCGTTTATCTCTCGTCGCAGCGGTCTCGGCGGGGTAAAGGTGCCCGGAGCCTCCCGTCGGCTGCGCGGGGTGCGGTGGCCGGGGGAGGGCGGCCGCCCGCCCGGTAAGCCGCCGCTCCCGGGGATGGAGCGCCGGCGGCCGCGGGTTGCTGGGCCCCGGCGGCGTGCGCACTACGCTTCCCGGCGGCCCGCGGGCAGACGCCCTGCCGCCGGGGCTCCTGGGGGCCGGAGTTTCCCCCCCCCCCGGCCGCGTAGGCGGGGCCGCGGCGGCGCTGGAACTCGCTTTCCCGGCGCGCTGCGCGGCCCGGCGGGCTGCGGGGCTTGTTGGGGCCTGCAGGCCGAGGGGCGGCGGGCTGGCCGGGGGCGGCGCCGCGGGGACTACGGGCCCCGGCAGGCCCCGGGCGGGGCCTCGGCGCTGGGGCTCCTGGGGACGGGCCTTGCGCGGCCGCCGTGGAGGGGCGGCGGCGGACCGCGGCTCCCGGCGTGCTGCGCGCACGGCCCCGCCCGGCGCGGAGACTGGGCCCCCGTCCCTTTGTGTGCGCGGGGGAGCGGCCGCCATCGCCCCCCTTTGTGTGCGGGGAGGGCGGCGGGGCGGCCACTCCCTCCGCCGTCCCTGCCCTTCCCCTGGGCCGGGAAGCGGCGGCGCCCGGCGCGGTGCCTTTCCGGCCTTTGCGCTGTCATAGCCTAGGCCGCGGCCGGCGCGCTGGGCCGCCTCCCGCGCACGGCAGCCCCCGCTCGGCGCGCTGCTGGCTGGGGCGCCTGGCACCGCCCCTCGGCGGGGCCCGCCACTCGCCTCGGCGGCCACCATCTTGCTGCAGCGCAGTCAGCAGGGCCGCCGGGAGGGCCGCGCCGGGCGCCGGCAGCCCGCCGTGCCGCAGGCCCCTCCTGAAGGCCCGCGGCGAGCCTCCCTCCGTCCCGGTCCGATTTTCTGTTGTCTGGATTAATAGCGAGCGCGGGGCTCCTCCCCAAACTCCAGGCCCGCTGAAGGACAGCGGACTTTTGTTTTTACGATTATTTTTTTTAAATGATTCCATATGTATCTATGCCTCTACAAATGTCCTTGGAAGTTCTTTAACTTTTTTTCCCCCCACAGACGTATTTTTTTGACGTAAAAGTGACTTCGTTGATCTAGCGAACGTCAGTAGCTGATCTCATAGCTGCCATGTGTTGGCTGGGGTGCTCAAGAGGTTCAGCACCGCTTTCCGATATTCATCTGAAAAGATACGGAATAGCCTTATCTCCAAGTCTCATCTAACAGCTGTGTTGTGCGTGCATACTGAAAATATAAAGTTTTATTTTTATTAAATTTTATCTTAGTCACGTAAAAGATGGCTATTTGTAGAAGCACACATTCTAACCCAGTAAAATACGTGTTCTTGCAGTTACCTCTTTCTGTGAAGAAAATGGTGAACAAAGCAGTGTTTGTAATCCAGCGGGTTCTACTCTTGGGCTGTATAGATGGTGTCTAGCTGTGAACAGCTTTATGTGACTTACTGTCATTTAGCAAAATCTGCACCCAAAAGACTTCAAGAACAGGACTTGCGCAGCTCTCCCCTGTCTTTGCATTAATCCTTTCAGCTGTAAATATACAAATGCAGAACCCAGTGTGACTTGGGGGCTGGGCAGCTGCTTAGGGTGTTTACCATTTGGAGGAGTATTTATAGTAGCTGAATTAAAAAGTAAGGAATTTGAGGCAGACACGCAGAGTGAGGTTTTTTTTTTAACTTGACAGCCCCTTTTTTTTCTTTTTTTTTTTTTTTTAGTAACTTAAGTGTAGTAAACCAATCTTCTTATCAAATCGAATGGGCTTTTAAGGGAAAAGCTTATGCCTTATTCCATTACCAGACAAAATTAGCTTTAGTCATCTTTGGGCAGAAGAGGTGTTTTGATTATTCTATAAAAATGTAATGTATTCTATGCCCAGAAAAATGAGAACTGTAATATGATACAAGTTACAGCTCTAGTAGAGCTCTAACAACATTAGTCTAAATAGATGAGAGAAGTACATGAATAAGAGGATTCTAAGCATCTCTGTGCAGTTCCTGTGATACAGTGTATGCCTGCCTCATTCCTCCTGAACTTGGTCAGGGGGATGCTCATTTGAGATCTGAAATGCTGTCCAAAAAATAATATTATCCTGAAAGGGATTGTAGTAATGGTTGCCTGAATCTGATACAGAGGTATGTAAAAAGTTTAGTGATCCTGTTATTTTTGCAATAGCTTTGTGTCTTCTGATTTCTATTTTTTTATAATTGAATCTTTCCCTGCAAACTTTTCATACCAGATACTGGTTTGTACTGCCCTCATTCAGTTTCTTAGTCTCATTCATGTATGCGTAATGGTCTGACAAGAAAACTTACTTCAGCTGAAAGTTTTTCAGAGTGGTGACTAAAGGAAGATTTTTCATCTGGAGGAGAGGTCATTGAAATACAAACTTCTGTGAAAACTGGGCAATGAGTTTGCATACAGCTGTTGGGTGCTTTTGGGGTTTAGAGTTCTTATTTGTGATAGCTGACTGCAGTCAGCATTTTCACCGTGATGAGAGTCGAATGTCTTTGCATTCGTGTTTCGGTCACTTAAATTGACTTTTTCAAGTTCACTAAAGGGAATTCAAAGCTCAGTGTAAATTGTGAAATTTGCTTTCCCACTACAGTGGAGAACTAGGCTTTTCCATATTTTTTGCTCATTTGGTATGGGATTTGTGGAACGACTTGGAGAAGAGTTGTGCTCTGATGGAACCTTTAGATTACTGCATATCACAGTAGTTTATCCGTAGATTCATAGCTGTGTTGCTGCTTCTCAGCTTTTCTGCACAAAAATCTCCTCCCTTTTTTTTCCTCCTATAACTACTGAGTAAGCACCAAACTCAAATCAAAACATGACTTTATTTCTTTTCAAAAAAAGCTTCTCTTTCTATAAGGTTTTGTTTTTATGTGGTACACGGCAGTGTGTCTAAACTGCTTTCTCATGAAAATACAAAGCGATACTGGAAAACTTTAGGAGAGAATTATTATCTAGTTACTGTTGCAGAGAGGCTTGTGTGTTATGTTATCTACACAAATACTATCTATATGTAATCAACATTTTGCAAACACTGTTCTAAGAAGTCCAGAGAATGGCTCTGTAGTTATTTTACATGCTATGCCAGGTGCATATGGTCTGTGTAGAACAGGCATACAGCATCTGTACATATAACTGAGAATTTTGTTTATTTTTATACAGAGCTAAAGGTGCTTCAGGTATTGCTAGTCCTTGACTTACCTTTTGGAACAAAAGTTATCAGGACATTCTAATTCCCCCCCCACACACACACTTGGTTGCTACTCTGAAGGTCTGTGCAAGGACCTATTAATTAAATTAGGAGACAGCACCCATGTAAAGTTATTGATAGGAGAACTAAGACTTGCAGTAAGTGGTGCTGCTATTCATCAAAATGAAGTTGTACAAACTGCGAGCTTTCCTGAAATGCCTAACTGCATCTGCAGAGTTTAAAATTGGAAATACCGTATTACTGGCTTGGAGATAGAGTTTCTTGGAAAACAAAACTGAAAATGGGAATGCCAAATATATCTGTAAAACAGTCTTTCCTAGCATGGATCAAACCTACGGTATTAAGGTAGAGGAAGTGCACCTGTTTGTAGGAACACCTAGGACTGATGTATAATTTCTTTTAAAGCAATACTGAGTGTGTGTCTTTTTCCTTTCTCCAGTATGAAGTGGAACAGAACAGAATTTACCACCTGAAACTGCTGCTTCAAGTTCAGATCAGGAAAAGAATTACCACATCGTAACAACAACTCAAGACCAAAGAAGAGGAAACTTACACTGAAGATACAAGGCTTGATCTGAAACAAGAAGTTTGTGCCTACTCAACAGCTTCAAAAGAGCACGTCCCAACGCTGCTAGTAGTCTTTGTTTTCTCCAGTGCTGTATTGAAACTGCCCAGGGCAGCAGCACTTGTATTCTCTACTAGCTTGATAGATCACGTTCTCTTGCTATCTTTTCTCTTTCTCTCTCTCTCTCCCCACCCCTCTCTCTAACTCTCTCTCTAATAATAGCAGTCTTCATCCTTAGAAACTTGTTCTTAAACAGAAGAATCGGCTAATACTACTGAAAGTGCAATATTTGAATATCACTGCGAGGTTGGTGCATGTGTTATATAAAGAGTTACATATATTTCTAAACTTAATAGGAAACAAGTTGTCAACAGAAAGGTGTGGGTTTTGTTAGTTCTTTTTTAAGCAGATCTTTACGTTGGTTTAGTTGTAGTATGATGAATTAATAGTACCTGCAATATGGTTCTATTTAACAGTACTTATAAACCTAGAGAGCTGGTTATTAATGTTTCTGTCGTCTAGTAATGGTAGTGTTGTGGTTCCAATCCCTTTTTTTCAAATAACCTCTGTTTAGTCGTCTTTAAATCTTCCTGCACAGTTTTTTTTTTTTTTTTTCTTCCTCTGAGTACTTGTATTGGTGGGGTTCAATCGTTCTTATTCTTGTAAACTGCCAGGTCAGCTGTGTTAAAAGTCAGCTGTTGGGAGTGAGCTGTTGGCAGCGGACAGCACAGTCAGGTAGTCGTCGTGGTCCAGTATAGAACCATTGTGTTGTAGGTACAAGCAAGTCTTGTTTGTACATTAATAGGTTATAGCCTGTTACTGGAAGTTTCTTAAAGTTTTATGACAATGCTCCTGGTGATACATCTAAACGGACATCATGTTTGATTTTTGTTACGCTCTATTACAACATTATGTTTGAGCAGGTGTAGGAATATGACAAGCATCTGGAAAGACTGCCAATATTATGTATCTGCCTCCCTGCAGCAAATTTTAGTGCTACTCTGGGGAGTGGGGATTTCCTTGTTTGAACTTAAGTTGTCAGGCTTTAGATGATGGATGAGGAGTTCTTTGTACTATACTACTAATACTCCTTTAAACTCAAACTGTTCAAATGCTATCAAGCCATGGTAGTCTTTGAGCCAGAGATTACAGCAGTGTGGTTTTCTAATCCTAAGGTAGGCTGTTCTGAACTTGATTTTTAGGTAGATTTTTGTCACTTTCTGTATCTGGTGTACCTTTAGTAGTAGTCTGTTACTTAATGTCTGTGGCGGGGGGGGGGGGGGGTGTGTGTGTGTACTTACCTTGTATCAGCGATGTGAAGTGGCCATTTTGTAAATGACTCGCAAAAAGCCTTTGGCACACTGATTTGAGCTTTCAGAATGGGTTAATGGTCTTGCCTATTATTCTTCTGGGAAAAGGTACAATAATACATCATTTTCCCTTCCCCCAGCCACCCTACTTGCAGGACCAATTTCTTTTTGAAATTTCAAACTCTAGGGTGGCTTAAAATCAAACACTTCAGCTGCTGCCTTCCCACAGGGACATCTTCTTGTGTATGGAATGTCCGAGGGGTTGCCTTCCTCAAAAGATGAGGGTTCATATATTGGAGCGATGCTCTTTGATCGCTTTTAAACTGATTTCCAAACAGTATAATAAGACATGCTGTAACTATATCTTTTAATATGTTGAGTAACTCTAAATCTGTATTAGAGTAAGAATCATGACCATTTTACAAGTTACTCGGACATCTTTTATCTCCACTAAACATATTGCTGACTAATTTTGAATCTCTTCTGCTTGATACAGCAAGAAAGCAGAGAACAGATACAGTCTCATTCTGTTTCCAAAATAAATACTCTGGAAACTGCAGCAAACAAAACCCTCCAATACTGTATTTCAAGATGCATATTGACTATTTGGGGAGGGTTGCCTCAGTAGTCTTTCTTGAATTAAAGTGTTTGGTGAGGTGTAATGTGTTTCAACTGATTTAATTGCTCACCTGTACATGGAAATGGCTTGCTTTAAAAATGAGACTTGCACATCAAAAAGCCAGTGAGTTAGTAAAGGGACTTGTGAATATTTCAAGATTGAGTCTGTGCCTTGAAAATAAATGACACTTCCTCCCCCCCTCCCCCTCCAAAAAAAAAGGTTTTAATGGATGTAAGTTAATTTAACAGTTCATTACAGCTTTAACTTTTTTAGTTTAATGCTGTTTTCAAGTTTTCTCAGTCTGTCTAGCACTTGAGCTCCTATGCCACAGAAATACTAGTTTAATTCTGGGTATTAATTCCGTAACTGTGCAAAAATGTTTAAATACTTCAAACCATTTTTTTTTTTTTAGTATGGAAGACTGAACAGACAAACTAGGGACAAACTTTGCAGAGATACGAGTGCAGTTCTGTGGTTCATAACTGTTGCGTTTTCCTAATTACTTGTTTAATTTGGAAGAGCAGAAACTTCTGAAATTTTCAGGCTCTGATGTGAAATAATGAATGTGGGAGTACTTTGAGGTATAATACTTCAAGTCAGAAGTTTGTTTGGGTCTAAGCAAGCTCTATTTCAGTGTTGTATTTCTGGCCTATTTTATAAATATGTTGCCTGTCTAAATTTTAAGGATTATTGTTTTACAAAAGCTTGACTGTTTTGATGTTCTTATTCTATTTTAAGAACAGTTAGAATTTGCTTGTTACAGTTACTTCCACAAGCTGTTTGTGTTTGTTATTCTGTTATGTGGGCACGGAGAAAGGGAACTTATTTCAAGTAGAGTGTGTTTTGTGGGGTTTTTTTTGTTTTTTTGTTTTTTTCTTTTTGTCTTCCCTACGCTTTCTTTCAAACAGATGAGCTTTGATCCAAACCTGCTCCACAACAATGGACACAACGGGTACCCCAATGGTACTTCGGCAGCGCTGCGTGAGACTGGGGTTATAGAAAAACTGCTGACCTCTTATGGATTCATTCAGTGTTCAGAACGGCAAGCTAGACTGTTCTTCCACTGTTCACAGTATAATGGCAACTTACAGGAGCTCAAAGTAGGAGGTAATGAGGCAACTTTCAGAGCTTCTTGACTGAGCAAAGACCAGTCTCTTTCACTTGCCATAGAAAATCCTTTTATCTCGTGGCATGAACAGATGCATGCTGTTGCTTCTGATGGGCTAAAGAGACAAGTGAATTAGTAATCTACCACTCCCCCGATGAGAGACCTTTACAGCACTTAAGCTTTGTGCAGCTTGTGTTAATACAATTGTGGCCATTCTGGAAAAGGTGTTAGGTCAAACTTGCATAACTGAGATGGAAGCAAGTGCTTAGACTGTGGAAGAATATACCTCATGTACTCGTTATTTCTTTTTTTAAAATTAGTTTGAAGATGGCCAATTGTTTTTCAGAATGGGGAGGCTGCTACTTCATGCTACTAATTGATGCGGCAGTGAAGTTTCTAAACTGTTTAATGGCATATGTTATGTTGTCTGAACTTCAGCGTGAAATCTGCTGTATAGCGAGTGGGGCAGGGGGTGGGAATTATTGAGGGGCAAGCCATTACTATAGAACAGTTCATTAGCAACGGGAGTGAATAAGCAGAATAACCAGAGAAATATTTGCAAATAGAATGTCCTTCTTTGGTAACAAAAGCACCTGACTTTTACTTTGTTGTGTTTGGCTACAAGCAGTGAATTATCAAATGTAACTGTTTAGTGATTTTAAAAAACAACCAACCAAACCAACCCAGACAAAACTGTGACACCATTATCATGTTTGACTGTCTTGTAGATGATGTTGAGTTTGAAGTGTCTTCTGATCGCCGAACTGGAAAACCCATTGCTATTAAATTGGTGAAGATAAAACCAGAAATATTACCTGAAGAACGAATAAATGGACAAGTTAGTGCCCGTTTTCTATACATGCATAATTTCCATCCTTTACTCCAGTACAGAAAGCTAGATGCATTTAGCATGCATATTAACTACATACGGCATTCAGTTACACTGAAATATATTTTTGTTGTTCTGGTAAAAATTCAAAGGTTCAATTTGAGCTCTGACTTAGCTCCAAACAGTTCTTAGAGTCACCACCAGGTGTTCTGTGTTCTTTAAGACTGACACTTTGCAGCGTGGCATTCCCTGTTGAGTTAGACTAGAAGTGCATCCCTGAGTGTATACTAAAGGATACTGAGATTCATTTTGTATTCAACAATGCTGCTCCTGAAATGATTAGCAATGGATTTTTTTTTTTTTTTTTGACTGGTAGGTTGTGTGCGCTGTTCCTCACAATTTAGAGAGTAAATCTCCAGCTGCCCCCGGTCAGAGTCCAACAGGGAGTGTATGCTACGAACGTAATGGGGTAAAGCTTACGTATTTTACTTGAACTCTTCACTGATCCATCACTGTGGTCTATGAGCAAAAAAATTGACACAATTTAATATAGACAGTTGACACGGCTAAGAACTGTAGTTCTTGGCCAAAAAAAAAAAAGCATGCTTTGGTAATTGCTACAAACAGAAATGTTAATTTGGCAGCTTGCTTGCTTATATCTATGGAGAACTTTATATAGAGCCAAATAGTTGTTTTTCGCTTTTAAAACTTAAGCTGGGTTATGTAATGTTCATGTATTCTCATCTTGAAGTTTAGAAATTGACATTTAAAGGTGGCCACATACAAACCTTTCAGCTTAAGTTGCTTGTTACAGACTCATCAAGACAGCACAATGGGAAAAAAGAATGTTTTTGCATGCCATGTTTGACCATTTTCGATTTTCTCACTAAATTAATTTCTTCAATAGCAGATATCGTTACTAAACAAAGCTGTGCTAATCTTTCTTTGAAACAACTACTCTGCAAATAGACTAATATTAGTCAATGTTAATTTACAGGAAGTATTTTACCTGACTTACACCCCAGAGGATGTTGAAGGAAATGTACAGCTGGAAACAGGAGATAAAATAAACTTTGTAATTGATACAAATAAACAGTAAGTTGATATTCCTTTTCTGATTTCATACTTTGTTGTAGTAGTCAGGCAGCAATTCATGCCTGTTCCAAGAACTGAAATGACATGAAATATAACCTTAATTTTTGCTCCAGTTTTGAGTTGTTTCAGGTTTGCTCTGTTTACTTTTTTCCCCCTCTAGTACTGGTGCTGTAAGTGCTCGTAACATTATGCTATTAAAAAAGAAACAAGCCCGCTGTCAAGGAGTAGTCTGTGCCATGAAAGTAAGTGATGCTTTAGTTTTAAAGTTTCATTTGAAAAAGAAACGCTGTTCTGAAAAGTGGTGTTACAAGTAATATATTTAGGGCATTAAGAGCTATTAACAGTTTGGAGCTGTGGGTGTAAACTGGGTGAAACGGTTTAAACAGCTAATCTTTGATACTAATACTCTTCTTAACAAAGGAAGTCCCATTTATTTCCATGTATATATTTCTTGTGCTAGTCTGTTGGCTGTGTGCACTCATAAGTCTGCTATACTGCTATATCATAGTCTTTCATTGTGTTGGATAGAACCTGTAAAATTTTGTCTTGGTATATTAAGGGAATAGGCAATTTATTAAACACTTTGTTCTGTTCTTAGGAAGCCTTTGGATTTATTGAGAGGGGTGATGTCGTAAAGGAGATATTCTTTCACTATAGTGAATTTAAAGGTGACCTAGAAGCCTTACAGCCTGGTGATGATGTGGAGTTTACAATCAAAGACAGAAATGTAAGATGAAATCCAGTAAAAAGTGAAGACAAGATCCTGGGGCATAACTGGACAGCTGTCTGTTTTCTCAAATTCACTTGTAAAAAGAAGGGGGGAGGTGGTTCATTGGAAAATGTCTATTGCCTTACCTCTTCTCTATCGGTATTTGACTGATTTTGTGCTTTTAGGGTAAAGAAGTTGCAACAGATGTTAGACTTCTGCCTCAAGGAACTGTCATTTTTGAAGATATCAGCATTGAACATTTTGAAGGAACTGTAACCAAAGTAATTCCAAAAGTACCCAGCAAAAACCAGGTGAATTTTAGTATTTACTTAAGTTGATGTGAAATGTTGTATTGATTATATTCAATTCCAGTCAAACAGTAAAAATGTTCCCCTTTCCCTGTAACAGTCTGCTGCATAAGCATTGCGTCAGAGTAGAGGAGTAAGCTCGTACTTAACCTGTAACAACCACTGATAGCAGTCACAGTATGCAATTTTTCTAAAGGTTATAAAGAGCAAGAATTGGGGCAGTGGTACATTAGGGAGTGTGTGTGTTTTCTTTAATGTTTTAAATAATTCCCATGGAATTTTGTGAGTTTAGGATGTATCTTTAAGGCAAAAGCATAGGGAAAAGGGGAGAAAATATTTGCTGGAATAAGCCTGATCTAAGGAGTCCTGTGAGCATTAACAGTTAATGAGGTTTTTGACGGAGAGATAACTTGACCGTTAATGTTTGGCTTTGAGGAAAGAGTGTACACGAGCACTTCTCTTAAGGTTTTAGGCGAGTCTGCATGGTTGTTTTGGGAAGGTTTGGGGTGGGAGTTTTGTGTGTTTTGGACACTTAATAAGACAGACATTGCCTCTTAGAAGTGTTCGAACTGTGGTTATAAATTTAATTCTTGAAAGAGAGTCTTAATTTCTTTGGCAATACCAACAAAAACTACCTTGCATTTGGCTATGGACAGTAAATTACAAATTAGGAGTGGTAGAAATGAAGCATAGTGGTCTGAGTCCAGCAGGCATTTGGTGTCATCCTTACTTCTGTTACATTAGTATTTCTGCCAACTATTCTGTCTGCAGTTATGCTGAGTCTTGTAGGTGAACTAACTTCTTCTGTTGGGTTTTCTGTCTGCTAGAGTGATCCATTACCTGGCCGCATCAAAGTTGACTTTGTGATTCCTAAAGAACTTCCATTTGGAGACAAAGATACAAAATCCAAGGTGACCTTGCTGGAAAGTGACCACGTTCGATTCAATATTTCAACAGACAGACGTGACAAACTGGAACGAGCCACCAATATTGAGGTTCTCCCGAATACGTTCCAGTTTACTAACGAAACTAGGGAAATGGCAAGTATCTATCTTTAAAAGTTTTAATTCTTGAGGGGAAATGAAAGTAAAACATGGAGGTTCTGTCTTAATAACTTAATATAAAAATCACTAGTGTCTTCCATTGCCTTTATGAAATCCAATCCTCAGATGTACACTTCAGACAAAGTGCTTAAATGGTATAAAATTCAGAATGAATGCTGTGTGTCTTTCCTTTAAAAAAATAAAAAGTTAACTACTGAGTAAATGAAATCACGTTAGAAAATTAGACCTTAATTGGCTCTCTTGGGTTGGATTGCTAGCTGGTTATAGCAGACAGAGAAGTAATGCAGTCTTGAACTATTAGTTTTAAAAATTCACGTGCTTGAGTCTAAATAGGTAACTACTTATGTTCCTTAAGAAAACCGGAAGAACCTGGGGCTATTCCGGTTCAGGTAGTGAAAAGTCTTAAGGTTCAGAGGAGGCACTGTGTGCAGCTTCTTGATTTCATGTTTTTTGGCCAGCCTCTCTCTGTTTGAGGGTCCAGCAGAAGGATAGTAGAGAGCTGCATTCTATCACATACAAAAAACTCTTTGTGGATTACAGGGACTAAGATATGCTAATCAGTATTAAAGAGTATCTTTCATTCTTGTAATTTGGAATGTTGGTTCTGTTCCAACTAGACTGCAAGTTTGCCTTCCTTTTCAGCTGGAGTCCAGTTACAGTGCTATCACATGAGTATGCTGTGAATTAGGAACCCTTTGCTTTAAGAAAACCATTGAACTTTGACTTCAGCCTCTCAGTTTTTGGCATTCTATCCTATAGACTTCCTGTATTTCTGCTCTGGCTAAACATATTTGCTGGCCTGAACTGAGCTGTCATTGAGGTGACCAAGTATTGGCTGCTTCTAGAAAGGCTAGCTGGTTTTCCTGAGCTTGTGAAAGCTATAGAAGAGAAGAATGTTCCTAAAGGTGGAAAGTATCTTCGCATTGTCATTCACATCCTATAAGCCTTCCTTAAGACTTGCTAAAGGCTCTGTAGTGACGGGGTTGAACTGAATATGTTCATGAATTCTGCCTTGCTCAGATCACCTCTGGCATGATCTGGTGCTAGTTCTTCTTAACTTGAGTAATGAACTCTTTCAGCAACTTTGTGGAGCTTTTTTTTGTTTTTGTTTTTTTTTAATGGAGGTCAGGGTGAGAAATGGATTTCTTTTGACAGTTGATGGGCACAGTATATTCTGTTTATCATTCAGCATGCCATTTCTAGTGGTTACCAGGAAGGCTGCTAAAATATTATGTAACATGGTTGCCATAATATACACCCATGGGTATGATAATCTTAAACTTCTTTGTAAGAAAGCGTTTTAATTTCTTCATTTGTGTCTGGAAATCTGATGAGTTTTCTCCTAAACTTCCATCTGACCACTGGTTTTATTTCCTGTTTATATGGGTTCTTGTATGTTTTGTGTGTGTTTTTGTAAGTATTACATGCTTGTATAGATAATGCATGTATTTGTAGAGTTACCTCCTTTAAGACTGTGTTCTCTGTGTAGTAGTAACGTCAGGTTCTTTAACTGTAGTCCTTGGGAATGGCTTAAATTAATCTTTTCCACTTGATAAGAATTGAAGTTGAGAAACTAGGTAAGTATGACTTGTTGGCATTTCGGGTTGACCGTAGCCATTAGCACTACAGTTTGCAAGGAGGCAAAACCAAGGAACCGTTGCATAAACCAAGAAGTGTTTTCATAGGATTCAGGCCTTGTGTTCAGATTATTACATACTCCGCAAACAGGTGCGGAGTACCCGCAGACAGATGTTGCGTACTAGTGATAAACCTGTAATTATCCATTTGATTATTCTCAGGGTGTGATTGCAGCAATGAGAGATGGCTTTGGCTTCATTAAATGTGTGGACCGGGATGCTCGCATGTTCTTTCACTTCAGTGAAATTATGGATGGAAATCAACTCCATATTTCTGATGAAGTAGAGTTTACTGTCGTTCCTGTAAGTGAGATTAATGCTTTTATGAAATCTCAGTTTTTAAAGAAATTATGTGCAGTCTGTCTAAAACCTGATCGATCTTGTTTTTCAGGATATGTTGTCTGCCCAAAGAAATCATGCTATAAGGATTAAAAAACTTCCGAAGGGCACGGTTTCTTTCCACACCCAATCAGATCACCGTTTTGTGGGGACTATAGACAAAGAAGCCACTCCAGCCAAAGCCACTAGCCCAAATAAAGGCAAAGAGAAGGTAATGCTGCCCTTCTGCTTGTGAAGTACCTGTTCTGTGTTCCTGGCTTTAGAGACTGAGGCTGCTTCCTTAAAATCTGTAATTCAACTTTTTGAAGCCCTGTTCATTCTATATAAATGTGAACTACATTGAATAGCTAATGACAGCAGTCAGTGAAAACTGACTTGTGTGAAACAAGATAATAAAAGCATCGTTAACGATCATGTTTTGAGGGATAACTTCCAAGAACTTGATGGGAAATTTCTTTCTACCTCCTACGACATAAGATGCTAGATAGAATTGGTTAAAATTAAGTTTTAGGGCTAGAGGAAATCCTCTGTTCTTTTGTCATGCTGTTTTAAACAATGCCAGAATAATTAAACTTCCAATAAATACTTAACTGGAAATGGTGGTAGTACTTCCTTTAAAAATATTGTCTAATATCATTTAAAGCTTCTTACTCAGAGTTGATTGCTGCTTTGGGTTTTTCACCAGTTACTGAGCAGTTACTGTAAAACCACTGTGGCTCAAATGAGCAGTGATTGGATTGTATGCAGTAAACTTGTTTGCTTACGAATAAGACGCCAACTGCTGAATTCTGATGTCTTGTTTTCAGGAAGCTGAGGATGGAATAATTGTTTATGATGACTGTGGAGTAAAACTGACCATTCCTTACCAGGCCAAGGATGTGGAAGGATCTGCTAATCCCCAGATAGGAGATAAGGCAATATAACTAAGTTTACTATTGGGAAATATTTTTCTGTGCATTATGAGATGTGAGCTTCTCTTTGCCTTGTTACCGGATTTGTTCTCCCTCTCAGAACACATGAAGGACAAGGCATCTGCGTAATGTCACCCATTTCTTTTCATTAAGACACTGGACTCTGCTTGTGAATGATCAGGAGGAAATTAGTATAACGACTTTGAGATGAGTGGTGAAGAGGGAGAACGTGCCCTTATGAGTAAATTAGCCTGAGAGACAATGCAAAGAGCTCGAAGATCTGGGCGAGCAGCCTAAAAACTGTCAGTGTTCAGGATCCATGCTAGGAAGGCACTGATTTACTGTTTTTAAAAGTCTGAAACAAGTGAGCGAAGCTAAATACACACTCATTGTGGGCCACTGGTGATAAGTGTAGTGAAAGGAGGCAAATCACATAAACAGAAAGATTCTCATCTTTAATGGGTAAAAGAAGCTGAGTGCTAGAGGCTGGCTTGCCTTGCAGATGTCACTGGTGTGACTTGCTACTCTTTGGAATGTTGTAAATGTCAATAACTGACATGTTTTGGGGAGAGTAGTGGCTAGAAAATTACTTTCCAGGAGAGCCTAGATATTGATTAGAGCTATGCAGCTTTGAAATGAGTTGTTTCAGTTGTGGGTTGGTTGGGGTTTTTTTTGTTTGCTTGGGTTTTTTTGGTGGTCGTCCTGGTTTGTTTGTTTTCTTTTCTGTCCAGTATTGATACACTCCTCTTCAACAGGTTGAGTTCAGTGTTTGTGAAGTGAAGAGAACTGGTCTGCAAACAGCTGTTTCTGTCAGAATGCTAGGACGCAATTACAGCTCTAAGAGGCTTTTGGGATATGTGGCAGCCCTGAAAGATAACTTTGGATTTATTGAAACAGCCAATCATGATAAGGAGATCTTTTTCCACTACAGGTGAATGGCGATTTTATTCATTATTATTTGTTTGTTTGGTGGGGTGTTTGTTCATCGGGGGGGACGGAGTTTGGTAGGGTTGACTGTTAAACCCATTTGGACTTCACACACATATGTGTATGCTTAGGTGGCTCAAGTTCCATTTATTACCTTTGCTGGACTGGTTCAGGCTTTTCTGTTAGCAGTCTTGGTGTTCTGTGCCTCTGAATCCCAGGCCAAGAAGTACAGTTGTATGGTATATTTGAAATGCTTCACTTTCTTGAATGAGCATTTCTTGAAAATGTGAGGTGCTGAGCTACTTAAATGGTTTCCCATCAACTTATGTAAGTGTTGGATGAGCATCACTGTTGTCACATGACTAAAGGAAAATTGTACATAATTCTCTTCCTGTAGTGAATACTGCGGTGATATTGATAGCCTGGAACTTGGAGACACTGTTGAGTACAGCTTGTCAAAAGGCAAAGGAAACAAAGTTAGTGCAGAAAAGGTGAACAAAACACATGCAGGTAAGACTGTACCTGGTATTTTCTGCTTACAAGGCTCTTGGCAGGTGCTGATGGATAAAGTTCGTTAATAACCTATTTACAGTGGGAGCTTAGACCAAGAGGACGATGTGTAATGTGGTGGTCATTGGTTTCCTGAAAGCTGTTGCCTGTGTTTCCAGAGAACAGACAAGTGCAGACCAGCAGTCCTGTGGACAGTAGCAACTCCTTGGGCCTTGATCGTACTCTGTCCTCTTCAACTGGAGGGTTATAAGGAGAGACCTAGTGGCAGAACTAGCCAAATTAGTAATTGCACTAGTTGTGATGTTCCTCACAGGAGGAAAATTGCAGGAGGAATGCAGATGGGGGTATTAAGGACTTGGGGGCAAAAAATGCATACTTAAAGATTAAAGTGAGCGGGGAATGGGACTGCAGTGGAAGAGAAGTAAAATACTTTGATTTGCTTTTGAAGAAACGAATATTTTTCTACTTCCATGTTTGAACTGTCAGTGTGGTCTTGATTAGAAAAGCTGGCATTACTTATTGCTGTGTTAAGGCTGTTCCAGTTTTACTGGGTGATAGAGTGCACTGCCTTAGGTGTCTTGCAGTGCAAACTATTGGCTCCTCATCAATCAGAATCACTTATTAATTCTTTTTAAAATAAAGTATGACTAGAACATCCTGTTCTTGCACTGTCTGTTTCTTTTCAGTGAATGGTATCACTGAAGAAGCTGATCCAACTGTTTACTCTGGTAAAGTAATTCGTCCTTTAAGGAGCGTAGATCCCACACAAACCGAATACCAGGGCATGATTGAAGTCATGGAGGATGGTAAGATTTGTTGCTTTTAAATCATAAGAGTTCCTTTCACAAACACACAAGAAGTGTAGAAGTTTAATAAACTGTAAATGGAGGTGTTGAGGATTATATTCGTACTACTAAGCTATAGTCAATGCTACTAAGCTGACAGTAAAAGTATCATTTCTAATATTGGAAATAAATTCTGAATGCCCTCAGGTAGGAAAGGACGCCTCTCAGTTCTGTCTTGTACATTTTCCTCCTCTAGGTGAGATGAAAGGAGAGGTCTATCCGTTTGGAATTGTTGGAATGGCAAACAAAGGTGACTGTCTGCAAAAGGGAGAGACAGTAAAGTTTCAGCTCTGTGTTCTTGGTCAAAATGGGCAGACAATGGCTGTTAACATCACACCGTTCCGCAGAGCCACAGTGGAATGTGTGAAAGATCAGGTGAGTGACCACTGCGATGAAGACAAGATGCCTGTTTAATAGGAAATAGCTGCTTGGCTTGGCTTAGAGCAGATGAGAACCCACTTCAGCACTTGAATCCAGGAAGCCCGTTGTGCCCAAATGGATCCCTGATTCTAGGGGAGTAGGTTTGTGTAACCCAAGTACTGGTTTATGCCAGCCTGCGTAACGTGACTTTAGTAAAGGTGAACTCGGTACTTGGTTTGGTGCCGATACATCGGTACTACTGGGCAGCAGTTCCCGCTGTGGTTGATTCAGAAGACCTGTTTTTGAGACGTCCCAGAAATGGATCTAACTAGTTTCTGCTGAACAGGGCATTAAAAAAAGCATTTAAAAAAAGAAACAAAACTGCGCATACTCTGCTTCTAGAAGAAACCTCGTGATGCGTTAAGCAGTCAGTGATTACAGTCCACCTGAAATGTGAAGGCTGATCATTGCCCTAGTTAGTTGCATCTCAGAATTATTAGAAAATCAAGTGCTGTGAATGCTTTCTATTTTCATAGTTATTCTGCAGCACTAAGCTCTAGGCATTTATGGAGAGGCTAGGTGACTTTCACTGGTTTATACATGAGTGGAACGGTAAATGGAAGTAATTGACTACTTATACCAGTGACAGACCAAAAACTGGAGTGGTTTCTACTGTGTAACTCTTAAGGTGGAGTCTTAGAAAAGAGCATGTAGCAGCATTCTTCGCAGTTTAATGCAACTGCCAGGGCTTTGGCAGTTTTCAGAATTTGTTCTATAGACTTTGGGGTTTAAATGTGACTTCACAAACCCAAGAAGAGCACGCAGACTTCCAGAAGCATTGTTTTCAGGCAGAATGTTCTGTTCAGTGTAGAAATTGCATTTCTACTTCCATTAGGCACTTCAGAGGTTTTTTCCTAGAAGTAGTGAAACTGCAATAATGAGTAAGTCATTGCATCTGTTTGGATCAAGAGGAAAGAAATAACCTTGTGATGTGTTGGTTTTCAGTTTGGTTTCATTAACTATGAAGTGGGTGACAGCAAAAAGCTCTTCTTCCATGTCAAAGAAGTTCAGGATGGTGTGGAGCTGCAGGCTGGGGATGAAGTGGAGTTCTCGGTAATCCTGAACCAGCGCACAGGAAAATGCAGTGCCTGTAACGTGTGGCGTGTCTGGTGAGAATTTAGAATTAAAGTGACTTAATCTGGCACGCTGTCTACATCGCAGCAGTGGAGTGCATGCTGCTTCTGAACTGAGCTCGCTGTTCCTGGCATGGGAGCTCTGAACTGCAGCTGGCTTCAGTGAGAGCCTCTCACCTGAGAAGTGCCAGCACTTGCAGGGTGTCCAGTACAGTGCAGCAGCAGAACTCTCAGCCTTTCCTAATTACAGACAGCTTGTTCTTCTTTCAATCTCTTTTTAAGAGGCGCTGCCCCCAGCAGGAACTTGGGTACAGCCTTCTAAGTAGAAATGAATGAATGAAAAGGAAACCGGTGGCATTCCTATGTAGTTGCTGGCCTCTCTGGCCACCATAGTACATAGTGCTTCCACCTGTTTCCTGAAGAGCAAATTTCATTTTTAAATAGAAAACCAGTGTTGTTAGGCACTCTTCTTTTTGGCATGTCATTTCTTAAGGGTGGTGGGTTTGGTTTTTTTTTTGCTTTTGAACTACTGGCACGTTTTGAAGAAAACTGCACATATTTGGATTTTGGTTAAGCTTGAAATAGCTTCCTGTTGCTGTAGAAGTTTAATTTTTTTCTCTCAAAATTCTGTTTTCATCATCTTCAGAGATGTTAATGCTGTGCCATTACATACTGGCGACTTGTAAGCCCTTTTATTGTTCCAGTTAAAGGGAACGGAAATGTAGCAACTGCTACTTGTGTGTGCCTGAGAGTAAATGCAGCACCTCCACTCGCTAAAGCATACCCTTTTGAGAATACTGTTTTGAGCTACTGCTATTTCAGAGTCCTGTGTTTAAAGTAATGGTTTTGAGCCAGACGTACGTGGTGTCATCCAGAAGGTCCGCTGTCACGCGAGACAGATGATGGCTTAGTGGGGAAAGTGACTATAACTTAGGGGGCTTGCACCATCCCTGGGAAGTCATCAGTGCTCTGTGTGGTTGACTCTCTTACAGTGAAGGCGCCAAGGCTGTTGCTGCTCCACGTCCTGATAGACTTGTTAATCGTTTAAAGAGCATTAATCTGGATGATGCCAATGCTCCTCGTCTAACAGTTCTTCGTCAGCCTAGGGGACCGGATAACTCAAAGGTACATGAGATAAAAAGCTAGCTTGCAGAATAACTGCAGTTTGTGTTTTAACTTCGATACCATAACGTTGCTTCCACTGTTGGAAGGCTAAACTGTTTGAAAGGTGGTGTCCGCTTTCATCCATAGTGAACGAGTCACCTGCTGTGTGAGATCAGATTATTTTTGTGCGTAGTCAGGGGTGCTGTGCCCTGTGTCAGTAATGTATGCTGTGGTTTCTGAAGAGCACACGGTATAGAAGCAACCAATCGCTTGTTGTGTTCTACCCCATAATGGCTATCTTGGTTCGTTTTTTCTTTTGAAAACCTCCTGCTCCCCTTCTCGGAGACAGTAAGTGAAATCCCTTTGTCTAAACTTGGCTTTGACATAAGGTTCTGCCACCACATGATGAGCGGGGGTAAAGTGTCTGAGATCTGCGAGGTATCTAGGCCTGTAGAGAGCAACCCGCAGAACCCGTTTTGTTACTGCCGCTGTTTCTGAAGTCAAACGTGGCTGACTGGAAATGTGCTAATGCTGTGCTCGGTTGGAACAGAACAGGTTTGCTTTAAAGCGTGATGCCGGAGCTAAAAGCTTGTTTTGTTTTCCTTGCAGGGATTTGGTGCAGAGAGAAAGATCCGTCAAGCTGGTGTTATAGACTGATCCACAAAACCCGTACCTGCTGTACGACTGAGTGGTGGGGGCTGGTGAAGGGTACTGAATATCTCCCTATTCATCCCTTCCTCCAAATTCTAAGAAGCTGTTACACCGGTTTTAACACCTTCTCATGTTATGTTTAAAATAAATTTATGAAACCATTTTAAAATTATGCACAGTTGCATTCTGGAGAACTTAAGGTGGCGCCTTATAGTATCACATTTTAGAAGCTTGTTTTGAATGGTGCATTTAACGCAACTGGTAACTGCAAATCTACATTGCCTATGTGAGTAAACATTATAGACAGCTCTACTCTGGTAGACCTTACGGAATTCTGCACTACAATTATCTATGCTTTATCTTTGTTATTTTGGCCAAGGTGTTACTATGCCTTAGTGCTCAGTTGCATTATGTCTTCCCTTCCAAGTGGAGGCGGGAGGCTCACTTCAGCTCACTCTGCTCGAATCCTGAGGACCATAGGAGGGTGGAATTAAGTTCAACTTTAGATAAAATCTGTATGAACATTCAGATAACTTAAGTTGATGGCCAAACGTTAACAATGTTTTCATATTTCATTTAACTCGAGTCCTTTAGCCAGCAAAGTTGTTAGAGCTCAATGAAAGTCTCTTTCCGGGGCAGACTTATTTTTGTAGCGTTCTGAAACACGTGCAGTGCAGAATTTCATAAGGCTGAGGTGTGCCATCAGTGTGGTAATTTAAATATATTTAAAACAATGCACAAATCTGCTGCTGCTTAGAACACTGCAGCTTTAAACCCAGTTTCTTTTACTGATTTAAATTTAAAAAGAAAGAAGTTGTGCCTGAAGTGAATACATTTTTTTTTTTTTTCTTTTTTGCAGCCGGCACCCAGTGTACTGTAAAAGAATAAATACTTAGGCTTTCCATAGCTGTATTGAGACTTTCATCAAGGTGAAATAGTTGATGTCTGTGTGCTTTTTTTTTTTTTCCCCCCCCTCCCCCTTTCCCCCTGCCCCCCTCCCTCCATTTCCCCAGTCACGCTTTATCAAGCAAGAAAACTGAATGATTGGTCTAAGTATTACTTTAACCAAAAAGATCAGGAGTTACTTTCTTCGAATAGAGGGCAGTACTGTGGTTTTTTTTTTGTTTTGTTTTGTTTTGTTTTTTTCATGTTACCTCTATTCTCAATTTAGGGTTTTCTTCTCTGGGAGATGCATTATCTTTGTAAAACAAAACATTGCTTTCTCCAATTTTTTCTGTTAATGGCAAAGAATGGAAATAGAATAAAGTTTTACTGATTTTGAAAAAAGCCTCCCTCCGGGCCCGTCTCTTGCTTGGGGCGGGGGGCGCCGCTCCCCGCCGCTGTCACGTGCCCGGAAGCGGCGGGGGCGCGGCGCGTCTCTTCCGGCGGCGGCCGATGACGGCGGCGCCGGGGCCGGAAGCCGGAAGGCGGCGGGACGGGTGTTCCGCGTTCGCGGGAGCGGCGGGGCGGGGGCTGGCGGCGGCGGCGGGCGCCGCGCTCCGCCCGAGGCGGCTGCGGGGCCATGACCGAGTACAAGCTGGTGGTGGTGGGGGCCGGCGGCGTCGGCAAGAGCGCGCTGACCATCCAGCTCATCCAGAACCACTTCGTGGACGAGTACGACCCCACCATTGAGGTGAGCCGGGGCGGGCGGGGCCGAGCCGGCGGCCGGAGGCGCGGCACCGCCGGCGGGGCCGGTCCCGGGCGGGAGCTGGGTGGGAATCGGGCCCGGAGGCTGCTCCTGACCTTTTATTTTTTGCTTAAAAAGGCAGATGTGAGATCAGAGCGCACAGGATGAGAAATTCTGGGAAAACCCTTTCAAAGATGTTCAAAGAATGTCTTTCAAAGAAAAGAATAGCAAAGAATATCTTTGGCAAAATATTTCAAAGGCGGTTGCGCGTTCTGCTCCTTGCTTTCTAAAGCAGAGCGCAGCCAGCCAACAATGGCAACGCAAAAAGTCCCCACCGATCCACGTAGGTTGTAGGGTCTGGTCATCATACTATAGTGGTGGTATGTATAATATTTTTTTTCCTGCCTACCAATTGAGGAATTTCTCACTGCAAACGGGATTTTTCTTTTTTGTGAGAAAGGTCGAGGGCGCTTAGAGTAACGTTTTAAACGCTGATAGTTTTAGATACTGGTATTTTTTCGTTGGGGGGGTAGAAAAGCTCATCTGAATCATACTTGTCTTCTTTATTATTATTTTTCCTTAATAATGCCTGAGGTGGAAAGACGTAGTACAGTGTTTTTCTCTAACCTGAAATTCGCTTGTGTATTTTGCAGGATTCCTATAGAAAGCAGGTTGTTATCGATGGAGAGACGTGCTTGTTAGACATCCTGGACACTGCGGGACAGGAGGAGTACAGCGCCATGCGTGACCAGTACATGCGGACTGGGGAAGGATTCCTCTGTGTGTTTGCCATTAACAACAGTAAATCGTTTGCTGATATTAACCTTTACAGGTACGATCTGGGTCTTTACCGCAGGGAGGGAAGACTGGAAAAGGCATCAGACCTGTTTGCTGTTAGACCCAGTGAAGACTAAATAATAGAGAAATGTTCAATCTCCCGCTTCTTTCAGAAAGTTTTTCAAGGTTATCTGTGTTCTGCGTCTGCACGCTATTCGTCAGTTGAGAGTGGGGCAGTTATCTGGGTTGTTGTGTTGATCAAATGATATTTAGAGCATACGGAACACGGTCGCTAAGAAAATGGGTGAGAAGGCAAACACGCATCAGAGCGGAGTTGTACGTGGACCAGAAGATGGAGCCTAGGAAGTCTGCAGACGTACCGCTGTGGGTTAGAACCCCTGAGGTCCTGTCCAGCTTTAATATATATTTTTGTAGCGCAAGGTTGCTCGACTACTGAACTGAACCAGCTTTTATATTTAGACAATAGATCCTAACTTGTTTTCATTTGTCTTTTTAAAGAGAGCAGATCAAGAGAGTGAAAGATTCAGATGATGTGCCAATGGTGCTAGTTGGGAATAAGTGTGATTTGCCCACAAGAACAGTAGACACAAAACAGGCTCAAGAATTAGCAAAAAGCTATGGAATCCCCTTCATAGAGACGTCTGCTAAAACAAGACAGGTAAGATGCTTCCATTCTTGGGCTGACTTCTTCCTGTATGCTAAATGCAGAATGGTCTAACATTTTCCCCTGTACTTTTTTTCTTATCTACAGGAGTAAGCATTTTTTAATCCATTTGCAATTTTTTGCTTTTGATTTCCCCACTCACTCTTAGCTTGAGAGAGTTCTGTTTTTATCGCTGGGCTAGCTCAGTACACAAATCACTTCAGACTTGTATTGATTTTCTTTCAAGCGGGTCATGTTCGTAAGACGAGAGCTTCATCTGCTCTTGCTGCGAAGTGGTCAGACTGTGCGGTTACTCATCCCAGACCTGTTTGGTTTTCTTGGCTTCTTAATGAAGGCCAATTATAAGATTATGTTTACAGAAAGAATTCCCCAGGCTGGAGTAACGGACTTCTTCGGAGTTGCGTTGAGTATGTGGCTCTGTCCGGTCCGCCTGTGTTCTACCTCCATCAGTGTGGAATGAAGCAGAAAAGGTGCAGTTATTAAGCAGTAGCCAGAAAATCCTAAGGATTCTAAAACAGAGGTGATTAGCCAAGACGTAGCGTGTTTCCTGCATGGGACCTCTCTACAGTTACAATTTGCCTTGTTTCTTTTAATGGCCGTTAGCCTGGATGTTTGCCTCAGAGGAAGAGTTAAGAGTGTAAGTGGAGAGTTTTGGACACGCGTGCTAGTTTCTTCCTCTTATAAGCTATGGGATAAGTTGGCTGCTACTCTTCTGTAGAAGTATGTCTTTCAAATATGTTAAGGGATCCTGTGATGGAAAGAACAGTGATCTCAAAAGCTTCAGGAAAGAAAATACTTTACCTGGATCATTTGCATTCAGGGTGTGGAAGATGCTTTTTACACACTGGTGAGAGAGATCCGGCAGTACCGGATGAAAAAGCTCAACAGCAATGAAGATGGGAATCAAGGCTGTATGGGATTGTCTTGCATTGTGATGTGATAAGGTGAGCTGTAATTTAAGTTTTTCATTGGCTTCTTGTCTGTATGTCTTTCAGTCATTGATAAGCACGGCTTAGAAACACTCGCTCCTGTAGGTGGGTTTTTTTCCCTATTTCACAGCCCATCGATACCCAGAGATTTAGATCCTACAATTAATTACTTCTCCAAAATTTTTAGGTTCCTCCCCCTGTAGATAGTGAAGCTTAAGAAAAGGAAATTCTATTCACAGCAACCTTTTGGCTGTAGCCTGTGGATTTCCACTTTTCCACTGAACTGATAATTGCGTGATTTTCTGTATCATTCTTGTCAGAGTCTCCTTCCTTTGGGAAACCATTTTGACTATTTGGAGAATGTGTAATTTCTGTCTTGTACGCTAGAAAGAGGAGCGTGCGCAATTCTGCAGTTGCCATTTGCTGCTGATTGATTGACTTCTGTGCAGCTCATCTTGAGCTGTGTTCCTCTGGAATACACACTGTTCGAAGATTAACCAAATAAAATAATGCGAGTAATGAAATCTATGAGTTCCCCAGCTGAGTGAAATTCTTTTCAACAGTTACCTAAAAGATGTTGCTCATCACTGTACAAACAGGTAGACCAGTTCAGGACTTGTACTACACTGTTGCACACTGCACATCCATCGCAAAGTTGGACAGCAGCTAATTAGAGATCCCTTTCTGTTCCAGATGCCAAGAATTCGTGGTTCAGATGTAGCTGCTGGACGAGTCTCGATGCTACTGTATTGCGTCTCATGCTGATGCCCTGCAGTATTTTGGTGCCAGTGACCAGAATCTTGGTACCAGTTAATTAGCACAAGGTCCTTTTCTGTGCTCCATCTGAAGAGAACATCTATGGCATCTACCTCCTTGCTCAGCTAATGGAGCAGTCGCATCTCTTGATGTGCTGGGATTCTTTTCTCACTGTGTTATCTGGGTTTGTTCAAGAAGAAAACCGGTCACAAGAAAAGCGAACTATAGAGACTAAATGCTGTGAAAAAGATGACACTTTACCTCTAGAGTAAAAGCTAGAAGTGATGTTTGTCCCCTTTCTATTGGATTCTGATTTGCAGTGCTGTCAGAGGAATGGCACTAATCGTTGCTTGGCAGGTAATGTCAGAAATGGTTTCGCTGCCATGAATGCTCCTGTCACGTATCGGATTGGTATCTGCTCTCTGTGCACCCGTGCAGCGTATTTGCAACACCTCCTTTGTGCCAGGAGTACCACTTAACTGATCCTTCATTTTCTGTAATAAAAAGGAGATCACTTCCCTAACTTAAGTGCCTGTTTGCAAGAAGATTTGAAGTTGTCCCCTGTTCCCTTGGGTTGAGGAAAACCCCAAGGACTGGAATTTCTCGGGAGCTCGTTGTCTTAAGCAGGCAAGTCTTGTGTGGGTGCTCTCTTTGCCTGACAGGATACTAAAACAGGAATTTGTAGGCTGGAAGATCCAGCCGGCACTTGTAAGACTCTTGAACTAGGGAAGGGGACATACTGCATCTGTTTTTTACTTTCTTTGTAGGTGGAACTGTTTATATTCTATATTGTTTTTCTGCAGCATTCAGATCTCTTCCAAGTTGGACCAAATCAGTCAGCTGTTCATTTTTAACATTAACTGCCAACATTTATGGGCAGCTTCTCAATAGTTAATCTAGTAACTGGAGGTTAGTTAGTTTGGACAGCTGTTATTCAGCTCTGTCTGTAACTTGCAAATGATTTTATTCTGAATTATTTTCTTACCACCACACCGTAAACGTAGTCTCTTCAAAATGTCTCTCTGTAAAATGCAGTTGGAGAGTCTCCTTGTCAGGGAAGGAGTGTGGGATTTCAGGTTGACTGGTGCAGTGGTTGTCACGGACTTCGTGTGTCCAGACGGAGGGGAGAAGGCAATGAGCTATAACAGAAAACTGAGCTAGCTTCTGATTGCAGCATCTTGCAAAATGAGGAAGGAAGTGAGCTCAGCGATGACTACGCAGAAGGTGCGTGATGTACTGATGGGAATTCTGGGCTTGTTCTGACAGCCTCGAAGTACGAGAGAATTACTGCGTTAGCTGTGCGAGTTCTTCCTCGCACAGGTGACAAAACATTGTCACCTCACATAATGAGTACAAGTGTGGTCACTGTTGCAAAACCTACCGGAGCTCCTTGGAATACTGTGTCCTTCCCTAGTTCTTGTGCTGCTGGTGCTGGATTCTGTTCTGTGTGGTCAGACAGTGTATCCCACAGCAAAGCTGGATTCCCAGTTACTGTCTGGTGGAAGAGTAATGAGCCTTCAGCCAACAGAGGGAGCGTTCAGGCAGCCAGCCCAACCAGCGTGAGCAGAGAAATTGCAAGGGGCTTAAGTTCAGTTTGTTGGTGTCAGATTCATACATCTTAATTTGAAGTTCTCAATTTCAAATGGAAATTAGAAATCAGTAAATACTGAGAGAATAAATTGTTCCTTTTAATATTGCTTCCTTCACTACCTACATTCTTAATTCTCTTCTTGGAATGAAGAGGATCAATCTGCATCACGTTTTCTTTATCCATGATAATCCTTTATAAGTACTTTTTGCAATTTATTTTACCCTTGACTGATGTGACACTGATAAGAATTAAAAATCCAATATTTTTACATAAAACATTATTTTCCAGCAACATACACAGTGGTGGGCAGCATTACAGATAGCATTGGCTGTGACTCGAGTTGAGTTCATTTGAAGATGGTCTCATGCCTGCAAGTTAAATGTGACAGAATTACCATCACTGCAAGCTGTCATGTCTGTAATCGGCAAGCAATGTTTTTCTTTTATGTAGTGCAAGAAAAGAAGTTATTTGTGAAAGCGTTCTTTGAGCACCATGGCAGGAGATGACTGTCTGCTTCTAAAGAGATGTGTGACACACTGTTGTCCACTTAATAAAATTACACATGGAAATGATAGCTTTTGGGATACACATCTGGTCACATAGACTCAGCGTTTTGGGAAGCCAGCAGTGTGGAGTTGGCAATATGTTTGAATGGTGAGATCCTGTCATCTGGGTCCGTGTATGTTTTTTGATTATTTGGGAAACTTGGGAGTTTCTTTCCTGGCAAGCAGCATTGCAGAGTTCAGAGCATGGCTGCCCGTGGCCATGGGAGACCTTTTGCAGCTGGCATTTGATGTTTGAAGGTTGTATGGTCAAGTATGGAAAATTATTTCTTCTGGGTGGAGGTTCATCATAGTAATTCTCTGCACTGCATGGCGTGTTCTAGTTGTCATTAAAAATGTACTAGCTGTAATTCCAAAAGTTGTGAATTCCAGAATTGTATGGGAGCTGGCAAATGGATCTACTTTCTCTTCGGTGTTCCCTTTCTCTTGGGCTGTATCAGATCTTACAAGGGAAGAAGACCTGGTAAGAATAGGTTGGTATGTATTTCACCTTTGGAACCTCAGAGGAGGATGCATCAGCTTTTCGGATGCTGCAGAGCTGACCTGCACAAGTGGTACTCCCATCTGCGCTATTTTAGGTTCAAATCTAGCGAGCGCTACAAAATCAGGGTGTTGCGCTAGTCCTGAGTATGAATTAAATGGTTGGACTTTGTTTCCAGCTATCTATTTAAGAGAACCCTGATGTTGGGGTCAACTGAGAGAGAATTGTGGAAGGACAAAACCCCAGGAATTTTTAGGACAATTATTTACAAGATAAGCACAGAAGTTTTTGCACAAGACGGGTCCTTGGAAAAGGTGATTTTGTAGGTTTAGTCTGAATGTTGTTATTTAGAACTAACAGCACAACACTGTCTTAGTGCCAAGCTAACTTTACTATCCTGACTGGGAAGAACAGGCATAAACAACTTTGAGGTAAAATATTAAAAAAGGGTAAAGCTCTTGTTCAAAAATTGCAAGTGCCAATAACTGAAAGAAATGTTTCTGTTATTATGGACTGAGAAGAACTGTTGAACGAGATGGTATAACTCGGTGGCTTGTTACTGGTAGTGTCCCCACTCCATGGTCTTGTTCAAACAACAGTGCTCAAATTTTGTTCTTACTGTCATCGGTAGGACTTTGGATAGTAACCGTGATGCTTAAGCCATCATAATTTTTAGTACAGTTCAATGACTTAGAATTGGATTTCAAGCAACTTCAGGCCTATGGGGGGAAGGAGAGTAGTGGAAGTTTGAATTATATTCTCATCCTCTGTGTGGTCTTCCTTTATTCCCCAAGCCTTGACTGACTGTTTCTGTATAACCTATAACCTCCAGGATGGTAGGGAACTGTTGGGATCTGGACTTTTTATCCAAGGGCTAATTTGTTGTTACTTTGTATAATTATTTGCTTTCAATAATGCATCTCTCTTGGTTTGAATTGAAGTAAATTATTTTGCTTCTTAAATAACTTTTTTAAAGAATAAACTTTGAATTCTTTGGTGGTTTCTTTTGTGGTAGTGATCTGGGCATGGGATCCACAACTGGCTTACAGAAAGCTTGTAACAATGCTATCTGCTTTCTCTGCGGGATCTGGATGTACTCCAATTGTCACTTCTGTAATGTGGCATGAACGGCTGTATCATGTACGTTCACTGTAGCACGAGTAAGCAGTGAGAGTGGCTTTGAGAGGTACCATAGGCTTGTTCCAGGGTCCAGGTTTAATGACTTCACCAGTCTGTGCTGTGTCACGCATCTTGCGTTAGTGTTGAGTCTCTACATTGGCACTGGGGTCCCTCATAATATTTTTGCTGACTCTGCCCTTGGAAAGGATGCTTGCTAAGTCAAAGAAAGGGGGAGGGGAAATTTCTTTACTTGGTGTTCCAAGAGTGAAATTAGCTATAAAGTTATTGCTGTGTCCAAATCATTCTCTCTCTTAAGCTTTTAAGTTGCTTAATTCAGTCTTCTAAAATACTTCCCTGTTGGCTTTCCTCCTGCAATAAGGCAGCTTGTGTTGCACCACACAGTAAGTGTGCTTTAGGCTTGTTTCTCCTAAGACATTGTGTCAGGCCTCTGGAACCCAGAGTCCAATCTGTTTTCTGTGCAAGAACAGACTCCCGGTAACAGGGGTATAAAACTCCTTGCACTATGTAGCTGCAGTCGTCGCTGCCTGTTCCAAAAAGAGAGATTCAGAATATGAGCACAGGTGAGTGCTTAAAAGCAAGGGTTTTCTTGGCCTATTAGGAAAGCTTTCCTCCAACGTGGTTGTTATCTGTAACAATCTGTTCCTAGAAACTAGTTCACGCTTTAAGGACTTACTGACTTTTGTTGCATACTGGAACTGAGGCTGATTTAAACAGCCCTAGAGGAATCGTGGAGGGAATGACTAAGAGCAATGTGGGGAGAGAAGAACTTGCTGAAGCTCTTCTTCATGCAAGGTGCTGTTGATCAAAGGCACAGCACATCAAGGAGCGCCCTTGATGAGTTTCCACATTACCTCCTCTCTGTTAATACTTTTCTTCTTCAGGAATTGAAACCATTTTGTAGCAAAACTTGCCCCTGGGCTTCTATTTGGACAGCTACCCCTGTGATGTGGCTGCTCTGCTAGGTGAATTAGAGGAAGATCCTGCTAAATACCCCGAACTGCCAGATTTCTGGCGTGTTTGGCCATTTTCCTCTGACTACACCTAGGAGGAATGAAGGCGGCTCAGAGAGGAGAGTGTGGGGTTTTAGAGCCACTCTGAAGCCTCTGGGTGTGAATCACTCACTTTCCAGCTGAAAGAGAGCGGGAAGATGGCTGTTTGCATTCAGTGCTTCAGTTTAAAGAGGCCGTAGATCTAACTTTAGCACAGCATACCCAAGCTTTACTCATATTTCTACCATGAACCCAACTAAGTTGACCCTGTGATTTAAAAAGCTAGGGGATCAAGAGACCTCTTGAGGAAGATGACCTCTGCACCCTAAAGGTTATTTTTGGTTTCAGATGTGAATCCCAAGGTCTTGATATATCCAGAAAGGTTAGGGGCAGATATAGTCCCTGTGGGAGAGCAAACAAGCAGGAGCCAGTTTTTATTGACCTTAAATGAAATAGTTAAACAATAATGTGGTGTGGGGACTCACAAACTGGGGAATGAGTAAGAACAAGAGTAGTTGAGAAACTGAAGACTGCTATCAGCATGAGAGAGGAGACCGGGTATCAGAGATCAAGACTGTCACAGCATCCCAGCTTTGCCCCGTTGGCTGCACCTCTGCATTGGAGGGGAAATCAGTCTATATTCTTGGGGAGTATCGGGGAAGTGGGGCTAAAGCTCCCTGAATTCTGGAGAATTTCTTAATTGTAACTCAGCATGTTTTGAAGTTGTACACATCAAATAGTGATCTTTTTCTGAAAGAGTTCCTGGGTGCTCTGGACACTATCTCAGCTGGAGATGCTGCACCAGGTCTCAGCTCCTCTGACTTCACTGGCTGGTTGTGTCACAAGCTTCCCGTCCGCCTATGGACAAAATCTGTGACTTGTTATTTCTAGTTCTGTATCTTACGCAAGTAACTTGTTCACTTATTCCAGCCTTCTTCTGGGACAAGGCCTTTTCATAGCTGTTCCTACAAAATATAGCACATGAAGCCCTTACATGCGTGTATGATTCCAAACAACGTTGTCTTTTCCAGGCGTGCTGGTTTTTCTGTTCCCTTCAATGTTATGACCAAAGTCACCTTTTAAATCAGCAGCAAGACTATGCGGACTATAGCCTGAATGCTTGGCTTGACTTGTCCTGATTTCAGTGCGGTGTTTCAACTCCATCAAGAAGTGAAGTATAAACAAACAGGAAAAGACTCTGTTTCAAACCAAAACTATTGCATCCTTCTGACCTGTTCAGGCTTACCGATTCCCACCGGGAAGCTGAGTCAGAAGCTCAGAGTTACCCTGGCAACATGCAGGGCACTACAAATTCTGGCCATTTTCTGCAGACAGGAGCTGTTTTCCAACGTCGTGTGAGAGATCTGAAGTAGGTTTGAGGAGACCCTAAAGGACTGAGTACAGCCCTCAATGCCTGCCTGCTAGAAAGAATCTACTTAAAACAGAGAGATACTTCCCAAACTGATACCCCGCTCTGCCAGATCCAAGCCACTCTGTGTACCTTAAGGGAGGAGTTTCTTGCCACACCTTGGGTTGTAGTAAGTGCTGGTCTCTGTAAGATACGCCTTGGTTATGGCTCACCACATACAGAACTGAATATCACCTTACTATTATGATACAAAGTTTTATAAAGGCAGTTCCTAAAAAGCTCAGGAACAAAATATAGCTCCTTGCACTTTCCTTTTGTTTGTTTGTTTGTTTGTTTGTTTGATTCAGTGGGGAAGATGCGAGGACATCTGTGCAACTCCTGGTGCTAAAATCCAGTCTTTCAAGTAGATCCCTCTCTCAGGAAAAATCTTCTCTGAATAGCACGCTGGTTGGTGGGAGCACATCATTTGTAGCTATCCACAGCTCCTCTTCTGATGAAAACATCAGCCCCGTGCCTTAGGGATTTCCTTGAAACCATTGGTTCAGCACAGAAGACATCAATTTTAGTCTCTCTTAACAGACTGACTTCCACAGTCCGCTTTAGAAAGGTGTAACTGTCCTGGGAAGTAGGAATCTGGCCAGACAACAGGTGAAACTCCACTAAATGTAAAATGAAAGCCTAACTGAAAAAAAAAAAAAAAAAGTTAAATTTGAGCCCCGGGTTCACCTGTTTCAGTGCAAGTGCTTGTGGTTGCACTTTAAATAGTCTTCTGGTTGATCTCTGTTCTCCTTTTAGAGTGGGAGAGTCTAATTACAGGGAAGGGAAAGCAGTAAAATTAGTGTTAGGCTGTTGTGCAGTCAGTCAGCTACTTGAGCTCTGTTACAGTAGGCTGTTACTTGAGGCTCTGCAAACTTGCTGCAAAGATGTCACGGGTGAGAATTCCAGGTAGGTCTGAAAGCAGGTAGTGAGACAAGGAGCCACGGGGCAGCGTTAGCCTGCAGCCTCTGAGATTTTGATGGTGTGGTATCTTTGCAGTCCAGGGGACCTCGCTGGGGGCTTTGAGCGTTTTTCCTCTTGCTCGGAGACGTTTTTGGATAGCACAGTGAAGAAATAGCATTATTGTTTAAATCTTGCTCTGCTTGTACTGAGGAAAAATACTGTCCCTCCTGCAGGGTAATATATCCTGTCATGATACCATTAAATCACTGTGGAAGGGGTCGGAGGGATTTCGGGAGTCTCTGGTCAGCCTGGCTAAGCTCAGAAGACGTGGGGTGCTGCAGGCCCGAGGGGATGGGGGACACAAGCGGGGCAGCAGGAGCAGGGCCAGCCAGGCTTTGCAGAACAGTACAGAGGGACACGTGACTGGCCTTACAGAGCCCTGAAGAATACCGGCACCAAACAGTTCTGATAAGAGCACATTTAGAGTTGCAGCGCTGTGCGGTGTGATAGACACTGTCCTAGTACGTGAAGCTAGTATTAAAGCCTGGCCCTGCAACATCAGTGGGAGTTTGTTGACCTTCATGAGTGTAATTTTCATCCACTAAAGAGATGAAAGGTCAAACTAGGCATTTCTGGGATGCTTCATTTGCAAATGAATATGTGGAGTTCAAATGCCAGACTTATGTTCTGCAGGCTGGACTTTGGGAAGCCAACAGCTGGTGACTTGTGATGCCAGAGCTCCACTCTGAATTTTCTGGGTCAGATGGAAAGAGCATGAGTTGCTTCCCCAAAATGTTGATGCCACGCTGTATGACCAGGAGTGAGGATCTGTGGAACTGCAGTGTCTCAGTTGTCTGATCCTGTTAGTGAATAAGTGGAGATGTGACCATGGGCAGCCGGAGGATGAAACTTAGCATCTTTGAAATGACCAGCCATCCTGATCTCCACAAAGGATGGCGAGTCATGGACAAAAAATAGCAAAGCAGGCCCAGTGCTTCAAGTCACTGAAGTATTTGCTTTCTTGTTCAGGCAGGAGAATGCTGTTCTGCCCTCTTAAGTTGTTCCTATGCTCTTCTGCATCCCTGCACCTGGACACAGGTGTAGGGAGAGACCTTCCAAGACAATTCAGTCTTATTAGATGACTAGGTGTCTGTTAGCTGCTTGTAGTGTTGACTGAGGTGATCTAGGTTCTACAGCTGCAGGGAAACCCAGAGACTGCTGTAAAGCAGAAGCTCTGCCAAAGAGCCTGAGGTTGGGTGGCATCTGCAGTGTGGTTCATTTATGCACACACCACCGAGGCTGTACCGTGGAACAGTCAACGCTGAACTTACATCTTTATATTGTACAAAGTGACAAGTACTGTTCTTTCTTTTGTAAGTGGAAGGCTTTGGCTAAACTTGTACTTTACTAATCCCTTTTTGGGATTAGTGCCAATTGATGTGATAATTAGGCAAAAAGGCTTAGATTTTGAAGGGCTGATCACATCTGTTTATTTTGTTTCTGTTTTATCTCAAACAGCAAAAGACAAAGGTGAGTATTGCTAGGCTTTTTATATGCTCTGCTATGTTACTGCCTAGACATGATCATTGGAAACAAACAGCAGTTACATGATCATGGTGATCTTTCAGCAGTTCGAGAAGATGCTATTTCTCAGCAGTGCCAGCTGTGCCCCTCACTGTTTCAGTAAACGGTTCCAGCTTCTTGGTCCTTTGTTATATGAAGCTGCTATTTGTTAAATATTGTCCTAGCACCCCTGAGCTCCTGCTTAGGAGATAAACAGCCTAAAGTAACTACTTTTGAATGCATCCTGCTCCTAGTGGATTTGATCCATGAGGGGACAGATCCAATGCTTCATCGCCTTTATTCAGGTTGAAATCCACAGTATGGTGCCCCTGCCCTCTTCTTCCTGCTTCATGTTTGCTGAGGCCTTATGTGTCAGCAGCAACACTTCTTGCTGAGACACCTGTCATCCCAGAGTCCCTAACAGTGGGCCATAATGGGATAGTGCAAAAAACTGCATTTTGCCTTCTAAGAAGCATGTTGGGGCCCATCTATGATACAGCAGCTTTACAACAGCAAGGATTTTTTGTTACTGAAATCCTGTTTTTGTGACATTGCACTGCTGAGAAATGGACCTAGTGCCAGAATTTTCCCATGTGTTTGTAGCTCAGCACAAGCCCTTTTGCCTTACCGTATAACAGCAGGGAAAGGAAGCCCCTGTGTTATGCCCCCCCCTAACCCAAGCTGGGACCTTGGAACTGCAAATTCAGGGCTACAGGGATGAACTGTTTTGATCCCCCCCAACACCCTGTGGGAAAAAAAAATGGCTAGGTTCATTACTGAAGGTCTCTTGTAGATCTGGCACACTTCTGCCATGAATGTCAGTCCTTTCTGCTTTGGTCCTCATCTGCTGACCGTGTCCTGTCTGGCACGTCAACGGTGTGGTCCATCTCTCAGCACCGATCCTCACTACGCTTTATGCTGAGCTGCCAACCGCTGGCAGAACCTGCTCGATTAGTGTCCTTATGCTGCTATGCAAATATGTGCTTCTGGGAGATGTTGCCGAAAGGGCCCTTGGGTTCTTGTTTTATGGTATTTTGTTGGCAGTGGAAGGGCTTTGAACCTTCTTTCTCCTACTTCATGAAGCTCCAGCCAACCTTGTGCCAACGGCGACTTTCACAGGGCCATATTAGCTGGCACCTTTGCAGCATGCTGCACATGATGGGCTGAGAGGGCTCTAGTCCACACGATGGCTCCCTAGCTAGGAGCTCTTCAGCTGCACTGTGATGGCGGGAACTAAGTGCTTGGGCTGCCAGCTCTGTCCATCTCCATCTATACCTCTGTCTTTATCCTGACTGGGTGCCTTGTGGAGCAAGTGGGTCTTGGGCTTCCTAGAGCTGTAAGGGCTCTGCCAGTCTTCCCCTCTTCTCCCCAGCGCATGCCCTTCCCAAGGACTTGCTTCTTTCTGGGCCTTTTTCGCTGCTCTTGGGCTGTGGGTTGTATTTACCTTTTCTGGTGTGCTGGGGGTGTCTAGGTATGTCTCCAGCCCACTATGTGTGGCCCAAGCTCTGTAACCTTCTTGCAAATTTTAGAGGTTGCTCAGAGTCTTCCAGGCAGCATGGAGGTGTAGGTGTCATAAGGAAATGACAGCTGAGCATTCAGCTGACTGCAAGGGGCACCCGCCTGCTAGGGTGGCTGGGAACCAGATGCCTGTGTGACCCTGCACTCTGCTCCTTCTCCTTGCAGAGATGGATGAGGCAATGCGCTCCTTCGCAGAGAAGGTCTTTGCCTCTGAGGTGAAAGATGAGGAGATCAGACAAGAGATCTCTCCTTTTGATGTGGAAGAGATCTGCCCCATCTCACGCCAGGAAATGAGAGTGCACATGATGCTTCAGGAGAGCACTGCCACAGCAGAAAAGCGGTGAGCAACAAGCGGGGCAGTTGGGGAAAGGAGAGGAGCATTGTCTGTGCATCCCCAGCCAGAGCTGGAAGAAAGCAGGGGGAACGTAAATCAAGGCCTGTGAAAACAGCTCACCACACCCATGGGATAAATCCTTGGTAGTCCCAGGGCATCTCTCAGGTACTTCAGGGTTTCCTCTCCAACTGTTCCCACTGTTGGACAGAAAGACACCCTTGGCCTGTGCCCTGGGTGTCAGCACGGCAATGGCCACAGAGCTGTTGGAGAGGGAGACTTGGGAGACCTTTCTCTGGAAAGGTGTGACTTTTCAAAGACCACGCTTGAAAGTCTATGGCTACTTTGTATGCTGTGGCCTCTACTCTTGGCTGTGTCTGTTTAAGGTGCTCAGAAAGCACCAGTGAGATGATTCGTGTTGTGCACAGTCGGAACACGGCTGTGGTAAGTGCCCCTGACCCTGCACCTGTGTGTGGCCATGGAGTCAGGGCTGTTTGCCTGAGGCTTTCCTCCCTGGTAGGAAGAAGCGCCTGCTCCGCCTGAAGACAATTGCACTGGCAGTCCCTGTGGCTCAGAAGTCTTTAACCAGACTGTCCACTATCGATGAGGTCATCTCTACCTCCCCTCTGTACCAGACTGTGCCTGACTTCCAGCGGGTACAGATCACAGGGGATTATGCCTCTGGGGTAGGTTCTTGCATGGCTATACCCCTCCCCATGCTGACTACCACCGCATCGAGTCCCTGCCTGTCCTGCAGTAGTGCCCAGTATCACAGGAGTCTGTACCAGGTGCACTGGGGATAGTCTGTGTCTTCCAGCTCAGGCTGTGTCTCATGAGCATCTGATGGTGCCCTGCTGCATCCCTCAAGAATCCGGAGCTGAATTCCTTAGCAGGAGTCTGTGGGGTGCTGCACGCTTCCCATGGGATGCTGCAGACAGGGCAGAGGGGAGGGCATGGCATGGCAGGGTAGGCTGTGCTCGTTGCGTCGCAGCCTGCTGAGATCTATGTCACGGAATCCCAGAACAGCTGAGGTTGGCAGGGACCTCTGGAGGTCATCTCGTCCAAGCCCCCTGCTGAAGCAGGGTCAGCTAGAGCCAGCTGACCAGGAATGCTATCACATCCTGTGCTAACTCATCTTCCACAGCCTCCTAGTACATTTGTGCTGCTTCTGAGATACTGCTGGCAGGTTGCTCCCTCCTGGGCTGGAGCAGGTTGCTCAGCTTGGGTTGCATAGCAGAGGAGCAATTAGGGGAAGCTGAAAGTCCCTCCATGCACAGGCACGTTCCTTCTGCCATGCCTGTAGCTAGCTGCAAGTGCTGCATGGTATTCTCCTATGGTGCTCCAGTCTGACCTCTCTGGACTGCCCAGAACACTTGTCTGTGCAGTAAATCAAAACTTCTTGACACATTGGGTCAGTGTATGTTGTTGGTCCTGCTTCACTTTCAGCCTGGGCTCCAAAAATAGCTTTTAGTGTTTCGCCTAGGCCTGGCTTCCACTTCAGTGCCAACTACAGTTTGCAGTGAGGAAGGTAAGAGGGGACGACAGCTGGAATTCATTGGTTCTGGCGTGAGGAGCTTCCCTTTGCCATGTCTAGGACTTTGCCTATCATGTCTTCTTTGCCCTGCTCAGGCAGAGCAGTGGGAGGGAGGGGATGATAAGGTATGTGTCTTGCTGTGAACAAAACTGTCCTCTTTACATCTTGGTGCACCAGCATATCTCTCAGGCAGCTAGGTTCCAGTTGTGTGGTGGCATTCAGCAACAGCCCTCTTGCAGGTGACAGTTGAAGATTTTGAAGTTGTCTGCAAAGGCCTGTACCGTGCCCTGTGCATCCGGGAGAAATACATGCAGCAGTCTGTGCAGAGGTTCCCCAGGACCCCGTCTCAGTACCTGCGTACTATCGAAGGCGAGGTCTGGAGGGCGAGCGACACCGGCCCAGGTACATCTAGGCACCTGGAGGGTTTTCCTCTCTGGCTTCAGCATGGGGTGGGCAGGGATCAGAAAAGGGGAGTCGCTTGCCCAGGCCTCCTCTTCAGTGTGACAGTGGCGGGGCTGTCCCTGCCCTCTGCCTGGGGTGGAAGAGCATGGCAGGCTTGTGAGGTTTTGGCTGGCACCCTGTCCCTCATGGTATTATCCTTTTGGTCCAGTGTTCACCCCGCCGGTGAAGGATGGACAGGATCCCTTTGAAACTGGGAGTCTCGCCGAGGACCTGGGCTACCACATCCAGATGAAGGATGGGGTAGTTTACGTCTATGGAGACAAGGCAGCGGTTGGCAGAAATGAGCCAAAGGACCTGCCCTACCCCAGCCTCGAGCACTTCGTTGATGACATGAACTTCCTCTTGGCCCTGATTGCACAGGGGCCTGTGTAAGTGCACAGCCCAGCGCTGCTGGCTGCAGCTGCAGAGGTCCTGCCTCAGCAGGCAGAGGGAGGTCAGGGCAGAGCCAGGGCTGCCCTCTCCTCTTCCTGGGAGGAGGGAGGAACCCGCTGGTGACATACCTGCACTCTGCTGGCTACCAAAGTCTCCTGGCTCTTGTCAGCCGTCCTTATTGGGGTCTTAAGCAAAGTCAGCATTCAGGGATTGGAGACATGCCCTGCTGGTATGCTCACACCTGGCCAGGCCTTCCTTCGAAGCTCTGTAATAGAGCCAGGAGAAGCACCTTAGGGAAGCAGGCCAGACCAGCATAGCTCCTCCACCTCAAGTGAAAGCTGCATCCCTGTGTTTGATGGGCCGTGCCCCTGTGTTGAGGGTTAAGGAGCCCAGTCACTCTTCTGCCCTTTGCTTTCACTAGTAAGACCTACGCTCATCGGCGCCTGAAGTTCCTCTCATCCAAGTTCCAAGTGCATGAAATGCTAAATGAGATGGAGGAGATGAAAGAGCTGAAGAACAACCCCCACCGGGACTTCTACAACTGCCGGAAGGTAAATGGCAAGGCTTACAGCCCTAGTGACTCTGAAGACGAGCTTCTTGGTGCCTTCCCCTCCCTGAGAACTGGATATAACCGTCAAGGTCTGTGGCACCTACATTGTTCCTGCTAATGGGATGGTGCTGACTGGGCTGCTCTTGGCCTAGGCCTATTGTGTTCATCTGCTGGGCTGAGCCATGCTCCCCACACAACCTGGGCTCACCTAAGGGGTTTGTTAGCCTCCCTGTGATAGTACCCAAGCATCCCTACTTGGAAGCTTGATCGCTGTCCTCTGGTTTCTCAGGTGGACACACACATCCATGCTGCAGCCTGCATGAACCAGAAGCATCTTCTGCGTTTCATCAAGAAATCATACTGTGTAGATGCTGACCGTGTAGTTTATCACGCCAAGGGCAAACAGCTCACCCTGAAACAGCTTTTCCAGCAGCTCAATCTGCACCCCTATGACCTGACAGTGGATTCTCTGGATGTCCATGCTGTAAGTCGTAGGGCATTTACTGTAAGACCACTCTTGGGTCACTCTCATCCACGCCTGTAGGCACGGCTTTTCCGCTCCCTGTGTACCTGTGACATGCTGTGCCTGTTAGTGTTTGTGGCAAGACGTAGCAGCTCCTGGCTTTCCCATTTTGGGTTGTTTGGATCAGTCCCTGCTCAGCTGGTATGCTTGGACCCAGTGTGTGTGTGTGTGTGTGTGGTATTTGCCCCTGATCCTCCCTACTCCAGGGGCGGCAGACATTTCAGCGCTTTGACAAGTTCAATGCCAAGTACAACCCCGTGGGTGCCAGCGAGCTGCGTGACCTTTACCTGAAGACAGAGAACGCTATCAATGGCGAGTACTTTGCTACCATCATCAAGGTGAGAATACAGGGGAGGAGAGAGCAGTTAAGCTGTGGTGCTGCTGTGCCCAGGGGCTGGGGGTCCCCGTGCAACTGTCTGTTCTGGTTTGCAGGAGGTTGGCTCTGATCTGGAGGATGCCAAGTACCAGCACGCGGAGCCTCGCCTCTCAATCTATGGGCGATCAGCTGATGAGTGGCCCAAGCTAGCCGGCTGGTTCAACAAACATCGGGTCTATTCCCCCAACATGAAGTGGATGATCCAAGTACCCAGGATTTAGTACGTGCCGTGGGTCTGAGAGAGCACTGTGCCTTACGGTGCACTATACCTCATTTTTTATCCTGAAGGGATAATGGGGACCGTGGGCCACGTTGTTCCTCTGCTAGCAGCTAATCTCTGTCTCTCTGTCCGCAGTGATGTGTTCAGGTCTAAGAATTTCCTCCCACACTTCGGGAAGATGCTGGAAAATATTTTTGTTCCTGTGTTTGAGGCAACTGTCAATCCTCAAGCCCACAAAGAGCTGAGTGTCTTTTTACGCCACGTGAGTGTCACCTGATGATGTTGTCAGGGTGTGGTGAGCCCTCACATTCCTGTTTGTGCACAAGAAATGGGGTATTGGCCATGACATGGCAAATGTCGTCAGTGAGCTTGTGGCCTTACTGCCACATTCTGGGGAAGGGGGTGTGTGCCCAGGAGTGCTGCGAGGGGTCAGATTCCCTGAGCTGGCTGCTGTGAGGCCGTGAGAAATGCTGCCCACTCACCTCCTGGAGAAGTGGTTTGGTGTGAGCTTTATTTCTAGCCCTTGATAGAGCTTGGGGGTTTGTGAGGAGCAAGGTCTACAACCTTGCCCCTGACTCTGCTCTTGGTTGGGGCAGGGGTATGGGCTACAGCTGGGCTATGGCAAGCTGCAGTGGGGCAGGGTGAGCCAGCCTCCCTGGGCATGATGCGGTGGGGAGCTTTGAGATGCAGCTTTTTTGTTACCTTGCCAAGCAGATCACTGGCTTCGACAGCGTGGATGATGAATCCAAGCATAGCGGACACATGTTCTGCACTAAAAGCCCAAAGCCAGAGCAGTGGACTTCTGAGAAGAACCCATCGTACACCTACTATATATACTATATGTATGCCAACATCCTGGTGCTTAACAACCTACGCAGGTGAGGCCCAGGATCCGCGAAGGGACCTGCGATGGGCTGGCAGAAGGGGGGCTGCCTCATGAGCTGTCTCAGCTCTGTGATTGTTGGTGTGGAAGAAGTGGGGCCCTCCTTGCTCTGCCACCAGTGTAGTCTGGAGCTTCGTGTCCCAGAGCAATCCAAACACTCCTTGGTAGGAAGCGTGATGGACTGGGGTGAAAACTTTGGGACTGCAGAGACGCATCTATTGCGTGCACAGAGGAGAAAAGAGATCAAGTATCGTGCTCCTAGGTCAAGCTGGACTCTTGGGGACCCACTGGTGGGGACAGAGCTGGACCCGAAGTCAGGGAATCTGGCATCGCATGCCACCTAACCCTGCTGCTTGCCTTGTCTTTCTTCCATGTGCCTAGGCAGCGCGGTATGAACACGTTCCTCTTCCGACCGCACTGTGGGGAAGCTGGGGCCATCACACATCTGCTCGCAGCCTTCATGACAGCTGATAATATCTCCCATGGTCTCAACCTCAAGAAGGTAAGTGGAGTAGTCTGCCACAGAGCAGCCCAGGCATGGCAGAGAACATGTTCACAGTCAGCCTCCGCTGTAGCTGACAGTTAATTGTGCCTCTGCTTTAGACACAGACAGCCTGGCTTCAGGCAGGTGTTACGTGATTCTCTGGGTTTCCTCAGGCACGTTTGGGGATGTAGCTGAGAAATGTATTCAGATTTCAGGGGTTCAGGCTCACAGACCTATCACTGGATATGTCTGTTATCATTGGAGCCAGCTGAGTTCTGAAATCAGACAGGTTTGAACTCACTTGGCCTCTCGTGCTCCATGTGGGCCCGGGAGGATTGCTAGCTTGCCTATCTTTTTTTCTTGCACACATGAGCTCTGTGCACCAGATTTCCTGGCTGGGGCACTGGGCTGATCTGAGGAGTGACCCTGGAGAGGTGGAGGGCACAACAACTTTATCCCTAACCTGGCAACTCTGCTCATCTTTGCAGAGCCCCGTGTTGCAGTATCTGTACTTCCTTGCCCAAATTCCCATTGCTATGTCCCCACTCAGCAACAACAGCCTCTTCCTGGAGTATGCAAAGAATCCATTGCCTGACTTCCACCAGAAGGGCCTCATGGTGTCCCTTTCTACCGATGACCCCATGCAGTTTCATTACACCAAGGTACAAGCGTGAGCTGATCACCTCCTGCTCTCTGAGCACTGGGGCTGGGACTGCGTGGGCCTCATTTTTCGGGGAAGCCAGCAGCATTTGCAGAAGGTCCGGCATGCTGGGCCGTCTCTGGGACAGCCCTTGCGGCAGCATGGGCTGTGCCGGCAGAAGCTGCTGGCCTCTAACACAGCCTGTGGCTGCAGGAGCCCCTGATGGAGGAGTACGCCATCGCTGCCCAGGTCTTCAAGCTCAGCACCTGTGACATGTGTGAAATTGCCAGAAACAGCGTCCTGCAGTGCGGGCTGTCCCATGAGGTCGGTGCCCTTCTGGGGAGGGTGGCCGGGCCCTGCCCGCAGTGGTCCCTGCCCGCCTGAGAACGGGGACCAGGGCAGCGGCTCTGCGTGCTCAGGGCCGGGCTCCTCTGTGAGGCCTTGAGGGAGCCTGGCGCCAGCCTCTGAGGTCTGTGCCGCTGTCCTGGTCTCTGGCAGGAGAAAGCCAAGTTCCTGGGTGAAAACTACCAGGAAGAGGGGCCCCAAGGCAACGATATCCGGAAGACCAACGTGGCTCAGATCCGCATGGCCTACCGCTACGAGACCTGGTGCTACGAGCTCAACCTCATCGCCGAGGGCCTGAAAGCCGACTAGGAGCGTGGGCGGACTTCTGGACTTGGAGGCAGCGCCCGGGCTCAGCGGGAGCCGGGCCGGGGCTGCCCAGGGGCGGGTCGGACCTTGGGGGCCGGGGGGGGGACGCGGGCTCCGGGGCGGCGGCCGCGCAGTAAAACCCGGTCTGTCAGCAGCTGCCTGCGGCCTGCGGAGGGGGCGGGGCTGGCGCCTGAGTGACGGCCGCGCCAGCCAATGGGCGGTGGCTCCGTGCGCGGCGGGAGCGTCCTGTGAGAGCGGGGCCGGGGCCGGGCCGTGGCGCCGGGTGAGGCGGGGAGCGGGGCTCCGGGCGGGCGGCTCGGCCCGGGCAGGGGGGACCGGGGCTTCCCGCGGGGTCGCGGTCGGGCTCGGGGCTGCCGGACGGGACGCGCTGGCGGCGGAGCCGGGCGGGCCTCGGTGCGGCTGGCAGCGGCGGGAGGTTTGCGCGGTTCGATCGCTGCCGGTCCCGGCCCGCGGCGCAGAGCGCTGCCTGTCCGGCCCCGGCGGGAGCCTGGGACTGCTGGGATCGGGTAAGGATCGCTGAGGCGTCGTTTCCCGCCCCTGAGCGGGGAGGCGAGCGATGCTGCAGCCGGAGGGCGGCCCTGCGCGGTGGCCGGTGCTCGCCAGTCCCCGGCGGGAGCCCCGGCGGCCGCAGAGCTCTGGAGGGCCTGTGACAGGGCCGGCAGCTCTGTCCCGAGGGGCCCCTGCCGCCCGGTCCCCGGGGAAGCGGCGGCAGCACCGTTTCCCCCGTGGGCAGGGCGTGAAGGAGCGGGAGCTGAGCCCAGCGAGGGCGTCGGTGCCTGCTCAAGCCCAGCCGCTGCCCCGCATGAGTCACCGGCCTCGTGTTTTACCACCGTGCCTCGTCCTCGTCAGCCTGGAGACGAGGAGGCTCGGGGGTGTGGTGTGGGGATCCTGCCGATGCGCATGAATGCCCGAAGGGAGGGTGCAAAGAGGACCCAGCCAGGCTCTTTGGCGCCCAGTGACACGACCAGAGGCGATGGGCGCAAACTGACACACGGGAGGTTCCCTCTTGAACATCGGGAGACGCTTTTTCACTCTGAGGGTGACCGAGCACTGGCACAGGTTGCCCAGGGAGGTTGTGGAGCCGCCCTCCTTGGAGAGATTCAAAAACCCTCTGAGCATGGTCCTGGGCCACCTGCTGTAGGTGGCCCTGCTTGAGCAGGGGGTTGGACAAGGTGACCTCCAGAGGTCCTCTCCCACCTCAGCCACTCTGTGATTCCGTACAGGGTTTCTTTAGGGCAAATTCTTTACTAGTAGGCTGTGATGTTTTAGGTAGCGCCAGATACTTGTGCTTTGTTGCACACAGGCCTGAGTACCTTTCTGGCAGTGCTGTCCTAGGGCAGGGGGTGTAGGCTGGCATGCTGGACCAGTCTCCCCTTGCCTTTCCCAGTTCACTGTGTAGACCCCTCTGTTCCAGTTACCATGGTTGAACGCAGCCTGTCTGAGTGGGCACCTGGCTGCCACGACTGATAGAGCCCTAGTAGTGGTGGCAGCTCTTCCTCTTGACAGCTGGGGCTTGCATCAGCCCTCATGACAGAAGAAAAGTAGAAGAGGAGTTGCAGGATAAAGAGCCCCTGGAAATGTGTATTTGGGCAATGGTGGTTGTGGTTTCTGCTGTCCCTGTCTGTCAGAGTTACAGGAGAGAGGGATGAGGAGCGAGCGGTGACCTTGCTGCATGGGAAGGGAGAGCGGAGCAGAGAAATGAGAAGCTGCTGAACAAGCCCAGGTGCTGCCCTTCAGGGCTCTGTCGGCCGAAGGGGAGGTGCCGGAGTTTGGTCCAGCCGTCTGCTCGGTCGCAGACAGGCGGGTAGGGGAAAGGCCCTAGCAGGGTATTTGCTAGAGCAATGGAAGTGTCCTGACCAGCGTCAGGAGCCCAGTGGCTCACCAGGAGCATGATGTGTCTTTCAGTCACTACTCAGACTGGTTGTCCCTTCAGGGGCTTGCAGGCAGGATTGAGCAAATTGCTTACTATCTGAGTGTTTAGAAGTTAAACTCCTGCAGGGATAGGATGTGGTGAGTGAAGAAACAGACCCTGAAAGATTTTGGGCACCTTGTCCCAAAAAGCACGTCTCCTCGGCTGTGTGCTCCAGTTTGCCTTGAAGGGAAGGCTTGTGCAGAGAATGTCTGAGGGTGTCGGGTACGGGAGAAGTAAATGGTGGTGGTGGCGGCCTTGTAAAACGTTCCTGCTTGAAACAGCTGGCTGGAGGAGCTGTCCTGGAGTGCTGAGTCCTCGTGCTGTGCATTGCTGCTTGGCAAAATTCTTACTCAGTATTCCAGTACGGATGTGGGTCGTTCTCTGTAGCCCTGGGAACATGTTATCTGGACGTGTGTCTGAGAGATTTTCTGATGCTACCTTGGTCTGCACCCTCTGAACCTCTTGGGGCAGCTGCCTCCATGCTACTGAGCCTTTTCCAAAGGAATGAGTGGCCGGTTGTTGTGGCCCCACGCAGCCGATCTGTGGTGGCCCTTGGAACATAAAGGTGGTCGTGGTTTTACGGTGATGTCAGCCCCGGGGGAAGCCTGGAATCTCACCTCTGACAGTTGCACCAAGAAACGGCTCCAGGATAACTCATATTTGGGTTTAACTTTCTCTCTGTCCCCACCTTGGGTCTTAGCTCTTGTGTGAAGCTGCAGCATTCCTGGGGCATGCAGCCAGCCTGTGGTGTAGCATCTGAGTCAACTGCTCTTTTCAGTGCTGCTAACCTGAGCATTCAGATACCGTGAGTCAGGTTAAAAAACCATGACTTTAAATAGTACATGGTGGGTTCTGTCTGTGTGTCCTTTGGTATAAAAGCCTTCAAGGCTTACATGTTTAAAGTGGGTTTTTTTTTTTAGCATGGGTTATTTCATCACTTCAGAAAAAGACTGAAAGTTGAAAGATCCAGATACATCTTTCTCATCAGTACAAAAGTCTTAGGACCCATGGCAGAGGTCAGACTTAACCTCCTTTTTTTCATGTAATTAAGATTCGCATCGCATTTACTGTGTCCAGGGGCTGTGCTCTACACGGTCATGCATCTGATGAGGTGGAACTCCATTCCTCAGCGTGATGTGCAGAAGCTTTGAATGAGTTAACAACTAGAGTTGCTTTGTATCGAGATGGAAATGACTAAGCGTACCGCATTCCTGAAGTGTTACTTATTTTGATATAAAATCTGCTTGTTTGGTACTGCCCGTGTCTTTCAAGCATCAGCATGGCAGAGTTTTGTTCAGGTTTGTTCTGGAGCTGAACAGAATGGGAATAGCTGAGAACTCTGGAAAGGGTCCTTGCTGCTGTGCTGGCTGTCCCCTCATCCCTTCAGGACTGAGCTGCCAGCTTCCCTAGACTTCAGAAGACCAGAAACTGTCTTTTATTCGGCTACCGACACAGGAGGCTTGGTGACAAGGAGGTGTCTTGGGTGGTTTAGAACTGCACGGCTCTCATAAAAGGAGCGCAAGATTGCTTCAGAACTGCATGGGCTTGCCAAGTCAGTGATTTGCGTGTTCTCGTGCCTGTTGTGCAGCAGGATAAGGTAAGGTGGTGTGTTAGTGCCTTTGTTTGGCTAATCAGGTGCCGGCGTGAGTGTGGTAAGGGGGGTTGTGGGGTACCAGCAGCACCTGTGGTGGGTGGACTTGACCTCAGCATCAGCGAGTGTTTTATTCTTGGACAGCTCTGGCAGCGTTCTCTCCTTGAGCATGTGGTTTCAGGAAATGGAATTGTCTAGAGACTTTGCGTGGAAAATGCTTAGTGTGCTCTCTGGCTTTCAGAATTGGAAAAAGAGTCAGGGCTGCCTATCATGTGGTGTGAATATGCCTCATTCTTCTGCTTTGGCTAAAGATACGGAGGCTGTCTTCAAACAGTGTGGATCGGAGAGGCTGTCTTTTGGGAGAAATGTGTGATACATTGTCTAGAAATTATTTAATTTCTCTTCACCCCAAACTACTGCTTTCAATGAAATAACGCAGTGTTCTTGACTACACAAATGCTGTAAGTACTAATGCAGTAGGGATGATAAATTTGGCTTCTGTGGAAATACTGGGAGGCGTAGTAGAGTTTGGAAGGAGAGGTCAGGAGGGGAGCAGTCATGTTAAGTCTGGTTAGTTTGTGAAAGGAATGGTGCGTGCGGTCCCTGAGATACAAGTGCTGGCTGCCTAACTCAGGTGGTCTCTACCAGTTCTGTGTCCCTAAGCTGTGTTTTGGCCTATCTCAGACTGTGTCTGAGGGTTACTTAGCTTGGATCAGACCACCCCAGTCTGCTCTTTCTTCACCAAAGATAGTCTCTACCCTTGCCCTGGCTCATGTGATAAGCTTAGATTAAATGCCTAGTTCTTGATAGCAGCCACCTGCCTTGCAAGCCTGGACAGGTGAAGAGCTGCATTCTTCTCCTCCTCGGATGGTTATTTTGGAAGACACAGTTCAGGGCTGTGGCTGGCAGAGCAGCACCAAGCAGGAGAGAACGTCGGGTGCTTTAAGCTTGTGCTCTACCGTCTGTGTTTAAGATGAGCCAGGAGCCATGTGTTTCTAGGTGTATCTGGTAGTTCAAAGATCAATGACATGCCTTGGGAAGACCTTCACTGTTGCACTGAAAACTTCTTAGGTGAGTGAAGCTTATTACTTCACCTTCGAAGTAAGGTTACTTCACTACTTCTTCAGCCAGTGTGTGGAGCTTCACTGGCTGGAGAAGTAATATTACTTGGTAGGTTTATGCTGAAGGAGAGGAAATAAACTCAGTGTGGATCCTGTTTCTGCATATGGGTCTGTGTAGCTCTGGATGCTGGAGTCAGGTAACTGCTTGAGCGCTGGGTGAACTGCTTGAACTCTGGGCACTCATTGGTGAGCAGAACCAGAGGCAGCGCTGCAGGCATGGTCTCACCAGTACCTGTATGCTGGCTGGGACTGTGCTTCTCCACTGTGCTTCTCAGTTGCTGGTTGTGCCCCATCATGGAAGCACAGATGTGGACAGTAGGAGAGGTCAGGAGCATTAGGCTGACTTGGGCCATGGCTCTATATCAGGAAGCAGAAATACGGCAGGCTGGCTGAAGAGACTATGGCAAATGCACGTTTTGTTGCACCCTTACCAATGTGAGTCGTTGGAGGAAGGACACGGGGCAGGCTGGCAGCCAGCAGACCTGACCTGCTTGAGCACAGGCAGCCCTGCACGCTCTGAGGACGGACCCAACTAGAAAGCTGAGCTCAGCCTGCTCTGTGCAATGATTTGCCTTCCTGGATGCTGCATGCAGGTGTTTTGCCAGGCTGCTGGTTGGAGCCCAGGGGTAGCTGACAGCTGGTGTATTCGGAGAAGAAAGCTGCCAGTGCTGTTGGGAAGCAAGGGAGCCTTTGGTGCCACCTGTGGGCTTGCTGTCAGCATGGAGCTGCACATGCTCCATGAATGCGTATGCTGGCCTCGCAGTGCTTAGTCCTGAGAATAAGCCCATTGCTCCACACTGCAAGGTCCTTCAGGGGCCTGTCCCTGCATGCGTTCTGCATCCAGTGGTCCTGTGTTTGAAGACCTGGCAGGGAGTAAAGGTGTCTGGTCTGAAGCTGTACCGGCTGAGAGGAGGCTGTTTCGCCCCTCTCCTAACCTGGCTTTCCCCGTCAGAGCTTTTGCTTCTTTGCTAGCTTGTGCCTCAGGTCCTCAGGGGCGGCCCTGAGCACTGTTGCTGTAGAGTAGTTGCAATGGCATAGGAAAGGGGAAAGTTGCTTTCCTGTCTGTTAATCAGGGCCGTGCAGACAGGGATTGAGGAAGGATGGCTCTGCTCTAGCTCAGGATGTTTTGGAAACAATGCCTATTTATAGGAGAGGGCAGGGGCCCCTTGCTGCCTGGAGCAGCAGGGGAGCAGCCTGGCTGTGCGGGAAGAGGGTCTCGCCATGGGGCACAGTAGCACTGCAGTACCCTGGGCAAGGGAGTCAGGGAGAGTGGGGTAGGTGTTGTTCGTTGTTTTGTGTGTTCTCTGTCATTCTTGAAGTTGTTCTGTCCCCTGTGTGTCCCCCCCCCCCCCCCCCCGCCCCGTCCCTCTGTGAGCGGATCAGCAGTCCTCTTCTGTTTGCTCGTCCCCTGCCTGCACCTTGCTACTGGCAGGAGTGGGGAGGGGGTGCTGTGCCACGCTGGAGCTGACGCTGGAGCCACAGTGCCACCTGCGCGGTAGTAGCTTCACCTCACTTCTTTGGAGATGTGCTGGGCGGTGGTCAGGAGTGGTGTGGCTATGAAAGTGTTGAGGACAGGACAGAATGCTGACGAGGGACGGAGGGCTGATGATGGAGCAAATATCCCCAGTTCAGTTGCTTACCCAGATTGTCCAAGTTTAGCCCATTCGCTGCTGAGTAGGAGAGTTACCGGCAGCTGTCTGGGACAATGTGATAAGCAATGCCAGACTGCAAGAACCCACGCTGTTCTCTCTGGAGACAGGCAGCAGTGAGCTTCTTGCCACAGTGAGCAATGCTGCTTTGGTAGAGAGTGTGGAAGTGCAGCAGCGAGCCAAGGCTTGGTGCCCCGTGTGCCCAAGCCATCACTGAATTGCTTGGGGAGCCCTGGGCTGTCCTACGTCAATGAGCTTTCTTCTCTCACTAACTATATCAAGTAGGTCTGTCAAGACCAGTGCTTTTCTTTTAATTGCACGGCAAATGCCTCTGCCAAGCAGATCAGCAATGCCAGGGATAGAGCCAGTAGCGCTGGAGCCCTGGAATTTGAGGTGCGGTTTCAATGGTGGGAAGGATGCAGGCCTCTGCTGTGGCAGGGGCTCTCCGCGCCCAGCCTGGTGCATGGGGCATGAACCCTTGTCAGGCAGGTTTAAGCTCCTCTGTCTTCCAGCTTGGTTTGCTTCCCATCCTTGGTTCTGCAACTTCTTACGGGCTCTGGTGAGTCAATGAGGACTGGGTGTTGTAATAGCAGCTTTGGAGGACATGTACCCAGTTTTTGGCAGTGAGAGCTGGCTGGATCTGTCAGGTGGAGCTTGAGTACAGGCTTTGTTTGACTATGGCCTGTGTTCCCACCTGGAGCAAGTCTGGCTTGCTTTTTTGCAGAGGTCCTCTGTTTTTGCTGCATGTGTGGAATGGAGACTGCTTGCTGCTCTTGTTCTGCCTTTTGCAGGGAGACTTCTTAGTGCCAGGGGAATGTTACTGAAGCCAGCATGGCCAGGCTTGCTGCATGGCAACCTGGCCTGAGCCCGAGCTTTGCTGAGTGCTTGTCTCCTAATACAAATGGAGAACATTAAATAGACCTGGAGGGCTGGGACTTCTGAAATGGGGTAACCGCCTGGAGAAAGGGAGGAACAGAACATATTAGAGCCTATGGGCTGCTGTCTTCTGTCCAAGATGAGTTTTCAGCCGTGCTGGCATATCTGAGAACACTGGGGATGCATTGTGAGCTACAGGTAGAGCCGAAGGGCTCCGAGGCTGGCGATTCCACATGTGAAATGTCTGTACTGAGGTCATACCAGACTTGTAGGTGCTGGGTCTGTACAGCCACCCAGGTTCTCCCTGGCGGTTTCACCTGCCTTTCTTGCTGCAAGACTATCTGGAGGACTGTTTGCTGTGTCCTCTGGATTATACGTTGGGGTAGTCTCAAACAGCATAGCTCTTGTTTGTGCAGGCTCTGCTTAGGTAGGAGAAGCCATAGTGTTTCTTTAGCCTTCCTTCTCCTCTGCTGATCTAAACACAGGGCTATTTTCCTCTAGAGCATGAGAAGTCACCAGCTTCCTCTGCCTTTTGGCCTCTGTTTTATGCCTTTTAAAACTTGCCCTGGCTGTAAGCCACAGGCTGGGCGCCACTGCCCTCCAGTCTCTCTGATGGCAAATCTAGGTCCAGTGTTGACACGCAGAACATCAGACAGGTTTTTACTTGTGCAGTAGGAGAGCACTTCTGGGAGGAGGGGTGCAGTTGGGCTCTTCTCCAGTCATCACAACTGTCCTAGTCCTGGGTGAAGCAGCAGCTGTCCTGCTGGAGAAGTAGATGTGGTTCCCCTTCTATAGAGCTGGCGTGGTATCTTGTATCTTGCTGCGTCTCTGCTGTGTTGAGAGCTCTGGTAGAGACATCGTGCTGTGGTGGTTTGGTTATGTGCTGCCTGAGGTGCTCTGAGCAGTACAGAGCATCAGGAGAAACTGAGCACTCCTGCCTAGCCTGCATCGGTACAAGCAAGCAGCAGAGGGGCTGGCCGAGAGCTCTGCTGCAGGCAGGCCGTGCTGTTGTGTTCCTGTGCCATTAAATAATTTCCTTGAGTTTGGACCCTTGGGATCCCTGGCTGTGTTTTGTTCTTGTTGTGGTGGTTTTTTGGTTTTTAAGCCAGTGAGACCTCTACTTCCTTTTGTTAGCCCTCCCAGATGTGTGCTACAGAAACAGGCTTTGTGGGGAGCGTGCTCTGGAAGCCACTCTTGAACATGTGATTTGGGGAGGAATGTTCTTCAGCAATTGCCAGAGAGCGGCTGGGAGTTCCCGGTGGTGCGTATGGCTTGAGTGCAGCTGATGGTTCTTTTCTTCTTTTTGTCTGCAGGTCGTGCTAGCAGGCAGTCCTTGCAGAGCTGACACCCAGGGGCTCTTGGACACCACTGGGTGCTTTGGAGTCTCATGCCAGCTTGATGTGTGCAGGACACGAGTGGACCTGGACAAGGCTGGAGATGGGGTGTTTGTAAGCACATTGGCACTTGCCATGCACTCCACAGGGGCAGTGGACAGTAGCTTCTCCCACTCTGCTGTGCAGACCCTCTCCCGCAGCCACTGCCGCAACATCAAGCAGAAGATCTCCCAGTGGGAGGGGAGGACACGAGGGTGCTCCAGCAAGGAGAAACAGCAGCTGAAGGACTTCGGAGTAAAGTATGATCCCAGCTGCAATGCTCTACCCAAAGTGAAGCCAGAACATACAGAGAAGGGCAGAAAGACTGGGTCCAAAGATCCAAAGAGCCTGGGCTTGGACTTCAGGGAAGATACACGGAGCTGCTTGCAGACTGATGACTGTGGTGACCTCAAGCCCTGTGCATGCAGCCTAGCTTCCCAAGCCAAGCAGAAAGGAGAGTGGCACACAGACTTCCTGGACCCAGGGGCGACACTGCCCCCAGGGAACTTCTATACCTCACAAGCTCTGTGGAGCAGAGCAGATCCCCTTCTGCCTGGCAAAGCCCCACCAGGTCCCTTGGACTTTCAGAGGAAGCAAGGGAGCTGCGGCTCCACGGAAAGAGAACTTAAAATCAAAGGAGTGGACTCTCTCTGCAGGGCAGAGAGGAGCTTGAAAAACATTTACTCTGAGGCTGAGGGGCAAGAGGAGCAGCCAGCTGCTGTCCCACCACCCAAGCCCCGTAGGACTTTCCGCTATCTTGCAGAAAAGGGTGCTAGTAGCTGTAGTGATGCCAGTGCTACCAGGGAAGCTCCCCTGCACAAGCAGCGTGGAGGAGACTTGGTGTCATCCTCCAACAACCCTGAGGAGAGAATAGCCAGCAGGAGGATCAGAGGGAGAACACAGAGGTACATCGATTCATCTCTCATGTCTGAAACATGTTTCCTTAAATCAGTTTCTAGATGGGTTTAAACAGCTTGCTTGCCATGATATTCTTCTGGAGATGCTAGTACTGATGATGCCTCTGTTGATGGGGAGAGGATAAAAGTATCCCCTTTCCAGCATTGTATATGCACTACTTTTGCTGCTGCTAATCTTGCAAAGAAGGCTAAAAGCTCCAAACAGCTGTCAGTCCCACACCTTAAAACAGAGATAAGTGACAATATGCTGGCCCCAGGGAGAGTGCTGCCTGCTTCTTGCCCTGAGCTTGTCCTCAGCTGCAATTTGTGGATTACAGCATAGCTTTCTCTTGGGGCAGTATGGCTGCTAAATGTTCTGGCTTTCCTCTGAGTGAAAGATTCTCTTGTTGCTTAAAGCTGGAGGCTGTCAGCTGTGGGTACCCCTGTTGCAGTAGGTTTGGCTGTTCTTCCCTCTTTCCCATACGTAGGTCCCTGTTCCAGAGTAAAAAATCCTGAGCTAGCTTGGTGCTAGTTCTGCTTACAGATGAGCTGCCCAAAGAGTAGTGTGAACATTATAGGTGGAGATGTGGCTAGGACTCCTGAAACCTTCTTTTACTGTGGCAAAGCATGCAGCAACAAACCAAATTTTATGATGATGGGCTAAATCCCTGCTGGCTCCTTTGTGACCTCTGTGCCATAATTTTGAAATGGAGGCCAAGTGTATGAAAATGCAAACTCACAAATGTGATAACACCCTTAGCATGAGCAGTAGGAGGGGTCCAGTAGAAAGCAGTGCCCTAATTCTGAGTACTGCTGCAAGTGCTTAGTCTGCAAAACGTGTTTTGGGTTCTTGCCTCTGTGACAGGATGGGACTTGCCATACCTGCTTGGAGTGTGCTTGGCCATGGGGCCTCCAACTTAATTTTTAATTTAAAAATCTCCCAGAGTAAGTGAGTAGGACTCACTTGGTGTGCTGGTTTTGGCTGGGACAGAGTTAATTTTCTCTATAGTAGCTAGTGTGGGGCTGTGTTTTGGATTTGTGCTGAAAACAGTGTTGATAACACTGGGCTGTTTTAGTTGTTGCTGAGCAGCGCTTACACAGAGTCAAGGCCTTTTCTGCTTCTCACCCCACCCCACCAGCGAGGAGGCCGGGGGTGGGCAAGAAGCCTGGAGGGGACACAGCCAGGACAGCTGACCCCAGCTGACCAAAGGGATATCCCAGACCGTATGACGTCATGCTCAGCAATAAAAATTGGGGGAAGAAAGAGGAAGGGGGGGATGTTTGGAGTGATAGTGTTTGTCTTCCCAAGTGACCGTTACACATGATGGAGCCCTGCTTTCCTGGAGATGACTGAACACCTGCCTGCTGATGGGAAGTAGCAAATGGATGCCTTATTTTGCTTTGCTTGCATGCGCAGCTTTTGCTTTACCTATTAAACTGTCTCTATCTTGACCCATGCGTTTTCTCACTTTTACCCTTCCGATTCTCTCCCCCATCCCACTGGGTGGGAGCGAGTGAGCAGCTGTGTGGGGCTGAGCTGCCGGCTGGGGTTAAACCTCAACACCTGGAAATCAGAGAGTCCAGAGTGGAGCACCCATGTGCTTGATGGCCCCAAAGAGGACCATACCCTGTGTGGACTGGAGGTGGCAACTCACTGGTACATGCAGGTGCCTTTAGAAGAAGTTACACTGGTTTTCCTCTAGGAAATCTTTTGAGTTTGAGGACATCCAGGGCTTCCGCAAGCGGATGGCAACCACCAACTCCCACAGACTTCAAGAAGAGCCAAATGGCACTACCGGATCCAGGCTCGTCTACACACAGTCAGAAGACAACATCTACGAAGACATTATCTGTATGTGCCTGTGCTTCTGGGGGAGGCACTCACTTTCATTAAGGGTAGCAGATTTGCTGGGGAGGGAGGAATGAAGATGAGAATGCATTGAGGCCCTTTCCAGCTCTGTGGCTTTGCTCGAGTGCTGCACAGAAATCAGTGTGAACACTGACAAAATTAGCTGCTTTGCAACAGAGCTACTTTCTCGGCAGTGGTAGAAGTGTTTTGTTTTGCTGAGTCCATGTACAGTTTGCCAAGTTGATGGTAGTGGGTTAGAAGGATCTTTGAGTGGTGGGAACCTAATCCATCTTAAAACAGGTCTGTCTCAGACCCTGTTAAAGCTTGGCAGACAACTGCACACTCTCCCTGCTTGCATCCCTTGCAAGAATGCAGGACTTCATCTCCTTTCATAAATCCCCCATCCAATGCTTTTCTCAGGTCCTGCAAAAGAGAACCCATATGAAGATATCAGAGCGCTGCCCTTACCCCTGTGGAAGGTCCCATCTGTCTGGAAGCTACCACCCTCCCGGAGCACCAGTAGGGCTCCCAAGGTAGGGTGAGGGGATTAAATTGTCGCGTATTTACAGAGAGTCATCCTCACAAGGGCCCTATTTTGTGCTCCCCGTGGCCCCACATTCCCCACTGCTATGTCATTGGTTTTCCTTATTTTTTATTGTTTGTTATCAGTGTAAATGATAATGAACAGCCATGGCAGTGGCAGTTGATTAAGCTGCAAAACAATAGGAACAAGAGAGTGTTGATGAGATGCTTGAGTATGTGGGGTGTGGGTGGGATGGGGAGTTGGGTAGAGCAGGAGGCTGCAGTGAGTTTATCATTTGTAATCTGACTCCTTTGACTCTGAGCTTGGACCAAAGCTTAATCCCATGCTTAACCATCTCTTCTGATTCTGTTTTCTAGCCTCCCCCAAAGCCTCCCTTCCTCAGTCGCAAGACTCTTGAGCTAAAGTCCTCCCAGACAAGTCTCCAAGGGAAAATGGTGAAGGACACAACCCTGCCTGCCACACTGACCGAGTGGAAGCTGTTCCGAGCAGTAGAGGCTGCTAGCAGGAGAAGGAACTTGCCCTGGGTGAGATTTAAGCATTACTTCTTGCACTGCTGTATGTGTTGACAAGTGGCCCTGCTCGAACCATTTCCCCTCCACGTAGCAGGGCAGGTGTTCGGGAATCAAAAAACAGAGTGCCAGTTCTAGCTGGGGCGGCGGTGGTTTTGTTGGCCAAGAATCTGCAAACATAGTACTAGGTGTTAACCTGAAGATCAGTGCTGTGTGTGAATACTAGCTCCTCCTCGTGCTTTGTCATTTGAGCCTTGTTCCCAAAGCTTCCGTGAAGAGTAATGATGCTGGTTTTGTGCTGAATGCGGTGCAGGAATGCAAGAAAGCTCTCTGTGAGCTGAAGGGCCAGCTCTGTACAGTTGTGTGTACGTGTCCCTTGCTCCCGGTGACTTCTCAGACTGACCCTTGTGTTCTTGCTGCCTGCGCTGAGTTGTTAGATGGGTGACAGTGTTGGGCTGCTGTGGCGAGCTGGCTGGGCCCTTGGTTACTTGGCATGTTGGCTTGGAGTTCTTGACTTGCCATCAGGAACATGCCCTTGCAGCTGTTTCATAATCTAAAGGTGAAGAACAGCTTTTAGCGCGTTTCACAAAGCCTTCACGTGGTTCTCCCTTCTGCTGCCTCTGGCTGCTCCCTTCTGCCTGTGTGCAAGGCAGATACGCTTCTGAGGCCAGAGTAGTGAGAAAGGCTTTTAATCCACCTTCACAATAGAGGACTCCATTGTAATTCTCATTTGATGTGTCAGGAATCTTTCTAGATACTAGTATTGATTACCAGCTCATGTCCCTCAGTGATAAAATGCAGCATGTGCTCTAGAAGGACAGCTGCAGCCACCGCTGTAGTGGCACTTTGTGCACAGGACTCAAATTCCAGTTGTGGTAGTGGCAACAACTTACTTTTTCCATGGTAAAATCATTTAACTTCTGCAGATCTTTCCTTCTTGTGGAAATTGGGTGTATTTGCTCAAATTGCACAAGACTGTGAGGTAGAGTTGGACAGCTACAAAATACTTTTCAAACGTTAAGTACTTTAGAGTAACAAGCAACTTCTGTATCTGTTTTAAACAAACTGTAGGCCTGGAAAATCAGGAAGGAGATGGCAAGATTATAAAAATGCTGTGATGGAGAGTATCTTTCATTTGGAGGGGGAAAACAAAGCATTCTCCAAAAGCAAACCTATTCCAAAAATCTGGTAACGATTTACATGCAGGAAGCACACTTTACTCTTTTTGCTCACAAGGAATTGAGCCAAGATTGCTCCAGAGATTGAGAAAAGGATTGCAGTCTAAAAAGAAAAAACTTATTTATTGCTTAAGAAACTCATAGCTGCCTTAAACACACCCAATATCTTTCACTGGTGACTCAGCTGCACAAAAATCAGAAAAGAAATGGAAATCCTCTAGGTAAGGCTGGATGGTAGAGGGGAAAGAAAGCAAATTTTGCAGGAGAAGCACTGCTTTCTGCTGTGGGCTGTTTTCTTCCTTGCAGCCTCATCGTGCTAGGAGGACTGGCTAACACAGAAAGTGGGGAGAAATAGATCTGAAAAGAAGAGCCTAAGCCTAGTTTTCTGAGCTGGGGATAAAGGCTTGAGCTGAAAAACAGGTTCTCTTGCTGAGTATCTTCCTTTTTATGCAGTATTTGTGGTGACAAATGGCTGGGCCCCACCCTCCTACATTCAGTGGGAGCATTTAATGAATTCTTAACTTGAGACAAGAATGAACTTGACCCGCTCACTGCATTTAGCGTAAATCCTTCTTCATGATGAAGTGATAGTCGTCTTTGTGTACCTGGCAGCTGAGGGGGGGAGTCCAGAGAGGCCTAACAGAAAGCATTAGGACTTCGGGTTTAAGGCCGTTGTGACCAGTGGAAGGAAGGTTAACAGCATCGACTTGGAGCGCCTAAATGCTGACCCTTTTTTCATGTCTGTAGCTTAGTCTGCATTGGGCTGTGTTTTTTTCCAAATTTTTGCTTCCACTGGACCAGGTCTGTGGTGTCCCTGCAGCACAGACCGATTATTCTGTCCCACTGTCTTTCTTCACCTATGCAAAATGAAAGTACATAATCCTTTCATTTTAGCAATCTACCCTGGGACAAGGACTGTGCTTAGAGCAGCCTTGTTCTGTGCCCGACATGGTGCTTTGGAGAACTTACTCGAGCTGTCTGACATCCAACTACAGCAGCAAACTTAAAACAAGCAAACAAACAAAAACCAAACCCCAAGGTACATTGAGAGAGCTCTGCTTTTTCTGGGCTTGGCAAGAATTGGGATGCTTGAGAGCATGCAGAGTTCAGAGTCCTTTGTGGTAGAGGGTTTATAAGATCTTCTTGCAAGTGCCTTTGCAGCTGGCTTCTAATAGAAAGTGGAGATCTGATGCCAGACAGTTTCCTACTCCTGCTATCTGTTTGGTAAGCAAAGTATGATAACTTCCAGAATGCTTGTGTACAAGCATTTCCTGTCAGCTTTGAGTTGTGCTAACAGTAATCTCTTTCTTGTAGCAGAAATTCTGTGCTCATTCATTATCCAGTGAGCTGTGTTAAAAGCACTCTAGCAAGCAGTCTCTGAGCCAGGGTCCCTGGCAGGACTTGGGCAGCCTTTCCCAAGTGTTGTGGTGCTAGACGATAGCTGTTGGGCTGCAGTCCGGTTGGCGCCTGGACCCTTTTCTGGACCCGTGCATTGACTTCTGCTTCTGCTTTGGATTTCAGCTGGTACTAAAAATACAAGAGATCTTTGATTCTAAGCGTGGAAAGAAGAGGGTGAAGTTGCTCGGTCCTGCTGGGAGAGAAGCGCCTCCGATGAAAGGTATAGAGCTCTCCAGCACCATTCTCTGTGCTATAAAGCTCTTGGGCGGCACGGTTCCTGTACATCCTGGGGTACTGCTAGCAGGCCAGGCACCACCATCTCCTGCAGCTTATGCTGAGCTAACTCGACAGTGCTAAACCCCATGTCTTGCAGCTGGAATTGTTGAGCTTTCAGCACCGCTAGGTTTGGGAACACTTCCCTAACCCGAGTTTAACACTGTCACAAATGGAAGATTCCACTGTGATCTGAGCCTGAAGAGGTTAAAAGTGCTTTTTCAAAAAAGTAGAACAAACCCAAAAATTCCCCACAAAACCATTTGGCACGAGAACTACCTCTGACTACTCCACTCATCGCTTTTGCGCCTCTAAAGTGATATTCTTGTGGTCTTCTAATTTTGTGGCCATGGTACGGTCTTTATAGTATATTCTGTTCAGCAACTTTTATAGCAGCATCAAATAACCACCTGGTTTCTGTTCTTTGCCTGTGTTCAGCTGACCTACTGGTGGTTTACTGCAAACAGTGACTTGATATCAGCTCCGCTTTTTGCAGTTTACTGTGGTAGCACATTTGCCAGTACCGGCTGTTCTTTGCTGATGCTTTGAGCAGAATAGATGGGCAGCCCCGAGTGATGTTGGTCTGATGAGTCTAAAGTTCTCTCTCTTTCCCAACATTGGGTGTTGCCCATCTTCCTTCTGCATGGCTAATAAGTGAAAACTATGTGTGTTTCAGGTGAAACCAGTGGGAATGAAAGTGATACGGAAAATCAGCCAAAAAGTGAGTGAATCACAGGGGCTGGTCCTGTCCCCGTAGCACTACGCACTTGGCTAAGGCTCTAATGGGATAAGCACATGGACTAGTTGTGGCTTCTGGCGAGACAGAGAAAGGGATCATCTAAGAGGCAGCATGGCCAAGGCTGGGAGCTGTTGCTGTGACAAATCGACCTCTATTTCTGCTACTTCTCCCGAGCCCTTGAGGTTTAATGCCATTAATCTGCCAGTCGCTAGAAGTAGATTCATTTTTGGGCTGGTAGAGTCACACTTAACTAAAATATGTCTTGCAGGAGGTTGTCCCTGGATCACCTTTGCTGCTAACACTTGAGGTTATTTTCCCCCTATTTCCTTCCCTTGGTTCTGTTTTATATGTATAATGTTGTGAAATGCGCTTTCCTCCAGGGAGAAATCACTTGGTTATTTGTCTGGTTCCACAGTCCTGAGTTTGGTTATAGGCCCAAACTACAGACTTGAAATACCTACTTAGTTTTAGCTGATGTGGGAAGGACCAAAGAGGTCTTAGGTTCTATGTGGGTAAGGTTTGAATGCGAAACGGTAATGGTTGGCCAGCAGCCCTGGTGAGTGACTCCGTCATGTCTCTAAGCAAGCATCTGGCGAAAGGGACCAACGGAATTGGTTTAGACGTTTCATTTACTTGGAGGGAAGCACACAGAAGGCCTTAACTTGGAGCGAATAGTAAAGTTCCACTTTTTTATGTTAAGGAGAGTAACGGAGAGTGAAGAGTCTCTGCAGAAATACAGTGATTGAGTCACTGCCTGATTTAAGAGTTGTTTCCAAAGCATCCAGAATGTGTCGTGATGCCTGGGCCACAGGAATGTCTTACATCAGAGTGCTGTGCCTGTGCTTGTGCGTCTGTACTGCCTGTCAGGATGTCCCAGCCTGGAGGTTTCTTGGCCAGGGAACTGGCTCTGCCTCTCTTGAATGCCTGTGCTGCTGTACGGAGTAGCTGCCTGAGGCCTGGCAGTTACTGAACTGTTGGAGCTGGGCTTCTTCTCACAGCTGGGCTTCCCTCATCGTTACCACGACATGTCGCTCTGAGATGCGTGGAAGGAATGTCAGGACAGCGGGAGAATGCTCGCTGTCGGTCGGGAGGGGTTTGCAGAGCTGCTGCAAGGCCAGTGCTCCCCTGTCTGGAACAGCTCTGTCCTTGAGGAGCTGACGCAGGAGTCCAAGTCCCATAGGGCGCAGCAGTGATGTTAGGCAAATGCACCCATCTCTTTTCCCCCTTCTAAAGGTGGTGACAAGTCCTCTTCTGTGACCTGCAGGTGTGTGGCAGTGATAGCCACAGTCTGGTTTTGGATTTGTTCCTTTCTTCAGGTCGACACAGGTGCCTGCTGCAGGTGCAGTCAGCCTCCAAGAGGAACCCACGCTACCAGACTCTGGAGAGGGATTTGATAGAGCTTCAGGAGCAGCGGCTATTTGAGCTGTTTGTGGTGGTGTCGCTGCACAAGAAGGCATCTGAGATGACGTACACACCACAGATCATACAGCAGTTTCCCAGCAAGGTAGGAGCTGCATGGAAACCTGCCCACAAAACACACTCAGCAGCTGTTTATTTCCCCTTGCAGTGTGTATCCCTTCCGAAACTCTATACTAAAAAAAAGTAAAGCTGGCCCACTGGTTAGGATACAGCCTTGGAATATGAAGCACCTTGCTCTGTTACAGACCTAATGTATAGCGTTGGGCCGTTGTTGAATATCTTTCTTCATAATGAGTTTACCGTCTTTTTTTGGAACCAGGAAGGCTCCTACTCCAATTCTAATTGCCTGGAAATACCATAAAGCCATACGGTGTTGTGATACACTGCTGAGGCAGCCTGCAGGAGAGGAAGGGGAGTGCAGTGCTCTGTTCCCAAAGCTGGCCTGACCTCATCCTGGTAGTCTGTGATTTATAAACAAACAGTGGAGCAATTTGACTGATGGTGCACAGGAACTAGAATCCCAGGGGTCTTACGCTTATTTATACTGTTCTGGGGGAAAAATAAAAAATAAAAATGGCAAAGCCATGTGTACTAGCCCCCAAAAAGCAGAGGAGAACTGTGGAAGTTAAAGTACTGTAGCTAGAACAAGCCATTTGCAATAAGCTTTCTTTCTGTCTGTTCAGCCCAAATGGATGAGAAGATCAGTGTGTGACTCCGAATTGTGACTCAGTGTACACAGTAGTTACTGTGAAGCTAAGAGGATGGAGCCTTGATGCTTGCTTCTGTGGTTCCAGATTGAAATGAATATTCAGTTGTCACCATCTAGGCTTGCACCTGCTGCCTTCCAATAAAAACCAGAACAAAACTAGTAATTCTAGCTGTGCTATCAGGAATCAGCCAGAGATTATTAAGGAATCTGCATGTCATCCAAATAGAGAAGGAGATGTCAGATTCATTAAGGGAGGTTATGTAGGACTCCAGCAGGACCCATAGTGTCCAGCTGTGTAAGGGATTTATGTGCAAATAACTCCAGTGTCTTAAATATGTAAATGTTTTGGATTCACTAAATGAATAAGGTAATACAGCCAGAAAGAGTGCACAGTCTTAATTTAGTGGGTAAAACTGAACATACATAAATAATATCTGCTAAAAGTGCAAACTTTAGGGTCTTAGGAGGAAGAAAGGAATGTAACCAGATTTAGCTTTTCCCTGGTGCAACCTCTCAATCTGTTCATCGCCTTTGGGAAGGGCAGCACGTTGTTCTTTTCCTGCTGCCTTAGCAGACAATCAGACCCAACTGTACCATGTGGCTCTTCACTGGCTTTTATAAATGCACTAACAAAACAAATGATTTTCTCAGTGTTTATTTATCCTCTGCTCAAAGTGAAGTGTTTTGGTGAGTGACTTTTTACAGGACAGTCTGTCAGGCTGGGAGTTTGCAGGAAACATTGCCCAGTAATTATGGAGGTGTTCTGATTACAGATTTGTCTCCCTTCTAAAAATAGCCTTGCTTCCAAGTAATCTGCTTGTCACCCTCTTCTTTGGGCTGCATGCCCAAGGACATCAAAGCTTTTGTACAACTGTTACTCTGTGAAAATGCTGTACTGTTTTCCTAACCGCTCCTTCATGCTGTCACAGCTTGGGACACCGGAATAGCTTAGATGCGCTGACTGAGAGTACAGTGTCTAAAATCAGCTTTATGCAGGAAACTTTCCTCTTCTCAGGGTCATTTCCTACTTAAATGTGATCTCTCTTATTTGAAAACCTTCCTTTTGCCCCTTCTCGGCAGTTTTGAGCATGGAAAGTTGTCCTGTAGTCTTTGAGGGATTTGACTTGAGCCCACACATTGTAATTGGAGCATGTGATTCAGATACACTGTCTTCACAACTGAATGATGCGTGATCTGCACATCACAAGCTGAACACACTCCTGTTCCTCTTAGTGTCTTCAAATCTCCTAGGAATAGAACCGAGGCAAGCTGACACAACCATCATTTGGGGGGGTCAGTTCTAGCTTCGTTCCCCAGTAAACTTGGCCGTGCTTGTAAATCCCTACTCAGTTCCTACCAAGACCAGCTGGGTAATTTTACAGAAGTCCAATCAGCAGGAAAGGTGCAAGAGGGGAGTGGGAATCTGTTATAGTCAGAATACGTTCTCCTGTACTTGTGCATTAGCTATCTGATGGTTCAGCATTTGGATGTGTCAGGAAGATGCTGTCTCCCATTGTTTGAAATGCTGCAGCTGTGCACCACACTTCAGTGACTTCAAATGCATGTGTTACCCCTCCAGCCCGAACATCCCTTCAGACAGTCAAAGGATACTGAAGAGAGGCTAAAGGTCATTCCCAAATTCTGCTTTCCAGATCCCAAAGACTGGTTTCCTGCATCAGACCTTAAAAGGTAAAGACTTATTTTTGAATACTTGTGCCTGAAACAGGCAATGCTGAAAGCTTGGGTGTGTGCCAGTTTCCTGGACCAGAGGAACTGCAGCCAGAGCAAGGAAAAATGGGAAAGGCTGAATCCCTAACCCCTGTGAGAGGGGAAGATGAGATGTGGAGATGGACTCAGAAGTGCTGCTTCTGCCTGAGCACCCTCTTTCCTATAAGAGGGAAGTTTGTAACGACTGTTCAAGGCCAGCTCCCGGGGCTGGCAAGTGCTTCTGTTGCTCCTTGGCAGAATGGAGAAGCAGCTGGGAAGGAAGAGAGCTGTAGTAGCTCAGTGAGAGTCCATGGGCTGCAGGTTTTTACACTGAATAGAGCCCCAAGTAGCTTGCTAACCACAGCAGGAGGCCTTCAGCATGACCAGAAAGAGAATGGCTTGTAGTTTGTGTGCTTTGTTTGTCAGTCTCTTCTCTGAACTGCATGGTGAATTTAACCCTGACTGTTCTTTGGTTCTCCAGTGAAACATTTTCTTTTGTGTTGACGGGTGAGGATGGTGGACGCTGGTTTGGGTACTGCAAGAAACTCCTGGTAAGCATCTGTGTATTGGGTGGAGTGTAAAGAATGCATTGATAAATGCGCAGCCAAGTGCAGGACGTGAATCAGCACTTTTGAGTATTTCAGCAGTAATAAAGGTTATGTAGGACCTGTGCTGCTGCTGAGGTTACCAGCCCTTTGAATGCATAAGGGAAGGAGCATGGTGATGCCCAGCAATACAGTGACATGGGCTCTGGGTGTGAAAGACAGCTCCTGGTCATTCTTCAGAATCTTTTAAGTCAGAAGTGTAGAGGAAGCTACAGCAGAAGCAATTCTGCAAATCAGCTACAGTGTAGGTGCTAGGTTCTTTATTGCATCCCTGTTCTCGGCATAACTGTTCCTGTTGCCTTTCAGCCAGAAGGGAAAGGGAAGCGCCTTCCTGAAGTATACTGCATCGTTAGCCGCCTGGGCTGCTTCAACCTCTTCTCCAAGGTGAAGTGGGGAGAGCCTGTTGCGTCTTATTGGACTTGAGTCTCTGACAACCTGCAAGCTTCAGAAAGTAGCTGGATGTTTCTGTCCAGTCTAGAATTGCTTAGCGATTGTTACTCATCCCAGGAGAGTGGTGCTTCCTTGCTGCCTTTGCTTTGACAGGGCAGATAAAATGATACTAGTGCTTAGACTTGTCAGCCAATACACAGACAGCTAACTATTCTTTCAGCAAATTATTGTCAGGAAGTGGCTTCTAATACCTGATATTACTGATGGTGCCCCTTCATCCTCTTCTTCCATGACTTGGAAATGGAAAATCAATTTAAGGGGGGCAGGGCAGGGAGGAGAGCTCAGCTTATTTCTCCTAGCACCATGAGAGGAATAGATAAGGCGGTAAAGACTGGGGAAAGCTACTGCAGATAAAGGGCAGCTATTGCAGAAGAATACAGGGGCAGGCTTATGATGAAAGCTGATTCTAATCATTGGAGCACAGAGTTTCTAGAACAGTGTTTGAGAAAGATTTGGGGAGGAGGATGGGGTGTTGCTCTTCTCAGTCCTCTAACTAGTTGTGAGAATTTGATTACCACATACAAGACATTTCTTTGCAGTAGCGGGAGACTGGATGTGAGAATGGAGAGTTGTACTGATGGGTATCTATTCCCATTTGATTGTTCAGGCATTTGAGGGGAGCTTTCACGGGGATCCCGTGAAAGGGGGAGAGGGCTGTGAGTCTGTGTTGGAGCCTTCACATGTAGTTGTGGCACGGGATGCTCTAAGAGAGGCTCATCTCTCCTCTGGCTCAAACCAATGTCCGATGTATTTTCTTGCAGATTTTAGATGAAGTGGAGAAGAGGCGAGAGATGTCCCCAGCCCTAGTACACCCATTTATGCGTAGTGTAATGGAGGCGCCTTTCCCCGCTCCTGGACGCACGATTACCGTGAGGAGTTTCCTGCCGGGAGCAGGAAATGAGGTAAGGGAAATCAGGACTGGCTTTCCTCTGTCGACGGTGTCTCTGGGGCATAGTGGCACTTTGCAAACTGCACTGTAGAGTGGTGCCGCCTGTAAATAATTAGTCTGAAGGTAATGTCCTGAAGTCCCAAGGGAGGCTGTCGCAGAAACCAGCTTCCTGTTGAATCATCTACTGTAGAAGTGATTACCTGCTTTTTAAGGAATTGCTGCTTGGGAGTCCTCTGCCATGCCCTGCGCCGACTGCCCAGGCCGGGGGGTTCCACTTGTGAGGAGCTGCCAGTTCTGCGCTCCAGCCAGGCCGCCCCTTGTCCGGCCGGACTCCGGGCTGTGGCCTTCTCCTCCAGCACTCTGCCTCTCTGCTCGTCTCTCAGGTGATGGAACTCTGCCGTCCCTTGGATTCTCGACTCGAACATGTTGACTTTGAATGCCTGTTGAAGTGTCTAAGTGTCTCTCACATGATTCGGGTCTTTGCCTCTCTCCTGCTGGAAAGGAGGGTGATCTTTGTTGCTGACAACTTAAGGTAAAAAATGAGTCTGAGTGACTAGTTCTTTCTGAGGGACACTATTTTTTTTCCTTCTGCCTTTGGGCCTGTTTCACGTGCAAGCTTGTCTAACTTTTTGTAAACAGTTACATTTAAAAGCTTTTTGCAGACTTTCCACACAACACGTGCATGCTTAGAATATAGAGTATGCTATTTACCCGAGAGGAGATAAGGGAATGTTTCCTTTACCTCTTTAGTCTGGGTCGATGCTATTCCTAGCTCCCCGTAACTGACTTTAAAAGTGGATGCATGGGGCTTCTGCTGGTGCACAAACAATGTACGTGAATTACATTTTCCCTCAGCATTTCTAACCTGTGTCTGTAGCTGAGTACCGAACGAGACATTGACAATCCATTCTGTGCTCCTCTTACCTTTCTAGCACTCTGTCTAAATGTGGCCATGCCGCAGTTGCAACGCTTTATCCCTTCACTTGGCAACACACCTACATACCAGTCCTGCCAACTTCTATGATTGATATTGTGTGCTCTCCGACCCCATTCTTAATTGGCATTCTCTCCTGCTCGTTACCACAGCTCCAGGACCTGCCCATAGAAGAGGTGAGAATTGGGTGAAGCACAGTGGAGGGATGATGTCAGTGGTATGAGGCTGACCTCTCTGCAATAATCTCTGTGGATTCTGTCTTAAACTTTTCTGAGACAGTTGGTGAACTTGCCAGATACATGTCAAGGTGTTCAATTGTTATCAAAGATAAATAATATTCACTGGTCTTGTAGACAGGCTGCAGTTATGCAAAACTTGTGTTTCATGTGTGACATCCCCTGCCACTGGGGACATTTAAAAAAACCACAAAACACAACTGTTTTTTTCTGTACAGCAACATACCTGGTTATGAGAGTCAGTGTGTTTTGTACATCTTTCCCCAGGTTCTGATTGTTGATCTTTGTGCTGACAAGTTCTTGCAAGAGGTGAGTGAAGTAACAGTATCGGTCACTCATGGGTATATGCCAGGAAAAGGCCTCAGTGAAAGAAAACGAAAACAAGAAATCAGCAAAAGCTGGTATTCATATGTAGACTCCAGTGGCTGAAGAAATACCTTGCATTCCTTTTTGATCAATAGAGAAGGGAGCAGGCTTACAAATCCTTGTTGCAAGACTGAGGTTGCATGAGGTTCTGCAAAGCCAAAGATGCTGCTTATCTGAGCTGAATTTAAAAACAGATACTTGGTTCATTATGTGAAGTGGACCACTAAGATTCTTTGCGGCTTTCTGGCTGTCTGTCTTGTGTACTTGTTCTCTGCAGGGCTTTCTCCTCTCTCATCTAGCTGGGGTGTGTTTGTTGGTTTTGGGTTTTTTTTTTTTATTCCAGGAGTGATAGTCTAGGAGAGAAATTAGCACAGCTCACTTGTGGTTCTCTGCTGAACTTTCCCTAATGTGCTTCTACATCACCAGACAAGTAGCTATAAACATACCGGAGCATTACTAGTTCAGGAGGATATTTGCATCTCCTTTTCCTTGCCTTACTGTTCTATTTTGCATTGCAGCCTGCAACTGGAGAAAGGTATTAACGGATCGGGTTTTTTTTAACCATAATGTTGAGACTTGTCCTATTTTCTCAGCAGACTTTTGTTGTTCTTGTGTGTTTTATCACTGCTATAATAAGCCTGAGTCAGTGTCTTGGATATAGCGCGCACTGTTCTGTGCCAGCCAGTTGTGTGTGTGACTCTAATAGTGCGTAGTTGGAGGGTGCTGAGCAAATGCTTTATGAAGTTGGTGAAGGGTCTAGAGAACAAGTCTTATGAGGAGCGGCTGGGGGAGCTGGGGGTGCTCAGCCTGGAGAAGAGGAGGCTGAGGGGAGCCCTCATCGCTCTCTGCAACTGCCTGAAAGGAGGCTGGAGCCGGGGGGGTCGGTCTCTTCTCCCCAGTAACAAGCGATGGGACGAGAGGGAACGGCCTCAAGCTGCGCCAGGGCAGGTTTGGGTTGGGTATTAGGGAAAACTTCTTCCCTGAAAGGGCTGTCGGGCCCTGGCCCAGGCTGCCCAGGGCAGGGGCTGAGTCCCCATCCCTGGGGGGATTTAAAAGACGGGTAGACGTGGTGCTTGGGGACATGGTTTAGTGGTGGCCTTGGCAGTGCTGGGTTAACGGTTGGACTCGATGATCTTAAGGGTCTTTTCCAACCTTAACGATTTTATGATTCTATGATTTCTGTTGCTACAAGACAAATGTATTGTCTCCACCAAGATACACCATATCACAGAGTAACTTCCTTCTAACTGCTTCAGGTGTGTTACAAGTATTTCTCATCTGTTCACAATGAGAAAGTTCTGCTGCTGATAGATAGATACAACGCAAATGCTTTCATGGCCGTTTTTCTCTTTAGGCGTCAGACGAAGATGAGATCCTGCCTCATAAACTCCAGGCTGCACTTGTACAAATCTTGGAAGAACGAGGTGAAATCTTGTCACACGAGCAGAATGACGCACAAGGTATTTCAATGGAAAAGTGTTTTCACATTAGCAAATCTCTACAGATTCCATGTAGTTGATACAAAAATGAGTGAGTAGAAATAAACATTAGGAAGCGACGTTTTAGAAAGCTATTTTCCTGTGATCTTACTGAGAACATCTTTCTTGTGAGTGTGTTAGAACCAAGTTTGGTGTCCTAACAATCGTTCCTCTTTTCACGATCAGTATGTGTAGAGCTCTGGTTTTCCGTGGGCCAAGTGCATCCGTTCCTGTGCTCTGAGTTTTCTTCGATTTTTAATTAAGTGGCAGAGAGAATGTTTTTCTTAAATAGAGAACGTAGCAGGTTTCTGTACTTTAGAGGGTAATCCGACAGGTCGTTTTCAAAGTTGAACTGCTTTATACGTAATCTGTCAGATAAATAAGTGTGAGAATTTTAAAAGGCATTGAGTATCTTGAAAGAATGGCGTTGGCAAATTACGTAATTCCATGCACATCAGAAGTAAGAAAGTTGGTTTTCCAGTGGGTTTGTGTTCTGTAATTTCCCTAATTCTTTAAGAGAATTAAACTTAGACTGTTAGGAGCTTACAGCTTATTAGACACTAGATGTTTGACAGGGGAAAAGAAATGATGAATGCTTTAACTACTGGAAAAGCTTTAGAATGGAACCTGTCTCAGCTGCAGCAAAAAGTTGACATGGGAGAGAAGTCTTAATGGTTGAGCTGTGGCTTCTTTGATATCGAACACCCATTTGAAATGTCATCGTCTGAGACAGCCAGCCTAAAAAGTAACTGCTGCTCCTCTTTTAGAAAAGGAACGACCAAAGTGATGAATGTAGAGGGAAATGTCTCCTCTGGTGTCCTCTTCACAGGTGACATGCCTCTTAACTCCCTGGTCTCTGAAGCGTTCGTGCAGTTCTTTGTGGAGATCGTCGGGCACTACTCCCTGCACATGAATGTCACGGAAAAAGGGGAGCGAGTGTTTCAGCGGGAGCTGTTCCGTAAATCCCATGTGTCACGCAATGTGCGTCACTTCTTGCACTTCTTCATGGAAACGCAGATGTTTGCAGGGTTCATACAGGATCGAGAGCTAAGTAAGAACGTGGTCAAAGGTGAGGTTTGATCTTACTTTCTTGTTTTACAAACTCACTTTCTAGGTATAATGTTATGTGACTATGACTCTTAAGAAGCCTTTTGTCCTGGCACGTTATCCCGTGGGCATTTTGGCATCTGTAATAGCTCCGTGCCCTTCTAATACTCAACAAAATTTATTGTTTGAAGCAAAGAATTTTTGCATCTCTCTCCTTTTGGGGCTTTGATCCCTTCAGCTTACATTACATGCATGATTTCCTTTTCGTAACCTCCGTGTTAGTGATACGAGATGCCACATGCTAAAAGATGGAATAGCTTATCTAGCTGAGTGATTTCTTAATTTTTTTTTCTCTTTAGGCCTTTTTGAGGTCCGTGCCTTGGAGTATTTGGAGAGTATTTCAGAGACAGAACCAAGTGGAATGAACAAAATCCTTCGCAGTCTTGGTAAAGGGACACCCTTGCTTTTTGTTGATTTTTTTTTTTTCTAAATAAATTTAGGTATTGAGCAAATAATTGCATGCAAAAGAGAGCAGGGCCCATTCTTTGCCTGTGCACTTGTGCTCCTTTTGTTTACGTTTGCCCCTTCAGGGGACACCAAACGCTTTGTAAGATTTTTCTTTTATTTTTAAGCTTTTGCGTTGTTAGATAAAGTTTGGGGAAGTTGCCCAATCCTAGAGCTGTCTAAACTTGTCTCTTAACTTTGGTCTTGGCTGGGACCACGCTAAGGGGGCAGAGGCCAAGTCAGAGGGGGCCAGGCGTGAATCTCCCCCTTAACGAGCTCCTCAGCCGGGTGGCTGCTGGCGTGGCTTTGCCTCCTAACGCTGGTTTTTCTCCGCAGGGAGTAAGATGAAGTTTCTCCAGAAGAAGTGAAGGTGCGCGGCTGCGGGCCTGCGAAGCGCTGGCGGGCCGGGGGGGCCGCCTGCCCCGCGGCCGGGGCCGGACTCCGCTGTGCCCGCAGGAGGGCCGGGGCCGGGGCCGGGGCCGGACCCCGCTGTGCCCGCAGGACGGCCGGGGCGCGGGGCGCCGTGTGCCGCCGCCGCTAACAACCACCGCAGGGCTCCGAGCGCTCCCGTCTCCCTTCCTCTCCGCGGGCAGCGGCCGGGGGCGGGGCCGGGCGGGGCGGGGGTGGGGAAGGGGCGGGGCCGGGGCCGAGCTGCGAGGGGCGGGGCGGAGAAGGGGTGCGGCCGGGGGGCGGAGCCGAGGCGGGAGGGGCGCGGCCGGGAGAGGCGGAGTCGGGGCTGGGGCTGGGCCGGGAGGGGCGGACCAGGAGGGGCGGAGCCGGGGAGGGGTCGGGACTGGGGAAAGGCCGGGGCGGGGCTGGGGAAGGGGCGGGGCCGGGCCAGGAGGGGCGGGCGGGGCTGGGGAAAGGCCGGGGGCGGAGCCCGACCGGAGGAGGGGCGGGGCGGGGGGGGTGGAGCCCGACCGCGGGGGCGGGGCCGGGCCAGGGCTGGAGGCCGACCGGGGGGGCGGAGCCGGGCCGGGCCAGGAGGGTCGTGGGCGGGGCGGGGTCTCCCGTGGGGTCCCGCCGGCCGCGGGGGGGCGCTCTGGCGGGCGGTCCGGTCGCGCAGGCGCCGGTGGGCGGAGGGGTGGGGCCGCGGCAGAGCGCGGTGCCGGTGGCGCCATGGCGGGCCCGGGGCTGGTGGCCGGGGACGTGGTGGTGGACGCGCTGCCCTACTTCGACCAGGGCTACGAGGCGCCGGGCGTCCGAGAGGCGGTGAGTGCGGGCCGGGGCGGCGGGCGCGGGCCGGGGCGGCGGGCGGCGCTCCCGCCTGACGCCGCCTATGCGCTAGGCCGCCGCGCTGGTGGAGGAGGAGACGCGGCGGTACCGGCCGACGAAGAACTACCTCAGCTACCTGCCGGCGCACGACTACAGCGCCTTCGAGGTGAGGCGGCCCGGCGCCCCCCGCCCCGCTGCCCCGGCCCCCCGCCGCCGCCTGACCGCTGCCTTCCCCGCAGACCGAGATCATGCGGAACGAGTTCGAGCGCCTGGCGGCCCGGCAGCCGCTGGAGCTGCTCAGCATGAAGAGGTGAGCGCAGGCCGCACTGCCCGCCGCGGCCTCGGGGAAGCGCTGAGGCGGCCCGGGCCTTCCCCCGGGGCAGGCGGTGGGTTCTGTTTGACGGTTGGGCTCGGTGATCTTAAAGGCCTTTTCCAACCGAAACGATTCCGCGATTCTAGGTACGAGCTGCCGGCCCCCTCCTCCGGCCAGAAGAACGACATCACGGCGTGGCAGGAGTGCGTGAACAACTCCATGGCGCAGCTGGAGCACCAGGCGGTCCGCATCGAGAACCTGGAGCTGATGTCGCAGCACGGCTGTAACGCCTGGAAGGTGTACAACGAGTAAGGCCTTCCTCTGCTTTGCTGAACCGAGCCGAGGTTCTGGCTTCAGCTTCTGTGTGTTGCGCACGTTTTCCTGCGTGAGTCCAGCGGGGATCTTTAGAGCATATCCAGGAATAGCTGAGCCCCTTTGGGAAAGGGGAAGAAAAGGAGGCTGATCCGAAAGAGGAGCCATCTCCGTGGCCAAGAAATAGCCCGTGCTTCAGTACATCCCAGTCTTGAATTTTGTGAGTTATTGTTTGCGGTTGGTGATAGCAGGCTTTAACTGAGGATAACTGAAGGGACTAATGACAGTCCGCTAAATGATCATTCAGTAGTGGAAATAAAGACGGCTTACTGCCGATCCTGCTCAGCCCAGAGCCGTTATCAGTAAAGCTGTTGCAAAAGCCAAAAAAAGTTGTAGGTGGGATGGCTGCAGGAAGCACCAGGGCTATTTCAGGCGGGGAATGTTAACGTCCACTTTCGAGAAGGGTCAGCTTAGCCTTAGATAAAGGTGTAGACAAAAGGAATGCGACGCTTGCCTTGGAGAGAAGGCAGAGGGTTGCTTAGCTTAGGAGAAGGGAGGCGGGTAGACAATCTGTTAGCTCACACGTACGTCAGGAAGCAAAAGAACTGTTTGTGCTCTGACAGTGTTATACGAGGGAAACAATAATAAAAATCGGTTACAGGGAATTTTAGAATTAAAATGAGAAGGCGGGTGATAAGGTAGGGAGATGGTACAGTAGCGTGCTAGTCGGAATAGCACAGGCATACGGTAACAAGCTTGAAGGTAAATGCTTGAAGGTTATGATTTTATGATGCTGTCTGACGGCCAGCCCTTGCCACAGCGATTATTGAAGGTTTACGTCTTAAAACTGCCACAATTGCAGTGTTGCGGCGTTGTGTTATTCCCTTCAGGAGTGAAGAGCACAGACTGCGCTGAGAACAGGTTGTCTGGTGTTTGCATTGAAGTGGCTTGTTGTGTCCTTAACTCTTCAGAGTTAAATTGCAGGTTAAATGGGTCTGATCTAGCAATTGTCTGTTTTCCTAACGCTTTGCTTGCATTCTGCTGTTAGACATCTGGTTCATATGATAGAACAAGCCCAGAAGGAGCTTCAGAAGTTGAGGTGAGTCATTCCTTTTCATGTTTTCATACTCAAGTTGAAGGAAAGTGAAGCCCTCTCCCCCGCCCCAAGCTCCGCAAAGGCTTGCGTACATGCTGCCGCCATGGTCCTATGTAGGAAAAAAGACCCAGCGATAACAATAATTAAGAAATCTGACCCTGCCCTCCCCACGCGGTTACATTCATAATGCCTGTTCCCCTCAAACTCTGTGTTTGTTTTGTTTGGTTTTATTTTGTTTTGTCTGAACCTCTGCTTTGAACAGAGGATTCTGTTCAAATTGTGGTGGAATCCTCTCTGAAATGCAGTCGTGTTTTCTTTCCACTGCTGGTAGACTTTTATTTAGGGTGCAGTTGTCTCAGCCAAGACGCGTTCCCTCACGTTAGGTCTGGCCTGGCATTTTAAAGCGGATACTTTAATGCCTGTACAGAGATGGATTACTCGGGGATGGAGGTTGTAGTATATCGAAGTGATGCGCTGTCATAATTCGCTCTATTTAGACAGCGTGCTGTGGACTTGGCAAGTAAAGCTTTGCAGATTTAGGTGAGCTACTCTCATTTTCAGCCCGAAGATGGGACTGCATGCTGGGACGTGGGTAGAAGGAACGGCATGATGGATGGCAGGGAGGCTAACAGAATACGAGCGTTAGCAGTGTGAACTAAGAACTGGTTAGAGACCGCAGTATTTTAAGTATTCTGCTCTTCTCAGGTGCTTCTCTGAATTACTGAATTTTGTGAATGATTGGCCGTTCATCTTTTCTGACTTTTTTTTCAGAGAGAACAAACATTTTCTCTGTTCTGCACTTGTTTGGGAGCAGTAGGCTTGCAGCATTCTATGATTCTACGTTTCAAGTTTTGCTTGTAGTAGAGTGGAAGTTTTTTGTTGTTTTGGGGGTTTTGTTTGGTTTTTTTGTTTTTATTTATCTCAGGGTTCCGTGTGCAACCCTGTACTGGGATTTGTCCCTCTGTATTTTTCAGTTCGGTCCTGGCTACGCAAGTGTTTTCTGGTAGTACTTCTAGGGATTAGGTGTATTTCGAAATTAGCAGCAGATATTACAAATTTTAAAGAAAAGAGATGACAAAAAAAAAGACAAAGCTCTTTTTCTCCCCAGGAAAAACATTCAAGATCTGAACTGGCAACGAAAGAACATGCAGCTCACAGCTGGGGCTAAGCTAAGAGAAATGGAATCTACGTGAGTATCGAGGATTTTTCTGTTAAATCTTCCACAAGTATGTCTTTTGCTTGAAATTCTTCCGCGCAGAGCATCAGCGATCTTTCAGTACTATTGTAGGATGGTATCGCACGAATACCGTTGCTTTGCACAAAGTGTTTTAAAGGATTTGTAATTCAGGTCTACATAATAGTTACTGTGGGTGAGTGAATCAGCGAGCAACAGATGTGAAAGGGAGGGCATATTGGCTGCTTGAAATGGCCTGTCTAAATTGTTTCTTAAACTCTTATTTATCTAAATATTGGCAGTTAATGGAGTTGAGTCTAGTAAATTAAATTTTCTATGTTAAGGTTTAACAGGGTTAAAAACTACTTTGTATCACTTTGGTTGTTCAAATTTCCATTGCTATCAATGGAGGTTTATCATGTACTGAGAAAAATACCGCTTTATTTGGTGTCTTTGTGCTTTCTTTGGAGCAATAATTGATTTTAAAACAGAGCACTGTTAAATAACACTTGAAGACTTTTTTATTTCTTCTCCCTTCCAGATGGGTCTCTCTTGTCAGTAAAAATTATGAGATTGAACGAACTATTGTGCAGCTGGAAAATGAAATTTCACAAATCAAACAGCAGCATGGGGAAGCAAACAAGGAGAACATCCAGCAAGACTTCCAGTGACTTAGTCGTTACTGTATTACTGCAGCATACGTTAAAAAAAACCCAAAACAAAACGCTTTGGAGATGCTATGTGTTTGTAGACACCTCTAGTTGCAGTTGTGTACGGTGATAAAAAGGTATTTTCATTGTTTCTTGTTTTAAATTCTAGGAGGAGGCAGAAATGTCCTGTTCAAACGTACTGTGGGCATAGTTAAATGTCCTGTGAATTGTTTCACTTTTTATATACCTGACGTAAGAGCTCTTTTCCCCTATGCCTTTAATAAATGCTGTTTTGCTATCTGTACGGCTTCTGATTCACGTTCAAAACATGGCCTGAGAGCTGTCAACGAGGGTGGGCTTTGCCAGACAAACCCACCTAATGGCACTGTGTGCCTGACATGCGCAAACTTGAATTCAGTGAGGGAGGCTGCGTCCGGGGAAGAGGCTGCTGCCCGGCGTCACGGCGTTCGTAACTGGCCCCTGCCAACCCAGGAGAGAGGCGAGGACGCAGCGTATGGAATTGCCAAGGTAAATAACTCCTTCACGCGCGTGAGGCGTCCCAGCCGAGCTGCGCACGCCCAAGGGGATTTTCTTGAGGGGTTTTATACCCTGCACTACACGGGTGCGATAAGAATCGTCCGATTATCTTCTACTGCGTATTCCTAATTATCCATCATAAGCGTGGTGCAGCACGGTGACTCTGTTTCTGTAGCTCTTGCAGCGTCGCGGTGCATCGGCATCCTCGCGGCTTACCTGCTGGCGCAGGCCTTTCCATCGTCAACTTCTGCGAAGCCACCCGGCCTCGCAGCTGGCGCTTCCCCTGGGCACGGCTCCTTCAGGGAATCCCGTGAGGACGGAGGGCCCCTGGCCTCAGTCGGTCGCTTGTTGCTCGGTACCGGGCCTTGTCTCTCGAGGTAACGCCGCCGCCGCCGCCGTACTCCTCTCAGCTCCTCCTGCCCGCGGCGTCTCCACAACGTACGGCGGGGCGGGGTGGGTTCCGAGCGGGCCGTAACGCTGCCGGTGCCCGGCGGGGCGGTCCGGGGCCGGGCCCTGGCCGCCGCCATGTTCCCGCCGGCTCCGCGGCGCTGCTGAGGGGCGGCCACGGTGGGCGGGGCTCCGCCCCTCGGGGCGCCGGCCCCCGCTACCGATTGGTTGTGAAGCCGCCGACGCCGACCAATGGGGATTCGCCCCGAGGCGCGGTGACAGGCCCGCGCCCCGCCCCGCCGGGCGTGACGTCATGACTCGTCTTCCCGGACGCCGCCTTTAACGACGGAGCACGCGCCCCTGCGCACGGCCCGCCTGCGCGAGGCTGGGGCCCGCCAGCCTGCCGGGGCGCGCGCACGGCGCGTGGTGACGCCGTGCGTGCGCGGCGCGGGGAGTTGGGTTCAAAGGAGGAAACATGGCGGAAAACAAAGGAGGCGGCGGCGGCGGGGAGGGGGCTGCCGAGGCCGGGCCGGGCGGCGGCGGCGGCCTGGAGCCCGCGGCCGCGTCCCCCTCCGGCTCCGCGCCGCCCGCGCCCGCCGCCGCGCCGCCCGAGGAGCGGGAGAGCCCGGGCGCGGCGGCGGCGGAGCGCGGTCTCGGGGAGGCCGAGGCCGAGGCGGCGGCGGCGGCGGGGCCCGGTGTCGTTCCAGGGCCGGGCCCCAGCCCCGTGCCCCCGCTGACGCCGGCGGCGCCGGGGCCCTTCTCGCTGCTGGACACCTGCGCCGTTTGCGCGCAGAGCCTGCAGAGCCGGCGTGAGGCCGAGCCCAAGCTGCTGCCCTGCCTGCACTCCTTCTGCCGGCGCTGCCTGCCCGAGCCCGAGCGGCAGCTCAGCGTCCCCGTCCCCGGCGGCGCCAACGGCGACATCCAGCAAGGTGAGGGCGGGGGGGCGGCCGCGGCCTCTGCCTCTGCCCCGGGGGGTCGCTCCGCGTTGCTGCCTGGGTTCTCGCCGCTGGCACCGAGCACAGCTGCGGCTTCGGCTTCTCCGGGTTTGAACCCGAGGCGTTTCCCGGCCTTGTTCCGTAGCTGCACCCGGGGCGGCCGCGTACGTGACGGCGGGGTCCCCGCTGCCCAGGTCCCCGGGCTCTGCCGTGCAGCGCCCGCCGGCAGCGCGCTTCGCGCTTTCAAGCGACGGCTGAAACTTGGAAGTTCTTGGAATTGCGGTGTAAATTGCGTTGTGCGTTTTGTTTTGTTTTCGCTTTCAGGGGTGCTGCAGTGGAGGCGCGATTGTGAGGAGGCGTTCGACTGTTCGGTTCTACAGCGCTCGGAAAAAAATTGTCTAAGTGACATCTAATTTACTGCTGTTACAGCATTAGGTGCTCGGTTGGAACCGGTGCGTGTAGCACACCTGCTTTCAGGTGCGCGCTTCCTGTGGACTGAGTTAAAACCTTGCGGTGCTGTTTGTCGGTTGCCTCGCTGTGCCTGCGTACTCCACGTGTACGTAACTTCTGTGCCATGGGACAAGTGTAGACTGTGCCTGCCAGGTGTTTTTATTGAAATCGCAGCTTGAATTTTGTTTTTGTTGTTTTATATGTTCAGGGGTGGAATTGAAAAGCTTCTGGAGCTTTTAATGGAGTGACTCACATGCTGTGGTCTACAGACCAAACTAGGGCCCTGGTAAGTGGTTTTGCAGGTCTTAACTAGGCCCTGTGGTGAAAGAGACCTTGTTTGGTGACATCTTTCTGGGTTTAGCAAGGACTCAAGCCTTTCCTGTGTTGTGTAGTGAAGGAATTAACCTGGCTTGGTAGTGGTTCTTTCATCCAAACTGTGGTAGGATGTGGTTTTAGAAAGTCCATCAGTTTTAAAAGGATGATGTGGTAAATATAGTTCATAAATGCACTAACTAAAGCCCTCGGTTGGTCTTGTCATCCTTCTTGTTAAATTCCGGATTCTACATTTTGCATTATATGTGCTAGTGAAAGAGACAGAAGTTGGAAAGCTGGGTTTATTTTACTAGCAATTAGCAGGACTATCTAATCCCGCTATGTCTGTGAGGATACAAGTGTGGGAACAACACGAAGCGTAGCTTCTGAAGTGTATATAAACTGGAATATCAAGTCTTGTTATACACATTTTAAGAATGCATGGTTGTGTGCTTTGGTGAAGTAAGAATTCATCTTTGGATTGCTGCATCAAAAACTTTTAGATGATGTGAGCGACATGTGCACGTAGGGTCCAGGAGAGTATACTGGTAAAGAGGTGAATGATCCATCTGCAGCGGTGCATAAGTCTGCATGAACAAATGGATTAGCCCAGCAGGTCAGTTAAGAATGAGACGTTGCCCAACCAGAAGATGCAGTTTTGTGGACAGCCCTTTCTGCACATTGTAAATGGAATCAGTTGAATGGCACATGAAATGCTTACCAGTAAATTGGGTACAAAATGGACATTCTCAACACGCAGAGAAGTACCACGTTGCTTAGTCATGCAGGTTCCTTCCCTGTTGGCATGGGTTTCGATAGTCATGAAGTGTTACTTCCACTTCTGCTGCTTCTCCGGTCTCCTTAACCCCGAGCAGGTGTTTTTTCACGCAGGAAGAATTAATGGGAAGTGGTACCCATGGCTGTACCTGAAGCAGGTTACGTTAACTGCAGGCTCTCGCTGCTGGATTATATGCTGTACTACTTTATATGCATTTAAATTTGCCTGCTGTTTTTCAGTGTCTCTACACCTAGGTAAGAGAATTACAAGTGTTGTGGAAAAGAACTGGGTTTTTCTTTTGATATTTTCCTGCTTGCTTTCTTAATTAGTTTCAGATTTTGCTTTGTAAGAGCTGTCAGTACTTAAAACAGTAAATATGTGTATTTATTGGGTAATAACTGTGGAGGCGAGTCACCAGGAGTTGAGTGCGAGGCCGGTACCCGCAGAGCGGCTCTCTGAGTGGCAGTACCCTTTCCTGATGAAAGCCTGCTGCTGCTCTCCTAGAGAAGACAGCAAGGACGCTTGAAGGCAGTCGTTTGTGGTCTCTATCAGCATCTCTTCTTCTGCTCCCTTGAGAGACACTGCTAGTGACGACAGAAGAATGGTCTCGGTGCCTAAAAGTTTGAGAAACACTGGCTAAAGTGTAAAACAATTATTTGAAGTTGTGGTTTGCTGTATTCTAAAGAGGTAACTGGTAGGTTCAGACCTGTTGCACTGGTGAAAGGATTTTCTTTGCTGTTGTTTACATTTATGTGTATGTGGGGGGGAAGTTTTTGGTTTTATGTATTTAAAACGTGTATTTTTATGTCATTTAACATAAAAAGTAGCATCTTGTTTTCAGTTTCATGACTTAACAGGTCATTGGAATGTGCATTTTATTTGGCGGATAGATGATTTCTTAATGCCTGGTGTTTCAGCTGTCCGACTGGACTCCTCCTTTCAGATTGAATAGGTTACAAGAAAATGCCTTCTTGTACTTCTATCACAGTGTTCTGAAAAATGTTTATTTCTAAGTTAGAGATTTCAGACGGTTACAGATACCGCAAAACAACTTTTTATGCACCCGCTGCTGCTTCTGCTCCTGGGAAGATAGGTTGTTTTGAGGTTTCACCGCCTCACTGAGATATTTACAATCTCTCTTAAGAAGATTATCTCAATAGAGAGAATGTGTGGCTCTCCCAGCTCCTTGTGAATGCCACAATCTTCATTAGGCTGAAAAACTAAAAAAGAGCTGCGAGATGCTTTCAGAGAGCCTAAGGGATACATACACGATTGGTTAATGTGCATGGAGGTATAATTTGAGGAACAATACATTTACTACTGAGTGCTATAGTATATAGCGTTGTAAATTATTTTGGTACGCTGAATTCAACTCCCATACTCAGTGTTTATGTATTGAGAAACCATGTATTATTCACACCTTAAATTACGCAGTAACTGTCTTTAATTTTTTGGAAGGGGGACATGAAAATGGTATGTCTATGAGAACGTGACAGATCACTTAAACTGAGTTGGGCAGTAGTTACTGTATTTTCAGTCTAGAAAGCTGAAAATTCCTGCATCAAACAGACTGCTTAAGCTATGTAAACGCAGGCCATCTTGGTTTCAGTGAATGTTAGTACACGTCACCTGAGCTCTCCTGACTCTTTAGCTTTCTCCTGTGTCGATGAGTGAGGGTCACGAATATATGCTTGAGCCCAGCGAAGGCTGAGTCCTGAAAAATGTTCAGTTCATATTCTGGGCTTACTAAAAAACTTGGTCTGAAACTTAAATTTCAGTCTAAATTAATAGTGTATTTTAAATAATGTTTTTGTCTGAGAACATTCTAGGTATGTGTTATTTTTATAAGAATTGATGTCTGTGGCTGCTATAAATTGGTTTTCCTTATTAGATATAATGTGTTGTCAGTTCAATGCGTGACAGCTGTGATATAAGTAAGGATTGTTTGTCCAAAAAAAAAAAAAAAAAGCTGAGTTAGGAGTGGACCTTGAATGCAGTTAATATTTTTTAGTGTATTTCTATTCTGATAGATTTCGGTCTGATTGTGTTGCTCACTTGACCTGTGAGGGTTTACTTCAATGTCTACTCACTGAAACTAGAACAGGGGTTTTGATGTACGACTGTGCAGAAACACGTTTGGACCCTTACATTTCTGAGAGAAGTAAATATTATGCACGTGCAGTAACTACTGTTGGTGTTCTCAACCAATAAATGAAACCTGGCAGAGATTCGTTCCTTAGAGGACTGCATACGTGCCAAGTTTGAACTTAAAACGGAAGGTTGAGTTATTAGATTGCACGAGTGCTTGCAAATATTTCCTGAACTGTGAAGCTTTATCATCATGATAACAATGTAAAGAGCTGAAAGGATTTTGAATTTTCTTATATTCACTTAGTACTTTTGTGTTGGGAATCAGCCTGACACATTTCAACCCAAAACAAACACGTGTGTTTAAAAACAGACGTCTAAAATGATGTTGTTCATTCAACAGCAATTAGGATTGTAGCAGGTTGATGACTTGATTGTCAGTGGGTGACGTGGTAGAGTTTTAGGCTAGTGCTAATTGGTGTCTTATAAGTATCAACAGAAAATCTAAGCCATTTCTTTAAAATGAACGTTCATGAAGGAGCACAGCATTGCATAGGTTGGCAGGGACATGCAGATGTGTCTAGCTTGACCTCTTGCTCAAAGCAGGTCTGGTTAGAGGAGGTTCTTTAGGGCCTTGTCCAGTTGTGTGGTGACCGTCTACTGGGATGGCGACTTCACAACTTCCCTGAACCTCTGTTGCAGTGTTTGACGATCCTCGTTGTAAATATGTGAAATATATATTGCGTTGAAGCAAGTTTTGCCTTGTTTCTGCTTGTATGTGTTAATACTTGTCCTCTGGGAAGAGCCTGGCTCTGCCCCTGGCCCCGTCAGGTAGCTGCAGACAGCGGTGAGGTCCCCGGTGCAGGCTGAGCAGTCTGAGAGGTGCAGCCTCTCCTCGCACGTCCTGTGGTCCAGCCCTGATCGTCTTGGTCGCCACTGCTGGGCTTGCCTCAGTTTGTCACTCTGTCCTGTACTGGGGAGTCCCAGACTGGGCCCAGTATCCAGGTGTGGTCTCCCAGGGTGCTGCCCAGGGGGAAGGACCTGCTGGCTGTACCTGCTAATGCAGCCTGGGATGCGTTGGTCTTTTTTGCTGAAGGGCATGCTATTGACTTTTGTTCAACTTCTTGTCCCTAAGATATTTTAAGCATTGTGTTTTAGGTTATTAAAGTGAGTCCAAAGTTACTTTGCTATACTTGTGGTTTAGGGTTTTAGTACTCTTGAATGTCATGAAGCAACTAAAGAATTGATAAAGATTTTCATATTACAGACCAGAGGTTATGTTAAAGGAGTCGGACCTTATGAAAATATGAATTTTAGTATGTAAGTAGGGATACTTAGGAATGCAAGTGTTTGGGTTCAATATTTGGATAAACTTGGAGAGATACTTTGAATTTATAATTTTGAGCTACTGGGAAGACTCCCTACGTTAGCCCAGTGGTGGAGGGGATCCAGTGGTGAACGGTGCTACTGAAGCACAAGGTGCTTTTTGTAGCGTCTTATTCCTTTGATCACGTTCGTCGTGTGCGTGCCATGCCCTCCCCCATTCAGATCCATGATCTCCTCACCCTCAGCAACGCCCTTTATTTTGTTGCCAAAGGCTGTCTTGGAGTTAGAAGTTCAGTGACTTTCCATTATTGCTTTTTGTTCTCTGTAAGGCTTACAAAGTGTTTGGTTAGGCTGTGACGTGTTCATTTTAAGCTGACTGAAGTCAACTTGGACTTGAAGTCAACAGGTGAATGTATGGATCCTTTAGTATGGAACCTTCTTATAAAAGTTTGCTGTTTTGCTTTAGCTAGTGTGATGTTTGTAGCGTGCAGGTACATTTCCATGGCTCATTGTAACTGTGTTCCCTTCCTCCCCACATCCCCTTTCTCTAACCCCAGGGCTACAGTGCTGGAGGCTTCCAAAACTGGAAGACCAGATGGAGAGGATGGTAGTACGTGGGTTTGGCTAGGAAACAGGTTAATTCTTACTGGCTCAGGAAGCCTTGCTCTTCTACAGATGACCTCTGAAACATCTGATGAAATTCCAGAAGGGAATTTCTAGAAGTGCAGGTAGGGAGCAAAGAATAAGATTCAGAAAATTCCGGGTTTTTTCCTTTTTGTACAAAAGTAGTAGGTATGAGTTGAACGCATGCTGTCTTACTGGGCGGACTGTGTCTTGCCTAGCAAAGATGTACTGGGAGCAGATCGGTCGATTTTTACTTATGTTAAAAGTGCCAAGAGCCTGAATTCCTTCATATCAAGCTGGGGTGGGTACAGTAGCCGAAGACTTGACGTGAGCTTTCTCTGGAGATGATTTCTCTCGTTTGATACTACAAGACTGGAAATACAGAGAATCAAGCCTTTCCCCTCCATCTCTGTAGCTCTCGAGCATTTTTAAAATTTGAAAGAGTATTTCAGTGTTGTCAGACTGGAGAAATGAATTCTAAGCAGGTTTTGAATAAATTTCCTGTTGAAACTAGTTCAAGATGAAGGCTTTCATAAGTATATTAACCTGTTGGAAAAATTGCCTGTTTTGAGATGCCTGCAAATAGCCATCAGAGAAATGTCATTACCCTTGGGAAACTTTAAACATAAATATATACAAGGTATTCTCATAGTTCAGAGTTACAATTAAGAAAAACACTTTTGTTGCAGCTTTAGGTGTTAGTTGGCAATGGTAGATCAAAAGCGTCTTCTATTTGAAATCTTAAGTGCTTTGAAATGTTCCATTGTGATTTGCTGCTGGATTATGCTGCAGATTTTTTAGCAGTCTTTCTGTTTTTATGAAAACAAAAGTACTTTTTCTCCTCAGTTTATTTCAGTTTTGCGCTTTCCGACATCCTTTGATGTCTGTGGTCTGGTGTAGTGTGCTTTATCTGAATCGTAAGCAGTTAAAAGGATTACATAGATGCTACTCTCATTAGTGTTCTTAATAAAGTCTTTGACAAATAAGAACGTCTAATGTGCAGCGTAAGGAAGATGTGACTTCTAGCAGTTGTATAACTAATGATTCAACACGTGTTGCACAGTAAAATTTGTCCTACTTGCCTCTCTTTGCTCTGACAAAACTCGGAGGTATTCTGTGTTCTGCTTCGGTTGGAAGTGTAGGTGATAACCTCGGCAGAAGTTGCCGAGAGAGCTGGAGCCGTACCAAAATGTTCTTGTCGTAGGGCTTTTCCTTGGTTTGCAGCCGTCATCCACAGCCTGATTTGCAGGGGCATGGGCTCCCGTGCAGGGCAGGGGCAGCTCTTCCCGGGGCAGTGACCCTGCTCGGGACATGGCTGGTGTTCCTTCCTATTTCCATGCGCCGCGGGCTCTGCCTCGAGTCCCGTCCGTGCGCGGGAGCGATCTGGGGCGCAGAGCGGCTCGGGGACCTCCCCAGGGCTGGTTCCTGCTGCAGCTCCTACGGGCCCATCCCTGACTGCGTTCTTGCAGGGATGCGCTTCTGTCAGTTCTCCTTTGGGGTTTTCTTCAGCTCAGAGTAGCGTCTCGGGCGAATTGCTCTTTCTGGCTGTCGGGAGACTCCTTAGGAGCATGTCGCAAGGAATCTGGGAGTTTCTCCCTCTGTTGCAGGCTTTGGAAACTCTGGTAGGGAGGGATGGTTCATGACGTGAGAAGATGGCAACTGAAACCTATCTCCCTTTGCGTGGGGTTGACAGTGCAAGGCAGGCTTTTCCTGCCTGCTGGATTGGTGACTCTCAAACTGAATTTCCAGGTAAGAAATTATTCCTGGTTCTTGCTTAAATCAGCCTTAGGTAGGGTAAAAGGAGAGAAACAAAACTCAGTTTAGGCTACATGTTTTACATAGCAGCAGATGGGGGACAGTAAACGTGTGTGATTGAAACTATTTTTGCTGGTCTGGAGAAACGTGTGACAAAAAATAGAGTCTGATCTGAACGGCACAATGAATTGGGAATAGGATGTAATTCGTTTCACCACAGTGCTACTGGAAATGGCAGGGAAGGGAAAACTTGGTACGTATAGCTGTGTATATCGAGTACTGTGGTAGGGAGGTAATAAGTGTTTATGCTCACGGTTGTTACAGCTCTTATACGCCATTGTGAGGTTTGTGATACAAACACATAGAAAAAACGGTGATGCCAGTCCTCTTAAATGCAATGTAAGAAGCGTGGAAGTCCACTCCTGTTATCTGCAGCTCTTGTAAAATAATTCATCATTTTCCATGGCCTTTTAGGTCCAAAGGGTGCTTGTTCTTGGATTTCGTTGTGACAGTACTGCTATTCACAGAAGCATCTGTGGATAGCTTGTGAAGTTTGTGGGGTGCTTTTTTTGGGGGGCACCTGAAGTATAACTGCGTTCCTGTGGTTAATGCTGATGACAGTATTTTGCTGAGTGTGCTGTAAGTCAGAAAAGAACTGCCGTTCAAAACGTTTCAGACCCGTAGTGAAGTGTTTCATGTGATGCGGTCAATACTTACTATTTCTTCTAATATTTTTGCTAGGGAAGCAGCATTTCTGTTTTATGGTTAGGTGAAACTGAGCGATGTGGGGTTTGAAATGTGAAGTCTGAAAGAAACTTCCTGATTCTCAGCTCTTCGCTTTAGTGCTGCTGTTAACCTCTGGAGTATCGATTTATGGCTTCAAAATAATATGAAGCCATCTTTGAGAACGTAGGAAGTCTTTATAGTAATAATTAGGATTGGGGAGAGATCATAAACCGGTCTGACCTTCTTAATTTCTATGAATGTGACTAATTCTAATTCAGCTGTTATTTAGAAAAAAAGATTGATCTTTTAACGGTAGTTTTTGCTGTGTGCTCTCTGATGCGTTCCTTGGAAGTAGTTACACGCCTGCTTTGAAAGCAGAGTTCCAATGGAAATGTGTGTGCTAGGGTTAATGCTTTTTATTTTTTTAAACTGTATTAAGCTTCTAATTAAAATTGATGCAGAAAAACAATGTAATACGTTCTGCTGGAGCATAACTAGGATGGTATTTTTACTTCATTTTAATTCTCTTATGTAAGAATTTTTTTGGGTTGAAATTGGCAGTGAAACCTTGTTTTTCCAGTAGGTTATGTAAACATTTGAGCCTTAGTTTGTCCTAAAATACATTCTCATTGAATTTTTACCATAAACTTTGTTAGCTTGCAAATGATCCCAAGTTTTGACGTGTAAGGATTTCTTTCTGTTTTTATTCTATGTAAATGCTATTTCAGTGTGATTTTTCTCTACTTTCCCCTCTCCCCTCGCAAAATCAGCCACATCTGTATCTTTTCAGTAATGTAGTTTGGTTTCTAGTACAAATAATTCTGCATTGATTTGTTTTATATTAGATTAAAGGGCTGGGACATGAGTGAGTATGAGGTGTCTTGTGGTTCATATAATATTGGAAAACTACTCTTGGAAATAATGGGCACTGAGATGTGAAAATGAAGTGTAACGTGCTGAATGAGAACTGCAAGGCCTTGTCCTAGGGTTGTGATCTATTGAGATACGTGGAGGACGCTGGTGGCACCCTGCGTGCAAAGTGTCTTTGAATATGGAGCCGCAAAAAGCAGGTGTTCGACTGTGAGAGCAGTATTTGCGGACTACCCGTTCCCTGTGTCCTCTCGGACAGAAGAAGTGGGCAAGGTGGAATTACCTGTGGTCTGAATCCAGCCCATGCCAGTCCAAAAGGCTTGATTTTATTCAACCTCTTAGTGATTTAGTTCAAAACCAAAACCAAACCTGCCTTACAGGAAGGGGTTTGGATCTGTGGAATTTGACTTTGCGTTGTGTAAAGATAATAGATCTTGGGCTTTTTTTTTTTTTTTTTTTTTTTTTTTCAATATTTTGTATGATTAACCCAAGACAGCACTAAAAATCACGTTTAGCTGTGGTCTGCTTTAGATGGAATAGTTTTAATGGTAAATGTTTGACATTTTTGTTCTGTAAGTATATGCCCATCAGCTGATAGATGGTTTTCATACAGTATTCCCTAAAGAATTTTGTCTTTCAGTAGTAAGAAAATCTCAAGGTTCTGCATGTGGGGGAGGCTTCATTGTGTATACGAAAGCTCTTGTACATGTAGGTACTGAAATACTGGTTATTTTTCACATCCTGCTCTTGAAGCATGTTTGGTTTGATGAGACAGGGAGTTTTTAGTTGGATTATTGTTGTTGCTCTGCAGTGAATCTTCTGTGTTCTGAAGCCATCGTTAATTTTAGCACTTGAAAAAATTCATGCTAATTTACTACTAATGTAATTAATCTCCCTGAAAGAAGTCCTACTGTTCTAACTGAATATCCACAGAGGAGTTGAGCACCATTTAATTACACTTACTTTTCAAAGTTATTTCAGGTGTCCCAGTATATAAAAATACCCAAGTGCTTTGAAAGCTTCTCCTTGAAAATGATATTCGCAATAAAATTGTATAGGAACTGGATTGAAGACTAGATGACGCTTCTGGGAAGGAAGTGTTAGCCACTACCTTAGTGGTAGATAAGTTTTCAAACCTTTAAAGTAGATTGTTCCTAGAACATCTTTAAATGCCAGTCTGGTTCATGCAGTAACTTCTTTACAGCTCCGCTGAGGACTTACAGCCCTGATTTAGCAATTACAGAGGATAACAAAGCAGGATACTGGAAAGGAACTAGTCTAATTGATATCCAGTGTTAAAGCTACGTGTAGTATGCATTTACACGTGTAGGTGCAAAGTGGTGTATGTGCTGCAGAAAGGCAGGTGTAGTTGGCCTGAGAGGGTTTTTTTCTCTCAATTCGTGTTTTTTGGTATTAGCCTTCCCTGCAGAACACTTTGAAAAACCCCTGAAACCTTCAGGTGGTTCCTATTACCACATCTGCCTCCCTGACCTCATGGAAATAGGTTATGTTAGAAACCATCCCCTGCCATATCTGGGACAATACTGTGACATTTTCCTGAATGTCACTGCAGTCACACCTGACTGTCCGGGCACGCCTCTCTTAATGCTTGTCTTGAGACCGACTGGACAATAGACTTAGAAAAAGTAATTAACAGGTGTCTTGAGTTTAACAAACTAAAATTGGGGGGGGGGGGGGGAGACGATATTTGCTTGGGGAGAACAAATGACTTGGCTAAAAATATGTATTTTGGGGGGAAGAAATCAGTAGGAAAAACTGAGTATGATGTAGAAATTATCACAACTTCCTTCTAGGTAAGGGATCCTTTTCTGAAGAGGTGTGTGTGTGGTTTGTGGTTTTTTTTTTTTAGTTTGTGTTTGTTGGTGTTGGGGTGGTTTTTTGGGGGAAACCTGTTACACGTGGGTAACGGCTGGTTTTTAAGGGTAATGTCAACTGTGGAATCTGTTCGTTTACCCAAGTGAAATGAGCAGTCTGAGGATTTTGTATTTGTTCTTGTCATCTTTTGATTCTGGGACATTGGCTTTCATGCTTTTTTTCTTAAAACTGGGAAACTTTTTCTGTGTTGCAGTTGGTGTAATCAGATGTCCGATATGCCGCCAAGAATGCAGACAGATAGATCTGGTGGATAACTACTTCGTAAAAGACACGTCAGAAACACCAAGCAGCTCCGATGAGAAGTCAGAACAGGTATGGCATTTTCTTGCTTGCCAGAATTCACGTGCTGGTTTTGTTTCTGTACCTGCTAAGGCTTTCCAGGAAAATGATGGTAACTGTTTGTTCCCTTTGCAGGTGTGTACAAGCTGTGAAGATAACGCTAGTGCTGTTGGATTTTGTGTAGAGTGTGGGGAATGGTTGTGCAAGACTTGCATAGAAGCTCATCAGCGAGTAAAATTTACTAAAGATCATATGATCAGAAAAAAAGAGGATGTATCTTCAGGTGAGTGCTTGGGTATCGCTTAGTCCTGCCAGAAGTAAAAATGTTTTCTCTTTGGCACATGTAAAAAGAGAGTGGGAGGATTATTTAGGTAACAACCAGCTGTATGGCTTTCCCCAAAGATTTGGGAAAAGTTTAGTAAAAAGCTACCAGTGCAAAATTGGTAGCTCTAAAAATAGAGGAAAACCTAAATTTTAAACTAAAATGGGCTATTTGCTAATACTTTGTACAGTTTGATGTCCAATGTAAAATTATCTTAAGTACAGAAGAAACAGAATGAGACTGCAGCCTTTAGAAAGGATTTAGATCCATTCTTAATCCTTTTATTTAGCAGAATAACTAACTAAATGGAGGGGTTGAAATCTGGAGAGCACTGACATATTGGTAATCTTATCCATTGGCCAAGGAAATTAAATTACACATGTTGCTGTACTTGGTTATAAGGAGCAATTATAGTTCTCCCAGTAGAGGAGTATATACAGATAAGCTTATAGTCATATTCAAGATGATGCTACTGTTGTATTGATATTGCTGAGTAAATGTGGAATTTGAATTTATTTTAGGTTTAATATCTTTTTCAGTTAGCAAAATTTAATGTGCAAAGTGCGTGTACAGTTCGTTTAGACATGCAGCTTTATTAGAAGTTAATTCTTAAACTGTCGCTTGGCCGCAGTTTGTAACCTACTGAGGTAATGTGGAAAACATGCTCAAAACAGGTAAAAGGTGACTGGATTTTAGCTTAGAAGATTTTATTTGTAAATGGGATAAAAGCTCTGATTTAAAGACCTGTAGGCTCTACACAATCTGGATGTATATGATGACTGATCATATTGAGGAAGAGAGATCTTGACGTTTTGCGCTCTCTCTACATTTAAAATAAATTAAGATCTTAATGATTGTTTTGTTGTGCCATTTTAAAGGAGTAACACTGCTTTGCTTTCTGCCAACTCTCGTCAAAATCATATTAATAGTTAAAAAGTGTGCTATTGAGCTTAGTTCTTTTAGACAACGATATTATTTCACTTGCTCTATCAAATAAACTTCATTTTTGGAGAGGTTTCTCTGTATGTCTTAAAAGGTATTGTTTAATAAGAAATATTACCTGTTTAAATGTATTAATCCTAGTAGACGTGAAAGCCTTAAGGTGAAACCAAATTACAGGGCCCTACAAAGAATTACTGAGGTTTTTCATGAGGAGTGCTCTATTGTGACTGTCGAGGTGATGCTGTAGCTCCACTTCCCCTTCAATAACCTGAGTGGGGAGGTGCCCAAAAATGGCTGTTCCAATACAGTGAACTTTCTATCAGAAATTTAGGTTGGTGTTTATGCAGCTGGAAGCCCCGGTGCAGTCGGTATGCTAGCGTATGGCAAGAACGTAGCCTGCCTTTGACCTGACGTCCAGCGACCCTTAGTAACTCTCTTGACTGCAGGGAATGACTATTCATTATTTTCTCAGGGGAGCTTGTTTCCTTCTTTCTTGTTAGACTCTAAGATGTGGCCTGGAGACTTCAAATTTCTATTAATGAGTGTCAGCTGTAGATTCACGAGCTCTCTTTCTTTACAATAACTTGCATGATATAACAAGCTTCAGAAATGTTGGAGACGGAGGAAGAGTTCATGTTTTAAACCTTACCTGCTCTATCTTCCAAAGGCTGCTTCCCTCTGTGCTAAGCTCAAAATCTCTTTAGAAGACCATGCAGCACTTTTTAGTAAACTTGGAACTGTTTTTTGGCGTTATCTGTTATTTGCTTAAGTGGAAAAGTTAAGCAGTTTAGCTGGGGTTTAAGTAACTCCTAACATGGGCAATGTTTGCTTTGCATTTACCACTTCAGTTGCATATGACTCAATGAGGTTTATAAAGGTTTTGAAGTGATAATTCAGAAAACCTATGGGTATTTGACAGTATAAAAGGTTGCGAGGTTTGATCCGCCCTTCAGTGTGCCTGAGGTGAAATTGCACGCAATTTAATCTTTAAACACGTGTACACCATCCTGGTGTTTGTGTACGGTTTTTACATTCTTACAGGTGCCAGTGTCTTTTGCGTGTTTGTGACAGGAGAGGAGTTCCTCCTTCTCTTTGAATACAATAAAGTGGAAACAGCTATAAACACTGGCACTGTAAATATTTCAATGAGAATGTATTCACAGCAACTTCAGGGTGAGAACAGGTCTGTCGTGGTCTTTGTCCAAATTCTTGGTTGTTATTAGCTTGGAAGTTAGTCGTTTTGCTCTTCAGATTGTCTAAATTTGATTTTAAAATGCAAAAATGGTTTATTTTTAAAAACAGAGGCCGTGGGAGCGTCTGGTCAACGTCCTGTTTTCTGTCCTGTCCACAAACAAGAGCAGTTAAAACTTTTCTGTGAAACATGTGACAGGCTGACATGCAGAGACTGTCAGTTACTGGAACACAAAGAACACAGGTACAAATATTACCATCTCTTAATTCCTGTGGTGCACTTTCTCAGAGGATGAAATGGCATTGATTTAACACAGTTGTGTCATTAAATACTGTTGTATTTACTCTTTGTCGGACTTAAACGATCCCTTGCAAAGGAGAACCTGTGTGGAGCGCTGAAAACTTTCAGCGATCAGTTGGTTGAGCTTTGTCAAGTATCTTAAGAGCAGATTCAAAACAACGTGGTCTGAGGTGATGTGGTGCGATTAAGACGTTAACTTGCCTGGCGTTTGCCAGTGCTGTCGCTTTATTCAGGACTTGAATAGAAATTGCTGCAGCCCTGAACACCTGGTGCTGTAAAGAAGCAAAAGTGGTACAGTGAGTCACGGATGAGGTAACTTTTTGAAAGGGCATGTTTTCTTATGCAACAATCTTTCAATTTAGGGTAATTTTGTACAGGAAGGTACAAATTTTGCCTCATAGATTAATATATTTTTCTAGTACAGAGGGAAAAACTGGTTTTAGTTGGTTGAAACTTGCCTCATTCCAGGTAAAAAGAAATGATGGGGTTGGTCTCTGGAGCTTGCTTTTCTCTTAGCTGCTGGAAAGAAGTTGGAGCCTCTTAAGATATGTTAAAATTTCCTGCTCTTTAGCAGCTCTGTCATATAGTTGTTTTAATGTTTGAAAAAGTATTTTGCAGTGTTATAATAGGGAATCTGGGAATAAATATGTATTTATCAGCCACTGCAGCGCTGCTTCTCCTAGTCAGTCTACAAGTAACGCTTCTCTGTAAAGGTGCTGGACAGTACGTTGCAATACTGGATTTAGTCGGGTTTTTTTTCCAGAGTAGTGATTACTCTCAGACTGCTACAGCAGCCTAATGCAAAACTTCTCCTTTTGAAATTAGTACTATTAAAATATTAACAGCCTCAAATATTCCTGCTCTATTCTTTCATAGGCTTGATCCTAAATATCCTGAAAGACACACTTGTCCAGAAAGCGTGGTCTCCTCGGACATGTTAACTAACTTTTCCTAGTTGGTTTCTTTGCATCTGTTTTGCGCATGATGCTAACCGATTAACGGATGTCTCTTGTTCTGCTTACCTGTTCTCTTCCAGTAAGAGAAGAGAACACTTTGCTATTAACATGCTTTGTCGCAGAATATTCTTTAAAAATTGTTCTGTCTGCAGATGGGAATGACAGATGATTAGGGCGACTGCTTCATCTGCCATGAAGTACAACTGAGATTTATATGAAGCTCGCTAAATCTTTGAAGGAAAATCATGCCAAGTGGAAACAAGAATTGATTTTAATCTCCTGTTTACTTCTTACCTGAAATCCTAATAGTTTGCACCAAAGGAGGATGAATCACCATTTCAGTAGCAACACGGTCCAGTGTTCAGTTCAGAATCTCAAGGGAAAGAATTGCTGGTGATTCTGTAGAAAGCTGACATTCTTTTAGCAGCCCAATGGTGTGTAATTCCTTTAGTTTAGGCAGTTTTCAGTCTGCACACTTTGGAAGCTAGGAGTACAATACAATATAAAAAAAAAAAAAAAGTCTTTTGGCTGTGGCAGGAGCTACAGCAAAATTTTAGCAGTACTGGGTAAGTGTAGATTTTTTTTTTTTTTTCTTTCTTTCTTTCCCTTCCCCTCCTTAAGGTGGAAATCTGATTTTCAACTTAAGGAAAATAGTTCTAGAAAATCTGCAGAAACATTTCAAATTTTGTGGCCTTTGGGCTTTAGTAATGCTACTTTTTGCATTAGAGTAGCTAAAATCTTCTGATGCTGTCTGTCCGCAAGAACTTTAGACTGTTCTTAGAAAAAGCGACGTTCTGACATTGAGACCAGCAAATCTAAACTCCTGTGGTTGAAACGTGTCTCTTGCTGGTACAAACTGACGGAACAGGAGCAGAGTCGTTTCTGCTGCGAATAGTGTTCTCTTTGCCTAAGTCTCTGTTAGCATAATTGTGAGTAATTTGAATCAAGAAACGACGTTACTGATCATATATCCAAAGAGTCTTTTCCTGTTAGATTAGATTGTAATGTTCTCCTGGATTTTGACAAAAGACAACGCTACTTTCTTTTCAGTTGTGGTTGGGAGATAGTATAGGCTACTTCTAATGCAGCTTACAAGCTGCTTCACTTTAATTGTAGGGGTTTTCTGCCAATTCAAACGTTGAGATTTAGTGTAGTGAAGAAGGGAAAACATTCTGGGAACCGAAGTTTTCCCTGTTGTTAACAAATTGTATTTCAGAAGCACGAAGTTTACTTACTGCAAAGACAAGACGTGGCAAGTGACTGATAGGAATCCTGGTTTGGGGGGAATCTTTTGATAGTTGAGCAGTCGATCAGAAAAGATGAAACCTCTTGGAGTTACTTAATTCCCCTTGCCATTTTCAACATAGGCGTTTTGCTTCTGTTGCATTGTTAATTCCTCTTGTGATGCATAGGACGTTAGGAAAATGCAAGTAATTTCATTATCTTCCTTCGATGTGGCTACTTGCACTCTTTTCAGATGAAGTAATGGAAGGTGCCTTTGATACAGTAGCTCTTTGGTTGAAGGACTTGGAAGGGAATGATATGTTCTTCACTTGGAAGTACCAAAAAAAAAGAAAATTTTTTTTTTATAGGAATATTTTCTTTCAGATTAAACTAGTTCAGTCAAATATAAGCAGTATAATCTCAGATGAAAAACTTTTTCTGAGGTAGGGTTGGGTTTTTTTGTATCATCTAATGTGTGTTTAAGCTATTAGCGCATTTTCCTCATCTAACATTAACAATACGATTTGTCAAACTCTGAAGTTCCTGGTATCTCCTTTGGCTGCTGTTCCATAGCTTGCTGTCTTGTGAACCGATGCAGTGCATTGTCTTCCCGGGCAGTTGGAATTAATAAGTGACCCATAGAGGTTCAGTCTTCTGGACACTTACAAAGGGTTTTGTCATTTTGCATGCTGATTGGCATACATATGGTTTGATTTTTCTGTGTGGTTTGTCATATTTTTTTCAAAATTTTATAGTTTTACATCTAGATTGGGAACTGTTAGTTTCAGCACATCGCTCCTTAGTAATTGATGTCTTCTTTTGCGTGTCGAAAAGGTATCAGTTTCTGGAAGAAGCTTTTCAGAACCAGAAGGGTGCAATTGAGAACCTCTTGGCCAAACTTCTTGAGAAGAAGAATTATGTAAATTTTGCAGCTACCCAGGTTCAGAATAGGTAAGTACCCCAAAATGATTAACTGTTACTATTACATTGCCTTTTTAATGAACCACAGTAAGAGGAAAGATGGGACTAGAATAATATTTATGTTTTAGTTGATTCTGTATCTTTAGTTGTATTGGACTTAATTACTTTTCGTAATGTTTCCTTCCCTACAATACTGTGCATGTGGGAAGTTGTTACAAGAAACAAATGTCAAAGATGATGTCTTTTATGGCAACTTTGAGTAGAACCAAAGATGTGACATATTTATTACACTTGGGGGAGGGGAGAGGAAAAAAAAAGGGGGGGGAGAAAAAAAAAGGAAGAAAAAAGGCAAGGCAAGCCCGTCTTATGGCTTCTGCTAAGCTCAGCTCTAGGTGACAGAAGTGTTGGCTGTAGAGATAAACAGATTTCTCTTGAAATATTTTCATGTTTCATATGAATGCCTCCGATAACTGTGTAATAAAAACTTGTTTTGAAATTGAATAGGAAATTTTAGTTGTTTGTTTGGTTTTTAATTAGGCAAGCAAAACTTAATGTAATTACTTGCAAGGAAGACAAGCTTTTCCTTAGGTAGTTTAACTTAAGAATTCCAGGGTTAGCTTAAATTCAACGTCATATAGAATATTGAATATAGAGACAGAGAGAGCACATGATCGCTGCTGGCTTTTCACCCACTTGTGGTGTGGTGTGCTGGAGGTCAGGGAATTCCTCTGTGATTCTTGGTGGTTTTGTGAGCCTTCTGCAACCTTTAAGTCATTTGCAAAATGACAAATCATCTGGAAATGGGAACTAAAAGCGTAGAAGGAAGTGTACCAAAGACAAAAGGAGAAGTTCTGGTGCAAATTTTTAACTCCTAGTGGTACCACGTACACTTAAGAGAGAGTGAGTTGTAAGGGAAGGAGAACATACAACATGAGGCAAACGTTTGAAGATGGAAGCAATGAAAATGGCAATTTTTATGTGCTGATTTGGCATGGGACTCTTTGAAGGGACCCAAAAGAGAACGCCATCATGAAGCAGGAGGACAAACTGTAGAATTGTCGTATGCTTGAAGAGACAGAAACCCAGTTACATGGGAAATAATTAAACTGAAAGCTCAAGAAGTGACACAAAAATGTTCTCTGATAGGAATTCAAGGCCAATAATGGGTGGTGCATATACGGGTAATACATTGTAATGGTTTTTTGCCTAAGAGTTTCTGGCTTCACTGAAACCTCAGTGAATTTCTGCAGCGTGTGATTGGGTTGTATAAAGATCATGGTTGTCTGCTGAGCCAAATGGGTAGTGCAAGTGAGCCACCAGTTTACTTAGACATGCCATTCAGTTACTTTGTTGAAGGGTAGGGCACAAAATCTATTATCATAAAAACTTCAGGGAATGCAAAAAAAGTGTATTACAATAATGCTGTCAGTGTTAGCAGATGGTATAAAATTGCCATCGTATGTGATCATGAAGCATAAAAGAGTGTTGAAGGAATAGCTGCCTACTGGAATAATTGTTAGGTGCCAAAGCCAAGCATGGATGCCTGCTGACTTAATGAAGGGTTGGTTGAATATTTTTTTGGAGTAGAAGACCGGGTTGTGCTGTCATGAAAAAGCACGTGTCCAAGGTGCCTTAAAGGGCATTTGACACCAGCAATGAAGATCGTCACCAGACAAACGAGTATTGCTCTTGTCATCATCTCAGGATGAATGACATCACAAGTTCCGATGCTTGATCTGAGTGAAGAAGCCCTTTAAAAAGGGCGATTTAAGTCTCTACACTCAGACTACCTCATGGCAAGGTGTTGTGCTCGGACTCCTACAAGCAAAGTAAAGAATCCTGCTGCCACGCTATGTTGTCGTTAGATGAAGGCAGTGTAGGATCAAATAAATCCAGAATTTGCAATGGAGTTTAAGAAATGCTGTATTATTGCAAATTCTGTGGACAGAGCTCAAGATGGTTTGCTTGAGTCTGAAGAAGTTGAGAATAGTGAAGACACTAAAACTGAGGAGGAATGACAATGATGGAAATGATGAAGAGGTGTGAGGTAAAAAAACCTGAAAGGCAGTAGTAGTAAAACACAAGAGAATAATGGAGACTAATGTCAGGCAAATCATTAGTGAAACCTTTATATCCTTGTGTATCGATTACAGGTATGTAATAACCTTTTTGTTACGAGAGTGTTTGGGGGGAGGTAGAGGGGTCCATCTGCAATCAGGGCTGACTTCTTTTCTGGTTAATATACAATAGCATAAGTTTAAGGCATCATATATAAATTCTTCATAGTGAGAGCGACATGATATGGAGATAAATATATATGTGTACATACACAGGTGGTCTTGGCTGGGTATGTCTGTGTGTGTGTAAACATATAAATAAAGTGTATTAACTACAAGGACTGTTTCATATCATTTTAAGTAAAACACAAGTTGCTAATTGAGATACCATCTTGATCTCAGACTGTTGGTTGTTGTTTTTTTTTTTTTTTTTCCAAAACTGAAATTTTAGATGGCTGCTTTGAAAAAGTTGATTAATGATGATTTCTCTGTTAGAAATCAAACAAGCTATAAATTTTGCACTTATTGGAACTTCTTCAATACAGAAATTGCTTCTTCACTCTTCAAGGGTGGGAAAATGCCTGTGGTGTTTAGTATTTGGCGGCATAGTATAAAGTGACTGCCTGACGATACATTTTTCTTTTTTTAGGATAAAAGAAGTAAATGAAACTAACAAACGAGTAGAACAGGAAATCAAAGTGGCTATATTCACCCTCATCAATGAAATCAATAAAAAGGGAAAATCTCTCTTACAGCACCTTGAGGTACAGTTAAGAGAAAAAAAATAATAGTGTTGTTCGCTGTTTCCAGTCCTTTACTGAGAACTCGCGTTCCATGTTTGAAAACAGTTTGTTTGGTGTGACTGCGGGTGTTGCAATACTAATATTGCCTGTGAATAGTGTGTTGGAGTTAAATTTCTTGTTTATCCTTTCACTAGCTGGAGCCTGTGGCTCCTTTAGTTTTCTGTCTATGCCTCAGATTCATTCAAAATCAGGCTCATCATAAAGGAGCGTCTGAAAATCTCCTTTCCGTGTTCTGTTTGCCATATTTCTATATTGTAACATAATTCTAAGGTGTGTATAATCTAGTCTTTTCCTCAAACAGCTTTTAAGGTTCATGTAAATATATTAGCACTGTTACGGTTGAGTTGCTTCTTTTTGTCTTCTCCTGATACCTTGCCTAGAAGTTTTTGTTCAGAGTGTAAACTCCTAGAGACAGGTATACTTTGTCTTGAGCACATAACGAATTGCTGCAATGTTTGATGCAACTTTGCATCATTCTTTGCTCTGTCGGTTGTGCTAGGTTGTTGTTAAAATCAGTTTTCCTCCTTTTGCTTGTATGGGGTGGTGGCAGCAGGGGAAGGGAGCAGGGGAGCAGACAGACTAGTATTAATTTTCACTCCTAGTGTCACGTTGACCGCTTTGCTGCTAAGACAGCGGTGGTCCTAATGGCAGTTGTTAGTATTTGTTTCCGTAGTAATTTTTACAAGTGGTGTTGACTGACTTCTAACAAATCCTGACCCTTTAAGTACACCTAGGTTTTCAAAGACGTGGTAGTCGTATGTATTTGTACACGAAGGTGTAATGCTGGTATTTTAAGTTGTACGGATTGGCATCGTAAAGGAGGCAATGACTTTAAAAATACTTTCTAGCTAGCACATTCTGAATAATAACTATATTCTTTTATTCAAATCTATGAAAATTTAATTTATGATTACTTTTTTTATCTGAAGAGAGGAAATCCATCCTAAGAAGTTAGTTCATAGCATATTGCCAATCTGCCATGATGTGCCTGCAAAACTTAAGATCAAGTGAATTGCAATAGATTTCTTCTGGTGAAGGAACACTTATTTGGCAATGAAATGGAGTATTCCTGGAAGGAAAGAGTATTTGATCAGGAGCGAAACAAATAATTTAAAATTACATGAGTAACTGAATTTTGGCTGTTCTTGTTTACCTAGCATTTGTTACAAGCTCAAAAAATTCCATTGGAAACTTGCCTTTTTTGTGAGGTTGTAACAGCTGCCCAGTCCTGTATTGTTAAATTTGAATCCTGACGATTCAGTACTGCAACCCAGACTTTTCACACAAGGTTTACAGCTGGCAGGTTGTCAAAGGCTGAAGACTTTTCGGAGATGGGGCTGCTGAGTTTGCCTGCCATACTCAGGAGGTGCTTAGGGGCAGTTTCTGGTTGGCACAGGAGCTGGTGTTCAGAGCAGCTGGGCCACCGCTGTGGCCGTCTCTTCCAGTTGCTGCTCTGCAGTCCCGTGGTGGCAGTTGCAGGAACGCCAGGGCACCACCCAGTATGGAGCTGGCAGCTCGTTGGGCCCCAGTCTGGGTCGCTCCCCCAGTTCTTTGTGGTGCTGCTGTGCCTCTGGCAACATGAGAACTGGTCTTGTCGTAGTTGATATTTTCCTGGGATAAAGCAGAGGCTCTTCTCTGAGCCCACTATTTTCCCTGCACTTTGATACCTCTGGGAAGAATGGTAGAGTGGAATAATAGAGAATTATTACTTGACGGTTCTAGCCACTCTGAATATGAGCATTAGTATAAGCTGCTTTGCTTGTGACTTTTCTTTTGCTCTAAGAACTGTGATAGCGGTTTACGTTTTCCTCATGAATCTGAAGCCCCCATTGTAATAAAGTTTTTGTTGCTTTGTAGAATGTAACAAAGGAGAGACAGATGAAGTTAATACAACAACAAAATGACATCACCGGTCTTTCGCGACAAGTGAAGCACGTGATGAACTTTACTAATTGGGCTATTGCAAGTGGCAGCAGTACTGCTTTGCTATACAGTAAACGGCTGGTAAGGAAGCATCCTCTAACTTGTCTGTACAGTACAGAGAATGTTTAGTCAAAAGAATTTTCTAAGTATCGTGTAGCTTCACTAGATTATATCCAAGGAAGAGACAATGACTTCTCATGCCTCATTTAAAAACCAAAACAGAAAAACCCTTCTGTAATAATGGGATAGATTTCCCAACCTGTACACCACTTTTCATTCGTAAATTAAGGACTTAACAGTATTATCGTCAAAGGAATGGGGTCAAGCTCTGTAAAGGCGCCTCAGTGTTTCACTTGAGTCATTGCAGAAGTAGTATTATTGTGTAGCAGTACTTCTCTGTAATCCTGAGTTGAGTAAAAAATCAGTTGTATGGTGGATGATTGTCCTGGTGAACTGAGTACTTCCCAGGCTACTACCCGAACTTGCTATTGACAGTCCTTGTTGGTGATCCGGCAGTCTAAACTCGCTGGGCAAATGCACGCTTCTTAATGTTCTCATTCTTTATTTCGTTGTCATCAACAGTCTTGTTTTTGCTTTCCATTAGATAACATTCCAGTTACGTCATATTTTAAAGGCACGTTGTGATCCTGTCCCAGCTGCCAATGGAGCAATACGCTTCCATTGTGACCCTACATTCTGGGCAAAGAACGTCGTCAATTTAGGTGAGAAAGTTGTGTTTGTTAATTGTGTGACTTGAAAAACTAGATTGAGTTGGGGGTGTTCCTCCAACACGAGTGAGGTGGGGTGCAATACATCTTTTAATGCAGAAGACCAAAACTTTCTTGACGTAACCCATCCAGTCCTGATTACCCTCCTTATCTGCTCTGGTCTTTCTATTAGCAAAGCTTTCTCCACAAGTTTTAGTTTTCAATGGGAATGGTTCTAGGAATGGCCCTTTTTTCCCCCCTCTTAACGTGGTTCTGATGGTTATACTATAACACACTAGTGCTAAATAGGTCCTTCAGTGTCTGGAATAAGCTTTTTTGGCAAGTAAGTAGAATCAGTTGTGCCTGTCTGAACTACATATTTAGCTGCATATGGAGTAATACTGGATGTCTTAATCTGTTGGAAGCTGCATGAACATGCGTAATTAGGAGGACTGTTGATATGAGCAAATTTCATGGCTAAGTACCAAGTCAGTCCATGCGATTGCTGGAAAGGTAAATTAATTAAGAAGCAATGTTTAACTAGTTTTGTATTCTAAGATGTCTGAAACATTTATAAAGGTCAAGAAAAACAGAGCCTCATAACGGGAGATACACTGCTGTTCCTGTGAGCGCTTGCAATGGCCACACAGTAGGTTATGGCACTGTAGCTGTAATCTTTCATATCTTAGGTAGTTTTTCTCAGTGCAGCTGTTTATTCCTTCTTTGCCCTAAAACATCAGCTGCCATGGGAGTTTGTAATAGTCTTGGTGAGACAGGAGCTTGGGGGGCTTGGGGCTTGGTGAGATAGGAACTTGGAGCGCTCATGTTCTGCGTGAGCGCTTGGTGACAGCTGGGATCACTGGACATTTGCGGTTACGATTACTGCACGTTGGCTGTTGTCAGATGCAGTAATACCGTGCTCTTTTAAGGATGTAAGGTGTTTAATATCTTAGCCTCTTTATTATTGCCTTATCCTGCAGCAGTGTAGTGTCACAGTTTTTCTTCCGTATTAATGATGTCCTAATCAGTTACACTTTTCAAAGAGCATGTTTCGAATGAGAGAAGAGGGGAGGCGAGCTGGAGTGGGGAGAACACAGTGGGACAGAGGTATCTGTGAGCACCTGCTTGTGAACTTTTCTGTTGGATAAAAATCTAATAGAAAATCTGATAAAAATACCAGCTCCTCCTGATGCTTTTGTGTGTACTTGCTTCTTGCTCTAAGTCCACTAGCCGGGTTTTGGTGTTCCTGTCTTTAGCCAAGGAGGTTTATGTGCGCAGTAAACAAACTTTTCATTGTGTAAGTAATGGTTTAAAATTGACACTATTCCTTCATGGGCAGTTCCTCAAGCAATTTTTGAGTGCTGTTACTTTTGGAGATTAGTCAAGAAGGAAAAAGCAAGGCTTTCCAGAACAGAGCTTCAAATGCTGTTTGACTGGGAACCCAGGGCAGGCAGGGGAAGCTATATAGGAAACAGAACAGAAACAGTCAACCTCAATAAAAAGTGACGTGCAGATTCCAGTGAGTACATGTTCAAAGTAAAAAAATTAACGTTTTGCCTTTTCCTTTTAAAAATAGGACTGGAGCTAGCTAGATAGAGGCAATGTGGTCCATTGCGTTGTATCAAGGCAGGACTTGCTCGTAGCAGTGTTTTGTGTCATGCTTGTGTAACCCATTCTTAGTCATTCAGTGATGGGACACTCTCCCCAAATATCTTTTCCCAGGTTTTGCTTCCTTAGGTGTAGAAACTTTATGCTCAACATGTTTTTTCCCTATTTTACTTCTCATCTTGTCCATTTGTTGTGAACACAGAGAACAGTCATCTCTGTCTTGTCTTTTAGGCTGTGCAGTTCCAGTTCTTTCACCCTTTCCTCGCAGGACGTGTTTTTAGTTTTGCAATTTCTTCTTCTTGTAGTCTGAGAGTCTGCTTATCTCATGTATGGTTATGGAGACTTAAAAAGAAAATTTCAAACTTAAATTGCTTTGTTGCTGCCCCTGAGGAAACTGAATTAGAAACATCTGAATATTCTGCTTTTACCAACCTTTGGGTAATGATGGAGATTTAACTGTTTACTAGTTCTTTTTTGTTTTGTTTAGGTAATCTTGTAATTGAAAATAAACCAACTCCTAGTTACACTCCTAATGTAGTGGTTGGACAAGCTCCTCCAGGAACAAACCACATCAACAAAGCTCCGGGACAAATCAATCTAGCGCAGCTTCGACTTCAGCATATGCAGCAGCAAGTGTATGCACAAAAGCATCAGCAACTGCAGCAGATGAGGATGGGGCAGCCAGCTGGGTCAGTTCCCAGGCAGACCAGTCCACAAATCTTGCAGCAGCAGGTAAGTATCTCGTATGCTCTTACTTCGCCTTTTACCATAACACTGAGACTTAAAATTGCCCTGTCAAATATAAACTTACAAAGCAGTTTATAAATGTGAAAATCTTTTGAAATTTGACATACTTTAAATGTGACAGCTATTGGCTTTTCTTGATGTTATGTAAACAGTAAACTGTGGAAAGAGATTGGCTTCTTTTTTCCATGTTAAAAGCAAAAATTTTAAAAAACAAAAACCCTTGCAGCCTCCCAGGTTGATCAGCATGCAGACCATGCAGAGGGGTAACATGAACTGTGGGGCTTTCCAAGCACATCAGATGAGAATGGCTCAGAATGCTGCTCGTATACCAGGAATACCACGCCACAATGGACCACAATACTCCATGATGCAGCCTCACCTTCAAAGACAAGTATATCCTGTGTACACGCTTCATTTGTGCCATTGTGCCAAACTTTCATTACGATAGATGATACCTCCAGCTGTAAATGTGTTTATCTGTAACACACAGAACTCACAGCTACACACATTTATATGCTTTTTCATGTTGCGTACTGTACTGTGACATTTTTGCTGAATATAAGAAAATTCAGACCTTAAGAATAAAAATGAATTCTTATGTTTGTATTGCATTTTAGTTCTGGGAAACAAAACATTTTCTTTTTCACTTTTCGCTGGCATTCAGCTTTTGGGTTTCCTAGAGAATAGTCAGGAATAGTGAAGCTCAAAGTGATGTAGTTGCGGGTTTTTAATGAAACCAAATTCTGAAGTGTTTTTAAATTAAAACCTGAAGCATGATGCAGAGCTCTGCATACCGTTAAGGACAAAAATTCTTGACAATGAACGTTAATGTGACTGGAAAACCAAAAATGACTTTAGAATAGTTGAAACGGTTACTCTTTTCTTTAAAAAAAAAAAAAAAAAAAAGTTGTGGACAGACATATGGACTCTAAAGTTGTCTTTGGAGGAAGTAATGGCTTTAAGAAAATATAACTACATATGAAAATAATTTGGTGGAAGATGTGCTGTATATTTAAATATCTAGCCACATAAAGTGTTTTTTCTTTCCAAGTAAATAAAAATAGCAGTTGCTTTGCATTCAGTGCTCTCAGGTTATGTTGATAGAAATATGAGTTTATATGTTCTTCCCCCCCAATTTTTTGTTGAGGGGTATCGTAATGCACGAGTTGCAATTTTACCTGCAGTGGCTGCCTGATTTGTCTGTAATGCAGTCATGGTCTCTTCTCTTTCCCTACAGCATTCTAACCCTGGGCACGCGGGGCCTTTTCCAGTTGTTTCTGTGCACAACACCACTATTAATCCAACTAGTCCTACTACAGCAACAATGGCAAGTGCAAACCGTGGTCCAACAAGTCCGTCCGTTACAGCAATCGAACTCATTCCTTCTGTAACAAACCCAGAGAATTTACCTTCCCTGCCGGATATCCCACCCATCCAGGTCAGTGGAGAAGATCAGGCACTTACGCTGTGGGTGAAGTAATGATCAGCTTTCCTTTCTGTATCTTTTTTATTTGGATACTGGTACTGTAAGAAGGTATAATTAGTTATTTAAAGTTGAAGAATTAAAACCTTCAGGCCTTGACTTGGGCATGCAACTATTTTCACTATATAGGGCTGACCTGCTCGACCTGTGTTAACCTTTTATGTTAATCAGCATTTAATGGCTGTCCTATAGTAAAATTGATACTTAGATTAATTAATCCTAAGTACTGTGTTCACTTCCTTTCTTCCACAAGACTATCAAATGGGAAGCTATTGCTAGAGTAGTTGAATAGCTATGTATGTCGAATGCCCTGAAAGGGGGTTTATTCAGAGTTAAAGTTGCTTGGCACTTCTCTGTGGTGTTCCTAAACATAACAACCAAATGGAGGAAGTACAGAGAAAAGGTGTCCCGCTGCTCTGCTTTTCTCTCTCATTTCCTCTGTACCCCAGTCGTGTGGCTGTAATCATTTCCCTGTATGCAAGAGGCCAGCATTTACATTAGCGCTGGGTCCTGGAAGGTGCTGCAGAACACTTAAGCTGGCGTCCCTCATTCATCCTGAGCTGTGGTGGCATCTGCCTGGAAATTCGTGCTTGCGCAGAGTGCGACTGTTGCTGCTTCTGTAGTTTTCACTTCACCTGCACGCTGTCGGTACTCACTGACATGGAACTGCAGAGCGAGCCCTGTGTTCTTTGCCCGGAGAGGCAGCGGATAGTACTGCACCCAAGCTGAGGTAGATTTTGATAAAGTCAAGCTCATTTGGAGAGGTCAGAAGCATAATTTAATGTACGAGTGGAGGCAAAGAAAGTAAAAGTAAGATGTTTTCTGCAGGAGTGTTTGGGAGGCCAGGAAGGGGAGGGTGACGGCTTCATCTTGAGAACGGGACGTTTACGTTGAAATGCCCATATAAAGCACGGGAGATGCGGTCATGATACAGGAAACAATCTCCTTAAAACACAGCCTAAGTTTCATCCAAGCAGATGGTCTGCTGTAATACCAATAGCAACTGTTTAACTCTTAATCTACAGAGTCATGTTCAAGGGTTGTACGTTGTTTTCTCATGAGGCTGCAGGTAATTTGCTAATGTAAGAAGAGCGGGGGGAAAAGGATCCCATCTCTGAGTGTGATCGATCTGCAGTGCTGAAGCTTTGTTTAGTCGTTAGAGCAAAACACAAGTAGAAGTGGTTATGACTGATTCAGCTGTACGTGTCTCAAGTTCATGGTACGCCAAGTTAGAAACAGTTGTTAGTGGGATAGTCTGAAACATAAACATGCAACTTCCAGGTGCACTGAAAATGCAGAATTCTGTTAAGATGCTCTTTTTTATACTGTTCATGTAATAGCTGTTATGGATTTTAGTTGATGAAAGAGTTGGATAGGAACCTATTAGTCTTTAAAGTTGCTTGCACAGTTATAAAAACACACTTTGAATACAATGTGGTTCAAATACGTTATTTGCGATTATGCTGTCTTGCAGTTAATAGCTTTAAGCAGTTAAAGTAATAGGGTACCTGTTTCCTTGTTTTTAATAGATACTAAAATCTGTGTAAAAAGTGAATGGGAGGGAGGGAGATTTCACATCATGCTAAGGAAGAACAAGTTCATGGTTTCTCTTAATATCTTAATTGTGGAATAACTCTTGCAACATTAGTAATCTGGTAGTTCATATGACTAACACCATTTGTGTCACTAACACGCTGAACATCTGGGAACTGAAAAGTTCGGAGTGACCTAGAGTAAGCAGCCTGTGGCCATACTGGAAGAACTCGGATATTTAGGAGCTTTTGAAAAATCTTGCTTTAAGTTTCTGACTGTGGGTTTCTGTTTTGAAAGACTGATCGCTGTATGAAACTGATAAAAATGTTTGCTGATGTTCTGAATCCTTGGAGGGATAGTGAACAATTTTGGTAAAGATACTGATACAGTTTAAAGATGTGGAACTGTTAAGAAACTTTAATTAGGCGCCTCTGATTCAGACTTTTGTTCTTGCTTTTTAGCTTGAAGATGCTGGTTCAAGTAATTTAGATAACCTTCTAAGTAGATACATTACAGGCAGCCACCTACCCCCACAACCTACAAGTACCATGAATCCCTCCCCAGGACCTTCAGCTCTATCTCCAGGCTCATCAGGTAAATGTGATGGGTATTTCTAGTGATTCTAGAAAGTGATGAATATTTCTGGTATTTAAGTTGAAAATAATTACCTGCCATTTCCTGCCAAAAGGGAAGTGATATTTTGTTAGTTTAAAATTTATTTTGCTCAGAAATAAATTCTTCTGGAAATTTAAATTTTACCCTCCCTCAGAAATATCTTTATAGTAACAAACTGCGAGCACGTGAGATACACGTATAGACTATATTTTCATCCTATATTAGCACAATCCTTTTTTTGTGCATCAGAGGATGTAATTCAGTTATTACCCCAAATGATGACTGGCTAGACCATTCTGAGGTTTGGGAAGTAAGTTTATAGAATAGCTTAGTCACAGAAATACACCCAGCAGTCGTTTGAGCGAGGTCATTCTAAGCGTAGCCAATTGATGACAGAGCTTTCGTTATGCCTGTGAACAAGTTAAGTCACCAATACCTAATGTTGAGTTATTTAAATATTGAAAATGTCCATTGCTATTAGTAAGGAGCTGGTTTCAGCCATCTGATATGTGTTTCTCTTAGTCTTCTTTCTGCCAGATTATTGTAAGATTCTGTGAATGAATGGTTGCAGCAGCGGAGCTTATTACGTTTCTCAAAACCTGCATGCAAAACAGAGTCTGCTTTTCTTGACTTTTATTGGTGGATGTCAGTGGATAAAATTTGAGGACTTAATGGGCTGAGGGCTATAGCACTGTTTGGATTAGGTGAAATAATTATTGGGACTCTAACAACCGTGTGTTGTCTGTGTTTTTTTTATTTAATGTGGTGTGCTAGACCTTTGTTCTGATCAAATGACTGAGCGGGCAGCTGACTTATGTGAATTATTAAATGAGGATATTCTAGTAGCACTTGTGGCGTTACTCAACACTAGTCATTTATTTTACTGCAGAATGTAAATTTGTACCAAGTCAACTTCTATGCTGCTTCATTGCAGGTTTATCCAACTCCCACACTCCTGTGAGGCCACCCAGTACCTCCAGCACAGGTAGCAGAGGAAGGTGAGTATGTTATGTTAACGCTGCCGGGCTGAAAAATCAGACATGAAGAATTCAAAAAATGAGTTGTCAGTGGGTCAATAGGGCTTCAATATAACTGTGACCCAGTAATGGAAGAATGCTTACACAAAGAAGACTTTTTTACTTTCTTCTTCTTCTTCTTCCCTTCACTATGATTCTCTATTCACTGTGTCTTGTAAACTTGAGCTATCTTGTAAATGTTCTGACACGCTTTGCCTCTGAAATCGTTCAGGAAACGGTCACTTAAATTTCTTTGCTCTGATGAGTTTTCGTCTTATTTATATGCTGGTCTCTTTCTAGCTGTGGCTCCTCGGGCAGAACTGCTGAGAAAACTAGCATTAACTTCAAGTCTGACCAAGTGAAAGTCAAGCAAGAGCCAGGGACAGAGGAAGAGATATGCAGTTTCTCAGGAACAGTAAAGCAGGAAAAAACAGAGGATGGCAGAAGGAGTGCTTGCATGGTAAAGTTAGTTTGTGCAACAGTATGTTACGGTTTTCCTAGCAGCATGTTTAAGAATTTGGAAATAATAAAGCAGTTTTACTCTTAAGCTTCATATTCTGTTAACAGCCCTGAAGACTGAGAGGTGTTTTGCTCCCTGGCAGTACATTTGAGCTTTAAGTGTGTGCCAGCTCGAGCGTTGAGCTGTCTGTTTTTGTAGTACTGCCGAGACTGCTAATTACTGGGGGTTTGTGACATAGGTACCAATAAGCTGGCAATGGGACTTGGGCAGTAGCTTGCTGGCGTGTGTTGAACAAATAAGCATTGAATGATGGCAGAAGTTTCCCTTCCTGATTTGGGCAGGACTTGACCTAGGGATGTGGATGCAGAACACCCCCAGTCCCTGTCAGTTTGATGTGTTATGCTAGGTAGCTGCACGTTGAAAGTAGTCTGATAGAAAACAGAACTTAATCTCAGTTTGGTCCACGTTGAGGACTTTATTATATCCTTTAATACTGTGCTCTGCCAGACACAGGATAGTCTGTCGTGTAAACTTTATCTTTAGCTATTAAAATGAAATAACCCTCAGCAGTGTAGTGTTCGCTGCTTTTAATCCCTAACTAATAAAAGCTGTAAGTCACCCATTGTTAGTAGTTCCTAAATGTTCATGTGTACGTAATTACATCGAGAAATCTTCCAATCAGTCAAAAGTTTTTATGCCAGAGCAGAAATAAAATATTTATGCAAGTGAATATTTTCCAGTGTTTCCCAGCTATGCTTGATTTAATAGGATTGTATATTGGGAGCAGGGTGATGGACTTGACGATTTTTCCTAATGACAGTGAAGGTATATTTTTAACAATTTATCAGTGTGTTTGGCTTGAAAGTTTGTTTATCATGTTATATGTCAGTAGAAATGAGTCTGTTCTTGAAAGGATGGACTTGTGAAAAAGTAGTTTTCAATACTGTATGCAACTCAGGTCTTCATAATGATTTGCCACGCATTTTGGGAAATGAGTACAGTACCTTTAAATGGTGGATGGCTTTTGACTTCTAATGTAGGAAGAAAGATGCCCTTGTAAAATTGACTCTCTCTGATTTTTTTATGTGCTACTTTTATTTCAGCTTAGCAGTCCTGAGAGCAGCTTGACACCACCGCTATCCACTAACTTGCATCTGGAAAGTGAATTAGAAGCATTAGGAAGTCTTGAAAATCATGTAAAAACTGAACCAGCAGATTTAAGTGAAAGTTGCAAACAGTCTGGACATAGCCTTGTAAATGGAAAATCCCCCGTGCGGAGTCTAATGCACCGATCAGCTAGAATTGGAGGCGAAGGCAATAACAAAGATGATGATCCAAATGAAGACTGGTGTGCTGTATGCCAAAATGGAGGGGATCTGTTATGTTGTGAGAAGTGCCCAAAGGTGTTTCACCTGACTTGTCACGTACCGACACTCCTCAGCTTTCCAAGGTACCAGAAACGGCGTCATGGTTCCTGAGAACAGCTCTGTGGTCTCGTTCACGTGGTAGATTTCAGCACTGTACAAAACTGGTGTTTCATCCTCAACATCAGCTGGTTCTGGATGATTTCTTGTCAGTAAAAAAATCTGACATCTCAATGGCCTGCCTGAATTGTTTTGTGTGTAACTGGTCAATGTTTATCTGATAAACATATGGTCTCTCAAAGCATGGTTGTGTGATGTAAAGTTCATTTTAAAATCCTGGTGAGAAAGGTGTTTAAAGTATTAGAACATACTTGGGAGAGGAATATGAGGGCAGGAAAAATGGCCTTGACCGGCAGAATTATCTTGAGCATTAAGGGTTATTCCTTATCTTTGGCTATCCAAGTCTTTACCATAGTTCATTGTGAATCTGTAAGAGCTAATGAAAGAATCTTTATGGTCATCACTGATGCGACTTTGTCCCTGGATATCTGGAATAATTGCGTTTATTTCTGTTTAGTGGAGAGTGGATATGTACATTCTGCAGAGATCTCAGCAAACCAGAAGTAGAATATGATTGTGACAACTCACAACACAGCAAGAAAGGGAAAACAGCACAAGGCCTGAGTCCTGTGGACCAAAGGGTATGTCTCAAATCTGTAGGAATCTGTTTCCTAGAAAAAAAGTGCTTTCTCACATTAGCTATCCCCCACAGTTTATTGAAGATGCTTTTGCTGTGGCTGCAGCAAAGTAAATATAGTTGTGGCTTTTGCAAAAAAACCTGAAATGAGTAATGGGATTTTTCTTGCTGTGACCACATATCCAGGTGTTGGCGACTATGTGGGAGCGCTCCATTACATTGGGACTGTAATCATCTAGTAGCTAAAACTTGCATGTAAAGACATACGCTGTATTTAAATGCATCCTTTAACATGCATTAATCTCTTCAGTGTTCTTAATTAGAAGTTCTTTACATTTAACATTGATAGAACCTTCATAAAATAGTTACGCAAGTTTGATGTGTTAAGTTCATGCTGTGAGAGGTGCTAGAAGTATTTCAGCACATTCTTGGGGAAGGTGTAATGACCTTGACAGTCAGAATTATTTTTAGCTTTGTCAATCAGCCTGTGCATAAAGTGTTAGAGTATTATCAATCAAATTCCTCCAAGGAATTACAAGCAAAGGAAAGAAAAATATTTCAATGGGGAATTCATAGAAACAGTCTGGCTTTGGTTTCAAATTGTTCGACTTTGTCTTGCAGGGAAAAGAATAAAAGTCTGCAGCTCAGTCCTTTCCTGTTACATGCAGTTATGGTTGGACAAAAGCAGTTGTAGTTTGTCGTCTTTTTTTTTTTTTTTTTTTTTTAATTTGACTGTGTGTTCGCATGCCTCTTCGTGTTTGACTTTAGTCCTAGGCTTTTGTTTAGGAAGAAGAAAGCAAAAAGGGAGTATTTCTGCTATATGAACAGTGAGGTGGTGTTCTACCCTCTCAGCAATGGTCTCCTAAGAACTTTGCATTTTATAATTAAGCTTGTGGGGATTCCATTTAAATTTTCTAGTACTAAGCTGCTAAAGTACAAACCTATTTAAAATAGGGAGATATGAACTGGGCTGATAAATTAAGGATATTAATGTGAAGCTGTATATTTCTTTAAGAAATGTGAACGTCTCCTGCTTTACCTGTATTGTCATGAGCTGAGCATTGAATTTCAAGAGCCAGTCCCAGCCTCGGTGAGTCTCCTGTAAAATAGTTTGTGACTTTATTTTTGGCGTAACATCTGTAAAAGTCTAGAGTTGAGTTTGGGAAGGAACTGACTGCTGTTACTTGAAGCATGGCCCCCTTGATCACTCTAAAAGTTCTGGCGGTCATCCAGTATTTCATGATTGTGAGAGAGACGCAAGCTGATTCTGTAGCCTCTCCATGCAGAGGCTCTACCTCCCAGTCTCAAACCCAGATATTTAAAAATACCTGCAATTACCTGTTGTTGAATTGGAAGACAAAGTCTCAGGGTAACCATGAAATTCAAAATACTTTAGGAGAGGGTTAAGGTTTTTGAGGTTTTTTTGGACAATCTTTTAAATGAAAGGAGGAAAAACTGCTTTGACTCTTCTGTTTTCAGCTGTAAAAGAAGTAACTATAATGAAAAGTATTGCTGTGCTATGATAGACGCTGAAGGTTAGAAAGAACTTCTTAAACAGTTTGAGGAGAGGAAATTGTTCTCACTTGCTGAACATGCATACAGTGCATGACGAGATTAGCTGATTCATAAGTGAAGAAATTCAGCTGCTTCTGTGAACTATGTGGCTATTGTAGTGATAAATCACTGTCTGTTTTCTACAGATACCAAACTACTATAAAATTATAAAGAAACCAATGGATTTATCTACAGTGAAAAAGAAACTGCAAAAGAAGCATTCCCAACACTACCAGACTCCTGAGGATTTTGTGGCAGATGTCCGGTTGATCTTCAAGAACTGTGAAAGGTTTAATGAAGTATGTTAACTTCCAATCTGTATAAATTTTTTTTAGATTACGATTTATTTCAGCATGGTTGTGCAGCTTCTGCAATTAAAGGCTGTGCTTCCAGTCATAACTTCTGCTTATGGAGCAGATGCTGAATCAGACACTTTAAAAACCAAACCAAACAAATGCAATTACAGAACTACCTCTCAGTTTTAGCTGGATGGGGAGATCAGGCTTTAACAGAGGGAACTTCTCAAGTGCATTCACTGGTATGGATGTATGACAGAGGAGCACTGTACATCAAATAGTTTGTAGAAGTGCTTAGGAAGCGTGGTAATAAAGACAACCAAGCAGTCCTTAAAACTCTCTCAAGCTATACAGATAATTGTTCTTACGCTCCTGAAACATGGTAGACCTCTACTGAGGAAACTTCCTCTACTGAGGAGAAGTGCCTTTCTGAAGAATATTCTTCTGGGTCTAGTACCTCATGCAGACTGAACCCAGAAAAGCATTGTGTTCGTTACGGCTAGTAGTAAGCTTAGAGCTTTAGCTCACAGGTAGTTGGGCTCTCACAAAAATCAGTTTTCAGTAGATGACTTTTGCGTGGAGTCATATTTTTGATGGACGTGGAAAGTTGACTTACTTCGCAATGAACCCATCTGATAATGAAATATTTGCACCATGTGAAACGTGACTTGGGGAGATAAATTACCTAAGTGTTATTACTAGGTGGAGCAATGGAAAAAATATTCTGAATATCAAAAAAACCTGTGGTATTGTGCTGAAACAGAGTAGGAGCTGAGATAAGAGGCTATCCTCATTTCTGAGATGCCTTAAAGCAAGGATGACAAAAAGCCCTGGGGAGGAGGCATCGTGGGGAATGGCTTTCTCACCTTAGAAATGCATAAACCAGCCAGTATTTTTCTATAAAATGTAATCTGAGTTTTGCAGCGTTTGAGCTGCATTTCTGGCTCTTTGAAGAAGTAAATTGAAGGCAGTACACAAACCTACAATTAAAATCTCAACTGTTTCACAAGTACACTAGTAAAAATCAAGGTTAATGATGTAATGCTGTAAATGCTCACAAGCATTTGGGACTTTGACACCCCCGACTCCCTTATGTCTCTGTATTAGGTGGAGGTTAATGAGCACTGTGGAAGAAGTTGCAATTATGTGAACTTCTCAATCAAGGGAATTAATGAAGCATCTACTGTAGAGGAAAACATGCTGCAGCTCTTAGGGACAAGAGTAAAACAAGGGAGCAAGGACTGATGGATGTCTGTGGTGTTTTGTGGGGTTTTTGGGGTTTTTGTTTTGGTTGGTTTTGGTGTTGTTTTTTTTTTTAAAAAGAAAGGTGTTTCAGACTTGTCTCGCTGTTTGAAATGCTGGCTCGTGGCAAAAGATGAGTCACCCTGACCTCTCATAATAGCACCGTGTCTAGTGCCTCTAAGCCATATGCTTTTAAAAAATAGGAATCAAAGTGGGGTAAGACCCCCAAGAAAGTAGTCTCGTGGAGCACTTCTCTCTACAGTGAGACTTTTCCACAATGATGTCCAGGCAACTAACATTTATAATGAAGAAAGCAGTCATGAGTAGAGTGCAGTTTTGAAAATGACTGGGAGACACTTATTTGTACAAAAGTTGTGTGCTTTGTTGAAGGTTTATGTACCTCATGTCACCCTCCTAAGACTGTTTTAAACCTGCTTCCACTAAGTTTGAGAGCTAAAGAGGTGTAGTCCATAACAAACTGTTTTGTTGTTATGGCTGACTTTAGTCATCCAATCCTATGCAATCTCATAACTTTAGAAAGGATTATAATTTCATTTTTTTTGACTCTGGTATCCTTTTTAGATGATGAAAGTTGTTCAAGTTTATGCAGAAACACAAGAGATTAATTTGAAGGTAAGCGTTTCAGACCATGCACACTTGGTGAAGGGATGTGCATTTCCAACAGGTGACTATTCCTGTCTTCTTTTATTTACAGGCTGATTCAGAAGTAGCGCAGGCAGGGAAGGCAGTTGCATTATACTTTGAAGATAAACTTACAGAGATCTACCCAGACAGGACCTTCCAGCCTTTGCCCGAATTTGAGCAGGAAGAGGATGATGGTGAAATAACTGAGGACTCCGATGAAGATTTTATACAACCACGTAGAAAACGCCTAAAATCAGATGAGAGACCAGTGCATATAAAGTAATCTAATGATATGGACCTAAAATTTATTGTAAAAACTGTTATTTAAGTGTTCCTGGAATATTATCATGCCTACAGTGGTCATCCTGAAGAAGCTGATAGCTTTTTAAACAGTATTAGATTACAAAAAACACTTGTACAGAAAAGCATTCTCATCAAAATGGGAAAAAAACTGTATTGTAAATTCTTGGTTGGGTTTTTTTTTTCTCCCTTGATTATTTGCTATATTCTTTCTTTTCCTGATGGAGGGGACACACTCATCCTGGTCTCACAGCTAGAGGTGGACGAATATTGAAGAGAAGCAGATTTGATAAGAGATGTTCCATGCACAGATAAGACTGCTTAGTAAAATGTTCTGCAGGACTGGACCAATACAGTTACTGTATCTTGCATTCGTGCCGGACTGCAGTGTAAACTGCAAGCAATGTTCCTGAACTCCCCTCTTTGTGTGAACTTCAGTGTGTGTTGGTCATTGCTTTTATCATCTCATATAAGTGGTATTGTGAATAACTGATCTTCTGTGCTGATCCAATTATCTAAATTTGACTTTCTTTACTACATTTTCTGTATAGCAAAAGGAAAAAAAAAAATCATTAAACTGTTCTGAATTGGCAAGTGCAGGAGTGTGAGTTCTTGACAGATGAAAGACTAAACTGGTGGCAACAATCCCTTTTCAGTAGGGCTAGGTATATTTATTACGAATCCTGTACACAGAACATTTTAATGGCGTTCATGGCAGAAGTCTTAGCGTTGTGTCATCTCTCCCTGATCCCCCTAATGAGGCAGAATGTTATCTCCAGTGTTCATTGTCTAATTTTCTGTACTTAAAATATAGACTGAAGAGGTAATAACTGGTTGGGGTGTTTTTCCAGTCTTCCTAAATATCAGTTTCTAATAGACCACTCGGCGAACAATAACCTATTAACTACCAAATGTGTAAAATTTCCTGTATTCACTTTGTCTTATTTGTAAATAGTGAATTGAGATTTCTTGCAGATCAGCAACATTTGCTGAACTGTTTTTAAGCTAATATGTATTCTTATTAATTGTTCCTATCAAGAAAAGATTTGTAATATATGCTATTTCTAACATTGCATTCATTTTGAGGTTCTGTCTTATTTTTATTAGAGTACTACTCAGAACTTTCTTCAGAAGCAGCTTATGAGCGAAATGTCCAGAAAGATTGGAATAAATCTGTTGAGATTGGGTTACTTGTCCATCCATTGAACAAAGCACTTGCACAGACCAGGATTTGGCTTTGAGTGGTTTCTGGTCAAATATTGAAAACAGAACAATTTCCCTAGTTCCCTAAACCCTGCGGCAGGCGTCTCTGCAGTGCCTTCCCCTTGCACACTGCCTTCGGTCCAGCATTTCTGGTTAGAAGTGAGGTCATCGCAAAGTAATCATGGTTTGAGCAGTTGTTTCCTTTACTGACAGAAATCAATACTAGAAATAATAAATGTAATTTCTGGCCTTCATATAGATCCTGTTAAAGTAAGGTGAAGAAATCATGTAATCGGATGAGGTCAAGTTGACAGACTATAAATTTGCCATGAGGTTTTGTGTGAATACAGCAGTTCTGTGGTGAATCACCGGGGGTTTGGTATACTCCGCAGGAGCAATTCCTGTGACATTGTGTACACTTTACCATAGTGGTAAAGATAAATATTTTAGCACGATGTATCAAATTGAGATATGCTCTCAGCAATTTTTGTGCAAAACACTTAAGATTTGATTTCTTTTTATAAGAACAAAGTATATGTACATTGTGACTATACTTCACAATAAATGAGGGGACTGAAGGTATTTGTAACTTCAAGCTCACTTCTTTAGATTATGCAAATGTTACACTTAAAACTCAAACTGGTGGGTTTTTTTTTCATTTCTCAGATACTAACATAGTGCCAGTTTAAATTTATTTCTTACCAGTTTGTATGTGAAAGGAAAAGTAATTCTACTTAAACATATTAAATTGACAAACAGCAAAAACTTTGCCCGTAGAAAGGATGACGTGTGTGAATAGGACACTAATAGTAACAAGGGATCATTTAATGGCTCAGTGTATTGCCTATTTATGCATTTCTAGTTTCTCAGCTTCATTTTGCAAAGGAATATTATTAAAATTATCATGAAAATAAGATTTTGTGAATTCTCTTCAATTGGGGTTACTGTTTTTATGGCGCTTAAGCACTCTAGGTTCTGTACCTTCAGGCCTCAACTTTTTCACTGTTCGCTTTGTAAGGCACCAGTCATGAATCCAAGACCTGCAGCTCCCTGCTGCCTGAGCTGGAGCATAGGACAAGCGTGACGGCGTCCCGGGCTGGGGCACCGAGCGGGGCACCGACCAGGCTGCAAAGCTGCGCTCGAGGGGTGGCGCGTGCTCCCTGCCTGCTGCGAGGACGGCACCGGCTGGTTTCCGCCCAGAGCAGATGTCCGAGTGGTTTGAGGTAGCCTCTCTGATCGATTCGCTCCCTGGGAGAAGGTAGAAACGTTGTCAGACTTTGCAGGCTGGCGACTTAGCCTGTATTCCACTCGTGCGCCTGCAAACCGCCGGTGATGCTGAGCGTTGACCTTGCTGAGCATTCAAGCTCTACTCTTGCACATAACCCACTGGACTGCGAGAACCAGTCCTTCCATTCAGCTCATCGGTGCTCAGTTGTATTACGTGCGATTTTGACTTGGGTGCAAGAAATGTTAAGCGTTTCTTTTTTATATAAAAGAAATCAAACAGCATTCTCTTCCCTGCCCCCCCCCCCCCTTCATTTTGGAACTCCCAATACAATTCAATGACTGTTTTGAAATTAGTTAAGTTCTATTAAAAAAATATTTTAAAGGATAGATAAGCTCTGCGAATATATTGCCTGATCCTATAGTCTGTAAATGTTCGTCACGGAACTCGTAAGGGTTTGCTCAGTCAAAACAACTTGTTGGTACCACGCTGTATGTAACTTGTGCAAGAGCAAATTCACGGGGTTTGTATTAACGGGCCGCTGGGTTACTCTGAGCATCGTCTCTGTGCCAGGTGACGTGTGTGCAATATGTGCAAGTGACTGTGTTTTACCCTGGCAATCGGAGCATAGCTTACATCGATAAAACTTCCAGCTGATGAAAGATGTGGTCGGTGCCTGGTTGCAGTGGTCCAACGTGGCAGCAAGACGTAGTCTGGCACTTGATGTAACTGTGTGCTCTCATTTAAGGCACTTGTAAAAAAGACCGTTTTTGTCTCAATTTTTGTTGTAAATGACCCTGAAGTTTAAGTTAATCCAAAGAAGTAAAAGGCAACTTGCTTTTGAAGTAAGAGTGAAAAGTGTGCAGTATGCTCCTTGTGGACTTCTCAATTACCTCAGCAGGTATCCTGCCATGTAATTACTAGTGATTAGTGATAATTTAACCAGCTGAAGAGGTTCAGGTCTTTTATTTAACTGTGCCCTGGAATTAAGTGGCCTATAGCATAATAAGGCAGAGTTACTATCCAAAAAAAGGATGTTCCCCAAACTTTTGAAAATAGACATGCTCTGTTAAATGTGGAGAGGTGGTTTAGTTGTGTGGAACGTCGCCACTGCTCTCGCTTGTGACGTTTGACTGCGTTGGCACACCGAGCGCTGGGTCACTGAAATGCTTCATAAACGTTTCTGCAAGCCACTGGACCAGAAGTCCTTACAATCAGCCCGGATTTATCATTCTGTTGTATAACCTAGTTTATTGGCTGACCTCTAAAAGTTTAGGTAATGGCAACAGCATTTTAAAGCTATGCGTGTGATGTACTGGAAGTTGGCTTTTTCTTGATTTTCTTACTCTCTTCCTTGGAAAAAGCAATAAAACCGCGTTGTCTGTTGCCTATTAGCGTGACAGGAATCCTTTCCTTTGGACAGTGATTTTATAGGAAAGTTTGTATGCATATCACCAAGTCTAGCTTTTAAAAACAAAGTGTGCAGGAGTTATTGACAATATAGTGTGGCATTTTATTTTAAAAATTGGGGAAAGTTACATATTTTTTTAAAAAGTAGGTGTTTGAGTAAATAACGGAGGTACTTTTTTAAAAAAAAAAATTTATATGCCACAGTTTACATAGACATATTTCAGATGGAACATATGCATTGTATCTTCAGACATAGGATTTCTTTTATTTTCTCAAAGTGCGTGTACAGTAGCTCTTCCATCTCGTTCCTGTGTTAGCTTATGGGGATCCTACTTTATATGCTTTCTAACGTATCTGAATTGAATTAGTTTTCCAAAGTTGCAGTTAATTTGCGTATCTTTATTATAAGTGAACTATGAAATGTCTGAAATGCAGTTTTGGCCTTTTCTATTGAGTGATCTTACAGCTCGAGGCTGCTTTCTTTAGAATTTATTGAATTTCTACATGGAGAAGTACTAAAATATTTTGTAAGTTTGACTTGTTGCAGCATTCGCTCTAGAGTGAGCTACATTTTAAAAAAAAAAGAAATGCATGTCTGCTAATGGCCTGAAAATGGGGGTATTTCTTAGGTTTGGAACACCGTGAAACATGTATATAAGCCTATAAGGATTTGTGCGGTTGAAAGCCTGTTTTACACGTAAACGTACTCATGGAAGGGTTAAACTCATGGCATTCTTTGATTCTTCAATTATTTCTTGCTTCCAGTAATTGGACTGGTTCTTTTTTGCACTCATCTTTTAATATGATTCTTCAAAAAAGTGCTGTTTCTGTGGTATTGTATTATCTGAATAATCATATTTAACTTTTTTTAAACAAGGTTACTGTTTCTAATTGTTCTGTTCCTGTGTTTTTTGCTGGTGTGTAATAAAAAAAAGTTTTTCTTTACATGGTTATTTAATACATTAGCTGCCTGTAAATATTTCTTGTTAAGTGCTCTGGAACGTGCTGTAGAAGTTGTATTAGATCAGTTTAAAGCATTGTTTGAAAACCATTTTGTTTGGGTTATTTCTATTAAATTAGAAAAATGACTCTTTCAATTTGAGTTCCTTTTTTGTACGTCGGCGTTAGGTCGGCAGGTACTAGTTCACGTCTGGCAAAAGACTTTTCTGATACTTGCAGAAATTACCTGGAGGAAGCGGTCGCTGCAGCAGTTCCGTACGAGCCCCGAGGTGCCTGGTCCGCAGCCGTCGGTAGCACCAGGACGGAAAATACCAGCGTCTCAACTCGAGTCAGAGTTTGGGTTGGAGATGCTGTCACGTCACCACTCCGCACTTGCGTTTCCATAAAATGATTTGTCGTGTTTATCTACATCTAGCACACGGAAAACAGGTATTTTAAGGTTTTCTCTAGGGGTTTTTGTGCTGCTCTCATCCTGAAGCTTGGTGCAGCCTTGGAGGAGGCAGTTCCGAGGTGTGCGGCTCGTGCCTGTGCAGTGCCGGAGCTGGGATGCTTTCCGACGGCCTGACAACGGTCCGGGGGGGATGGCTCTGAGGTGGTGTTCCCCGCGCCCCCCCTGCCCCCAGTAAGCACTGGACAAATGGAAAGGGAGCTGAACTTCATTGCTCTGGAACTTGTTAACGTTGCACCCATAGCTGTGTGGTGCTGCTCCTCTGCCGTCTGTCCGTCCTACTCTGCTCTGCGTGGTGGGTAGTGTCTTGTCCCTGTTGGAAATGAGTCTGTAGTGAATGCAGAGCTAGGGTCAGCGTGCTCCTTTGCTTCATAAATGTGTTTTGGTATATCAGGGACCAGATCTGTGCAATAAGGTGATGTGTGGCCCTGCACTTGGGTGCAAGGTGTGATTCAAAATACAGGGGAGCACATGCAATACTGTTGTGTCTGACAATGATGAATGACAATGTATGACTGACACCTTTTAACTGCCGTTTAGTATATATGCCTTGAGCTGCTCCCCCCCCTACAGATAAATCCATTTCTTGTGCTGATGTTGCTGCTGGAGCAGCCTCATGACTTACCACGTCAGCACTAAAGGCAGAATTGAGCTTACATGTCTTGGGATATGGCCTAGTTCAACTACAGCTATACAATTTGAAGTAGGAACTAGTCTGGTTTGTTTTAGCAGGAGTCAGATTAAACGATTGCGGGTCCTTCCAGACACCAGTATCCGTTGTACTCTAACTGGCCACGCAGACCTGCAAGGAAAAAAGCAAAGGGAGCGTGCACATAAGCTAAAATTACCTCTGACTAGTTTTTCTGCAAGCAATGAGAGAGCGGTCTGGTAACCTGGAAGGCCGACCATCTTGAAGGTATGTTTGTACTTTCATAACCCTTGCAGTTGGTGAAGGCTCTGATCCAAGCATGCCTGTTGTTATATATCAGAGAACTAACTTCAGGCTGTAGCTCATAAAGAAGCTGGGTTTTTCTCTTACTGTTTGTTTATTCTTTAAGTGCTTGCGGTGGCTTAGTATCACCGAAGCTCCATGATGAGAGAGCTGTCTTCTAGGAAAAGGTTTAGTTAACTTCACTAAAGTACACATTTATTTTTGCTAAAATTGAGAACACCTGCATTTACAGTGAGCACTGGAATGCGCTTGCTTGCCTTTTGCAATCTGCAGCAAAGGAACAGATGGTTTGAACCTAAACCATTGCACTTGAGACGGATTTTGCTGCTAGACCAGCTACTGCCTGTGTGAGGTGATGCTTGCTCTGCCCATGCTTGACACGAACGGACGGATGGCCGGATCCCCTGCCGACCCTTCCCATGCCTCCAGAGCTGGAGGTTGGGGCTCTGCTGGCAGAGGAACAACGGTGAGTTCTCCGGGTGGATGTTTCACTTCTCCTTGCTGGGCGCTGCAGCACTGCCTCGCTGTGTCCAGCGCAATCGCAGCCTTGCCAGTCCATCTGCTCCGGCTTCTGATGGCCCATCTGCTCCATCTCTTTCTGTGCCGCTCGTGTTGGCCGCCTTTGTGGCTGGACTGCGATCTGTCATTTTGAGCACCTCTGTTTGACTTCGCTCAGTCCCCTGGATTCCCTCGGTAGGCTTCCTTGGGTTTTTTCCCTTTGTGTCCTAGCTGAACTTCTCCCGGCTTGCTCCAATGACACTGAGCTGTTCGCCACATCACAAAGTGCTGCAGTTCAGTTGCCAATTTTTTATTCCCCCCCCCCCCCCCCCACCGGGGGCGCATGCCTTAATCTCCTCTTTCCGTCCTGAAATTCTACCAAGAGTTAGAAGCTACACCACGAGGCTGTTTTACCGTTTGCTGCCGTTACAGAATTCCCATCTATATCTCTGTAGCCAAGTACGTGACTTTGGAATTATTGCCCTCTTTCTCTGAGGGCTGAGATGATAAACCTGTATCTTCAGAGCGCTGGCCACCCTTCCCCTTCTCGTTAATCCACTTCACCCTGTGAGCTCTTTGGGGGCTGAGCTGCGTTTCGTCCCGTTCCGGGGTCCTTCGCGCTGCGTTAGGGGAGCAAAGCGTGCAGAACTAAGCACTTAACGCTGAGCAGAGTTGCTCTTTGCGACGTTACCTTCCGATGCATTTCGTGGGCTACCATTGCGGCTAAGTGCTTGGTGATCTTCACGTGATTTAATGCCTGGGAACTAGGATAACGTTTGCTAAATTAGCGGGGATTAAAACCGGGGACGTATATTCCTGCTCCTTTCATTAACACATCAGGGAGATGAGCACGTTTAGCATATGTTGTGGTATGTCTGTTGATGAATGCTGGCACCTAAAAGTGAGTAATTCATGAAACTCACGAAAAGGGGCATTTTAATCACAGGTTAACCTCTGTGTGCGCGTGTGCGATTTGATTCGGAACTGTTTGTCTGTCTGTCTGTGTGCAATTTGATTTAGAGCTGTTTGTCGGTCTGTCCATGTGTGTGTGTGATTTGATTTAAGCCCCATCCGTGTGCAGCCCTGCCGTAAGCTCTGGGTGACCCTTGCCGTACTCGAATCTTTAACTAAGTCGCTATTTTGATTGTAACAGATTCCATTGAATCGCTCTGTTAAACTGGCTGATGCTTAAGCGCTGTTAAGAATTACACAACCCAACTTTGTGAACTATCTCAAAAATATTAATAAGCCCTAAATTGCTGCTAAATCAAAGCCGTGTAAAAAATCGTATTCCCGACAACATGTAGCTTTAATTAGCAGATGACACAAGACTCGCAAAACACGGGGCTGGGTCCCATCAGCTAAGGTGGACGGGTGCCTGGGGAAGACTCCACCAAGGAACAAGCAAGGGCCCCATTATGGCATGCGGTGGCGGACCTGGGAGTCGGTGGTGTATCTGTTGCTCCATCCTGACAGTGCTGTTCTTCAACTGCTGACAGCGATGTTCTTCATCTGCTGACAGCCCTTTCTGCCTCGCGTGTGGCTTCAACGAAAGCCGTAGCCTTGCTCGCAGGAGGAGCTGGCTGCTGCCACGGGCAGCTCAGCCCCTGCGCTCCCCGGGGGAACCAGATCCACGTGCGCTGCCAGACGCCAGCCGGCTAAAGAGAGCACTGAGGCTTGCTTGGACGCAGTCAGTTCCTTAACTAAACCTGTAGAGCAACTGGCTTGTTGAGAGTGTTTTTTTGTCTCCTATGTCATATCAGAGATAAACACAAAACCCTTTCATGACAGAAGAGTTACTCAGCAAACGTTACGTAGCTGGTGGGTGACAAGCAATCCTGTCTGTCACGGCTCTGGCAACTGGAAGTGTTTGGAAATCACATCTTTTGAAGATTTCCACTAGGGGGAAATCTCTATGGGTAGAAATAGTGGGGAAATCCCACTATGGGTCTGGGCCATACCATTAGGGCGGGCCGAAGCTGTGAATTTGACACTGGGATCTGCATGGCACTGTGTATCTGTTGCAGCTCGCTTTCCTATCAGGAAAGAGTTAGCTCTGAAAGTGGCTGAAAACCCCACTCCTTTGAAATTGTGTTTGGAGACGTCTTCAGTGCGGTTCTGCAGCCGTCACCGGGCGCAGCTACAGGGTCTGCGCCGTGGATCCGAACGGTGGGTTTGCAGCTGACTGCAGGGCAAGATGCAAAATGCCAGACTGAAGTCTGTTTTCCTCTTGGAGGTCGTCTGTGTCTCCAGGCCATCCCAAATGCAAGTCGTTTATCTGCTCTATTGGCCCTAGCATGTTTTCAAAGGAAGGCGATGTTGCAGCAGCAAGTCCTTCTGCCAGCATGCTGTAGGGGCCGTGCTCAACGATGAATTCTGCTTTCTAAATGAAGAGAGATTATCTGCCAATCTGAGGTTTAATCAGCTCAACACGAGAGGGAAGGTGCAGGTAATTCCAAGAACTGCAGCAACTGCGTTAGGAAGCACGGAGTGGTCTGTGAATAATCAGCCTTCTGCAGTCGGACACACACCCTGCACGAAAGCAGAGATCACGAACTGTAAGTTATGCATCATTCTGCTAAGAACTTGTAAATTAACCCTTCATTCGTTAAAATCTCTTACATGGGATGTGTCACCAGATGGTGCTCTTACACAGCCGTCTCCGTGCTGGTCTCTGAGTGAGGAAAGAGTTTTGTCTTGGGAAGAAATTCTCAGGCAAGGCTGGCTTTGATTTCTGGAGGTGTGAGAGGTACCTGCTGCGCACCCGCCGTCTGCTGGGAGTGAGGAGGGGTGCTGTGCTGAGACCTGCCTGTGTTGCCTTATACCCCAGGGTCAGTGTTCGTGTTTAAGTGGAACGTGGCAACCTGCGGACTCCAATCTCATTCATTTCTCTCTCCATCTTAGCCTTAATAGAGTCCTGTGCTTGCTGCCTGGATGTGCGAGCAGAGAGCTGAAGGCGATGCCATCACGTTGCGCGGGGAAAGTTGGAAATGAGTGCGCTGGGCACAGCTGGCGGCAGCCATCCTCCCGCCATGGGGAAACTGTGAACCGTGCCTGCGGGGAGCGGGCGCGTACGAACAGCCTCAGCTGGCGACCTGCCTCGTCCGCCCGCTTCGCTCCTGCGACTGCAGGGAACACGGGGGTCAGGAAGGCTTTCAGCGAGCAGGAGCTACTACGATGGTAATCAGCTTTCTTCCCCCATCTCTGGCAATTGCTTTGAGCACCGTTGGTACCAACCACAAAGAGCAGCGGGGTTTTCATCTGACTCAGGAGTGATAGGCGCTGGGTGCTCTCTGCACTGCTGAAACCTGCCCAGGAAGGAGATGCTCCTCAGTCATTTTTTGTTGCTAAAAGTTGTGTCTCAGGGTCCTTTTCACAAGCAGAGCAAGTAACCACGGTAGTGACCACTGCTGCCACCAGAGGCTTAGCGTGCGCTCCCGAAAGAAGCAAGGTCTGAGCATCGCCTGTAGACAGCGGCCCCGTGCTCTGGCCCCGCGTCTGATGCTGTCTCTTGGGCTTGTGTGATCTTGGTGCTGAGCAAAGAGCTGAGACTAGGTGAGATCTGAGCCTGCCGTGGATCCTAGCCCTGGGTTTTTGTGCTGAATCAGGCCGTGCAGCGGATGCTGGATATGTTCAGCCTGCTTTGAGCTCGGGCACGCTGTGCTGAACACAAGAGTGTTCATAACGACCATGGTGTGGCCTGGATTTTCACCGTTGCCATCTCTTGTCCTGCTGCCCTGCATCTAATGGAAAGGAAGGACCGTAACTACCCCGAATGAGTTAAGGAACAGTATTTAATGCTGGAAAGACAGGCAGTGCCAAAGTTAATAATACTGAGGCATTTCAGTCATTCCTTCAGTAGGTAATTGGAAGAGCTGCGTGTGGTCTGTGTCTCCTGCTGAAGCTGCAGGATGTTCCTGGTTTTACCACCCTTGTGCAATGCTCTCCTTCCCTCTGGAAAACATGATTAATCAGAATGTGTTGTCAGCATTCAATACTCTGCTTTGTTATTTGGAAGTTTTCTTTCCCTAGCCTGGTGTCCAGAGCTACAGTATGATCTGTGTTAACTCTACAATTTGCCAGTTCCCTTTCGCAGCAAGTGACCTGATGCTCAGTGTGCTGCTGGCTCATGGGGTGGCTGTGGACATGTCAAACCAATTTAATCCTGGTCCCAATTATAATCAATCTAATTCTGCTCCAGATACAGACAGACCTAGTATCCTTTTAGTGTCTGAGCAGAACATAAATGTGTCAGGCCGTCTTATTTGCTGCTGGCTGTTGAAAACTAAATTCTGTAGAAAGTAATTCAATAACGCTGTTGTTGGGCCCGGAGACTCTATCCCACTCCGTACTCCCAGGGAGCCCTCTCTTTTTCTTGCCTTTACTGTAGGATGAGCACAGCGCCTGGCTTCACAGAGAAGGCTTTCTGGATGCCTGTGTCTGAGACATGATTTAGGGGGGCCACATTTGTAGGCGCTGTTAATTGACAGCTTCACCAAAGTCAGCGGAAGACCTATCCTCTCATTTACTTGATGAGTTACTTCTTCCTTTAAACTAAACAATGTTCGTTCTTGTTTGTCCTTGAGTTCTAGTAATAACGTGCAAAGGTGCCTTTTGCAGCGTGACCCTAGCCAGGAGGGCTCTGGCAGGGCAGCCCTGAGGGTCTGGGCAATGCCTGGGGCTGGGACCCCGGCACCCCGGGAGCGTGTGCCTCCCGGGGACAGGGTGCTGCAGGCTTTGGGCCCGTCCCCCTCTGCGCATCTGGGCTGCCCATGGCTGGGGATATTGCCTTTGGCAGCACTCTGCCGTGACGACGGAGGGCACGTCGCTGGCTGAGAGCAGTGGTGGGGAGGATGTTTGACTATTATCTAAGCAGACCTACTAAGTAAACAACTTTTTGCCAGTGCTAATGGCTCTGTGTCCTTGCCTCTTGTCATTTTAGAGCCTTGGGTAATAACGTTATCAGTAAGTAAATAGATTTTAAAAAAACAACCCAGTGAAATCTTTTGGCCCTGAGATTTAATGCTGGCTGGAGCACCAAACAGCCTGCAATGAGGCAGACATGATCCTTTTTCCCCACTGTCCCAGCCGTTTCCCCAGGGTGAGCCCTCGGCGCCGGTGCTGGGCTATGAACCCTCCTGCCTGGTGAGAGCAGCCTGTTGCTTTCCTTCTGTTGCATGGCTCTCCTGCTCTTCCCATGGGCAGCTGGCAAGGACACCCTTATTCCAAACTGCAGGACTTGATGCTCGTCTTTCTGGGGGATATGAAGCTGTGGGAAAGCAGATGCAACAGAAACCAACAGCTTGGGAAAGTCCCGTGTTCTGCATGGCTGATAGATGAAGCTGGTTATGTTTCTCTATGAGGATCCTCGGGAACCGAGATGATTGCCAACACATCTGTCATTTAGGATTAACTCTTCTGTCCATTGTCACCTGTGGAAGGAGATTATTAAGTAGTGAAGTGATTGGCAAGGGTTTTCTTTTTTCCTTTTTTACTAATAGGAGTATTGCAAGTGCTGCTTTGGGCTCCCAGGAGGGATCCTTGCAGAGGATGCTCTGAGGGTAAAAGCTGTATGCGTAACAGAGATCTTCGATGCGGATCTGTACGTCTCTGGCAAGATCACTTGGCTTGCTGGCTGGGGGTCTTGTGAAAAAGGCTGGGCATCGTTGTCCCGGGTGCGCTGGGGCTGCCTGTGCTGCAGCGGGCGGGCCTGGCAGCAGGACCCCCACCCGCACCCCGCCACCGTGTCCCTGAGGGCAGGGAAGCACCTGGGGGAGCAGGAGGGACAAGGGGGTAATGAGAGTCAGCGGCCAAAGACCTGACGCTGGGCTCAGTTCAGATGGGCTGGGTACCTCGGGGCATGGCAGGTGAGGAGCTGTCAGTCCCTGCGGGGTGACGCTGCAGGGCGACGCTGCGGGGCGATGGTGGAGGTTGATGATGATGCATGTTGATGATGCAGGGCAGCAGCGCTCCGGGAGCAGGGCCTGTGCCCGTCGGGAAAGCGCGGTTTGAGAGGAGACCACTCGTGTCCTTTGGGGTGTTGGATGGGGAGCATCGGCACGGGGGAGCAGACCCGGCAGTTCTGTGGTGCTCTCTGGAGGCTGATCCCAGCAGGTTGATCAAAGAGCTCTCAGGTTTCTTTTCACATGTTAATTTTCTCCTGAAATAAAAACACTCCAGCATTTTCTCTCAGAGGCACAATTGTGCACCATTGTTTTTGTTTTCTGTGTTATAGAAATACTGCTATTTTTATTACTTGTATTTCCACTGGGAGGGATAAAAATAACTAGAATACGGCAAATACTTTGTAAGCACACTGGGGGGGGGGGGGGAAACAGCTTATAAGTCCTTATTTTCCATTACAGATATCAACTTGGCTTGTTTCTTCCAGAAAGTCGAGATTAAGTGTATTCTGCTTTGCTTTTCTGTTTCCATGAAAACAATTGTGTTTTAAAGCCCGTGCTAATTCCAAGGAAGCCTGGGCTTGCAACCTGCTGCACTCTCTGCCAGGCGTTATTGCCTACGGTGCAGGAGAAAGATGGTTGCAGGTGGATGTGTTCAGTCTCTTACTGCGCTGTGCATGTGGGATTTGTCCAGATTCTTTTATCTAACTGTCTCAGTGTCTGGCTGTCTTCTTTCCCGACAGAAATTGTGCTGAGATAAAGCCACATGCGATGTGGTCCGATGCTGTTTCAAATCTAAAGACTCCCCACCTCGAGGCTGCTAGAGCTGTCTGCATACATGGGCTTGAAAGTGTCAGATGAATTGTCGGTGGAAACCACTGACCAAGCCCTCGGTCTGCTCTGGAAACGCTCGCTGCCACCGGGGAAGACCTGGAGGCTGCTGCAATTGTGCTTGAAAGGGCCTCCTCCTGCTTTGCTGAATGACAGTGGCTGAGGAGCGTACGAGGGCAAAGGCTTCTTGGGAATCTTTAGCGCTTTATTACCAAAGACAGATTTTAATCCGTCTTCTTCTGGGTTCTGACACCAGCATTTTATTGGCCTTTGAGGGAAGTGCAGTCTTTTTGAAATAAATTATGCAGTGATACTGATAATAGTGTCCATGGCACAGAGGGTTGAAATGAGACCCCAAACCCAGCAGTTTTTCATCTGTTCTCAGAAAAAGGATGTGTTAGCATCTGTTGTTGACATTTAGGCAAAGGCCAGCTTAATCCTTCTGATAGCCGTGTACCAGACAACGGCCACTTTTTGAGCTTTTGCAGCACTGCAGAAACATGCTTTTGACCTGGGGGGAGCTAATGACTGACGAACTTTATAAATCAGGTTGAGGAACTGAAACAGGTCTAACCTCAGCCTAACGCTCATTCCTGGGAGGCGGCACCATGTTTGGCAAAATCTTCCTGAAATTTAGGTCCTAACTAACCCTAGCTTGACCGACTGACAGAGGGCGGCAGGCCTTTGTGGCCGCACGTGTCACCAGAACTGCGCGCACAAGGCTTGTGCCTCGCATGGCCGCCTTGGCTTGGGTGCAGCCAAGATGGCCAGTCCTCGGGCAGGTACCCCCGCACGGGCCCTGGGCTCTCACTTCATTAATTTTATTGAGATTGTGCCTTGTGTTAAATGCAGATACTTGGAGAATTGGAAGGTCAGAGTTCCCGAAGCTATTTAGCTAATGGCTTTTGGGCACGGCTGATAGCTGCAATACTCACAACCACATCTCTCTGATACAATCTCAGCTGATGTCTCTCAGCCATCTGATGCTGCTGGAGCAGAAATGGCTTTTTAGAGCTTCCAGCCCTGCCAAATCATGCCGTGACTGTTCACCTTGAGGATATGCAAAGATTCCAGGTCAATAAAATATATTTCAGAAGTCCTATCACCAGAAAACAATTTTTGATGATAATCCTGCCCCTAGAAAGCTTCTTGCCTGGCTGTACTCAGCTTCAAAGAAGTCTGTCTTCGGTGCCCGTTTTTTTGTGCAATAAGCTGCAATGCCTCTTGGAAGCAGTGCTTTTCAGGACACCAAGCCACAGTTTCTTGCCGTTAAACCAATGAAGCTAGCGTTACACAGCAATGCCTCGCTGACACTTTAGGGCAGGAGCTTGCAGCAGGTCCTGCTTACCGCTTGCTGCGGCGGCCTTTTTGCTATGCAGGTTTATCACGTGCTGCGCTGAGGAGGTGAAGGAATGGGTTATCGTTAAACTTCACAGCTCAGAGTTTGCTCGCAGTGCGGTCCGGGGGCTGTCACTTTAGCCTACAAATTCAGGATTATTTTTCCTTCCTTCCTCCTTGTGTTGTCAGGATATTCAAGGAGAGAAGTGTCTAGAATTGAATAACTGCTCCCAAGAAAGCTTGTGTGGGGAATGAGCAGCCGCTGTGCAGCCAGGAGAGACCAGGTACACACAAGTGGGGAACAGCATCTCCTTTATGTATTGCTTTGTATTGCTTTGTGCAATAAACGGAGCCTTGGCAAGTGTTATTGCTAAGCAGTATGAGGGAGCAGGGTCCTGGAGACCTTTGCGTTGGCAAATGTTTCTGCTGGAGATGAACAGAGGAACAATCTGTGCTTTTTGTGCAAAAAAGCGTAAATCATTTCTCTCTGGGGAAAACACGGCTCTGCCTAACTGCCTTCGCCATGGGAGGTGCTGCTTTTTTTTGCTGCACGGTTACCAGCAGAAATGCAAAGCTCTGGCTGCTCCACGTGCTCCCAGGGACGGAGGCAGGAGACTGCTGCTGCCTGGCAGCTCTGCACCGCACACAGTCCGGTACAGATTTAATACTTAGCACAGCACTTGTTTAAATATTTTTTTCTAAAGTTAGTTTGAGCCCAATTCTTCCTACTAGTATTGGATTTAAACTACTTCTTAAAGCTCCGTCTCCTTTACGACAAGCAGGGTAATCCCCTCCCTGTGCACGCAGGGATTAGGTGAGGATGTTGGGCTTTTTTGCTCGCTGCTTGCACACCGTCAACCACCCCCGAAGATCTGCATATCAAAGCGGTGCGTGAACGTGCACGGCAATACATGTTACATTTATACACAGATGGCACGTTGACATTGCCAGAGGATCCAGATCAGCGCCATTTTTCCTGGCAAGAAGCTCTGAATCATTTTTGAGCTGTTTCCAATTATCATATTAACTGGGAGAGTAAACAATATCATACTATTAGCTAGAACTGGCATAAATAAATGCTGCTGCTCCCTCTCCAGACTTGATTATTATTAAAAAAAAAAAAAATCAGCTTCAAATAGATCCTAATCCAAATTAAATGAATAGCGTGTTCTATCTCAGCTGGACAAATGTATTTGTGATTCCACCTTATTCCCGTAGGTGTGACCAGATATGTTGAATAGACAAACAACTTGTACATGTCGTTAGCCATGTTCGGACTCCAGACGTAAATAGCCTACAGTTAGATACGTATCGAACATACTCTCATTAGTGCTCAGTAGCTCTCAGTGTGCTCCAAAACTTCCAAGTTCCCCAAATGTTTGTGGGAATATTGTCTTTGGTGCTTGTCTTCTGCTTTACTGAGGGGAAAATTATCATCCTTTCTCAATCTGCTCACTCTCAGGTTGTTAGGAATTTTTCGGCTTCCAGTCTTGCGTACGGAGCAGTGTGGGCAGCCCTCTGACTGATGCAAACTCTAGCCAGGATTTTCATTCATTTTGTGGTCTTGCCCGAAGTGATGATTTCAAAGGTAACTCAAGAGCTGCGTTGTTGCATATAATGCATTTCTCCATGTAATCCAAGTCTGTTGAGCCATTTTCTCGAGCATTTATTCATCTCTAAGCCCCTCTGGACTAGCTACAGATGCAGCCTTTTCTATTTAATGGTTAGCTCTGCCTCTCTAAATGTAACATCAGGCCACTGGACCAGGGAGAAGATAAATGCTACCATGTGAGAGGAAGGCACGCCACGCTTTCCTAAATGCCATCTGAATGCAGCTGCAGGGAAAAGCTCGCCAGACACGGGAAGTCTGAAATGCCAGGGTGGATGCGGGCGAGACAAAGCTGCTGAACCCCTTCAGAGATCATCAGCTCTGCCCAGGTCCCTGGGAGCGTTGCGGGGGGGCAGTTGCCTCTGCTCTTCATGTTGGAAGGTGGAAACACGGCTTCGGGGAGCAATTTGGCCTCCAAGTACAAATTCAGTCTGAGGCAGGCTGCAAAAAGGATGCTCTGCAGTGGTCTAGGAGCCGTGCTTGTGCATCTGCTCTGTGCTTGTGCCCCTGCAGCCTTTGACCGCAGGGTTGCAGCGTGGCCGGGGAGGGGGCACCCGCAGCACAGGCTGGAGGGCGGTGGAAGCTGCAGTGCCTGGGACAGGGGTCTGGCTCCTCCAGAGCTTTCCCTGTGCGGCTCCATGGGAGCTTCCCAGCAGGAGATGAGAAGCAAAATCTTGTATCTCAGCAGCCATGTGTCATACATATTTATATGTATGTATATGGGAGAAGAGGAGTAGGTGCCGGAGTCCTTGCTTGGGAAAAGCAGTGTTTGGATTTTCAGACGCAGCAGCTATCTGCCTATTTCCCAGCCTTCTGTATTGGACAATAAACAGTGCATCTGACATAAATTCGAAGTTACAAGGTGCAAAAAAAGTCTGGTTTTGTGTTCTGAAGAAATATTTGTTGAGAGTATGGATGCTAATACCAGGGTCTCCTTTTATTGTTACCCAGCAAGCCTGGAATCCTCTGATATGTAAAGGAAGGTGAATAATTGACCAAGGGTGATTTTAGATTTAAAAGTAAAAAGTTCTTGGCATTACCTTTGAAATAAAATTAGCTTTTTTCCAAATAATTGAATTTTATTATTGATTTCTGTGTTACAAGCTCTCAATTGGACATTAACCTTTTTGTAAGGCTTTGGTTGGGTTTTTTTTTTTGTCTGTTGAAATCTCTTTAAGGTAAATTCGAATTTCAAATGCAATACTTGACTGATGTATTCCAGGAATTCCCCTCTCGGTGCCAGTTTTGGTGGCTCAGGCAAAAGCTGTTGCTGTGCTGGGGGGATGTGGTGGTGGCACCGTTAGCCAGGGGCTCATTGCATCCCCTTGGGTCTCGCTGTACTTGGTTTTGGGAGCCTGGGCCACAGGTGCCCCGGAGGAGGCAATGAAATGAGGAGCAGAGAAGAGGTGCTGCTCCCTCACCAGGTCCTGGTCGTCTCCTTTCTTGCCTGGCCGCAGGCACGACAGCGCCCGCCGCCGCAGTAGCGCTGGCAGGCGCGGGCTGATTGCCGGTGGCTCTTAGGAAGCAGCAGCCGAGCTGCCTGTGCACGTGCCGAGGCTGGCCGCGTGCATAGCTTACGGGTTTCAGTGATGCAGGGGGCAAAACTGCTCCATTTAGAAAACCCTTGGGAGGCTGTGATGAGCGTTGATGTACTTATTCCTTGCTTCTTACTGTCATTAGCTCATACTTTGAAGCTGGTTCCCAAGCCTGGGACTCTTTGTTGCTTGGGAACTGTAGGCGCTCACTCAGCATAGGAGTTTATCACCGAGTCCCGATGTACGTGACCTCCACCGAGCTACCAGGACGTGGTGTGTGCAAACCACAGCTACTTGCTCCACTGCTTTGTCGAAGCAAATTGGGTGAAATCTTTGGGGGGGGTGTCACAGTGACGAATGTACACTTGATTACTACTTGGGGTTGCTCCAGCACTCTTTGCTAGAAAGTATGTGATCCCAGTTTGGGATGGTCTGTATGCATTTCCCACACCTTTTATTAAAGTACAGATGGCTTCCAGGATATGTGGTGTTTCATGGGGCTACAGAAGCTATAAGAAGGCTGGATTTGCAGTGCTCTAAAATTAAAATACAGTGGCCTCCTGGACACTGTGTATATCTGAATTTTCCCAGAGGAGGGTAATGTTGTCCTGGAAGGTTGGCGGTTGTTTTGCTGATCTGTCTCTAATCACTTCTGCATACGCCAGTCTGGTTCTGGAACTGCTGCCATTAGTGGGGCTTTCAAGCAGTGGGCAGCAGACCACTAATGGACAGAGATCAGATGTTTGGGATCCAGTCATCCTGAGGAAGACTCTAATAGTGAAGAAGCAGTACCAGCATGTATGTAGTCTCGTGTGTGTTTGGTTTTTTTTTTCCTTTGTGCGCTGATTGATGTGTTATTAATCTGCCCAGGTGAGCAGCATGCTGGTTACAGTAAACCAGTTAAGCTTTGTCCCAGTTGCTGAGGAAACGTCATCTCTGACCCTTCCAGCCTCCCCGTGGAGGTCTCAGAGCCCCAGCTATGGCCTTCCTTTGCATGGAACCTGCTCTGGGGACTGCAAATCCCTGCGCTGCATCGTGAGGGCACCTGCAGGGCGGGCTCAGCTCAGGGCGTCACGTTGCTCTTGCATCTTCTCAGTCACAGGTGGAAAAAAGTGTTCTGTAGGACCTTCTGCAGTGGCACTGGGTTTCTCTGTGTACGTGTGTATGCAAGTTTCTCCTCTGGAGCAGGAGGCAGAAGTAAACCAAATGTTCAGCTTTGGAAAAGGTCCTGGGCTGAACTCCTGTTGAAGCAAAACCATCATTAACTCCTCCTACTTCAGTACACCGAAGAGGCTGCAGCAGGGCAGGGCCTAGCCCCTGCTAGATGTTGTACGGAGCCAAATGAGGGAGGGAAAGGCCCTCCTGTGAGAGCTGTACAGCCTAAAGAAAAATACTGTGCAATGAATAAGGAAAGACGAAGGCTGGGGGGAAACGATTGGTTCTAAAGACAGGTTTTGGGCATAATTTGAGTTTCAAGTTTCTTAAAAAAATAAATAGGTGGGTGGTTTTAGTGAGTTTGTCATACAACTGTAACCCAAACTATACCTGAGCTTGAGCTCCTGACAAATTACGGGTTTAGCTTGCAGCCTTGCAAAGTCTGGAATCTCTACTCGGTAAACACAGGCCTCTGCAAGCCGCGGTGCTGCCAGCAAGCAGCTGGCGACGCTGGTGTTTGCTTGCATGTGGCAAACACTTTCAGAAATACTTCCTAATCCACAGGTATGCCTCAAACTGTTTGCAGCAGAAGGTTATACAGCACTGACCGGGAGGTGGTAGTGTCTAATTAAAAGTGTCTCTTTGTGACCAGTTGTAGGATATTGCTGCCTTAATAAAAGATTTCACTCATCTTGTCATGGCAACAGAAGTTTTTGGGAGGAGAAGTGCTTAGTAGGTAAGTTGCTCCTGCCAGACAGAGGTTGCCGTGCTGAATAAAGCACGGCGGCAGAAGCCTGCGCTCAGCGAGCAATGGTGAGGTGTCCAAAACACTTTGGTCTGGGCAAGGAGGCAAGAAGGAGCGGTATCACTGAGAGGGTCATGTTGGAGCCATGCCTTTAACTGTGCGGCTGCCACACGCACCTCAGCCGCTCCACAGGCCCTTTGGGTTGGGAGCAAGTCACTAACCCAGCGCCTGGAGAAGTTACAGTGCGTTTTATCCAGCCAGCAAGGGAGCCGGAGCTCGGGGCTGCCCGCTGCGTGGGGACTGGCAGCCGCCAGCAGAGCTGCGGTGAGGTGGAAGAGCGCCTGGGTCCTGCTGAGCTGTGGGAGAGGTGTGGGGCAGCGCTGGGGCAATACCAGTTCCCTGATGCCTGGCCCGTCCCCCCCAGGCTGGTGGCAAGACAGCAGAAGTGGGCAGGGAGCAGGCAGGAGGAGGCAGCACGAGAGGCACCTGGGATAGATCCTGGAGTTCCCAGCCTGGGAGTTCAGATACGGAGCTTCTGGGAGGCTTGCTGCCTCGCCGGAGCCTGCGTGGCTGGGCTGGAGGGTCGTTAGAGGACCTGCGCTCCAGGGGAGCCTGGTGCTGCCTTGGGTGCCTGTGTAGCTCCTGGACTCGCGGTGTGATAGCTCAAAGTGCTTCAGCAAGTAATTAACAGATAAAATAAACACAGTGGCACGAATCTAAACATACTCTGTTGCGATGTGGGGCCAAGGGACCTGTGTAGCTTTAGCCCTGGCTCTCCACTATGCTCATTATATTTGTACCAGTTTCTCTGCTCCAGAAGCCGCAAGAAATCATTCTGCTGTACATAATTTTAATTGCCTGTTATACAATTGCTTCTTTCCCATGCCTGTCAAATACATTCTCTGTTCAAAAGTGTAGCTCTGTCATGTGGCATGACCTGTCTGCTAAATTACAATAGGAATAAAAAAATACTGCAGAAAATAATAAAAAAAAAATCTAATTATAAAATACAATGGCATTCTCAATCTCTGTTGCCATCTGCAGCCTGTTGTGTTAGGACCAGTGCAAACAAATCAATAAAAACTGCCGCTTTTCTTATGTTGCCTTTGGCAGTTGTAAGTAGTTTGTGCAGTGTTCGTGGGAGCACTCTCTTTCTCTCTTTTCCCCGCTCTGATGATGTGCCGTCCTCAGCCAGAAGGTTTCAGCATTCACTTTTTTTGCAGAATTGCTCCAGGGCTGGGATTTGAAACTCTGCACCTCGAGAATGGAGAAGGGGGCAGCAATGAAAGGGTTAAAAAGAATTATCTGGGCTGCAGCTTTAACAACGTTGGATGGAGGGCACGAAACTGAATTTGGTAGGAGGTTCTTTGTCTGGAACACGCCTTGGCAGTAACCAGATATCTGATCTCAGAGGCAATAAGCCTTCGGGAGCGCTGGCAGGGCTGCAGCGAGCTGTGGTTTCTGGAGGCTGATGGAGACTCCCTGGTCTGAAAGCTGAGGAGGGTTTGTAGAGCTGGAGCATTGCCTGGCGCAGGGTGTCCCTTAGGGTGCTGCCATGCCAGAGGGTGGAACTGGTGTGAGTCTCTTTGTGTGATTAAAAATAAACAAACCCTCTTTTCCTAGTTTGACTTTCTTAGACAGCAGAGGGGGATAGCGGAGGATGCGGTGTGGGAGATGAGTGGTACCAAGGATGACAGCCGCTGTCAGAAGGCAGTCCGCATTGTCACCGAGCTGTGCCGGAAGAAAAGCCTGCCTAGCTTGGACCTGGACATTTGCAGGGAATTCCTCCTGCTGCCTTCCGACCAGAGCCTGATTATCTCCGAGCCAGGTACAGTACTCTGGTCCCGTCTGCGCCAGTAGTGCCTGTGAGTGCCCGCAGCCGGAGGAAGGCAGGAGGACTCTCGCAAGGGGAGGGCAATGTTTGCAAGCCCCGTGTTAGGCTCGGGGGACTCGGGCCTCGGCACGCATCTCTGTGTGGTTGGGTTCCTTTACACGTGTTCCTCTGTGAAGTTTTGGGTGCAAGCGCTGCCTCACCTGTTGATGCGAAACGGTGGAGCCTGGTGGGGGTAGCTGCGCAGAGGGGACAGACGGGCCGTTACGGGGCGGTGCTGGAGAGGAGGTGGTTAATGAGATAAAGTTTCTGTGAAAGTTCTTTACTTCTAAAAACACAGACTTCTGTCCTGCATAAAGCAAAAAAGCAGTAAAAAGCCTATTTAAGTAACTGAGATGACAGGAACCAATTGCTGTTAGCCCAGTTTGAGAAAAGGAAGGACTTGCATGGATTTTTGTTCACCAGTAAGGGATCTTAATGTACTTCCCTGTATCTCTCTAACTTTCCCTAAGAACTGCCTGAAGTTGTTCCTGGTTAGCTAGGGAGACACCCTGGCGTGCCAGCGATGAATCAAGAGCAAGCACACTGCTCTAAGAGCAAAGGGGCATTTCGTTATTGGAAAGCGGTTAATTTTCTGTACACTTCTGCTCACAGCTTCTTGTTCCAGAGAGGTCATCTTCTGCCGTAACTTCAGAAGGCGTTGGCAGGGGGAGCTTACATCCCAGGCTCACAGCCTGAGGAGCAAAACCAAAATCCTATGCTTTTTAGAATTATTAATAACATGCTCTAATTTGTTTGTGTATTAGAACATTTGTGGAGAGTGCTTGCTTTCCCCCCCCCCCCCCCCCCCCAAGGTTTCTGTAGATAATTATCTATCCAGCCAGCCTGGTGTCACAGCATAAGTTTTCAGAAACTTCTCTCCTTCTGAGGATACCTGTGCAGGGCCCAGGGGGAGCACAGTAGCCCTCAGTCCCCGTCCAAGGCTTTCTGTCTCATCTTGCTTCTGTTCCTCCTGCCCCTCTCTGCCAGCGTCTTGCGCCGGGATGCGACCGGCACCCAGGACACGCTGGCAACTCTCTGGTTTCTCTGGGCTTCTGCCATCTGTTTGCTTGCAGTGGTGCTTCCACCACTGTTTTGCCAGCACGTCCAGCCTAACATCTTCATTTCACATCCCACTCTGCTTGTAACTTAATTATCGTCTTAAAATGCCTTTGCTTTATACCTGCTTGTTTTGAAGGCCTCTTACCACTGCTGGTACTGTCCTCATGCATTGCATCCAGTGCAGCTGTTTTCTCTATTGCAAATACTTCCCGTATTGCTTCATAATTTTTTGCCTTGGTACCAAATTTAATGTTTTCCTGACTCTGTGCAGCAGAAATACCTGTACTGCTCTTGTTCTGTCCGCCCTGAGATGACAGATAGTTGCCTGGCATTTGTTTGTGCTGCTTCTTCAGGACCTCATTTTCAGGTCGCAATCACATCATGGTACGCCTTTAACATCTCCAATGTTTGTCTGCTCTGATCTCTGGTTTAAGTGTCAGCCTCTACCCCAGTGCCCTGGGCAAGTCGCGCGGGGCTGGCTGACTGCACCGGCTGCGTTAGCAGCTATTACTCTTGTCTCTGCTCCGCACGACTGCGCCCATTTTTATGTCTAGACGGCACTGAGGACACTGTTTGGGCCCAGTGGGTACTAATATTTCTCAAATGCCTGGATGTAAAACTGCTTCAGCAGGGGAAACAAATCTATTTGCATTAAGTGTTAACTAATGGAACAATTGCGGTGGTAAGATACCTTTCCCATTAGCGTCTGGATGTTTATCCAATTATTTACATTTGTGCTTTGTCCATTTTACACTGAAGACTTATGTTAAGCGAATTTGCTATCGGCTACCTGGAGCCCTATATTCAGATCTGTTGAGTCCTTCCTCATAAAGATATGCCAATAAAAAGTGAGGCTGTACGAAGATGAGCAGGGATACGGCTTTGCGCCGGGGTGCCGTATCGGTACCGACAGGAGAGTCGGCGGAGCTGTGCAGCGTGAGGAGTGGGTCCTGCCGAAGCGCACCCGGGCTGGCACAGCCTCGGCAGCCTGGATGCAAAGCTTGCTGGAGTAAAAACTGGCCCTATTTGTCATCATCATGTGAAGTCAACGGCTTCTCTGTCAGTTTGTTACCTCCTGGATAAATCTATTAGCTAATAGCTAAATCAGCTTGGCTTGTCAAGTATCTCGATGAAGTTCACGTAATTTGTGAGCAGGCAGACGAAAGCATTCTAATGCTGCCAAAGCTGGGAGCCAGGGCTGCTTCTGCACAGCTCTGCTTGCCATCAGCCCCTGAGAGGTGGTTTGGTTTTTTCTGACGTTTCGTGTGTTGATGGAGAGCATTATCTTCTGGGGATGCTGTGGAGTTGCAAAGAAATAATCCAGGTATCACTAGCCTTCTTGAACTGCATCTGAGAGGGGAAAAAACCTGTGAATATAAAAATATTACTGAGTAGTTTATGTAAGAATATGTCAGAATATGGTTTTATGCAGTGATTTTGTTTTTTTTTTAAACCATTTTGGACTGAATGTGGAAAGTGCTGCTGTGTATAAAGTAGATGCTCCTCTACTCTCTGTACTTCGGGTTGTGTAATAGCCGATTCTCCTACTTAAAGTCAATAAGAGAAATATAGCTGCAGTGTTTCTCCAGTATGCCATACATTACCGTACAGCCAACAAAGGAGCATTGCAGGCTCCTGCTGCTGGCTAGTAATCCAGCAGCTAAGTATGTCAGAAAAATAAGGTATTTGGATGAGGAAGGTTTTTGTATGGATGCGTCAGTGGATATGCGAGGGGGAGCGTTCGCCTGCAGTTTGGCCCGTGGCGGTGCCAGGAATAGAACTGATCTCTTGGCTGTGGGCCCTGAGATCGAGCAAGATGCAGCATCCTTTTGTTGTGCCTATCTGAAATCCTCCCCCGTAGCTCCCTCCATCTGATAGCTCTCTTCCCTGCCAGTCCTCAGCTGTTGTGCAGGGATGCTGTGTGTGACTTGTACACAGGCACAAGCTGTAGACAGTGGAAATGCCTGTGATATAGGGACATTTACCACTGCGGCGATGTGCCTTAAATAAATGGATACATCACTTCTCTGTCCTGGAAGGGCAGCGAGTGCTCTGGGATATAGCGGGCTCAGCGAATTTGTGGACAAGCCCTGCTGAAGTGCCAAGCACTTGGCTGATGATGCAGGGGAGCCCACGCTGCCAGACTCCCGCGGGAGAGCTGCGCTGGGCACAGCGAGCCACCCCGTGTCACCCGGGCCCTCCGCCCATGGGAGTGGAGCTGCTGCTTGGAGAGCAACAGGCTCCAGGGTCTTTGGGAAACAGGGTGCCAATCCTGCTCTCCAGGGCCTGCTACGAGCTCCTACGGTGGAGCGAGCTCTGCCCCGACTGCTCCTGCTCAGAGGTGCTCCCAGGGGTATGAAGCCCATGGTCCTTCTTGCAGGCAGCTCGGCTCCAGCCTGCCAGCATCCCTGGGCACCGGGCAGTGCGTCATGCCCTGCACAGCTCTCGCCACCATGAAGTCTGCTGTGTGCTTGTCTGCACGGTCAGGTTGTCGCTCAGTTTGGACTGAATTGCGTTACCAACTCACTCCCAAGGTTCGCCTGAACCAGGTCCCGCTTCCCGTGGGTGCACAGTGCCGGGTCTGCTGCGGACAGAGGCTGCCGGCTGGTCCTGGGAGGTCGTGCCAAGCAGGGGATGGCACAGAAGATGGCAGCTTGCCTCCACAGAGAGATTTAAAAACAAAATGATCATTCTGAAATGTATGTGCAGAACAGGTGGAGTGTGACTGGAGCCTGGGGCTTGTGATGCTTGCTGCCTTTAAAGGATGGTGCGTGAGTCCGGGAGGGAATTTACACCAGGATCAGAGCACATCCAGGAGCAAACCCTGGGTTTGATTGCTAGCTCCAGCACTTCTGTGTTGCAACTTTCTTTAAATAACACGGGTTTTTTTGCCTCAGTGTATCCATGTGTAAAAAGCTTCACTGGCCCCGTAGGATAAGTACAGGATGCGATGGGTGATGTGCAGAGGTGTTGCAGATTTTGCCCAGGAGGTCGCTATCGGGTTGCGTGCGCAGCAGTCCCTGTTGATCTCGGCAGAGTGCGTGTACCCTCCTCAAACCCTTTCGCAGGCAGTGATTCACCCAGCAAAATGCTCCAGTGCTTTCCTAGTGCAGGACACGAAAGCTGAAGGGAGAGGAAGAAGAAGGACAGCTGGGGAAAATGCAAAACCAGAAGAGACTTTACGATAATTTCTGTTTTCCTAGCCCACTTTGTCAGCTGTCCTTCTGTGCTCTAATCCCGCAATCATTCAGAGCACATTTAGTGTTCTGCCCTTTGCATGAACTGTTCTTTTTAAACTTCATGATGCAGGCAGTACATCTTGTACAGCGCTGAACACCCTCCTGGCACTTTGCAAATGCTATTAAAATGTTAAACCCACAAGTACATAAGTGTTCTTGCTGCAGGCAGAAAAAGGGGTGAATTTTTCTGCAATAAGGGTTTTTTCATTGCAGGATTGTTGATGCAGAAAGATCACTTTTATATGGAGAAATTGCTTCTAGAGTATTTTTCTTGGGAAAAAAATTATCCCTTGATAGGATAGGGATGGGATGTGAATGGGAAATTTCCTAATGGGAAAATTGATGACATGCCCATTCATAGATACGGGATACCTACAGCCACTGCCTATGAAATATGGGCAAGTCTTGACTTTACTTACCCCCTGTAATGACACGCTTTTCTGAATCTCCGTTCAAGTGTATTTTAAGTAAATGTAACAGTCAACATGTTTAAAGCCACCCAGGCAAAGCTACCATTAATCACTGAAGCTTGTGTTTCCAGAGGCCAGGCATGTGAGTAGCAGCACCTTGGGGCAAAGATCTTTCTTGTCACGGAGCAATGCACTCGCAAAATGGATCTCGCCTTCCTCTGCGAGCATCTGGTCCAGCAGCAGGAAAAGAGCCAGCTAGAGCTACGGACAGCAGATTTGCTCTTTAGCTCAAGTAAAACAGGTTTGTGCTCTGATCCCGAAGGTGTCAGGTTCAAACCTTGCTGCCAGAGGAAGGTTTGCAAAACTATATTAAAATTAAGGTTGAAACCAGCAGCATAGATCTAGGAAAAATGGATTATATAGCCTGTCTGTGAACATGTGTCTCTGCTTATGCGTTAACTGTGTGGATCTGTGACTCTACAGCTGCCTCTGGCTATGCACTGAGATGGTCCTGGTAAATAAAATGCACCTCTGGAGCTGTGTGGAGTGTGTATCTTTAGGAGCTTTGTAAGTACCTCTCTGCAGAGATGCAGGTTTGCATCTGCCTAATTGCTGTTGGTTGATTCATTCCTGAAGCAGTACAGGGAGGCTGATCATGTTTGTAGGTTTTTTTGCGGACCTCGGAGCCTATTCCAGTGCAGCTGCAGTAGCCTCATGCATAGTCAGGGATCAGCATCTAAAACTCCATAGAAACAGGCAGCCAGATTGCTGCCTGGTGTTAATTGAGTGTGCGAGCAGGCTGAGGACAGTGACCAGGGACTGAGCTGAGGAACAGATACCTCTTTGGTAAGTCCACATTTCTGAAGTTACTTTGTTAATTTTTTGCCTTTTTTCATAATATGGAGCCTCTTTTCCTTAACAAACATTTTTCTTCAGCAGTTTCTGTCTTTGCCGTTGAAACATTTTCTTCTGCTTTTAGTATTCTGCCTACGTCTCACAGAAACCAAGCATGTGCTTTTAGCTAGTTCAAACCAGGGCATAGCCTGACTCGGATCTTCTCCGTTGTTTTGTAGGCTGACTCTGAGAAGCTGGTATTTCTGTGTTTGCAAGTGTTTGTTGCTTGACATTTTTGCTTTGCTGAAGTCATACCAGTGCAATGTGCACAGCCTGCTGCACCTACCGTGTATTCACTATCATATACGTTCACAGTCATACAGTCTCACATGTGTGCATTCGTTGTTCAGAGATCAAAACAGAACCATAACCGGATCTCATGTCTGATACAATTTTTCATTTAACTATAGTTGCAACTAGCCTTGTTTTTCTTACCTGTTTCTTCTTCTCACTGTTCACGTTTCTAGGTACAATTGCATGTTCTTCCTTAGGGTCCCGGGTTTCCATCTCATGTTGGTTAGGCAGCTTTTTCTAGCTTTAATACTTATTTCTTTTTCAAAGACGATAGTATGTATTTTTCCTTCCTATCTGCATATTGTAAAATCAGGAAGCTTGTCTGTAGCAGCCCTTATTGTTTCAATCCAGCGGACTCACTAACATAACAGTCACTTAGGCTGGCAGTTGCTTGGGAGGGCTGTGATTTGTCTCTCTGCCATGCATTGTCTTTAATTATACTTGTACATTGCAAAATGGCATCCTAGAGGGACGGAGAAGGGATGTTTTGAGTGACTGTACATTAACTGTACATTTCCCATGTCTATGGAAAAAAGAAAGTTATCCTGCAGGGTGTCTTGTCCACAGTGAAACTGCAGATGCTAATTAAGGCCACCTTTATGTTTAGTTCAGTTTGTTACGCTGTAGCAGGTTAGTGTTTGACAGCATCACAGGAGACTGGGCAGCGAAGACTAAAGGCAGGATACCAGACGCTCAGTTCGTACGAGCCCTTTCAAAACCATCATTAAGACATACAGTCCTAGAGTATTTGGTTCCACGGAAGAATAATTGCCCAGAAATTCTAGCACACCAGTGCCTCTGGTAATGTAAGTATTACTCTGATTTTCTATGCATGTTTGTAACTGCTGCAAAGAAATGCATGTGCTCTTGTAACAGCACAGTGCTAGGTGAGTGCAGCGAGCACCTCCTTCAATGCATTCTTTCCATACGCAGTACTTCATCTCCTGGACGTCTGCGAGCATTTGCCCAGAGTTATTTGAGCTCAGTTCTGAATCTGGTCTCTGGTCAAAATGTTCATGCTAAAAGGATTCTGAGCTGCACGAGTCGTTGGAAAAGGGGAAAAAGGAATCTCAGAATCCATTTAATAAATCCGTAGGATGAGGCAGTTCAGCCTGCACGCGTGACTGCTGTGTAGTATGTTTTAGGGGTTAAAGATCTCTGTCTTTGTGACAAGCTAATGGAAGCAGCAGCAGTGGCTAATGCCGGGAGCAGAGCCATTCAGGGAGGAAGTTCCCGGATCGGTCAGGGGAGCCCGAACAAAGAAATGCTCTTTCCATAACCGCTGCAATCCCGGGCGGGCAGCGCAGGGTCTCTGTACCGAGCAGCCGGTCCCATGCAGGTGCGCAGGCAGGGGCTGGGGGATCCTTCCCGGCTGCTCTGCATCCTGCACAGAGCCTGCTTCAAACCAGCCGGTGCTGGTTTGCCATGCAGACCAGACTGTCTTCTGTGTGCCAGGTATCCTCAGCGTGACAAGTTGAGAGAGAGAGAAAGAGGGCATGACATGGGCTTACGTGGTCTTACTGGGTCTAGATGGCTTTAATCGGCAACCCGACCTCCTGAGGACACAGATCTCTGTATCGCCCAGTCTTTCCAGCATCCAGAGCCAGGGGAGTTCTGGATGAATCCTGCATCTCTTGTTTTGGGTTTGCTGGGGCACGGGTCCAGGCAATAACGCTCTTCCAGCATGCTTTCATGTAGTCAAGGAGTCCCCTTGTGCTGGAGGGGCTCTGAGTCCCTGGAGGGGGGCCTCCGGAAAGCTTTCTGGGTCACCTTGTCCCACGCCTGGGGCCTTCTGCCCTCCCCTGGCTGAGCTCTGCTCTTTCGGGTTCTCAGGCTGCGTCTTCTCGCGCGACCCCAGGTCGCAGGGTTGGAGGCTCCCCGGCGCCCATGCTGGGATGCAGATCAGCGCTCGCGGCAGGGTTCATCCTCCAGGGCTGCAGGCTGGGATGGGAAGAGACCTTGGTTCTGCTCCCAGTCAAACTTTATCCCGAGATCTTTTCAGGGCAGCCTGATTTTAGTTTTTTTTTTTAACCAAAATGGCGTCAAAGAGAGAGCTGCAGGGAAGCCTTTCCCCAAAACCAAATCTCACTGTAGGTTGTGAAGGGCAGAGAGACGGCAGCTCTGGTGCGGTGAGCCTGGACACTGAAGCTCTGCTGACCCTGGCCTCTCTGATGTCTCACAACAGTCGTGGCTTTGAGCAAGTTTTTGAGGGGAAATTTTACGGTCCAGAGTCTTTGGTCACTTAACAGAGACATAGTGACAGTGAAAAGCTTTTGCTTGTTTTGTTTGCATTGCATCTTGAAACACAGTTGTATTTCTGCATCCAGAAGTGTCCGTATTATGGTGGTTTGCTCTCTGCCCAGCTCTGCTCAGCTTCGGCAGGTCTGGACAGAGACTTCCCCCCATGTTGAGCAGCCTCAGCAAGGCTTCCCTGGCACATCTTCAGTGCCCAGCTCAGGTCCCATAGGTACGGGGTCACATCATGGGAGGAAGACGATGCTCAGTGTCAGTTACTTAACCTCAGCCCGGGGACACCGCATGTGTTCAACGCTGCCGAGTCGTTTACAGATGTTGCTACAGCATATTGTGATAAAATGTCATGGGATTAGCACACAGCTATGCACTATAATTATATGCAGTGTGGCTTATAATAGTTCATTAGATTGTCATCAGTTAGGCATAAAGCAATGACGACTCTTACTATCCCATTTGTAATACTCTAGAGAACAGCTGATTAAGACACAAAGCGACCTAAATCACTGGGGAATGTTTCCTTTGGTTTGGAACAATTTTTTTTTTCTTTTTTTGTCACTTTTGATAACAGAAATGCTGCATTGCTGACAGCTCCAAGTTCCCTTTCTGGTTGCACGTGCCAGCAAAAGTTTGAGCAACAAAAGTGCTTTGATGCAGCCTGGAGGGAAAGTCCGAATCGGCAGGCGGGTCAATAACCACTGAGTACCAACATATCTGGTCTTCAGAAGCCTTCGATCAGTCTCCTCTGGTCCAGCTGTTCTGCTGGGGCACGGCCATTTTAATGCGTATTGGTTATTTTCTCTGGGTATTGATATGGGCCTCCCAGCATTGTGTACGAAGCCCGTAGCCACTAGTGGGCCAGGCGACGGTGGCAGAAGGGAGTTTCATCTCCAGGTCCTGGCTGGGGAGCCCAGGCTGAGGATGGCTTAGGGACTGTCCATCGGCAGAGCTGACTTCTGAGCGGGAGGCTGGAACGGCACCGCCCAGGATGCCCATGCATTCACGGTCGCCTGCTGCTGCTCTGGCCGCCTGCTCGGCTCTGCCCGGCGTGGACTCTGCTGCTGTGTTGGCTCTGCAACATGAACGACTCTTGCTCAAGGTCGCTGAGCACTTCTGCGCGGTGTCCCCAGCAGCGTGCCAGCGCTGCGCCTGCCTCTGCGCGTCTGGCTGGGGAGTGGGTGCTACCAGCCCCGGGACGGCTGCGGTGTCGGAGACCTCCTCTGCCACAGGCGTTCATCCCTGGGCATCTTTTGCAGCCGCATTGGGCTTGGCTTCCCCCCATACAGGGGACGTAAAAAGGAGGGAGCAGGGCTCTGCCAGCTGTGCCAAGACCCTTTTGCGAAGAGCTGTTCCAGATGTTACCGTGACTTGCGCTGCACAGCCAGTGTGACTGCTGTGCCTGTTGCTTTCCTAAAAGCCCTGCAGCCAGGGTGATTGGTGGCATGTTAACCCTGTCTCCAGTACTGACCCTGGGGTTTTAATAAACCTTTTGGCTGGATCTTCCCACCCAGACAGGTTTGAGATTTCTTTTCTGTTTCTAATCCATTTCGACCATGATCTGACCTGGGTTTTTAAAAAGGTTCGGCTTATGCAGGCTTCCACTGAGCTACCCATCACCTTTGATGTGAAGGGAGGTGACTAAGGGAAAGGAATGGGCTGTCTTTTTCTAAGCTCGAAATTCTGATTTCCTTTTCTCTGTAGAAGATGGCCCTGGATCCAAAAAGTCCTGTGGATGGGGAAGAATTTTTTTTGGCCTGTCTCCTTCAATACATAAACCAGGAAAGGCTGTAGGCATAGGAGCGTCTGCCTTGCGGTGGTCAGCAAGCAAAAGTCCCCAAGGGGAAGGCGGCACAGCCTTTTCCACGGGGACGGGTGCAGCCCTGCACCCTGCGAGGTCAGCGAGCGCGAGGCACCGACTGTTCTGCCTGTGAACCTGGTCTGAACCGCAGCCGACTGCGGGCTACTTAAGACCGTTTCAACTTGCTGAACGTTGTGGTTGCCACAGTCTAAATGAACAACGAACTGAGTATATCTTACCACGACAATTCAGCAATTCCTGCGGCAACCGCTCTGTCACTCGTATTTGGTGTTACTGCTTAGCAGAGATTTTGCTGAGCTCTTGTTAAGGTTGCATGATATTTCATAGTTGTGTTTTGGCTGTCCAGAACCTGATGTGGTGGAGGCTTCTGTACATAGCAAGCATGCAGAAGTCTTTTGGTTGTCAGCTACTCATGATTCTTTGCTTTTTTTTTTTTTTTTTGGCAATTAAATCTTTCTTCATTCTATTCCAGTGAGCAAAACACAAGCTCCAGCCTACCTAGGTCTCCTCTTATGTTACTTTCCTTTGTTTGGTGTATTAGGAACTTTCATATGTATGTGTTTATTTTTTCTTTTTTTATTATATATACATACATGTGTGTAAAGTACCTCATTGTTGACTCTGCACTTGAAAATCGCCTTTGGTATTTCCCTCTGAATTACTCTGTTCAGATTTTTTTCTGCTTTTTTAAACTCAGCCTGGGTGCACCTCCCTCTCCTCTACCTGTGTGCATTTACCGTCTGTTCCCTGGGCGATAAAAGTACCAGACCTAAACTGAAAAACGCCAGGTAGTAAAAGGTATGGTAGCCTCTATTCCCCTCGCCTTTTCTCTGTTTAATGCACTTAATCAGCTCTCTTAGACCATCAGGTGTGATGGTGCCTCCTGAGGGACCGGGCACCGGGGTGCAGCAGGGACGAGGACAGCGCACGCGTTGCCCTCCCCGAGGGAGCGAGCAGCTCGCAGCCCTCCCGCCTGCGCGCCTGCCTCCTCCAAGCCAAGACATAGCAGGAGCTTCAGCTGTAGCCTGGATACGTAAGCAAAAATAAACCCAACTCTCTTTTCTTCTTGCAGGCAGTGCACAATGCAGGTGACTGCTCAGGGGTGTCCCAGGACCCCGTCTTCTTGCAGCAATGAGCTGCCGCAGTCTCCGTCGCAGCCTGGGGAAACCGAGTCAGGTTTCCTGGCTGCACCCGCACCCAGGCTGCTGCCTGTGGCTGCGGCTGAAGTTGCTGGAATAGGACTTTATTCCATGTGCAAATTTATTGTTTAAATGTTTTCTCCTTAATTATAACTTGAACTAGACTTTATAAAATTTGGGAATTTGCAAGTACTGTCACTAAGAAGCTGGTAGCTGGTGTCCAGGATAATAAATCACACAGCTGTTAAAGGAACAAAACTTTGCATGAAGTTTTCCACGTCTCATGTTCTAGTTATTCTCCCAACTACAGAACCACTTCCCCTAAAGAATTACATTAAATGGTGAAAAAAGCCCCGGCATTGCCTAATGAAGGAAGTTTTGCCTGGATGGGAGTTACAAGGGTGCTGTTTGCTCTTGGATCATACATCACAGTTCCTTGAAACACCGGATCCCTGCAAGGTCTCCTTATGAAGCAGGTTGTCTTCATACTGAACGTGCAATAATGAGATGGTTTGAATTTTATAATCTTATATAATTACTCTCAAAATAGCTTCTGATTCATCCTTCCCTTTGAAGCTTATCGTTTGCATTCCAATAAGCTCTCGCATGGCAGGAACCCTGTGGTAGCAGCAAATTAATTTTTAAGAAGTTTGTTTTCTATCTAACCGAAACTTTGGCATAGCCAGTTTGAGCGTTCGTGTCTCTGTCTTCCTGTAATCCCTCACGTAGCTGGGTGTGCACAGGAGACGAGGAGGCTCTGTCTGGGTCCCTGCGGAGCCCGCGCAGGCGGGAGGAAGCTGGTGGGAGCTGATAGCGTCAGACTGGGTGGCCGAGGGCTGAGGAAGCACGCGAACAGGATAAATCTCCTTTTAGCTTCGTGCGGGAGGAAGGTTGAGTTTGCAGAGCTTCCAAGGGGACATTTCTGTGAACGTTTCCTCTCAGAACATCTGCAGCGTTCATCTCGCGAGGATTTCCACCCTCCTCTGGTTTGAGAGGGGAGTTTGCCTTTGAGCTACGTCTGATGAACTGGGTGTGAAAGTGCTCTTCGTGTAAAGCAGTCTGTGAAAACTCTTCCTGCTTTCGCGTTGTTTTCAATTCGCTTTCATTGCGCTGTCTTCTGTGGAATTACTTGTGGTTGACATAGAGTAACAGAACAAGATTTGGGCAGGCTCCACAGCAAAAAGCAGCTGGAACCGCTGCCTGCCTTCACCTAGAGCAACTCTGTGAAGTGTAGCAGGGCCGTGGGAGCGTGCCCGGTGCCGGAGTCTCTCAGGGTCTCTGCGGGTATTTTGTACCCTTGTGCTGCGCTGGACAGCTGAGAGAAATAATCAGTGAATTTCTGCTTATACTGCCAAGAGACACCACCACCCTGATTTGTTTCTTTCTGGATGGGTCATGGTACCAAATATTTCCGTGACTTCATTTTCCTCTCCCACGTACTCCAGGGATGCGGCACTGTCCTCGGCGGGGCGACAGTCCCTGTCCCCCTGCAAGGAAACCCTGACAAGCAGCCAAGCTCCCCTCGGTCTGAGCAGGGTGTCGGTAGGTGCAGGTAGGGCCATAGGTGACAGCTGGCACTTGCTCCTGTTGCTCGGATCGCTCCCTGGATAGGAGCAGTTTGGAGGGTCTAAGCAAACGGGCTCGTGACCTGTGGACCTGCAGGTGATAGATATCCCCAGTGCTCTCCAGGTCTTGCTGCCTGACTTGTTGCTACATGGGGGCTGCTCTGCAACCCTTATCCCCACCCACAGCATGAGATAACGTCTGAGGGACGGCGGAAGCTCTGCTCAATCCATAATTGTTTTCTGACCCAGTCCTTTACCATCTGCTGAGAACTTGATGAAATATTTTCCCCTCACTAACGACCCACACCTCTGGGATCTTGTTTGAGCAGCAGCCCCTGCTGCAGTGCTTCACAACACATCCAGCTCCTGTGCTCTTAGGCTGCTTGTGAAAAGCAAATTGACTGCAGTTAGACTTTGAAGTGACAGCTGCTAATGACTTGTCTAGCTCAAGAATATTTCAGGACGTGTTCCTATAGCTCATAGCTGCCTAGAGAGCACGACCGGTAAATCAAGAAGAGAAGAGAACTGTTGCTGAAGTTGAAAATGACAACCAAATGGCAGCGAGTGGGCCTGAAGATGTGACAGTGAAGACATCAGCAGAGGACTGGCACCCTGGCCATGATCCCAGCAAACCGAGGCACTTAGTGAGCAGGCTTGCAGTGCTTCCCTCTTGCAGCCGTGTTCTCTGCAGACCCCAGTGCCCGCTTAGCTGTGGGCTCTGTTAAGTAGAGCTGCTTGCTGATACAAGAACTGAAGCTGCATTGAGTGACAGGGACAATCTGATCTTTATTATTTGCCCTGTTACCATTCCCAGGGCCGTGGCATGCCTGGGAAGGGGATAAGGAGCTGGCTGACGCCTCCACGCTGCTGCACTGCAGCTCACCTCTCATCAAATGCAGCATTTCATGATTTAGAAGACAGCCAGTTTCCTTTTCAAAATTCCTGTTGCAAAGTGCTCTGCTTGCTGCTGCACTCCTTGGTGCCTTGCAGGGTTTGCTCTGAGCTGTATTTCCAAAGGGGTAGTCCCCTTGTTCTGCTGTGGCTCGTGTTTTGGTTTTGGCTGTGGTGCTGCTGGATGCTGTGCTGCTGCGTCGGTTTAACATTCAGTGTCTGTTCCATCCAGTCCCCACTCCTTCCTCTGTAAAGCTTCAAAGCTGAGCGGCATTGCTGAAGAAACATGTCTATAGCTAGGATTTAATGGCAACCTCTTCCTCTTCCCCTGCTGTTGTCCTGTGCTCCCCTCTGCCCCCACCCCAGGCGTCCAAGATTCACCACAGTTTCTCATGCCCGATTTCCAGCCCTCAGCTCATCAGACTTACATTGCTGATGCTTCTCAATTGAGAGAAAATTAGATCAGCAGTTAGTGGGTGCCTCACGTGGTCTTTTGTAGCCCCAGAGCTGCCTGTCTTCTCCTCTAGCAATAACTCCCGTAGTAATCCATCATTTGAATGCGTGATCTCTACAAAGCCCTACAGAAACAGAACAATATATTCTCACAAGCACTGTTGCAATAGAAATATGTAGCAAAAATGGACGGAGAAGCCCGGGAGTATCTCCTGATGTGGTATGACCAATGGTCGATATATTACACTGGAAAACCAGTCACGCAGCCAGTACAAGTGTGGTTAAGGTACATTACCATCATCCCCTACCTCTGGGCTCTGCCGTCGCCTGTAACTGCTCTTCCAGGAGCATTTGCTGTGGCAAGACGCTCCATGAAGTCATATCTCAGGATAGCTGGGAGCTGCTTTTTCAGCTGAAAGAAACCTAGTTGGGCACAAACCAGCCAGAGCTCTCCCTGATGCTAAGATTTTCCATTGGCCACTGGAAAACTTACCAGTAAGAACCTCTTGCAGGGAAGATGTCCATTTGCTCTTGGCAGGATGGGGTCAGAGGCTTTGTCTGGGTCTGCACATGACAACGGAGCTGTGGGACCAAACGGGCCGCGGCGGCAGCGCTGCCAGTACCCAACCTCAGCAGAAAGTCAGGTCGAAGTGCCCTCGCTGCCAGTACCCAACCTCAGCAGAAAGTCAGGTCAAAGCGCCCTCGCTGCTTTGGCGAGGGAGCTGTGCTGGGTGCTCCAGGGCCTGCAGAAACGCATCTGTCCTCTCGCAGGTGCTGGGGGGCTCTGGGAAGGGGACCGCTGCCTGGGTCAGTGGCACGGGTCCTGGTGGCTGGTGGCTGCTGCAGCTGAACTCCTCCAGCCTGAGCCTGGCCCCGTGCTGGGCCTCAGCCTATAGCATTTCATTTTTTCACCCCCCCTTGAACTTCCACTCGTGGTGTTCAAACTGTGTTTAAATCCAACAGGTAGCTGGAATGACTAATAGATGCTGGAGTGCTGAGAGAGCCATCAAATATATTTTGTTTTCTCTATGGGGAGTGGGTGGAAGGAAAGCTAAATTACATCTTCAAGATATTAAATATAACTCTTCACATTAAACTCAGAGTTATCCGTGAATCTCTTTAATGACAGTGCAAGCTACTTCACAGTAATAAACGTCAATGTTGCCATAATTAGACCAGTATTGTCTTGCAGTTAATAGACTGTTGTAATCATGGCTTTGTCATATTATTAATCGTTTTCTGTTTGGACTTTGCTAATTATCCCCTTTGGTAACTCAGTTTGGGTATTGTGAAGTCATCAGGGACATAAAGCTGAAAGGTAGTTCCGCCATATTCTCTTAATTAGTTCCCATCCAAGATGAAACAAAATGGGTAGTTGTACTGATGAGCTGCTTCCCGGGTGCGTGGGTGCCAGGGCAAGGGAGGGGCTGGACTAACCGAGAAATGATCCTCCTTTCCTGAATTTGCTTTTAGCTTTACAGTTTTAAATTGCTCCACTGTCCCTTTGTCCTGCCTTGGGCCATCTCGTCTTTTATTTGAAAGGCAGTAGAAAGTAGTCACCTTCTCAGAAGTTTTATAGTTTTGAGCCATTCTGTGAGGTTTGTTGTAAGACTCAATAGCAAGGTTTTGAGATGCCACAAAATCAGTAAAAACAAACCAAGAAGTCAAGTCAGAAGAGAAATGAGATTGTTTGCTGGTAAAGTTGATAGGCTTCAGACCGTCTCCTTTGTGCTCTTGGCATCCCCATTGCTCGCTGTCGGCTTCAGGTCTTTTCTGCAGTGAGTTCGTTCTGTCAAAGAGCATTTCACTGCTTGAGTCCTCTGCCAGATATTCACTGTTGTGAAACTTGTTTGTATTTAAATGCTTGAATATGATCTGGTCTCAGCTTGTGTCCCTTCCCACTCACTTGGCGTGTCCCTGCATGTCCCCGTTGTTGTGCTGGTCTTGCCGCTGCTCCTGATGGCTCCAGGAGCACGGTGCTGCCCGGGCTGCCTTTACCACAGGAGAGGGACGGTCCTGGGCCACGCAGCTCCCGAGCGTCACCCAGCCGCCTTCTCACTGCCCTCACCCCCGGTTCCTTCATAGATACATAACTGCTGCTGCTGCAAGGAAACGAAAGCGCAGTGGTGTTTTTGTAACAAGTCGATCTAAGCTGTTTGTGCCGCCTCTAAAGACTTTGATTCATTATTTTCCCTTACGCCAGGCTGCAGGGGTGAGAGATCAGCAGCTCCGTTGACTCAATTTTGACACTTAGCAGTACCTCCTACGGCGTAAGTGGTGATAAATGATCATTTATCATTAGCCTCTCAGGTACGGCTTGTGTTCTCCTGTTCACTAAAGGAAAGCAGAGCAAAGACCATGATCGGTGTGGGCCTTCCTGTGGATGTGCTCATGTCTGTCCGGGCAGCAAGTGGTTTTCTGGTTTAGAAATCTCTGTTTCTCTCCATCAGCTACTCTGACGGGGAATCTGTGGCACAACTCATCAAAAGCTCATTCCTGAGCTGAGGAGAGCCGAGGAGAGCCTTTCCCCGGTTCTCCTGGTGTGGAAATGCTTTCGGTGAAGGTCTCTGCTTTGCAGCGAAGGACCAGGACTGCTGCTGGTGGCTGTTGATGGTCACTTCTGGGGCATTGCTGTGAGATGTAACAGCGCTTTGTGTCTGTAGGGATCGGGACAAAGCCTCAGTTCTCCGAGGAGTTCAGGTGAACACAGAAACATAGGGGGTCACAAATTCACAATTTCTCTTTTGCTTTATGTAGCATGCTAAACCTCTACCTCAAAAAGACCTTCATAAGTGAGGCAGACCACCCCTGAAGGAGCTGTCTCTGTTCCACTAGGTGAATAACATCTCAGTGCCTTAGCCTAAGCGTATCAGCTCATGCAGGTGAATGTTCATGTCCGTGCCCAGGTCTCCCTGCTGCTCGGTCTCCCCTCCCTCCTCGTTAGTCATGCGAGAGCTTCGTCATTGCTGCTTTGTAGCCAAAAGCAGTTTCCAGCTGAGGGTTCCTCTGGGAAGGGGCTCTCGCTCCCAGGGGGGACCTAGACTGGAAAACAGCCATGTTAATTTGTATTTGCCACCTCCTCCTTTTAAGCTTTAGCTTTGAAATTGCAAGTTGTAATAAAAGCCATTTTCTAACATGGCAATTTGTGCCGTGTCTCTCAAGGGAGCTGGGCTAGGATGAGGTACCAGCACTGAGTTAGATAAGAACAGGGTGAGGAATGGCTGAAGCTGTTCTGCACTTGTATGGCCCTACTTACCTGATAACAAAGCGACAAATAACTCACTGTTATTTTTTTAGAGGAGAATAGAATAGAATAGAAACATAGCTCTTCTTGTATTTTTCCTCAGACAGGACATTTCTCAGAGCGATAACGTGCCTGCGTCCCTTGCTGAGGATGGCGATGCCACGAGCGATGGCTCCAGCGAGCTGGCTGCGGGGCGGGAAACGCTCGGTAAAGCAGAGGCTGCACTATTCCTGTGCCGCTCTGTGGCAGACGGAGCCCTTCCTTACTGCCGGACACAGACGCGTCCCTCTTTACCATCCTTTACCCTTCTTTACCCGAAGCCTTGGCTCCGAAGGTGGCACAGGGTGGGATAATGTAAACAAAGGAGGTGATCTTTCCCCTGGGCTGAGGTGTCCTTTTGGTCTGTGCTGTCTTTGGAGAAGTCTTGAGGGGAACAGACCTTACCTCCATCCATGCCAGGGACACCCGAACAACCTCTGACCCTGGGGCATCTTCTGTGAGATAAGGAATTATCTTGTTTTTGCAGTTTCTGGTAAGTTAAAGGACATTTAAAGCATAACATTTTGAATGCTAAGTATTTTTTTTCAAGTAACTGGTATTTTCAAATTCATAAGAGAAAGCTCATTAAATCAATTAAGGTCAACTCTGTCCAACTGATATTTAACTTAACAAAGTCACAAAAAAGTCTTGGGGAATTCAATGTCATCGTCAGACAAACCAATATTCTTCCCAGGCAGATGCTTAAAAAATGTCTGTAAAATCCTGATCCCTTCTACTTGTGTTTTATGTGAGCCGTCAGAGGAAGGAGTAGGAGGTCATGCATAAAAGTATCTGTGAATCCTGTCAAATCCATTATGAACGCCAGCTCACCAAGAAGTGACGTGAACTAAGATCTTTCTCAAGCTGGCAACAGGTTCTCAGAAGGGGTAACTGATTATTTCTGATGTTTTCCATTAATGAATCTGGTGTGCCAGCGGATTCATGCATGGAATATAACTCCTTGGAATGGGCAGAAGTACCTTAACAGAAACTTTTCTGTCACATAACAGCTCCCAGCAGTGACAGATTCTGCATGATAACTATTTCTTTTGTAACAACATAGACGTATTTGCAAAAAGTCCAGGTTCTTAAGTTTTCTTATGAAACTGTTTGACACAGAGTTTCCTGGGCGCAATTCCAAGACTTAACTCAAAGTCCAGGAAAGTGGTACCTCTGCACTCTCTGCTTCGGTGAGAATACATTTAGCCAAATCTCTAAGGAAGCTCCACTGCTGACTTGTACAATCCTATTTATTATTGAATAAGGCAGGACCGCTTTATTCACCCCAACAGCGATCTGTATTTCCACCTTGGAGCTACAGCAGAAAATAAATGGTGCAGTCTGACCTGTCCAGGAGGCCAGTGAGGAAGAGGAGAAGTTGCAAAAACTTCTGGATGGCATTTATTCTTGTCCATGCACCTGCTGGCATCTTCCAGCCTTCCTTTCGAGTCAAAGAACCTGTGGGCAGTCAGGAAGCTTTGCCTCAAGCTCTTCCTGAATTTGCTAAGCTAGGTAATTCTGTGGAAAAACAGTGCATTTCCTCTGGGATATCAGAAACAACAGATGGTTTCCCAGGTGTTCAGTAGAACCGCCTTGCTCCGGTGTAGATGTCGCATTTTGCATCTGATGCTTCCTTGAGATTTCACTTATAAGAACTGATGCGAAAATCCTAAATATATAGTAGCTGTTGTATTCCCAGACAGCAAAGTCTGATGATACAAATGGGTTCCTGAATACTTTGCTGCTATGGTTCACCAATGGTGGTTGGGTTTTTTTATTATTTTTTTTTAAATAATTTTTAAATTTAGCCATTTTTTTCAAGATAAACATGTAGTCTTCCCTCATATTTTATGGATTTTTCTCAGCCTTAAACATTATTTAAACATTAAATACCTTATTACAGCTGTACAAAACTAAACTATATGACCAAAGGAAACAGAATGTCTTCTTATGGCTTCTATTTAAGGTAAAGTATATGTCAGGGATCACATTTATAGGAGCTATGATAAAGCACAGATGTGTGTCTCCCAGTTTATCTTCTAAGAGCTAAGCTCCCTGGTAAGGATGGATTTTGTGGGAGATGATGGTTTTAAATGCGTTTTTGAGTGAGTCTAGCGCTCCTTAGAGCGCCTGGAGGTGAGAAACTGGTTGCCTTAAGTACATTTAGACATGATCTAAAGAGGCGCTGTCAGCTCACGTGGACAAAACTGAAATATTCATATCTGCAGCTGCGAATGTCAGCGTTAACCAGCTTTGACAAAGGGCCGCTCTGTGCTGCTCTGCCGAGGGCGGCTGTGGAGACCCCGCGGAGAAGGAACAGCCCCGGGTCCCATCCTGGGGGTGCTGCCGCGGACGGCCGTGTCCCGCCGCGCTGCAAGCTGTCGGCTGCTGGGACAGGGCGGCCGTCCCACGCCTCCCACCCAGCACGGGCTCCGCTCGGGGGGAGCAGGGGCTCAGCTCCGGTTTGGGAACCAGCCCCGTGCCGCAGGAGGAGACGAGCAGCCGTGTCCTGCCGATCCCCTGCCACGCACGATGCGCTCGCTTCCTAGCAGCTACACCTGGTCCTGCCTTCCTTCAGTTAGCTTTACAAGAGGCTGCTTATGCTCACTAAGAGCCATTTCAGCTGTGACTGCTCAGACAATTCAGAAATACACGTCTCAGGTAGTGAGGTGAGTAGCTGCTGTGTTTCATGCGGTAACGCAAAACGTTTATGGTCCAAGCATACACACAAACAGAAGGGATTAAGAGGTAATGGTTATTCTGTATAAACTTCTGGAGTGTCTGTTATTTTTTTCCCTGTCTTTCTGTCCTGACTTGCACTTAGGTAATCTAAGGAGTATAGCTTTACTGGTCACTACAAACGACACAGCAAGCAACCAAGGAATTGTCCTTGAACTCGTAGCAATCTGCGACTGAATCATCCGTAGTCCTGACACTGCAGGCTTAACTCCAGTGCAAAACCTGTCGCCATCTTCAGGGACTGGTGTTCTTTGTGATGCCGAACTCTTGGAATTTTGGTTTGGGTGGAAATCTGGGAATTAATACACTGTAGGAAAGGAACTAAAAATAGCCAGTGTTTTCTCTTTTTGAAGTGCTGTGAATCATTTCACAGCCTAGATCATATATCTATATCTATCTATAGCTCCTTTTTTGCTGATTCTTCAGCCATAGGTATGGAAGCTCGCTCCTTTTCAGAAAAAGATTGAAATGCTGAAATACGTAGCATATGAGGTAAAAGTGACTCAGAGAGTCAGAGAACATACACAGCTTCTGTGCTATTCAGAATGAGAAAGAATGTGTAGGACTTTCTGTACAACCTCCTTCTATGTTTGGTTTCACTGCATCAGCAGCTTGTGGGTTGGTTTTTTTTTTTTTTATTGGTATTTACTTTTTATTCCCTATGGGCACATCTGGACAAGATGAGAGTGTTGATAGTACAACAACAATCTGCTTCCAGGATCATGGTAGATAGATTTTTTTTTTAATATAGTGTCTGAACACCTGTGGTATGAAGGAAAAAGGCAGTTTCTGCCGGTACAGCACTGGAGCTTGTTTCTATCACGCAATTCTGCAATTCTCGATTTCAGACTCAGCAGTTTGCCAATGCCACAAAACAAACCAAGGATGATATTTTATAGCCAGCCTAAGCATCACGGTATAAAACTTCATAGCTCTGGCCATCTGGAGACACTCATTTCTCCCCAGATGTGTCAGGCGGGAGCGGTCCCAAATCTGTCAGGGGATGCTCACTTGGGTTTGACTCTTGCTTGAAGAACCTGCTAAGAGGTCTCCATTAGTTGTGATATAAATCAGGTTGGACCATTTCTTCCCTTTACTTGTGGCTTTCTCACCATCTTTCTTTTCTTTTCTTTTCTTTTCTCCTTTCCCGTTCCTCCCCTCTCCCTGTCGCTCTTGCCTTCTCTCCCCCTGTAGAGCTCTCCGTCAGCCTCCTTGCAGTGATCGTTATTGTGTGTGGACTGGCCCTGGTGGCAGTTTTTCTGTTTCTCTTTTGGAAGCTGTGCTGGGTTCCCTGGAGGAACAAGGCCATTTCTTCTAACTTGGCCGTCTTGCAGAGCGAGGCAGGCTGCAATAAGGAGAACATGGCAGACAAGCTCAAGGACACGGGTGCTATAAGTTTCCTGGAGGCAGCGGTGAAGATCAGCCACACGTCGCCAGACATCCCCGCAGAGGTCCAGATGTCCATGAAAGACCACATCATGCGGCGCACGCGGATCCAGAGGCAAACAACGGAGCCTGCATCTTCCACCAGGTGAGCGGGCCGCGGTGCTCTGCAGGGATGCTGCGCCTCGGGGCAGCTGGCAGGGCCGGAGAAGCGTTTAATGGAGCCTGAGGTTCGGATACCTTCAGGGAGGATAAAGAAAGCCCTCCCACCTCCATGCTGGATTACTTTCCAAAGATTGGTCATTAACCAATTAATGCGTTAAGACTGGCTTACCGTGGGCCCTTTTAAAAAAATGAAGGCTTCAAAGCCCTATTGCTGTGACTTGACCTCATTGTGTCAAGCCGTCAGTATGCTTTGGCCACTTTAATTTTGTTCCAACATGAGAGGCAGGCTGAAGTATCAATGATGGTCTGCTGTCAGACAGAATTAGACCTTTTTGCTCGCTCTTGTTGTTGTGGCTCCTAGCAGAAACAATTAGATAAGCAGAATTGACGTATTGCTCACTGCACAAGCTTAGGACCAGCTGCGCTCAGTGCTTGTGCTCAGTGCGTCTGTCTCAGCCAGGGACAGAGATGTCAACATCATGCTCAGTAAATCAGGATAAGGCTGTATGAACCTTGGGACGCCTTCTCGGACAGAATACTGAGAAATACGGTACCTCTTCCTTGACACAGAAGGCGGTGAAACTGGGACAGGAAAGGGTGATCGCAGGGTCCTGGCTGTGCCCCAGCACTTCTGCTTGCTTTGTTGGCCATGGCCATGATGTGTGCGAGAGTGCAACTGCGAAAACCGACATTGCTCAGAAAATTGGCTGCAGTATTGCAGAATTAATAAGGCACCGATCACAGCCTTCTGTTTGAAGAAGCTGGACTTAAAATCAACGTGGTGCCACTTGCAATTGTGCCACATACTATTTTATTTAACTAACTGCACTGTTTTTTGGACAGCTGATTGCCTCTCTGTCATGCACGCACTCATTCTGCTTTTATTACACCTTTCCAATGGAGGAGAAAACAAAAGCTCAGCCTGTCTGAATTAGGACAAACAAAGTGGGGCTTGGCTGTATGCGGGAAGGTTTCAAACCCACTTTCTCAAGCAAAAAAGCCCAGCATGAACCACAGGCAGGCAGCCAGACCCGGGGACACTGGGGAACAACCTCAGCAGTCTGGGATCTCTGACTCACAGCCCAGCCTAGCCCAAGCCAAAATGCCTTTGAGGAACCTGCCAAGGAGAAATGAGGTCTCAGAGTGCCGTGTATCACCGAAGGCTAACGCTCTGGCTGTACAAGTTCTAGTATGGTTAAATAACTCCATATACTGCTCTTGTAAACACCAGATAATCTGAAATAATGCCATGAGTCCACAGAAAGCTTTTATGCTTTGCTTAGATAAAGCTTTGCTTACATACAGTTTCCCTTGTGCTGAAGGGGAGCTCAAGGCAAGAGACAGCTTCCAGATGAGGCTGCGCGTTCCTCCCTGTCAAGAATTATCTATCCATTTCTGATGAGAGTCTGTTGGAGAAGTTTGGAAGCAGCAATACCCAGAATAAAACCTAACTTTCTGAGCTGGTCGTGGTTCTCTCACTTTAAAAGTTTTTTTTGCCTGAGGGAAACCTAGTGCCAGTATCTTGGAAGTGTAAGGACTGAAGGTGGGAAAGAGTCTCCACGCTGCGTTGTCTATGGCTTGGTTAAGGAGTTGTTGGGTCTCATATATTTACCTTTGGGCTGTTACTTGTGTAACAGGTGAAAAAAATGCAGCTTGCTGCAAATTACTCTGAAAGGTAGGAAATTTGCTGGATCGGTTCCTTTGACCACTGGAGGTGTCCCTTCGGTGTTCATTTCCATAACATACGTGGTTTCTGTGCAGAGGTCAGGAGCACCTATTGCACTTGTTCTTGTGCTCTCCCTGCTTTCCTAGCATTAGTAGTCCAGGGGAGAAAAAGGAAAGAAATGTCCTTGGAAAACCATAGAGCTGTCATGTATTCCTCCTGCAGGCACATCTCCTTCAAAAGGCACCTTCCTCGGCAAATGCACGTATCCAGCATGGACTACGGCATGGACCCACCGGCTGTGGCTGAGCAGCCGACCAGCATCGGTCGCATTAAGCCCGAACTCTATAAGCAAAAATCTGTTGACTCTGAGGACCCCAAAAAAGAGGCAGCAAAGACCTGTGGGAAAATTAACTTCACTCTCAAGTACGACTACGAGAATGAGACGCTGACTGTCCGAATTCTCAGGGCTTTTGACTTGCCAGCCAAAGACTTCTGCGGCAGCTCAGATCCGTATGTGAAGATCTACCTCCTGCCCGACAGAAAGCGCAAGTTCCAGACACGAGTCCACAGGAAGACTCTGAATCCCACCTTCGATGAGTCCTTCCACTTCCCAGTGCCCCACGAGGAGCTGGTGAGCAGGAAGCTCCACCTGAGCGTCTTTGACTTTGACAGGTTCTCCAGACACGACATGATAGGAGAAGTTATCTTGGAGAACCTGTTTGAAGCCTCAGACCTTTCCCGGGAGACTTCCATTTGGAAGGACATTCAGTACGCGACGACGGTGAGTATCTGCTCTGGAGGGTCATCCCTGCCCTGGGAGCGTTTGCAGCGCGGTGCTGCGGCGCGGTGCGCGGTACCTGTGCATGCGGAGGGCAGGCACCGAGTGTGTGGTGAGCGGCTCCAGGGCAGGATGGGTTGGGCTTCTCTTTTTGGCTGGACTGCCTAAAGGGGTAAGTCCTGCACAACTGCCAGCTGACGGGTTTATTGCCTCCCTGCAGCTGGTACCATTAGCCCTGGGGACCTACAACCATTGCATGCCTCTCAGCTTTACCAAAATCCCAGTTTACTGGAATGTCATCCCCTTACTTAATGACTTGCTGTTATCTCACCCAGCGAGTCTCACTGATAGCAGGTTTGCTAAAAAACAACTGAGGGGTTCAGTATGTTCCCTGTCCGGCATCCCTTCGACATGTGAAGGGTCTCAGGTTCTGGCTGCCTGCCACGTGCACATGGTAATGGTAAGAATTAGCTCTGGAGGGCCACTCCCAGCCATCGGCGGCACTGGGCTTTACTGCACTGAGAGTGTTGTCTGATGTCTTGCTGGCAACTCTTCCAGAGCTTGATGTGGGTCTTTTAGTAGCTCTGTTGAATTCCCTCCGAAAGTGAAACCAAGCATCAGAGGAGGAGATGTCCCAGCCACTTTCAGTGTTGCAGGGAGCCAGCAGGAGAAGACACCTTCTCACATTGATCGCTGAGTGCAGAAGCAATGACATTAACCTCTACATAATAGCTGTCTGCTCCTCCGCTGTCCTCCCAGGAGGACCGGGCTGGTTCTGAGGGCAAACAAATGATTGAACTGCTTTGCAGTTGGACACCAAGTCAGTCATCATCTTTGTCATTTCTTGTTGTTATTTCTGAAACTGGAATCCGAGATGTCCTCACCCCTGTGGCTGTAAGCACAGGCCTGTCAAATCTTTCCTAGTGACTGGCATAACCCCATGACTTGCAAAAATCTGTCTTGCAACTTCCTTCATAGCTCATCTCATACCTTTGCTCTCCCACTTTCTGTATTGGGGAATGAACTTTCAAGTATGAATATTCATTGCATTGTGGTCAGCAGCATCAAAAGACATTTGCTTTGCAACTCTCTGCAGCTTTTGTCTCAGTACCATCAATTGTACCCCTTGGTCACTACTATTAATGCATGTTCTTTCACTGTAGTGTGTTCACAACTTTCTGAGAGCTGTGAGGTCCAACACACGTGCGCAGCACTGTATCCTGTGCTGTGGTGCTGCAGCTGGGACTTGGTGCGGGAGCTCAGCACCCAGGCACCGCAGGGAATACGGTGTGCGTGCAGCGTGTTGGCCCTGGTAGGTAGCTCTCGGGCTAGCAGCTGCCCTGGTAGGGCGCAGAGAGAGGCCGTCATGCTTCTGTGGCAGTACAGCTTTTGCCATGCTTGCCTAAGGATGCCGAGATACACGCGATGCCTGCCAGGTACCCTGGGGCATTGCTGGGAGCGTGCTATGAGCTCCAGCTGGGCTGCCTTTTGAGCATCTTGCCTGCAAGCGAGGTGGGAGGGAGGCACAGGATCAACCACGAGGAAAGTCAATGGTATTAGTTCGCAGGGTATTTACAATTTTTGGCTTTCAATCCACGAATAGCCATGTCTGTTATGATTAATGGATGGTAATGAAAGGAAAAACACTGGCAAAGAGGCAAGCAGGCACCAGGCGTATCCGATCACCTGGCAAAGGGTTGCTCGGAGAGGAACAAGGAGCATCACACATGCGGATGCCTCTTGGAGGCATCTACCTGTTTGCATCTGCTGCCTCTGAAGACTCAGCTTGCTGTCAGCTCTGCCAGGCTGGCTGTGACGTGCCCTGGTGTTGAATCCTGGGGTGAAGTCCCTTGTGTGGTGGCAGGGAGTTTCCCTTCCATTGCTATATGATCAGCATACAAAGAGTATGGTAAGCCTGAAGAGTTGGGAGGGAAAAGATCTGTGGGCAGGAGGAAACTAGAGGAACACCACATAAAACACGTAGCTGCAGGAGAAGGCTATGGAGTTTTTAACCTGTGTATGTTCTGTGTTTTGCTGAGATCGTTCCGCAATAAATAGCGGATGTTTTCCTAGCTGACTAAGTAAAATAATTTAATGGAAAATAAACCACAAAACCAGGTGGAGAGACACCAACAGAAGTGTTGTTGAGGGAGAAGCCTCCAAAGAAGGTGTGAGAGGAGCAGAGCCAGCATCATGCCCAAGACACACTGTGCAGCAGCCTTGCAGAGCTCCCACAGAAACGCTGAGTGCTGCATTTGGCTCTGTCCCCTCATTCTCTCTGTGCCACTCTTTGGGACTGGGCCAATATTGGTACATCTCAGCTGGCTGTAACACACCCAAGGACATTTCTGTTTAATCAAAAATGAGAAGGGTAAATACAGTTTTCATAATACCCGAGGAAAGCTCTGGGTGACTAATAATACATTGGATCAATCCTGTGGGTAAGAAGATAGGAACGCACTTAAGCAATGATATAAGCTATTCAAATAGCCAGCACTCAACTATTTAATTAATGATCGTACAGCTTGTGAATCAGTGAAACATTTTTGGTTTCAAGTCTGCAAAGGTTATTGATTCAGAGCTTCCATTATTTCCTGAGAGGTACTGATACAAATTTTGGAAATGTCCCAATGTCTATAATCTGCAAGAAAATAATGTACCCACGGGGCACATTTTAATCTCCTGTAGCTATGGTTGCAAAGAAAAATCTCTTGACCTAATACAATGAGGTCAAAGAACAATTTATGTTAGTTTTATACCCTGAACAGGTCCTCTCAGTGCAAGGAGAGGAACAGAAGATCAGATGATGCCCACAGGGTGCTCTCACGATCTCATATGGGGCTGCTCTCTTCTGACATTTGTGTCCAAGGCTTCCTGCTCTCATCCCTCCCAAACCAACACAGACCAAAGAATGTGTGAAGGAACAGACCCAGCCCAGCGTGTCGTCTGAATGCTAATTGCTGTTGCACTGCGCAGAGGACACAGCATCCAGTGCAGCCGGCACGCAGTGAGATTCAGGTGCACGTTTCTTTGGGAATAGAACAACCATTTCTAATCATAATTTCCAAATATTTATTTCAAATTCTTTTCTCTTGTCAGTAAAGTATATAGGTAAGACTGGTACACGCAGTGTCTGATTGGAGCTGGAGACACTTAAGTGAAAAGGTGCAATCCCAGTCCTCAAGCGTAGTTCTGGTGCAGTGGCAGTGTCTGCAGCAGGCTCCAGACGCTCCTTGCGAAGTGCCTCCTCCGTGCAGAGTTATTCATTCGGGCTTTTTGTCATGTAAAGCAATTCATCTCAAAAGAGGAAGAATACCTCTAAAGGTAACAAGAAGTGCCATGTTTTAAAAAGCAAATTGTAATTTTGGGCACATGATTTTTGAGTGGTCATTTTAAGATGCTGTAAAAAAACAGGAACTCCCTGTCCTCTGGAAATTGGCCACATGGGAGTCAGGCAGCAAGAGCCGCGGCTCAGCTCAGCTCTCAGGGTACAGGTGACCCCAGAGGTAAAACTGCCAAACGTTTTGGAGCACACAGTGGTGCTGTTCGTTGCTGCTCTACCTCCAAGACAGCAGCCCGACTCGGGGACACCCGGTATATTCAAGGTGCCGTAGCTGAAATGAAGTCAAGAGTTAGAAGCTGCAGGGGCTCTGAAAGCTCTTTCGTGTGTGATGAGAATGATTCTGGTGCCTTAATAAGGTACCTTTAGTAATATTTTGTGAGGCAAGAAATTTACCTCCCGGCAGACACATCAGGGGGTACTGAAGGGAGAGGAATAATAACTCAGTAAATGTTTTCACCTATTTCATTACTGGTCACCGCCAGTGAGGCTGCGACTCGAGAACATTTTGCTGCATTGGAAGGAAAGCTGTTTAGGATGTCGTTGGTTCATTAAGGCGAGCAAGAGATCAGCGTGGGAACTCTGAGTGAGTGAGAGTATTAAACTCTTATTTACCAGCAAATAGCACCTTCTGAGACAACGTTTATTTAGATACTTACAATTCTAGTCATGCATTGCTCTGTCCAGAAAACATTTGGCTGCCACTGTTTCTTTTGAACCGTCTGTGCTTAAGAAGATTTTCAAGTGAAGTCTTGTCAAGAATCAAGACTTTTTATAACGTTCATTAGTATTCTGCATGTCTAAGTGGAATAAATATCTAATCTTTGCCTTACAAGAGAAAGAGAAGGAAATCTTTTGGCAAAAATCTCATCCATCAACAAGACCTATTCTCCTAACACTTAGCAAAGCTTTAAGTGCCTAATGCATTTACTCGTCTTTTTAGTTCCATCAGTCTACTACTAACAGCTACAATTTATTTTCAGCAGATCATTATATCACATTGAAATGAATCAAACACTCTGTTTCCAAAAATAAATGAGTTGTTTGCTCTACAGATGTGGGATCTGTATGTACAAAATAAGACATATATTTTTTAAATCCATTTTTGGAAGGTATTTGGAAATCCTTCTGCTGACTTCAGATGATAATGCTTTCTAGTTTAAATGATACTTTTGGTTTGTTTATTTTTTTCCTGAATTCCCATGAGCAAGGCAATAACGGAATGGGCTTTTAGGAAGTGTAGTAGATAAAGCTGTATGTACAAGAGGTGCTAAGAGCTATGCGTAAAAGTTGTTTTATGGGGCACTAAAAGAGTAAATTGTATTTGCCTCTATGTAATCCAGAAACTACCAAACATTTCTGAGTGCCATCTGCTGGTTAACTCCCTATTTATATACATACTTATACATGCCTCATGCTGCTTTTGTTAGATCTTTGAAGACATCTCAAAGGGGTTGGTGGTCCAAATGCTAGTAAGCATGTCACAACCTAAAAGCTCAGTTGCTACTAAATGGAGCCCTTCATGGTTCTCTTCTGTATTAAAGCTATGACTCCTTGGTCTGTAACTACCTGGTAATTCATGCTCAACTTCAGAGAAAATCACCATGTTAGAGCTGTCTGCATTCTCTGCCGAAATGTCAGGCACCCACAAAGTCCTCTATTACTGAACGGATGGCAGCAGGCGTACTAGCAAGTCCCTCGTTGCATTTGTTGCAGTGTACAACCAGAGAATTATGCATGTTAAGGTCTCGCCTTTCTGTGGTCTCGCTCTGTGTTTGGCATTTCTCCATTTGAAGAAATAGATGTTAGTGTCACACACTTGGCACTAGAAGATATATACTGTACATTCAAGCAGAACTTGATACTAATGTAATTTCCTTAATGGCCTTCATTTGGTGTTAGATATCACTTCATTTCTGCGTGAGCAGTGGAGCAGAAAAAGAGGAGTGCATTAGCTGTAATGTTGCAATAGGAAGCACGTAGTGAGGCAGCGGAAGATTATCCTTAACTATGATTTGAAGCTGTAACATTTGGACACACTTTTTTTCCTGTTCCCTATATTCATTTTTAGCCAAATAATGTTGGGATACGCTGGAAAATAAATTCCGCAGCACCGCCATATAGTAAAGTGTCATTCACCTGAAAACGGCAGACTAGAGAACAGCCTCTTTCAGTGCGAGCGCTGCATGAATCCTGCACGAAGCACGGCGGTGAAGGGTGGAGGCAGCCTAGCTGCTTCTCGCACATTTCCAATCTAATGTGTTCTCTGTTTTATTCAAGGAAAGCGTGGACCTGGGAGAGATCATGTTTTCCCTTTGTTATTTGCCAACTGCAGGTCGCCTCACCTTAACAGTCATTAAATGCAGGAATCTCAAGGCTATGGACATCACTGGTTACTCAGGTAAGGTGCTCGATGTCTGAGGATGACCCCATCCACACTTCTTCCTCCTCCCTCAGGGCAGCCTCAATGGACAGTGGGCAGACGTCTCTTGATGCCAAGGCTGCATCGTCACCAAAGCACCTGACAAAGCTTTGTCCGTGTTTTAAGTATGCACAACATTTTAAAAGTAGAATTATCTTTTAAGCCCAAGGACAGGAATCCAGGGAGGGTGATTATACACCTGAACGTACTATTCAAGGAGACTCCCAGCGGTTTCCCATCCCCACCGGAGGGTTTGCGGAGTCAAAGCTCTAAGGCATCTCTTGGGTTGGACGCTTCAGACCTGTTGCAGATACTGACCCTAGCAGTGTTCTGTGAGTAGGGAGTTTTCCATCAGATAGCCTCCTACAGCCAGAATCAATCATTTCACCCCAAGATTAGGCAAGGATCATGGGCCAGCGGGGTAAATCCTGGGTGAGCGTGCATTCCTCCGTACAGTGGCCAGTACTCAAACATTAGGATCGAAGTCACCTGAAGGCTGTATGCAAAGAGTTGCCTTGCAAATTCAGCATGCATAAATTCTGGATTTCAACATGCAAAGCAGTTTCTTTTCCAGAGCTCAACATCACAGTATTTGAATTTCATTGATGACTTGTATAAAAGGCAGTAACAATACAGTAAAAGGTCTTTGCAGAAAACATTTCTACTCAAGTTGGAGCTTGATACCATATGAAATGTCTGAGAATTAAGACTTCAGATGAAGGCAGCTCAGCATTTCTGTAATAATATATTGCACATTTACTGTTACTTGAAAATGCATTGAAATCTCCTGAGCAGCCATTACAGCAAACGGGAGCTGTTTGTAACTTGAGGGCATTCTGTCATGATCAGCCAGTGGAAAGCACGTGAAGCAGAGCTGCCCTAATACCTTTTCTTTCTGCTGCTCTCTGACATTGGGAAAATAGGTTTTAAAATTCCCCTACTCACTGTAACTCTGCTATATAATATTACCAATTGGATAGTTTTGGTAGCAGTGCAGGAAAGGATCCCTGTAAGATAGCCCCCTCTGCCTGTTTGGGTCATCAAAATGCTGCATTTCATTTTGCTCTCAGGCAAATCCTGAAAAAGTTACAGTTTTGCTTCAGAGAAAGCACTGGGTTTGCTGTCTGTGGCCATGCAGTTAACGCAAGCGAGAATGCCTGAGTGCCCAGTGCCCGTTATCATCTGCTGATGAATATGGGCTCCTGGTTTGAGATGGGGTCTTCTTATACTTGCAAACCCTTATCACAGAAAAACTTATGGAAATGGCTGATTTTTCCTTCCAAGAAGACTACAGTGCTGTTCTCCAGTGCCTGAACCTCATGTCAGCACTCACACCAGTGTGAGAAATGGTGAGTTCGACGGGTACGCAGACATCCCTCTTTCTAAAAGTACATTCGAGGAGTGCCTTTGGCTCATGGTAATTTACAGCCCATGCTTTGGTAATGCTGTTTCTATATTGTGACGGTAAAAAGATAAACCTCCATAAACAGAAGGCCTGTTCCTATCTCTTCCTCTCCAGATCCGTATGTCAAAGTGTCTTTGCTCTGTGATGGGCGAAGACTGAAAAAGAAGAAAACCACCATAAAGAAGAACACACTTAATCCCACTTACAATGAAGCAATAATCTTTGACATTCCCCCAGAGAACATGGATCAAGTCAGTCTGCTTATCTCCGTCATGGATTATGATCGGTAGGTGGGAGGGTCTGGAGAGCTGGAAGGGAAAACATCCCGTTGGGTGCAGGTTTTCCAGCTCAACAGCCATTTTCCGTAGTATCGCGGCCTTGGTCGCACAGCTCCGTGGCATCAATCTGTCTCTAGTGATTTATTGTTAAAGTGTCATTGTTATTTATGGTTATGGATAATTGCCTGCTAGAACAGTAAGTATGCTAAAGCTGATCCTTTGCTTTATGGCATTTTCTTGAGTGGGTACTGTGTCCCCCTTCGCTATTTGCTTGTCCCGCAAACTGTCATCCCGTTTTAGAAAGTGAATGGTCTCATTCTGAGCAGCAATTGCTGTATGAATTATCCATTACCAAACTTGTACTTATTCTTGCTGTACGCCACTGCATCACGCATCCTTCCAGATTCTGTATCTGGACTGATCTACAGTTCAAATCATTTTAAAGTTATTATAATTATTTCTGGCGATGGCAGTGCCTCACCGTGCTGGGGGCTGCATGCGCTGACAGTAGCAGACAAGACCTGAGTCTCGTCGTGCAGATACGACAGCCCACGTTCGCCAGCACCGTGCCTCGTGGCACTCTGATAACGTGGGGTCAGAAGTCTCGGTTAGACAGTGTACGGGCAGTATGCACGAGGCGTTATCATGTTGCTTTTCTCTTGTTTTTCAGAGTGGGTCACAACGAGATTATTGGGGTTTGCCGTGTGGGGGTCAATGCTGAAGGGCTGGGCAGAGACCACTGGAATGAGATGCTGGCATACCCACGCAAGCCCATCGCGCACTGGCATCCATTAGTGGAGGTAAAGAAGTCTTTCAAAGAGGTGTGTGGAGTTATTCTTTCCTTTTAATGCATGTGCTCTGCATGACTGAGCAGGTTCAAGGCTTTCAGAGAGCTTCTGCTCTCACTTGGGAGTTTCTGACAAGAGCTGAGGGAATTTTCTCACCAGAAATGAACTCTAGAAAACAAGTGTCTCCGTATTGTCTCGAAATAGTGCCTTGAGCTTGCAAGCAAGAATGAAAGGGGCTGTATTTACAGATGTGACTGTTACCGTATTGGTTTTTTTTTTTCTTTAAGTTAGAGATTGAGAGCAGTAAGGAAGAGAATGCTGTTCTGATTGCAGAACAAGTTGTCCAGGGATATCGCCTATTTTAAGTTCCAATTTATTCATCCTAAAAGTTTTTTCTGTTGGCTCATCTCCAAGCCTTTGAGGGAGAATAAATAGAACCAATGTAATTGCTCTAAGCATCTCCAGAGAAAGAGATTCACCTGATGCCGCCCCAGATGATAAAATAGGGCTGAAATGCCTGGGTACCATTTTGACCATCTCTAGCATTTTCTTCCTCCTTGCACTCCATTTTCTCATGCTCCTACAGAGCTCTTTGGGTTTTGCCTGATTTAGGTCATAAATTCTGGAGGAGATGTGGAAAATGCCACACATGCTATTGACACTTCAGGTATGAAAAGCAAGCCAGCATTTGTGGCCAGTGATAGTATAATAAAGGCAATAAAACCTCCCACCGTTATCTGGGGCTAAGGAAGCGTTTTCCCTCAAAGCCACAGACTAAGTACATAGCAAAAAGCATCTTATTTTCCCTCTGAAGTTCAGATACTGAGCTCTAGTGGAAGGCAGATACTAGGCTCGGTGATCCTCCACTGTAGTCTGAATTAGTATGCAGCAAACCCTATGTTTCTTTGAAATCTGCTCTTTCCTCTAACAAGAATGCAGTTTGTTCTATCCCAGCTCATATTCATCAGGCTGGTTTCTGAAACTCTGACGTGCCCATCCCAGAGGCAGGTCTGCTTCATCTCCGGGTTTCTTTCTTTCTCCGAGCATTTGTAAGCAGCAGCCGTGCGAGGTGAGGCCAGCCAGGCGCCCGAGCAGAGCTCTGCAGCGGTTTTCATTACTGCCACGTCCCTCGGTGGGCATTTCTCTATCGCAGATGAAACGCAGGGCCCTGTCCAGAGCCAGGGTTTATCAGAGGAATATCCTCACTTCCTAGACCCAGGTCAAATTACACCCAGTGGGAAAACCCAGCAATTCATATTTTAGTTTAAGACACAGTGGAGATACATCTATCAGATAATGGAAATCTGAAAATTCACACTCACTTGGATTAGGCGTTTCGTGACCTCGTATTGCACCACTGTAAACTGGGAGTAACCACCCAGGGTCAGCTGTGCAGAACTGGTGTAAATCAAAACAAAATTAAACCACCGTGCACTTTGTGTGTAACGGTAACGTTGCCTTTGGGTGGTGAGCAGTACCGGGCTTTCATTAGCCTTTGCATGCTGGAATGCTGGCATCGTACACATGAGCCAGAGCTGTTTAGGCAGGCAGCATATGCCATCTCACACTGCCGCAGAGAGCTGGGGATCAGCGACCGCTGAGTTTCAGCACGAATGCTTAGCGATCTATCATTTGATCGGTTACCTCCATGTCCGTATCACCCGTAGCACCTCACGGCGTGATACCGGCTGCCACCTCTGACCCAGGGGCAGGAGTTCCTTCTCTAGTTTGTAATTTGTATGACTTTAATACCCTATTTTTCCGATGCAGGTGGGAGTTTGAAAGAAAGACTCCTGTAAAGTTTTTGTGATAATCAATAGAAAAAAAAAGACATAATTATTGTGACGAAACTCAGAGAAACAAAGGCAGGCGTGTAAGATGACTCACCTTCTGAAATGTACTTTGAAAACCACTGCCGAGCCCCCAGGACTTTGGAAAAAAAAACCTGAGTGAATCATTGCACCCCCCCAGTGCACAGGTCAGGAGCTCTGCTTAAAAGAAAAGAAAAAAAGCCTCTGATCATCTGTTCTGGTATTTCTGCCACAAGCTGGTGCGCCGAGCCAGCAAGCAAACGGTCCCTGTATTTATTTGCCCTTTTAAGTTTTAGCACTGCTGTCTGCAAAACCCTCGTGCAGCTCAAAGAAAATCAAACAGAAAAAGGCACAGCTCCTGGACAGAAATTAATGGGAAATGGTATTTGTTGGTTACAACTAATCGTATCATCTTTTCCATGTGTGTTTGTGCATCTTTTAAAAGCAATCTGGGCTTTGTATCATCAGCTGTACCATCAGCTCTGGGTCCCCGCACACATGGAGGCTGTCCAGGCCAGGGGGGTGCGCGCTGGGCAGTGGGGGCCGAGGGTCGCGGCTGCACGCTGCGGCAGAGCCGCCTGCCGGCTCCGTCAGTCCAGGCCCCCTGGGCTGCCAGCCGCCCGGTCCCTCTACCCTTGAATGCAGATGCTGGGGGAGAAGCTGCTGACCCTCCATCCCTTTTTCACCCTTGTATCTTCATGGGGGTGAGCTCAGGCTGTGCTGGCATCCCGAGTGGTCATCTTCATCTTCATCTTCAAGAGGTTCGCAGCTGGGCACCAGCAAATGGAGCGTTTGCTTTCTCGTTGATCCTTATGCTCTTCTCTGTTTGCTCTAGTGATTAGTAACAGCCTCTGCTGTACTTCAGTGTCTTTCCTGATTGAGTGCTTGATCTTAAACCGAAAGCAAGAAAGCTAGGATTGAATTGTCTTTTTGAAGGTATAAATTGAGCAATGGATGACCGGAGTGGTTAACCCGGGAGCACAGAGCAGTTCAGTGCCTGCTGCTGTCTCCCCCGTGCTGCTCCGCAGCTACAGCTCCTGGCTCCCTCCCCATGCAGCTCAGGGCTGCAGATGGGTGAAGAAAAGGGTGGGGAATCTGGAATTTCTTTACTAGCCTACAGGCGTACTGCCCTGCCTGCTATGCCTTGAAAAAACTCTGGCCAAAAAAAGGGGCTTATGCCATATTTTGACTACGGCTCAGAATCACAGGTTCTGGTGAAATTACCAGGAAAAGCATCACCAGAGGTGTGTTGCACCAGGAGGACAGACCAGCCCTAGCCCCCAGCTGCTCACCACAGCATTGTGGGATGGACAGACGGACGCCGGTACCTTTGGGACTGTGCTCCCTGGGCCAGACCACCAGCCTCCTCCTGCGTTGCAGGCATGGTTCCTTGCCTGTCCCACGCGAGGACCCCGGGCAGCATGGAGCCTGTTCCACCAGCTGCAGTGCTGGGCTAACACGGCCCCAAAACCCCATTTCAGGGTCGGTGGCGTAACTCAGGCCCTTTCTCCATGAGCCAGTGTTGCTCTTTCTTCTCTTTCATTGCTGGAGTCTTTAGGGAAACTTGCTTCTGTTACATTTCATGTCTTGGTTGCTCCATATTTATCAACAGTGAGTAACAAACTGTAAAGACTGCACTTCTTTAATGACCATCATAATTAAAAAGAGAACATGTGCAAATGAATCACTAATTGTAGGCTTCTAAGTACTACACTCCTCACACAGCTGTTTAGAAGGAGAGTTTGAGAGCAGAAGATGAGAATCCCACTTGCTGTGGCATTTTGAAGTTATTCTGACCATGAAACTCTTGCCCTCAGCACAAACCTGTTCCCATTTTTCAGCCTGGAAATTTCTCTGTTATCTGTGAAAAGACAAACTCTGTCTTATATTGTAGAGCAGCGTCATCAGCGCAATGCAAAATGGGTCTTTGATGTTGCCAAGTCCCTCTGACATTCAGCATGGGAGCATTTATTTGTTTAAACTATTTCTCCAGATAAAACCCAGTAACTTTGCTGAGAGCTGAGTCATGCCCATAATCAAGAACAGCCATTTATCTTTAAAGATATGCAAAACCAGCCTCTTCCAGACTTTTGGGCATGTTTGACTTTCATTGAACTGTTCCTAGTTTCTGACTGTTAATTACACAATGGGTGGTTCACCTTTTCTAATTAAATGAAGGAAAAGTATCTCCAGGTTCCTCATGGCACGCTGGTCACTTGAACCTACTCTCAGAAGAGTTTTCATCACATTTTTGGAGTAGCAAATGTTGTCACTGTCCCTGCAGACAGAACAACGCAGGGAGCATGCTGAGGACTCTGCCAAAAGCCCATTCCTATGGTGATTTCTGCTTATCTGTTGTTTTATTGATAATTCTCATGGGGAGGTTGTATCCATATTATCAATTTTAGCAAATACATTTGACATGAGAAACATAGAAGAAACCTTAAGGTAACCAGTTTGGAAGGACAACTTTTGCAGGCTCTTCATTCATTCATTTCTGCTCAGCCCTGATGAAATATAGTCTGTATAATGCAGACCTGTGCTCTGAGTTACTTTACACTGATTGGTCTCTTTGGGGAAGGAAACTCGCTGAATTCTTGACCCTGTCTCTGCCCCTGCTTTGTAACCATCAAAATGCACGCTTGTGAAGCAAATGGTAAAACCCAGCCTCTGCCAGCTGGCTTCAAACGAACACGAACGTGCTCTGTGTGCTGCAAGGGCAGACCTGACCCAGAAGGGGCCAGCGCTGATGAGCAGCTGTCCCGTGGACCGCAGACCCCGTGGCGTGTCACTGTCACCCAGGGCTACCCGCAGGGTCGCAGCCCCCAGCATGCAACAGCCGGGGAGGCTGGGGCTGGGGGGATGCACCCCCGGAGCAGGCGGGAGGCACAGCCGCCCCGGCCCCGGGCGCTTTGGTATTGCTGACACTGACACCATCTGCAAATGGCTGCGTGGCTTGCTCAGCCTTCCCGTGAGCACCATGCAGCCATCCCGGCCTCTTATTTTCAGTTGCATTTCATTTGAAATGCCTTTGCCAAGGCAAGGGTGCAGTTCAATTTGCCAAATGAGTTTTCACCCACAGAAGTGAAATTCGTACATGCTAGAGCATTAATATTAGCTTGCAAAGAGGCTCTGCTTATGTAGGAGAGGAGGGAATTGATCCGGGGGGGGATGAAGCAGTAGAAGTACTATGCCTCCTGTTGTCTCTGGGAGATGTCTATCATTTGTCATTCGAATTTAATAAAACAAGATGGTCAGATGGGCAAGTACTCAAAATGAGGAGTAATGGTTTTGAATTATAATAATAGCCCCCAAGGCAGATGACTAGTAACTTATGATCCCATAAGTACGGCAAAAAAATGTTTGCTGCATCCACTGACTCTCTGATCTGATTCCCACTTTGAGTAATGTCTCTGGCACTGTGGACATAGTTTCTGTGTAGTCAAATTACCCGACCGGAAAGACTCAAGTAATTTTGCAATTAGGCAGTATTTCTAAAACAAAAAGGCAACAGCACTAAACCAGGAAACAACAGACAGCTAAACTGAGAGCAAACTTTGTCTTCATAGCACATACAGATAGTGTTTATTTTTCCGTTTTTGTGAGCAGTCCTCGCGATTGTGAATTGATTTACAAAGCAATAAAGTAAATTGTTCAGTAATTCTTCCTGAGTGGTTAAACGCAGGCGTTCAATAAGTTGAAACACGCTGTAGAGCAGATGAGACTCTGAGCAGAAGAGGAGACAGGCAACGTGGTAAAGGGATGTGAAGAATTTCAAATAATGTATATCCCGTTTGCTTAGACTTGCTTTCTTTTTTCTCCCACCAGTGGCAAGGCCGGGCAGCGAGCTTTGACAGCCAGGGTTCCTGTCCCTCGCCTAAACCACCGCCCACACCATGATACAGAGCGCGGCGAGGAAAATGGGACTAAACCAAGTTATTTTTGCACTTGGCCTACAGTCTCAGTAATTTGTTGCTGAGTGGCAGTGGCAGCAGAGAGACTTTCCAGCCTAGTTGTTCCTGCGTAAGTAAAGGCAGAAACCCGTTTTGTGGTCAAATACGTCTTTGTCTAATATGTCTCCCAAGGTGATGTTTTTTTTTGTGGCTTTTACTGTATGGATCTGTTTCCAGAGGAAGAAGGTGGACTGAGACATGAGCTGGAAGGTTGGTCTGTAAAATAACATGTAAAATAGTTTTTAGTGTGTACAAAGGCTGGAAAAGTGCAAAGATGCTCTGAGTGTCTACAGACAGCACTGGCGGCCAGGAGAGGGGACATCTGGATCGGCCCTGCTGCAGTGTCTGTGCCCGCCTAGAAGAGCAGCAGCGAAAGGCGAGGGACTTCTGATCTGCGAGCAGCTCTTTACTCTTGTGGTCAGCCCAAATCCAGCAGCGTGTTCACAGGTTTCCTCTTCGTGTAGAGGTGTTCATGAGCTGGTAGAAGTTTGTGCAGTGTGTACCCCAAATTCCTTTTGTCATATATAAAAAAATGCCGTTGGTTCCTCAGGGGGGAAAAACTGGTTTTTTTCCCTGTATTTGAAGTCTCCTTAGAGCTACTTGCATGAACAGTTTCTTAAGACCCCTTCGTAGCTGCTGCTCATTCCCCCCGTCCATCACCGCGTTATCTGGAGTGGAGTGGAGAGAACTGCATTGCCACAAGTGGGGTTCGACATAAAGGGGGAAAGATGTTACAGAAATAGGTGGCATCCTTGCATGAACGCTAGATCTTTATTTCTTGTGTCATCCTAGCAATAAAGGGTGAACAAAAGGATAAAGGGAAATATAGAAACACAACCGATACTAAAAAAAGCTTCCAAACTTTTTTCTTGAACTATCAGCACTTCCTTAATGCAAAAAGTTTCTAAGGCCCAAACTCTGGAGGAAGATCAAGTTTTGAAAAAATTAAACTTTGCTGGTTCTTGGCTGCAGAGGCCAAAAATGAAGCTATAACATCCCAAGTACTAGCTCTGCAAACGGAGCTAAATCAGCCGCTCCTTATCAGACAGCTGGGGATTTTGGACACTTTCTCGTTGTGGATTTTTCTCTGAGTTAATAAGTACATCAGTGCTGTTTGTTCCACTGTCATTAAATTAAGTAAATGCAAATATTTTGGTTTCGAGTTAAAACAAAATTTGCTAGCAAGGCAGCCATTTCTCCTCACATCAGGTTAGCAGAACTGCATACGGCGGCCACTATCTTCAGGTCAACTTCGGTTTCCATTTTCCTACGTGCCACAGCATCAGCCCTCAGTTAACACCCTGGCTAGCAGAGAAGGGTATTTGTTAGCATTGTTTTTCTGGGTGAGATGGATCCTTTGTTCAGTGAAGGACAAATACATAATTTCTCATCACACCTTGTGTCTTAATTCTCTTTATGTGCCACATGCTATAGAAGCAGAAACTCAATAAAATTATTTTATTTGTAGGTCTTGCCGTCTCTGGTGTAATGCCTCCTCTTGTGAAAGCAGTAATTGTGTGTTTTGTGATTTTAGATGGTTATAGTAATCACAGTGGCTGCAATAAAATGTGCTAATAACAGACCCTCACATGGTATGAGGCACTGCAAGGGCAGCCTGCGTGATTTGGAGCAGACACTCTTTAGGCCATAAGCTCTGCAGTTCTTGGTTGTCCTGGGGCAGTCAGCGCACATCCCTTGGGGAACTGCTGAGCACTGGTCACGGAAGAAAAAAAATATATTTCAAGTGCTTACAGTTCATTGAAACAAAAAAGTGGTAAAACTGCATTAGCTTTCCAGCATAGAGAGTACTGTAGACTTCTACCGAGGGACGTGGCTGAGGACGCCCCTTTTTGAGACAACCCATCCTTTCTGGGAACGTTCCAGGTCTTAGTATAGGAAAGAGTTTCTAACCATTCCAAAGAATCGACTTACAGTGGCGGATGGCTCAAAAACTGACCGCAAGCCCCCCAAACCTTGACCTGAGCTGAACGGAGCCTCGGGTATTTAGTGCCATGCATTGGAAGTGCCTCTTGCAGGTTTGCAGATCAAAGCACCTGTAATGCAAGACGTACCCAGAAGAAGCCACAGCAGCCCCAGCTGGATGCAAGGATGGCACTTGACGATCATTAATTGCACTAACCCACTCAAATCTTTTTCTTCTTTAATCCTGGCTTCTTAGTTTTTGGTGTTCTCTGTATAATCTCTGGCTTTTATCCATTCTTCTTGTTATCTAGGATTTAGTCAAAACATACGTGGGGTTTGACACAAAACTTCTATTTTTAATCCTTGCTTCGCACAGATAATCAATTTCCACTTAATACTGGCTGTCACTTGCATTACTGGGAAACTGGATCTCACGCTAGTGAATAACGCCCACGCCTAGATGGCTCAGCCCCCCTACACTTATATTTTAAATGCTGAGATTTTGCCACATCCCTCAGTGAGGGGATAATCAAACCATTGTGTGTTTGTCATCGCCTCAGCGCAGCCACTCGAGAAGATTGGTCACACTAATGGAAACGACATATACCGTACAAGTGCAAATATTTCCCTTTCATCTAGAGAGGGATTATAACACTGAAAAGCAGCTGAGCCTGGCACAAGTGCCATCCCAGGATTAGTTAAGTTGCTTTCTTGCTCCTCTCTTTCCATGCTACTCTTAACTGTAGAATAGTAACTCTCAGAGAAGTTTAAATTATTACCAAGCAAAATAAGGAGGACCACTGCAGGGCCACGTCCCATGCGATGGTTTCCCATCGTGGGACTTGTGCTCCTTCGAACCTCACGGCAAAGGCAAATTTCCCTCGCCAGAGGGGGATGCCTGGTGCTGTCAGTCCCGCTCAGGACCCGGTGGCTGCTCAGGGGCCCGATGTGCCGTGCCAGGCTGCCGGCAGCGTGCTGGGGAGAGCGGTGCCAGGCGGCCAGGGGCCCCTCCTGATGGCCCTCCCGGGCACGCAGGCCGGGCAAGGAGACGCTCACAGACCAAGTACTGGCTACTGGTCACTTTGCAAAGTCTGCAAGCAGCCACAAATGAGTAGTCTATTTTATTTTGAGTACTGCAAGCAAAATAAACACACATGAGCATTCTCAGACCTCCCTTTTTTTTTCCCCCCCTTTCTTTTAGTTTTAGTCTCACAGTCTCCAATTTCATAGGACAATGACTGACTGCAGGAAGAGTAAGAGACACTGAAGTGAGGGCTACCAGTTAACGACTGCAGGTTTAATGATGGGGACACAGGGAGAAGTGAAATCCCACGGGTCCATTGCACTGCTCATTACAAGGGGTCAGGGGACTGAGGAACCATCCCAGCCAAGGGCCGTCCCAGCGATTTGAGAAAAAAATGAAAAACACCCAGTGGAAAGCGAGTTTCAGCCACAGTGAAGCTCTGCTCTGTGCGCTGTGAAGGAAGCGGGGATGGGAAAGGGGCGACTGTTGCCCCCCAGCCCGGGGACAGCCCCAGCCGTGCTGCAGCTCCCGGCAGCAGGAATCGCCGTGGCCCAGGGTCGGGGGGGCTCTGAGCACAGCCATCGCTCGGGGAGGCAACTGCTCCCGAGCGCGCTTGAGAAGTCAGCCCCGTACCAGTGCGTCGCGGCTGTAGCTGCCCTGCTCTGCCTGGAGCTTTTGCAGAACTGTTGCTGCTGAAACCAAGCACCGAGCACTGCGTCCCAGTGCCGTGACTGGTGCTCACCAGTGTCAAAGGGCCATAATGACTTGTCTCTCCCATGTCCCCTCTTTGAACAGTCCCACGGCCTCCAAACATTCACGATATCAGGCAGTCAGATGCTTGGCAAAGTGCCCTGAGGCTACGCTGTTGAGAATGTCAGTAGCTGGCGTCTCAGAAAAGCCTTCACCTTCCCTGCACTTAGCACAGAGCTGCCTTTTCAAGCAAATCAAGAGCCCTGTCCTTGACAAAAGTATTGCTGGGATGAAACGGGCTGTTGTGCTGCTCCGCTCAGTGAATGGCCCGGTTCAGCTGGTGCCCTGAAAGACGGGAGGACGATTGCATCGCTTTGAGCAGAGTTCAGTCCAAAGTTGAACCCCAAATCTTTCCTAGTGTGCATCAGCCAGCTGGCTCAGCGTCGCTGCCGGCAGCGCAGGAGCACTGCCCGTGGCTCACGGGAGCCGTGGCTCCCTTCCAGCTGGGAGTCCCGGGTCGCTGCAGGGGCCGTGGGTCTTTAAACATATTCACCTTTTCAGCTGAGGAGCATACACAGGTTCCTCTGTCGCTCTTCTCCGATATTGGCTTCCAAGCTGATTGCATTATTGTGTGATTTTTTTGTTCATACATCAGCAATGCATCGTTTGGCAAAGAGAAGAATCTTGTCATAACAATTTATAACATAATGATTTATAACATAACATGTCATAACAATTTATATTTATTCTCCAAAAGTGGCCTTTAATTTCTAATTATGGAACGCTACTCACAGGTAGGCAAATCACAAAAAAAACCCAAACAACCACACCAATGAGGAAGAAAACAACTGGGGTTTTATAAGGTTTTAAAAATAAACAAACATGCCCTGTAATTATCTTAGGGGAAAAAATCTCTAAGAAAGAAATTTAAACTCACTACTGATGTTGCATGTGCGTGTGTGTCACAGCTGCCGTATTAAGGGTGGCTGTGTGTCCCCACCTTTCGCAGCTGTGGATTGCTTCTTCTATAGGAAGCTTCAGTCTTTAGTCCAAGTATCTTCAGTCCAGCTACTTTTGGGTTTTTTTATGAGGTAATAAATCAGACAACAAATTATAGCTCATTTGAGAAAAGTACAGCCCCTTTCCTTGAGATCCTTATCTCAGTTCTCTATTTGTTCTTCATTTTTTCTACTTTTAATATTTGCCCTCTTAATCATCTCTCTAATCTAGCAGTCCTAGACTTCTCTGTCTCATTTTGCTGGAGGTTTTCTCCCCGAGCGCCCTGATCACTCTTCCTGCCATTAAGATTATATACATCAGTACGGTTGTGCACTTATTTAAATGCCGGGTCAGGGATCTAACTTCTAGTTATAATGCATTATGCAAGAATGACCTCCCTGGGACTAGAAACTCTGTTTGTCATTTAGATGGAGTCACAGCTCCTAGATGCACAAACCCGGTTGCTTTACTCCCTTTGGTCTCTGCTTACGCGGCTGCTGCCGGGGCGTACGGGGCTGGGCTGCACTGGGGTGATCTCACGGGGAATGCGAATACACTCAGTGCTTGGGCACTACAAACAGACAGGGAAGAGGTATTTTTTCCTTTCATGCTGGTGTTTTGTTTTGTTTTTTTAACGTCTCCACAGCAAAAAATATCTAGTCTTCATTTTGCAATAAAAGGTTAACATAGCCTGCTTTTTTGCCGGGGCGAGCATCACCCCAAAACCAGGGCTGTCAGGAGACCGGTGCTGCAGGCGAGCCTGGGAGAAGTGGAGCTTGGCTCTTCTTTGCAGATGCACGGGCTTCGAAAATCTGGACCTTAGCCCAAGTGCCCGAGGCATCCCGGTGGCTCTGCTTGGCTTACAGACCTCTCCAGTCAGCCTCCAGGGGCAATGCTGCTTGAATGCTGAAGAAATGGTTTTTTTCTTCCCTGGACTTTTCTCAAAGATAATTTGTAATTACATCTTGCAGCTTTATATTTCTATATATCTTAAGACAGTGCGTTAGTCATGCAAATAGAATTATGTATCTTATGTTCCCATGTCATTTGTAATTAAAAACATGGAATTTAAAGCACATATATTTCAAAAATCCAGTGTAGGCTTCTATTAAAAATGCAGTTCATTAAAGCTAATAAAGAACCTCAGAATAGGTCAAGGCAAATCCAGAGGATGGTCCGTTGCCGTGGGAACAGCCAGCACCAAAGCCAAGTGCAGACGCGGTAACCTGCAGCATCAGAAATAACAGGCAAAAATAAGATTAGGAGAGAAAGCCCCCCCCAAACCCAGAGCAGCAGTTTTCCGTCTCCTACCCATCTGTGGGTGCCAGGCACACTGAGATCCCCGCAGTCCTTCCCGGACCTGGAGGAGCTGCTGGGATCCCAGCCCCACCGTGGGGGTTACGGTGCTGTGCCCCCACGGAGGTGTCCGGTGGGGACAGGGTGTGTGGCAGCCAGGAGGGGCTGCGGGCGCGGACATCAGCTGTTTGCTGGGGCAGTGTCCCATAGCAAAGCGGGAAATGTGACCCAGCCATCAAATTCTCATATGTAAATCCTTTCTGGATTGTGAATTGCTTCCGAAGTGGAAGACTTTCTCCTAATCTGCCATTAGCAACTGCGCATCCCTCTTCATTTCAAATTGCCTCAGAAGATGAGGGTTTCTTTGCTGCCATGAGGGACAGTGTGGAAGAGCAGTAATTTTTTAATTAAGTCAATTTGCTGGTGTTACTCTTGGGTAGCTTACATAAATGAAGGAGGATTTTGCTCATTGCGCTGCTTATTTCCTCCTGACGCCCATGAGCACCCTGCCTGCCCCTCTAGCCATGGACACCCCACCTAGTCTCTCCCTCCCAGCTGCGGCAGCCCCGCTCTGCGCCAGCCCGGCAGGGCTTTGGTCCCACAGGACTGGTTCCGTGCCACAGGACCCCTGGCCAGCTCAGCGCTTGCACAGCGGTGCGTGTTGCAAACCTCCTTGAGCACGTCTGCTCCAAAGGCTGCTGTACCAGGCACAGCAATCCAGTGCTTGCTGTTGGGTATGGCCCCTGTCTGCTGGAGATGAATTAATGCAGTTTTTCTAGGACATAATAGTTACAGAAACCAGGAGGACCTTTCTGCCTATTGCATAACCTCGGCTTTATCTAATGAACCTCTAATTGCTGCACGCTGTGCGCGTTCTGCAGGGCTGCTGAGCTGCTCTGCCTGTCCCCCTCTGACGGAGCTGGATCCCTCCGCAGGGATGCACGACCCTGGCCCTTGTGCCGTGAGCGCAGAGGGAATTTTCCCCTCCTTCCTTGAGCCAGCGGGGTCCTGCACCAGGGCCGAGCAGGAGGGAGCGAGCTGCAGCCCCGGGGCAGCAGAGGCAGAGGACTCTCCTCCTCCTCGGGCACCCGTGGTGCTGGGCTGCAAGGCTGGAGCATCTGTGGTGCCTTGGGACCGGCCAAACACTGTCCTGGAGCGGGGACCCAGCTGCTTTAGGCTCCTGTGCGCAGACCCAGCTGCTCCCTAGCACAACGCCCAGCCGCCCAAAGCCTCAGCACGCTTCGCAAACCCATCAGGGGATGAACCAGCAGAAATGTCAGTCTCTACAGCCTCGTATGCAAACAGGTTTGTGGATTCATGCTGTGCTCTGCCTGGCCCCAGTGGGAGGCCAGTGCTTCTCCCTCCTGCAGTCTCAACAGGAAAAAATCACCAAACCCATAAACAGCATCATGTGAACAGGAGTCGAGGTTGTTTGTATTCCAGGTAAATGGGCTGGTGCCTGCATGGGAGAGGGTCCTTCCAAGCTCATCCCTCCAAGGCGACGCCACCAGTGAGGGCCGTGCCGCCCCTGGGCTTCTTGGGATGCTGCTGCACTAAGGGAGCATCTAACGTCGTTCTGCCGAGTTGGGTATTCAAAAGCCTCCACAGCAACATCTCCTGCCCCGCAGTGCTCGCGGCCACCGCAGAAGTCACGAAACATCTTCACCCAGAGCTCTCCCTCAGCGACGGCCGGCCACGGCCACACGACAGCAGCTGTGCTGGATGGGAGCTGCAGTTCCAGCAGTTTTTTTGGATTCCTCGCTCCAAAACAAAGGATGGCTTAAAAAGTTCATGGTGCGGGACAAGCGATCTCTGGCCTGCTGCAGAGGGTGATGGTGCTGGGGGCTGCGAGGAGGCCAGGCTGGCACGGCCAGCCCCGCACACCCCGACCCACCGAGGGGGTGAACTGCTCCTTGGCCGTGCCCCACGCCTGATTTCTTCTCATGAATGAGCAAAGATGTCAAAAATGCCAAAGGAGGTCGTCATTATTTTCTGTCATAAATCCACAGTACTTAAAAATCAAGCTCCTTTCTGAAACCTGGAATTTGTCTGGCGTGCACAAATGATGAGCAAAAAATAAGATGTTTTCCACAGCAAAGACAGTCCCAGCAGCAACAGGTATTTGTGCTGCCAGAGGCAGGATTGTCAGGTATGTCAGCAGCAAACATCCTTCAGGGCAAATCACGGTTGGCTAGAGATTGGATTCAATAAGGATTTCTTTAGCCAGAGGAAGAATTAAAATGTGAGAATTAAAGTCTGAAATACCCTCCTTCCCACCCTGAACAATGTCTCCTCTGCCCAGCAAAGGTGCAGGGACCAGTGCTGCGGGCAGAGAAGCCCAGGACAGCAGTTAGGACGTCTCTTTGGGCTGCATCTCTGCCCCACGGCAAGCCCAGGGGTGCTGGGGGTGGCTGCAGCCGGGCAGGGCCCCCACGCACCCCGGGAGGACTTGCCTTTGCGTCCAGGTCCAATTCCAAAGGCCTGGGCAGATTTGATCTTTTTTGCCCAAAGCGAGAGTTCCCAGTGGCAGGAACGGAGTTGATGATGCAATGAAAATAATTATTTCCTAAAATTACATGTTTCTCTAAACCTATGAAAGTGGGTCTTGCAATGAAGGGAAAAATGGAAGAGCCAGCAATGCAAATCAATGGCACATAATTGCCTGCTTTGCCTGCATGCAGCTGAGCATCACAAGGGGATAGCGCACAGTCAATGCACGGCATGCCGACACTGCACCCCAGCTGTGCAAAATTTCATGGGATTTATTGGTACTGATGTCTCTTGATTAAATTATATTTCTTTCTTCATTTATTCTACAACAAGATGAACATTTCAATTTCTGAGGCAAGCCTGGATCAGGAATGGAAGGAAGCAGGAGATGGTAGATGACACTGACATTGGAGGTGGCTCAGTTGGGGAAAACTGCTTTTCATTTAAAACCTCGCTTTCCTGAAAAACTGCAGTCAAGGAAGAATTGACAATTTAGAACAAAGCTGTGAGGAGCAATCTTCTGCAGCAGCCGGTGACAAAGCACAGCTCTGGGCCGTGGCCCACGTGGTTGGCTGTTAAGGATCCCCGAGGTTGCAGGGTCTGAAGCAATTTTAGGTTAAAAGGGAATGGAAAGTAAAAGACGAGACGGACCGGGGCTGGACCCCAACGCTTGGCAAGGAGCAGCTACCTGGAGGTCAGGGATTGGATTTCCATTGCAAATTAATTGATGGATTCACATTTATTTCTTTGTTTCCATTTTCGCCTTAGTGGCATGTCTAATTACCTATTAAAAATCTTGCTTTCCCATTCAGAGTTTGCCTATCTGCCCCACGGCTGCTACCCCATCCCCGCGGGACCCCTGCCCGGTCCATCGCTGGCTCGCGGGCTCCTGCTGCCTGTTGCCACCACTGCCTGGCGGGGGGCTCCATCCCGCTGCGGCCGAGGAGGTGCCCCTGCCCTGCCCCTCCTTGGTGCCTCCCGAGCCCCCCGGGCGCAGGGCTCTCCCCCCAGCAGCACTTCAGCTCGCTCATAGCCCTGGTCCTCCTCTGCCAGCCCGGGGCTGGGTAATCTAAAAAGCGCCCTTACTCTGTATCAATGCTAAAATGTCTCTGCAGCCACGGGAAGTTTATAGCTTGAATTAAGAGCTATGAAGCCTCTGAGCACTGCTTCTTGGCAAGGGACGAAGCACAAAGCACACTGCTTCAGGGGACTGATGGATCAGTGGGACAACCAAGTGCCCTCTGGGAGCAGAGATGGGGATGCACCAGGGACGCGCGTGTCCATGGGCTCTTGCAGGCGGGTGTGGGGAAGGACCCCGCCACAGCACGGCACCGCCGGCACCAGCGGGAAGGGCTGCACCGCGCACCCACCCGCCCTGCTGCAGGTGCCCTGGCGCAACACCTCAGCTCAGCATCAGCCCCTGTAGCACGATGGGCCGGCTGCCCCTCAGCTCGCTGCACCTCTGCGCCAGACATCTGGTCTCCTCGGACGGATGCTCCTCCAGTGGCTTTGCCTCGTGGATTTAATCAGACTTTTCATTTTTCCTTGCCTGAGCAATTCCACGGAAGTGCTAATCTTTGCATCCTTTTCCTTTACAAGGGTTAGTAGGTAATTTTGGAGAAATCCATTTAACTGAGCAATTAGTGAGTCAAGAATACACTTCTGTATTTTATCAGAAACAGAAAAATTGGTAATTTCTGTTTGTTTTGACCCTACCTCTGTAGTAATGGCAGCAATTTTCCGTAATAATCACAGTTACCATGGTTATATCTCCCTCCACTTTGTCAGACACCTGCAGCAGAAAGACGCAGGCCCTGCATGAGCACAGCCAGGGGTGCTGCACTGCGGGGGGCAGCTGCTCCGGCCCCCACGGGGCCCTGTGTCCTTGTGCCGCCCCAGCACCGCTGCAGCCGTGGGTGCTGGCTGTGCCGGCTGTGCCGGGACCCCCCAGGGCAGAGCAGGGCACCTGCGCCTGCCTGCACTGCTCGTCCTTCCCCGGCCGGCCGACGGGGAGGCGAGGGGGGCTGGGGCCCCTAAACTTGGTGTTTCACCAAGCCTCAGGCGAGGGTGAGGGAGTTGGAGGCAAACAGCCAAACAAAACTTTATCTCGTGTTTCTTGGAGCTGGCCCACGATCCCCAGGCTGCAGCCAGTGCCGGGGCAAAGCACCGGGGAGGGAAACCCAAGCCCTCCTTTGCACAGGGACAATCACTGCATCCCTCAGCATTTTTGCCTCAGGAGGATGTATTAAGCAGAAAATTCAGATCTATTCCAGAAAAGCTCTGGGGAGCTGATTTTCAGAGAGGAAAGAAATTAAAGAACTGCTTAGCTGAATAGCTGAGTTAGTATTTTTCTGTCCTCAGGAAACATCTTTCACAATAATAGCATTAGTAATAATAACACCCCAAAGAAAATCCTAGTGAAATCATGTAGGCTACGGGATGCGTGAAATCCCTGGCATGGTGTGAGCTGCCTGTGTGGGTCCTCCTCGTGTCAGTGATATCCTTGTTGGCTGGAGACAGATATGTTACCAGAAACAGGAGCAATCCATGCAGAGTAATCCATCTTGATCAAAGTACTGAAATAACAGCAAATTCTGTTAGTAAATGAAACTGTCCAGAAAATAATGAAACTTTTTGCGTGTCACAAACCACAGCTCCTCTGACAGGGTTGTGAGCTCCGAATTTGAAGGCTTTATTTTTAGCCTTTATTTTTAGTCTTCCCTCTGTCAAGAGGGAAGGAAGGAGCGGACACCCCAGCACCCGGGAGGATGAGAGGGGCCCAGGCTCCTCCAGCACCCAGGCTGGCAGGGCCGGGTGGGAAGCCAGCTCTGCAGGGACCCCATCGTTCTGCAGAACCCACCTTTCTAAAAGAAATTTCAGTTTCTATCCCTTCCTTTGAGCTGCAGCACAGCTCCATCGACACAGCACGTGTGACGACGGCGGTGGGGGGCGCGGGGGACAAGGGGCAGCTCTATGTTGCAGAGGGCACGGCAGGAGCCAGGCTTGGTGTTTGAGGAGGAAAAGCGGGGCTGGGGGAAATGGGGGCAAGCTGAACACAGCCGAACACAGCTGTGGCCCAATGCGCCCACCCTCAAATCTCTCGTCATCAAATCGCCCAGGCAGAAATGGCCATGGACGAGAGGACCCCCAGGGACGCCCCACTGCCAGGCTGAGCACGCCCGGCTGGACCAGCCAGCACAGGGCTTTGCAGCACAGGAGGCGAGGGTCATCCCTGCGGATGGACAAGCATCCCAGGAAAGCCTCCCCCGGCACCTCATGCGTCCCTTCCCTGCGGACCCCCACACCGTGCCCGGGCCCTCCTGTCCCCAAAGCCATAAAACTGCCTTGTAGATCCCCAAGCTCACTGATGATGGGAAAATCAGAAATAGCACAGAGCTGTGATTAAGCACACATTTTTAAATCCCTGTTATTAACGGGAAGATCCCATTTTCAGAGGAAGGAGACTATCTCCGTTTCAGAAGGCAACAGCCCACTGACCCCAGTCTCAGCACAGCTGCCCGGACGCTGGCTGCGCTCAGCAGAGGTGGATTTAGCTCCAGCCCACACTGACATGAAGGCCCAGGCCTGAGCTCTCCCTTGCTGCAACAAAGCTCCAGGCAAACATTGCTGGTGAATTTGATTTTGCTTATTCTCTATTTTCATCAGAAACTACAAAGGACCGTGAGCAAGCTGCTGCCATTGTGCGTCCTTCTTAGCACTTCTGAGATCATCTCAAGCTCCGGTGTCCTCCCACTTCTGCTGCGAGGTCCTGGATAGAGGGCTTTGTTGCCTCCCAATTCATGTGTGATGAGTTAGACCTCAACCAGATGTTACGTGGGCAGAAATACCTATTTGAAGTTAAAAGCCTGTGATTATACTTGCCAACCAGCCATTAAGAAAGTATTAAATGGAGAAATTATCCCCCCCTTCTTGTTTCAATACAACAGCATCTTTATAATACACTTGTTTAAGCTGCCTACTTTTAATTTTAGTTGCCTTGTTTCTAATACTACATGCAGAACCATTTCACTTTATCAATAGCTCCTGTGAGCTGGAAAAGTCAGGAAGGAAAAAAAACTAATATCCTTGAGAATTAAACAAAGGGGAAGAAATTAGCCAGAAGGTCTTGCTTTCTCTTTCCTACTGTTAGCATAACTTCTCAATTTACTTTATCAGATTGCCTTCCAAAGAGAAGAATTTTTCAAGAGGAGCAGAGATGAAAGGGATTATTACTTACAGAGACTCTTCTTTAAAGAGATAAAATATTTGGCAATTAAAGCACAAGGAGCTGCGGACTCACGAGGAAAGCAGCGACTTCACTGGAGCGGTCGCATTAGCATATTTTCCACTAACCCCTCATTACAGAAAGCGATAACACCGCCGTGAAGCGCTGCCGCTGCGGAGGGGCTCTCCTGCCCACTGCCCAGCCGCGCAGCCCGGGGTCGGGGCATAGGGCCACCAGCCATCTCGTGCTGCAGCCCACAGGCGGCCACGGCCACAGCCGCAGGAGCCAGCCCTTGTCCCAGAGCCACCTCCATCGGGTGGCTGAACGGGACCACGCGCTTGGAAATGTTTTTTCACAGCCTTCTGTGGGGGAGAGGGTCTGGCAACAACCTTTGCTTTCTCTTAACAGGGTTGATAAATATTTAAACAAGAAAAAAAAGAAATCAATAAACCCTAGCAGGAGATGAACTCTCGTGTTTGCAAGCAGCAAAGCCTGCGTGGTGCCCGGTGGGGGTGGCCGGGGGGATCAGGGCAGGAGCCTGCAGCAGACGGGGGAGCGGGTGCGCATTTCCATCCCACGGTAAACACGAACGCCCGTCCCAGAATCTCTGCTGCTTTTCTCTTTCGCGAATAACCCTCTCTTCTGTCGGTTATTAGGCAGGAGAGCCGCTCAGATGGGTCTCTCACTCTGCACAGTCCTCTGTTAAGCTGAATGATGGCAGAGACTCATCTCCAGTGGGACAAGAAGGTGCCGAGCAGGGCCGACCCCAGCCCGGGACGAGCCGTGAGCACGACGAGTCCTGCCACCCGCACCCACGTTACAGCCTCCCTCCTGGTGAGGGCAGCTGCCGTGCGGGAGCCGGGGGCTCGCCGGGGTTCGCTGGGCCCTCGCAGGCACCCGCCGGCTGCAAGGGACCACGGTGAGGGAGCTGCTGCTCTTCGCCCAAGCTGCCTTCAGCCAGCTCGGAGTTGAACCACTTTTAATGATCAAACGTGTGATTTTTGTCTAAGTGTTTGTCAGCAAATGAAGATAATGCTGTTCTGCTTTATGGGAGTTATTCCAAGGATTAATTAGCTGATGTTTCTTGAAGTACTTTGAAGATGTGGAGTGCTAGATAAGTGCTGCGCTTTATAAGTCGATCAGACACTGCAGTTATTTTTCCCTTTTGCTTCTCATTCCCAAAACGTTTGTACAAAACAAATTCCACACAAACATGTGGTTACTGTAGGCGTTTCTCATGTTGGGGCTTTGTGGGGCAGCAGCAGACGCCCCTGCCCGCCCTCACACCGGCGATTTCCCGTGCTAGTAAACGTGTCCCAAAGGGGAGAAGCCAGACCCTCCTGGCACTCGCAGGGGGCCCCGCCGCACCCCTGCTGCCGTGCCCCACGGCACCCCGGTCCATGGGACACGTCCCCGCCGGCACAGGCGGCAGCGGTCACCCCGAGCAGGCGGCAGCATTTGGGGGTGCAGCAAGAGACCCCCCCCATCGCTGCTTCCAGGCTCTGAGCCAGGGCTGACACTGAACAGGAGGGGGCTGCGCCTCTTGGGCAGCCTGGGTAGAGAGAAATCTGTTTTCCTCCCATTTCATGAGCAGTTTTCTGGCAGCGAGTAAAGCGCAGGGTCTCAGCTCTTGTAGAAGGAACGCGCATGTCCTTTTGGACAGGCTGACCTTTGCGTCTGCTCCTGGCTGGTCCCGGCAGCTGGGGCTCCCGTGGGGGACCCGGAGCAGCGCAGGCCAGACACCCAGCTATGTCGGCTTCGTGCCCCTCCTGCCACAGCAAGATGAAGCTTAATGAGCAAGATTTTCTAAAGAGATTAAAATACTTGATGAACACGTGATGCTCGGCACAAGCAGCAACTGCTGCCAGCAGCGGCACCCCCGTCCCGCTCACGCCAAGGCGAGCACTGGTGTCTCAGGGGAGCGAGCGTCAGATTTTGCAGGACTTGTTTCAGGTTAGAAGACGGTTTCGGGTGCAGATGGTTACTGCCCCATCAATTTTAATTCAAGCTAAAGAAATCATTGGCATAATTATTTACAACTGCGCGATTTCTGAAAATTATATTTCTGCTACCGTAGTTATTGATCTTGAAAAGGGCTATAAATTAACTTGACAGTTCACACAGTCCTTCACACTTGGATAATTTCTCTGCTTGACTTGCGTTGTGTGTTGAACTTTCAGCACCATCCAATTACAGTCATTCAAAGTGTGTATTTAAACATTTCTCTTATGCAACCAAAAGATATTTTAATTATAATACAGAAGAACTTGAAGCAAATATCGAGTCACCTCCACATCGCAGGACAGCTTGCCTTGAGGTGGGTGCGGGGGGATGCCGAAGGCCTGGCTTTATGGCAAGGTGGGGGTGGCATGGCTGCGCCGCGGCTCCTGGCGGGCAGGTGGCCACGGGAGACCCCAGGGGCTTGGCAGCGGTGCTCCCCGCGGGGCCGGCACCTCCCCAGGGCGCCTGGGCAGCTCCGTGGCCTCTCACTGTGGAGGGGGGACCTGTGCTGGCATGGGCAGGATGCGACCCTCGCCTGGCCAGACCAGCTCACGGCTTCACGTGTTCAGCATTTGTCCCCAGAACTGATCTCTGATGGGAAAAAGGGATGCTTAACGACACATAAACACCTTGCAGTTCAATCTCTGTCCTCTCAGGACACTGCGATGGGAATAAATCACAGCAAATCCGGGTTTTGGGGCAGGGGGACATGGCATCTCTGGCCAGAAATGGGCCAAATCCTGTGCCCTTCAGGGTGCGGTGCAAGTGGCAGCATGTGGGACAGTCGCTGCTGGGTGACGTGACAGGGACTGGACAGATGTGCTTCCAGGATGGGGGTCTCGAGCCCCGGCAGTGCTGCAGTGGCCATCCCGAGGGGCTCCCAGCACCTGTCCTGTCCTGCCCCATCTCCTCCGGGGCGCTGCTGCCGTGGGGCCGTGCAGGGACTCGGCGCCAGTGAAACAGGGACGGGAGGGGGCTTGGGGGACCCAGGGCCTTACATAAAGGGTTTGTGGCAATCCTGCGGCTGCAGGGGGAAGACGACTGTGCTTCATTAGAAGTGAACTCAGAAAATCAGCAACATCTGGTGCCTGCCGGCTAGGACGCCTCCCCGGCATGCGAGGAAAATCTCCAGTTGTCCTCTCAGATTAAGGGATTTTGCTGTTTGCTCACAGTTTTGTACATGCAAAACAGGCTGGCCCTGGCCAGGCTCAGAGGTCCCCTTGCTGCAGCAAAAGCCTACCTGAAGCCCCAGCCTAAATCCCTGCCCAAAACCCGTGCCCAAAGCCCTGACACGAATCCCTGCCCAAAGCCCCAGCCCAGCCCGCCAGCCCGAGGAGCCGCCTGCGCTCGCTGCTCTGGCCAGCCCTGCATGGACACCCCACCCTTGGGAAGTGTCTTTTGGGGTGACTCTGGGGCAATGTGGAGCTTGTGGCTCTGGCAGCCTGGCCCCACCGCCCCGCGCTCCCCCCAAGCAGGTGCCTGCAGCTCGCTGCATAGTATTTATTCATTATATCACAGAGAAGAAAACCTCATTAAATTAGTCCAGGTTTCTGCAGGGTGGTCCTGGGCAGGGAGGCCTGGTGCCGGTGGGTGGAGGGTGGCCAGGGGCGGGGGTCCAGCATTTCATCATTTCACAGTGATGAGAGACGGGCAGAGATGCCGTCCCATGCCGGGGCTGGCTGTGCCCCGTGGGGCGGGATGGGCAGAGCCGCGCTTGCCCGGGCGGGGTGGCCGGACTTGCGGGGATGCCCTGCCGTGGCCCCTCAGACCTCCAGCTTCTTCTTCATCTCCATGCGGTAGATGATCTGGTAGCCATCATCCCAGGCATAGATCTGCCTCTCCCGGGGACTGTACTTCATGCTGGAGTGGGAGCCGTAGCGCTTGGGGAAGTAGACGAGGGAAGCGTCCTCAGGGGCCAGTGTGCCGCTGACGTCGAAGACGCACTGCACGCGGGAGCGGCTGGGCAGGCGGGTGTTGTAGACCACGTGCAGCGCCCCGCACACCACGAAGGCGCCCTCGGCGTTCTCCCGCGGGCACGGCGTGTCCCACATCTGCTCGATGTCCAGCGAGGTGGGGTCCAGCTTGGCCAGGCATATGTTCTTCTCATCCTCCTTGGTGGCATAGATGGCCCAGAGCCCCTCCTCGTCTGCCGCCACCTCGATGTAGGTGAAGGGGGAGAGCCCAAAGACAGGGATCTGCTCCTCAGCTGGGAACACTGAGCTGTCCACCACCGTCTTGTTGGCCAGGTTGAACTTGATCACCTGGAAGGGGCCCTGCTGACGGATGTAGTAGAGGTGCCCATCGTAGACAAGGTGCCCGGTGCCCACCCAGGGGTAGGGCAGCTTGATGCGGGCGGCCTTGCGGGTGGCAGAGAAGAGGGTGAACTCCCGCATGCGGGGGAAGACATACACCGTGTCATTGGCAGTGCCATCAAAGACGTAGATCTTCTCAGAGTTCCCTGCGGCATCCTTGGTCCAGAGCCCTGAGGTGCTGCCGAAACGCTTCAGGATCTTCATGGCTCTGATGCTTGCGATGGTGTCGCTGCAGTCTGCAAGAGTGGGGCAGCTGTGAAAGCCTGGAAGCCACCTGGCCCTGCAGCAGGGCCTGCTCTCACCCCACGCTGGAGTCGCACAGGTCCCGCTGTGTCCCACCCCAGCCCTCAGGCAATGACTTGCAAACTCGCTGCAGAGGTTGCAGTGCTGTCCCTGGTGCCATCGAGAAGTCCCCTCGTGCACCCGTGCGGTGGGCAGGCGAGGCCACCCTCACCCCAGCCCTGCCCCAAGGGCTTTGGAGAAGCCCAAGGCTCTGGCCTGGGGCTTGGCTGCGGCTCCCTGGCAGCTGCAGGGATGCGGGGTTTTGTGCCAGAGACACCTGAGAGGCCCTCCTGGGATGCAATGCCACAGCACGCGGCCGCAAGAGACTTGGACCTAGGTGGGCTGGGAAGGCCAGGGGTAAACCCACACCCAGGACCATCTCCCCAGGGACCCACGGTAGCCCCTCACCTGTCAGCTTGGTGTACTTCTCGTTCTTCCTCTGCTTGGCCGTGGCCACCTGCTTCTCCATCAGCGTCTCGTCCACCTCCACACAGGGCGGCGCGGGGTTCTGCGTCTCCAGGTAGTCCACCTCACGCTCCAGGCGGTCCACGCGCACCGCTGCGCTCTCTGCCTCCGACCGCATCGCCTCCCGCTCCTTCTCTGCTGTCTCAAGCATCCCCAGCACCTGGTTCTTGAAGTCCCGCAGCTCCGTAGAGTAGCGGCTGCTCTGGTCGTGCCACTGTGAGATCCTCTCCTGGGGCGGACAAGGGGACACTGAGGTCTCCGCACTTCGCAGTCCGTCCGCGGCAGCTGTCCCACTGCCCGCGCGCGGCTGTGGGAGCCCCTGGGGCTACACAGCACTGCAACGCTGGTGCTCGTGTCTCTGGGTCCCATCCTGCCATGCTCCTGCACCCGCAATGCTCCCAGACCCACAACGCCCCCACTCCCACGATCCCACTGTCCCACGGTTCTCCCGTTCCCATTGTGCTCCCGTGCTTGTGATGTTCATGCTGGGTTGTGCGGGGCCCTGGGCACCCCACGCCAGCTCTGCTCTGCCCCCATCCCAGCTCCTCCTCACCCCAGGCCTGCTCCCAGCCCCACCAGCCACCAGGGAAGAAGGGCCTGGGAGCCCCATGGCGGGGCGAAGTGGGGCGAAGTGGGGTGCGGGGCCCTACCTCCAGGAGGGTGAGGCGCCGCTCCACGTACTCCATGAACTGCTGCTGCTGGGCACGGAGGGCCAGGGCGAGGAGCGGCAGGAGGAGCAGGCAGCGCCAGGGCCCCATGGCCGTCGGAGAGTACAGCCTCCACCTCAGTGCTCAGGAATGCTCCGGCCTCTCGCAGCCCTTATTGAATCCAGATGTGAAGAGGGGAGGAGAGGCTGCTCCTTCCCCACAGACCAGCCCCAGGCGCCTTAACCCCTTCGCACCCCAGCGGGTGCCCACACCGGCCCCACACGGTGTCAGCGAGCTGTGGGGCTGGGGCAGGAGCCTGGGGACGTGCTGCTGCTGCGGGGTGCAGGGTGTGGGGAGCGCTGCAGCAGCCCCATGCAGCAAGGGAAGGACACGTCCTCTGGTGCTGGGGACAGTGCGAGTCGCAGTGTGGGGACAGCCCATGGGACAGCGTGGGGCCAAGCTGGGCCTGGCATGAAGCCACGGGCACAGCCGCAGCCCTGGCTCCCAGCGTGCCGATCTGCAGAGATGCCTGAGGCAGATGGCCAGCCTGAGCTTGCCTCGGCCACCCGCCAGGTCTGGTGGAGTCAAAGCTGGGCCAGCACCACGGCCACCAGCCCCTCAAGCCTGTGGCAGCCCCTCTCCTGGCTGCTGAGCTGAGAGCTCCTGCCTGCCCCTGCCTGATGCTGGGGTCCTGCGGGCTCCCCCCACGCAGAGCCATTCTGGCCCAGCAGCTCGGCCGACCGCCAGCAGTCAGCCAGGGGCTGCCCCGCCGGCCATGCCCGCACGCTGCCATTTGGGGCCGTTCGCTCAGCGCCTGCTCCTGAGGCTGCCCGAGTGCCGGTGCAGAGCCGCACAGCAGCTCCTGCACCCCAGTGCCAGCCGAGGGATGGGGCAGGGCCCGGGTGCCGTGCGACAGAGGGAGGCTGCAGTCTGACGGATGGAGGTGGCAGCTCTGTGCCCAGGACGCAGCCAGGCCTGCGGTTGTGCCTGTGAGCAGGCCTGGCGGTGCTGCCGGCGCAGGCTGGGGCACCAGCCACGGCCCATGGGTTTCCCAGGCTCTGCTGCTGCAGATCTGCACCCGGTTGAGGGTCGGCTGCATCAGTGCGCAGGGCTGCGGTGCTGCGTGCGGGGCGAGTGTGCCATCTAGTGCTCCTGCATCCCACAGGACTGCGCAGGGCTGCGCTGCGCTGCGCCCCAGACGCAGCTGCCACGCTGGGGCAGGGTTTGGGCTCAGCCCCAGCACCTCTCTGCTGCGTTTCACACTGGGCCGCTGCTCACAGATGGACAACCAGGGTGCCAGCAAAACACAGCTCACCCGCAGGCCAGGGTGCATCTCCGCCTGCCCGGGTTAGCGACGCTGAGCACAGCAGCGCTCGGCCCTTCGGTGCTTTTGGGGCAGTTGGCTGAGCCCGTCCCATGCGCTGAGCATCACTGCAGAGCTCAGCCCACGCCGGTGCTGCAGCAGTTTCAGGTTGACACTGCTCTCCTGCGCCTTGTGCCCCAGGACGCGCTCTGCAGACTGTGTTGGACGCGCCCCAACCACCCTTCTGGGCAAATGCAGGGACCCTCCGTCCAGCCTGTGCAGGCTGCCAGGCCCAGGGAGGGCCTGGGCTGCCGCGGGGGGTGCAAAGTGACCCAGGACCCAGGGACTTGCGGGGGGCTTTGGGAGCCGCTCCCTTCCGCACCTGCCCCTGCGAGGACAGGACATCTGAGAGGAGCCCTTCTTCACTGGCGGTCTCCCCCGCCATCCCGCCCAGAGGCTCTCAAAGCGCTCCCCGGGGAAGCCCAAAGGACAAACGCTGAGCCTTCCTCCGCACTCCCTGCCCCATCGCTGCCCAGATCAGCCGGCATGGCACGGGTGTTTTGGGAAGGCGAGGGACTCTGTCCTCACCTCCCACTGAAGTCTTCCCAGGCATCCAAGCATCTACCAAGATCAGAAGGGAGAGATTATTTTCGGCACCCCCCAGCAGCATCTAACCCAAGCGGAGTTCAGACCAGAACGGGCGGCTCTACAGCAGCACAGCCGCCTTCAGCACTCCTCAGAGCACCCAAGCTAGATGCGCAAAGTCAAACGCATCTATGAACATAAACCAGGGTGATGGGAAAGGTTTTTTTTCACTTGAGATAGCCCTGATCCCGCTTTACCCACCACGAGCACCGCTGCCAGCCGCAGAGCCCGCGGGACCCCCGAGCCGCGGCAGAGCAGCTGCCCAGCCGGCACAGCTCGCCGGGGGCTGGTCCTGGTCGAGCCGGGGCCTGGCTCCGCTACCCGGCACGGCGTGACACGCGCTGCCTTCGCTCTGAAACGAGCTTGCTAAGGACCTCGCATCGCACGCTACCCCGAATGTACGGTTCCACCACGCTGTCAGCAGCAAACGATTATCAGTTAGCGCTCGCATAGAATCATAGAATCATTACGGTTGGAAAAGACCCTTAAGATCACCGAGCCCAACCATGAACCTAACACTGCCGAGGCCACCACTAACCCATGTCCCCAAGCACCGCATCTCCCCGGCTTTTAAATCCCTCCAGGGACGGGGACTCAGCCCCTGCCCCTGGCAGCCGGTGAAACTTCATCCCAGATGTGCCAAACCCCCTTTTCCATCCCCTGGAACAGATCAAGTGAGCAAATGAATTGAGTACAGAAAATTAACCCTTTTTATTGATGCATTGCAATTGTTCTACATTTTTACCATATTATGTAGAAAATACTTAAAATACAAGCTACTTTGTAAAACCAAAGACAAACATTGAATCCAAAGATAAACTATGTTTTCACAATGGACCCTTTTCCCATATAGTTAGTATTAAATTTTTAAATATCTATTTCTTTTGTTAAAATGATTTTTACATACCCCCTAAGTACATCAGCAATACAAACATAGATCAGTAATTGTCAGAAACTACCTGTATCTAGCGGCTTGTAAAAAGGAAGAGCACAACCATAAAAGAAAGTTAAATTTTACACAGTAACTAGCATATCAAATACATTTAATAAAGTAGGAATTCCATTGCAATATCAAGGATTCAAGCAGAAATACTAACATTACATATAATGTACTGCTACATGTAGTGAGATAGATATATTTCAAGCTGAATCTGAAATCACACATTATATAAAGTTTAGCAACAAACAACCATGTGGACATGCGGCACCATTCAGAAGTTTAAATAAAAAAGAAAGCAGGGCTGTGCCAATCCTGTCATTTAGAAGCAATTTAGTTTCATGTACTAAAAGAAATTGCTGAGTCAGAGGTAAATTACTGCATCCCATCAACTAGGTGCTAAGCAGGAAAGCCTCAGAAGTTGCCTCTGCAGTGGCTATCGCGGCTTCGGATACAGGTCAGGTAAGAGGAACGACCAATTGAACAGTTCAAGAATCACAGAGACGAGCCTAGATGGGACCACGGTTATCAAATATTCGAAAGGTGAATCCCAAACCAGTTTTAAAAAAATTAAAGAGGACTCCAATTTCTACCCAGAGATAGCACGTTTCTTTACAAAGTACGTGTAGCGGCTCTGACGAGGAGAGTCAAGTCTGCGACCTAATTCGAGGGCTGGATGTGCATGGGAAGAAGGGATGTATCTCCTTAGAGCAGACTACAATATACTTAAATTGGGCAACACATACTGGGGCCAGACTGGGAGCCACCACACTGGTGAAGCCAGAGCCAGGATGAAAATCCGGCCCTGCCGCGGTGGGGTTTTGTTTGCTTGGTTTATGCTGCGTATCACGGAGGAATTTCGGGGTAATCGACAACTCGTTTTAAACGGAGTATTTCATTTTACCTCTCTCATTGCCATCTACTCCTCCGTGTTCCAACGCTTTTGGAAACTTGGACAGTGGAAGGGATGGCACCACGCTTTGTGAATCCGTCTGGTTGGGTTTCAGTACATAATAAGGACTCTAAAGATAAATGGTCATTTTAATCTGCTTTTTGGGGGGGAAGTGGGCAAGGTCTTCTCCAAATTATTAACAGATTTTGCTACAGGTCTTTTTTCCTGTTAGGACTTCATGGAAAACACTTTACTATTTGTGAAAGAGGGAATAACGTTTTCCTGAAACAGGAATTGGAGCTTGTTTTGCCTTTCGATGGAAAGGCACAACTCTGTACCCAAGAGGTATCTCAGGGCAAGTACTGAACGCAAGCAGTGTAATAAGGAAAAAAGTAAGAAAGTGCCTACAGCAACAAATAGCATCGTTCACACCAATGATGTGGAATTGCAAGATCGGTTGGTTATCCGCACGCTTGCGGAAGTGCTCTGACTAAAAATACACTGAACAACGACGTCGCTAATGCTACCGTCCAGTTCCAAAGTCCTTGATCCCTCTATCGAAAGAGATGCCCAACCTTGAACAGTTCACCAATTTCAGGTCAGTCCAGACTTTCTTCTATCAATAATGTGGAATTTTTCAGAAATGACTTTTGCACTTCTTGTCACATACCGGTCAGAGGACTGGCCTCTTCTCCACTGGGACGGAACATAAACTGGGATTCAAGGTTACCAAAACCTCTTATTGCTGCAGTAATACGACCGCTCGAGCCAGTTTATCAGCCATTTGGACAAGATACTTAATCTACGTACTGAAGATGAGAAACAATTCCTAGTACAAGGGACCCAGGAAAACAAAGTGTAGTTTAAAAACTGCACTGATTATCCAAGATGAGTATTTCCTCCGCACACTAACTAGGGCTACAGCTGACAGACCTTCCCAACAACGCCACATTAGCAGTAGCATTACAAAACTTTTTAATGGTATTGTGTGCTTTACAGCAGGCTCTCTTTGGTATAAATATTCTATCACCAAGCTAGCAATATTTTACAAGAAATGTCTGCTCTTAACGTGGGGGAAGGTAACGCCATACTAATCTAATAAAAAGTGATTGCACATATTTAATCACTTCTGCAATATTAGACTAAACATTCCAATGCATTCCCAGCACTACCTCAGTCGAAATGCACTGACAGACATCTAACAGTACATGTGCCATTTCAAGGAAAAGCTTTAAGGAAACATCGCTTCACTCCAAACAAAAATGTAGCTGTTTATGATAGCATTAAAACTGAGAACAACGCACCTACGCGACATACTGCTGTTCTTGCTGTGATAAGCTTAGTGAATTGCTTCAATTCGACGGGGGCTTGCTGGTCCCTCATAAGGCAAGCTCACTGTAAACTCTAGTCACACTACATCATCATTTAAGGCACTACAATAAGGGGACACACCAAACAACTCTTCATCACACATACCTGTGCAAAACAAATCAGAAGGTATCCTTTCCTCTCGTGAAGCTCTACTCCTCTCTCAGTGCTACAGTGATGAGCTCTAACCATTGCATTATATCACATACATTCCAACATGAATCAATTCATTTTGGTTTAAATACAAAGGATACATCAACTCCATCCCCAGGAACGTTTAAGAATTAGACAAACACTAAGTACAGAGTTCAAGTATAATCACTACACATTTTGATTACAAAGACAGAACATTTGGGGTTAGCAGGAAGTTTTGCTTGTTATATTTTTCTAATCAATATGTACATATTTCATTTTATGTAAAATATTAAAACACCACCAATACAAAACTTCTAAAATAGTTTTAAATTCAGTAATAAACTTTAAAATCTGGATTTTTTTTTTCCTTTTTTTCTTTTTCTTTCTCTCTCTTTTTTTTTTGCGATTCCTACATGCATGTACTGTATACAAGTCTTATTAAGAGCGCTTTAAAGTAGCTGTTGACATATCCAGGAGGATACGCTCACAGGAGTATAAAAAGCTGTACACATCAATACAGTGATGTTTCATTGTATTTCAAATTCAACTCCCTCCTAAATGAATCATGTGAGGAAAAATATTAAGAAAAACAGAACAAAGAAAAGCCCTGTGCTTCTGCGAAGGAATCCAGCTCCGTTATAGGGCCAGCATCTAACAAGTTGCAGAAACCAAATTTTAGAGCAGTGCTGCACTATTCATTCTCAGCTGAAGACTACAGCATCCTGACAAAGCTGCTGAGTTCTGTTACACAGTGAGATCTCGAATACGGTTTGAAAAACTTAGAAGAATTCTGCAGTGAACGCAATAAAAATTCAGCTGTGTTATGGAGACACAGAATTTTCAAGAAAACAAAACAGAGTTCAGGGTTTACGCGGACTCCTGAATGTTGCTAGCACGAGGCAGCTGCCTCTACCAGTCCTTAAACAAAGCAGAGAAGTAAACAAAATCTTTGACAGTAACGCATATGGAGATGTAATGGCTTTTGCAGAACCAGCAATTTGTTAGAGACAAAGTGAATTGGAGAACAAATGTTAAAATCTTAGGCTTGATTTTAAAACTGCCCCAGCAACATAACGAGATAAACGTGCATTACATTTTTAGTGGCAACATGGATTTGTGCAAGCTGCTAAAATATAACCTGCTAGTCTTCTTGTTTAAGCTATACAAGTTAAAAAAGTCATCAGGATCTGTCTTCCAAGACACGGATTTTCTTTCCCCTTTTGATTAGCACAACAGAACAATTTTAAATAAATGTGACCATGAACTTTTTAAAAGCATCTATAAAAAGTAAGTAAAATTTTAAAAACTCAATTAGTGACCCTCGTACTGGTAACAAAGCATGCTGCTCAGTTAGTGACTGAACTCACTAGAGACATTTTTGAACAACATACAACCAGACCAGGGAGAAACAAAAACCAGGCAGTCATTACCAGGTAAAGGTTCACCTGAAATCCTTCTCCAATCTCTCAGGCCTATTGCTGGACAGTGCTTTACTAGGAACTACAAGTATGAGTACTGGTTGATCTTTGTAGGGCTCAGCGGATATCCAGTGTAAATAGCAGATCCTCTGGAAGCACCAATATAGGACTGGGGAGCAAACTGGTGTTGGTACTGGGCAGGCGGAACATTTGCAGAAGTCAGCAGACTTGGACCAACACTCACAGGGACCTGGTGGACAAGTGTGCTAGGGTGGGCAGCGTACGTGGTGTGCCGCGAAGAGCCCTGAGGGGAGAAGAGGTGGGCGATGGAGGTGGTGGAGCCCAGCGTTGCAGCAGTGGTTGGAGCGTAAGTGTACATATGCGGCTGGCTGGACAGGTGGGCATTTGCCGTTGCTGCTGCCAGGTGGGGATGCACTGGGCTGCTGTGCTGAAACGTGTAGGGAGCCTGAGAAATAGTTGACGTGAGGGGTGCCACATAAGCTTGCTGCCTACGTGGGACAGCATTTCCACTTCTCTCCTGTGAGGCCAGCACTGTTGTTTGCTGGTTCTGCAGGGAGAAGAAGTAAATAAGGTTAGCGGCTATCCTCAGGGAAAAGTGCAGTGGGCAGGAGGCGAGCCAGGAAGGGTCAGCCAGAGCCTCCCGATCAACACCTCCGCTCTAGCTGCAGGACTAACGCTTCTGCAGATCCTCCCTTCCCAGCTCTGTGAAACCCTCACATACATTTGAGAAGGGTTACTGCAGTTCCACTGAGACAAAGGTTACACTTTTCCTCTACAATGGGATCAAACTGCCACACCTGGGGTACCGCAATACATAGCTGTGCAAGTCCAGGCAGGTCCTAAGACTGACCCAGCCCTTGAACTCCTCACACATCTGTTCTTCTGCACATCAGTGAGAGCGGCAGCAGGGCCCCTCCATTTTAGCACAACAAAGCCTCTCTTGTCCCCGTGCCAGGAATGAACTGGAGGTGTAATGCTTCCTCTCTTCTGAAAGGCTACTGCAGCTTGACTCAAACATCAAGAGTAGTGATGCAAATTGAAGTGAAACCAATCTCTAAAAGTTTCAAGGGAAGTCAGGTGCTAATTGTTAGTTTGAGAGACAAGGTCCAGCCTTAATCTCCTGGTTGGGCCTTTGTGAGATCTAGAGAAGGAAGGTAAAGAACAAAAGAATCTCCTCATACTGTTGAGTGCCTTTGACACTACTCTAATTCAACAGCTGGATCCTGGTGTCGCTCTCCCACCTGAGCGGCAGGAATGACTCACTGCAAGACAGGTGTGACGAGGAGCACAAAGAAAGAATATGGACATAACCATGCTTCCTTCTCCTGCCCTCTGGTACAGTAAGAAATTCTTTGCTTTGAGAAACTTCACCTATACTCCCTACAGGGTTTACCCTACCCTGTATGGCCACAGGACAGAATCAGCTTCAAACAATTAATGAGGTAGCAGCTATTGATCCTCTTGCAAGCAAGTCATTCTCCCTGCAATACAGCATAATGTTTCTAAAGCAATTCTAAAGCATCGTGTTCAAGTTCACAAAAGTCACGCAGCGCTTACCTGGCTGAGATTGAGAGGCTGCACACCGTTTGCTACCACGCGATGTGAGCGGTACCCAGTAGGTGTTATACAGCATCCTGACGACTGCCCGCTCACAGAGGCCACTGGCTTGGTCTTACTGGTGCTGCTCAGGATGCCTGAAAGATTTCAAAACCTTAGTCCATTTTTCCCTTTCACATGCCATGCACCAGCTTAGGTAACCGAAGAACACACAGAGACTATTTCTGTAACAGAGCCTTTTCTTCAATTGTGATTTAAAATCCGATTGTACAAGAAATCATTGGGAATTTTTACAGATCTTTCTAAATGCAGCCAAACATATATGAAAGGTAAATCTATCAGCAAAACCGAAAACAGACCAAGGCTTGCGCTCTCAGAACAGCAGCTGAAGACCCAATGCAGATATTCCAAAACTGTGAGGACAAAGCTGTCAGGGATAAGACACCATCTGAGCCTTGGCAAAAATTGCTGAGCACAGTAACCTGTGAGAGCATACCCACCTGAAGCTTGGGTAGCTACAATGCAGTCATTGAGCTGTGTTTTCAGTGGTGGCACAATGATAGTCCGAGAGCTGGAGCTGTCAGCCGCTCCTCTGCTCGGCAGCTCCAGGGCACCGCCTGTACTCCTGAGAGAGGAAAGTGGGTCTGTGGCATAGGGGCTGCTCAGGGAGGAGTCGGAATCAGGGGAGTCATTAACAGTAACGTAGCTGATGACATTGGATCTCTGCTTCATACCCAAACTGCAGGGGGAAGAGAAAAAAAAAACAAAACAAAACAGGTGGGAAACATTCTAACTTTTACCACAAGATACAGGAGATCTCCCTCTGGGATCTCATACCCTCCCTCCTTGTCAGATGAAATTCTGATTAACTAGAGACACAAACAGCACAGCGGACATGATGCACAATTTTCTGTCTTACGCAGCGCTGTTTAGCCTAGCCAGGGCTTTGCATGTAGTGTTCTCCACTCTCCTTGATGCTTGGGCTGAGCTCAAGACAAATCAGTACCAGCTGCCTAAATGAACCTCCTACCTGGCAGGTTTGTATTTGCTGTCCTCTTCCTCATCAGTGTCGCTGCGAATGGTGATGACACTGACGGGTGGGCTTGGAGTGTCTGGGATCACAATGGGCTGGTGCTGCTCCTGCACTGGGACGAGCACGTTGGAAGATGAGGAGGTGGAGCGCAGAGGACTGCTCCCAATGAGCGAGTAAACTTGGGAGGGCACAGACTCTAGAGTTGAGCTGGGCCTGAAGGAAAACCAAAGCAGTATTCAGCTACGTGTCAGCAGGCTGGGACAAACGAGCACCAGCATTAAGAAGAGCCAGGCTCCAGCAGGCTGGAGCACACACACAAGAAGAAACATCTTGAAACACACGAAGAGAACCTCAGTGCAGTCACTCATACAGGAGAGCGCCATAGGACGCATCCCAGAAGGGACCAATGCACACAGTGATGCTCTGGACTGATTAATCTTAACACTGCCAGAAACCTGCTACCCCTTGCTAGACAGATGCCAGTTCTGTCACTGGTATTGCCATGGCACCAACACACCCTGAATGTGTAAAACCCTCCTTCGACCAGTAAAGCAAAGCACTTGGTTGACCATGTTCCTTGCACCCTCACTGAAATTAATATGACATATCAGTGACTACAGTACAGAGACTTCTTCCGAGACATCTTTAAAAGCAACTTTAGCACATTAAAAAGTTACACAGACAACGCCTCTGTGATCAGAAGACCAGTTTTTCACACCATAAAGGCAACCTCCACAAACACACCCACGGTCTTTCTAGGGCTGGGAAAGGAAGCCTTACTTGGCTGCGTTTGGTGCTGGCTGCTTGTTCTTCTTTGCTGGAACATTGCTGCTTTGCTGCTGCCTAACAACATGAGCAACTCCAACATTCAGAGGCTGCGCTGTAGCTAATGTCACATGGTTGGTCAGTAGTGATGGCTGTTGCATGAGAGTGCTATACTGATTTCCATGGGAATGTGCGTTCCTGAGGCAGGGAAAAAAAAAAGAGAAAGACACAAATCCCATGAGTACACTGCAAGCGCAGCAAGCTGCACCGAGCTCCTGCGTGATTTTGAAGGGGAGGGAGAAATTCTGTGCACTGCAGGCAGTACTGCGATGGCACGTATTTCCATTTGGCACGGAGTCGGACCCTGTGCAATCCCTACCTCCAGTCAGCTAATTGCTGGCTGCCGCCAATCGTCTCCGGAATCACAGCCGCTGGCTGAACAGAGTTGTGCAAAGCAACCCCTGGGAGCTGCTGCCAGGTGGAAGGAAGCAGTATCTGCTGGGTTCCCCCAGGCCAGGCCTGCTGCAAAACAACAAACAGATACAGAGGCTCACTAGATTTCAGTTCCTACCGGTGGAGAGAGAGAGAAAGAGATTTGTTCCAAGCAATAAATGCACTCGCGTAGATTGTTAGCTTGCAGAGATAACGGCACATCATTGCACTTTCTCAAAGGGTCTCAGTACAGTAAGAGAATAAGAAAGCCAGAGAAACAAGCTTCCCCTGACACACTGCTAACCTTTTGTATCACGGATGTCACCTGGGGAAAAGAGTGTTAATGCAGCCAGATATTGTACTGCCAGGTGCAGCACGAGTGGTCAGGACTGTTTCTGCGTGTAAGCTTATGCACATTGCTCTGCTGAAGGATTCCAAAATATGAAGCCAATTTGGTCCTTTCTGGTTTTCTGCCTTACAGGGCTCACATTGAGAGAGCTGAGACAGTGCTATTATTGTGGAAATTCACTCCACCTCAACAAAAGTATTTAAGAAAAGACACAGAGAGAAACATCTAGTTACAAGGGAGAGACGTGAAGATATTTTCAGTTCGTTAATATTATTAACGTTCCTGTCCAAATTGACAAAATGCAGTTTTTTCTGGGGAAAATACCAAACAAAAAAACAAAATAAATTTGGCAGTACAATATTTCTATGATTTTGAAAATATATGGCTCTCTTTCTTGCAGTTTAAACTGCAAAACCATAAACACCTGCTGTTTTACATAAAATATTTCTGCAAGTAACAGATCCACTTATTACAAATACTGGTTCCAAACAAGAAGCCTTCAAAGCAGAGAACTGCTAAAACCTCTGCCAACATAAGCAGAATACAATAATAATAATATTAAAAAAAAAAAAAAAGAGAAATGTGTTATAAGTCACACCATGCGTCTTTCCAAAAGCCAACACCTGCACAAGACAAAGCAGAGAGTTTAATACAGCAAGGTATAAATTCCCAATGAGAGGCAGAAATCGGGCCTTCCAAGCGACGAACTGTTTTGACAGAGGAAGGACAAAAATATGCAAAGCTTAGCAAATGGCTAATGCAAACTCAGGGGAAGCAGCAAGGGAGAAGTGTCGGAAGCACTAAAGGTGAGCAAATTCACGCCAAAGGCTCCCAGAATCCAAACAGAAATAGTGAAGTCCTCCAGAGAAACTCAGAATCCAGGCTCATAGTCTGGAGACAGCTGGCTCTGATCTCCACTGCTGTACAGGGGAGTTGAATGCCAAGTCCACTGCACACACACAGGAGAATAGAATTTGCCTGTTGAATCAAAAGCCCAAATACACTTTTGAAAGCATCACTAACAACTCACTTGTGTCCCAAGCTCTGCTACAGTCACCCCTTGCCGTTTTCACAGCCTAGATTGCAGCCTTTCAGCAATCGCAATTCAAGAGGAGGAAAGGAGACACATCCCTGGGTCTGCTCAGCTCAGAGCCGTGACCCAGGAGAAGCCCACTCTCCTGCCTTCCCATCCTCAGAAACAGGGAGCAGCTCACTTGGTTCAGAAGAACTCAAATGAGTGGGTTTTAATTTCAGTACAGGTATGACTCGAGCAAATTCCACTTCAGCAGAGGTCTCCCTCTTGGAAGAAAATGACACTCAGACTACCACTTTAAAGCCACAAGAAACAACATGGTTCACATAATGGAATGTGCTTTGAAAGACATGTGAGGATACCAGCGCTTAAGTGCACTGCAATGTTTTCATAAGCTTCACTGATCTGATTCTGGAGTTTTACAATGACTTCTTTGTGGCACTTGCAAAGTTGTTCTGATGCAGGTGCCAAACGAATACAGAAGAGGACAATTTTGAAAACTTAAAGGTGTGCTTATTCCCTTCCCCCATCCTTTTTAAAAATTGTTCCAAATAGCCTAAAAGCTAGCTATTGCCGTTTTGGATACTAGAGCTCACCTTTAATTTCAACCAAGAAATACATATGAACTGAAAGTACTGTGAAGAACGGTATCTTTATCTGGATGAAGCAAGCTACCTGCGATTGGCTATAAATAACAAAAGGCCAGAAAATTATTGTCAATGTTCAACAGAGGTTAAGAGAAATCGACTGCTAAAGCAATACATTAAAGAATTTGCTGTCATTAGAGGTTTTAGCCTGTGCTTAATGACCTGAAACATTTCTACATGCAAAGCAGCTTTACACGTGTTGAAAACAAAATATGTAGCTAACTTGCCAAGTAGTTCAAATTCTGGCCATCCAGGTACCTGTAGCAGAGTCAAGCTAAAGACTGATTCCTTTGTATTCAACAATCAAAAGGCAAAGATAGGATAGTAAGCGAAGAACAGGAACAATTATAACTCTTCTATAGTATAGCGTAGAAGAGCTTTATAATACTAGGCTAGTAAAAAGTCATAGTCAATGGATCTGGATTCTTTACAGAGCCACACTAAACGTCAGAGTCAGACAGTGCTTCAGCAATGTTGGGGAGGAAAACAACGAGACATTAAGATGTAGCAAGAACACAGCCACAAGATGGCACATGCTTCCATGCCCTCTGCAAGTCTAAGTTAAAACAAAAACTCAGTTAGTGAACACAATCAAGGGAGGCAATTACCAGTACTGCAGCCGTCTGTTCTACTAGCGCTGGCCGGCCGGCTGCGCAGTTCAGAGTAAAGGGGACCGCATACTGCGGCGTGATGGTGGCTACTTGAGGATGAAGAGTTGCTACCATTAGTGGAGTACAGCTTCCCTGAAATGTAGATCAGGCAGTGAGTGAAACACATGTACTGAGGCAGGATAAGTGGGTTCAGCAATAGGGCCAGAAAAGGTTTCACCTCACTGGCATTCTATGGTGCTTGAGCAGACTCCAGAACTGTAACGGATGCAGCGAAACCAACACCCAGGCCCTCCGGGCATGTTCCCCTAAGCAGTTCCCTGAGGGGAACACAAGGAACAGGGAATCTGGGAACAGGATCTCTCCGATGACACAGTTAAAAAGGTAAAAATGAGATAGTGTTCAGCTGTTGGTACTTTAGTGGGTCCCAGAGAGCAAGTTACACTACATACGCTGCACTAAGCCATAACACAAACTGCACCCCTAGCAGGACACAGCATTTACTGTATCGTACCTCCACATCCACATACGGTACTCTTGGAAAAAGATAAACTAAGGGATTTAACAGAAGGCACGGTAGGTCTTTTGTATCATGGAAGAGCAAAGTTATCTGTGATGAAACTACCAAGACACATATTAGTCCCTCAAATGTCTAATTACATCTAGATTCTTAGAGTACAGTTTGCACAGTTTGCAGGAAAAGCAGGGTTTGGATTCAGGTGGGCCTCCTTCAAGTGTATTCTGCTTTTTGGATACCGTTACCTGTATAATTATGCTAAACAAACCAGAGATCACAGAATACCACCAAAATTATTTGGACCGAACAATCTAAAAACTACTCCTCTACAAGTAGGTCAGTAAGTACAACATTCTGCCTGGAGAGTAAAACTAATAAAGTATGTGTTAACGTCAGCAGAAACTAAAACTATGCAAAGAAATAAAAGTGCACTTAATTATAAAAGCAATTACAATTTTTCAGTGAATAAAACCTGTGACTCACTGGGCACTCGCTATATATTAAAGCATTACTTTCTGGAAATAAAAATTGTTTTCATTCACGACACATTACTAATGGTTAAAATACCCTTTTTTAGAATTATTTGTGAATTTTGCTATCGCATATTGTTTAAACTGCAAACAACAGAAATAGGTATGTCAGCGCCACACATCAATTCACACTAACAATGTAATAGTTGAGAAGGATTCAGAAATAATTTTATTGATTTAAAAATGAAATTCTAATGTGAGTAATCTGTGTTGCCACTTCTGTTTACTGGGATCTCGCTTCTCACAGAAATGATTTCTTCTAAAATTTGCTGCCACATTTTTAAAGTGTAGGCAAAAACATACACCACTACCTACAAGGCAGTGTACACCCGTGAAAAAATACAGCCTGTTTTTAGCAGCTGAAAACTACATATTTATTCCCATTATTAAATCAAACTCCCAAAACCAGGGTGGCACAAGACATAAAATAGTTTAGACTTTAGATATTCCAGAAAAACAAAACAAAACAAGAAAACACTGTCTTAGAAGTGATCTGCACTTAACCTTTCAGAGTGTTCCGAGAACCCCCTGCAGTCACCCCAGCACCAGAGGGGCAGTCAGGTTCTCCGGGATGGTGGTAGGAATTGCAGTTAACTTGGGGGGGGGGGGGGGGCGGGGGGGACGGACTGTTGGGTTTTTTTGTTTCTGTTTTTTACCTGTGTGAGAACTCCAGACTGGATCTGCAGTGGCTGTGCTGCAGGTGCTTGTGGTACAATTGGGACAGCATTTTCCATCCTTACTGGGAACCCAGAATGCTTTGTAGTTGCCTGAAGTCCGGCTGCGGAGGACAAGAATACATCACTGCTAAGCTGCTTTATTATTCTTTTTTTTTTTTTAGTTTCTTTCCAAAATCAAATTCCTACCAGGTAAGGGCAGAACACAGGGTCAGATGAAGAGACAGAAAAGCTGTTCCCTTTGACAAAAGCATACTAATAGAACACCAGCTGAAGTAAATACTTCTGCAGTCCTGGTACGCCAAAGGACAACGATGGACAACCAGTCCCCAAAAGCTTGGCTCTGTTGAAGTCCAGAGTCTTGTTTCCAGAAACAACACAGACATCTAATTCTATGTTGCTTGAGACTAAGTTCAAAGTTCAAACCTTACATGATCAGTTCCCATTTCATATATAACCTCCATACTAACACAATCCAGAAATAAGCATAGAGAACTTTCAGGATTAACAGAGCTATGCCTGTGCTAACCTCACGTATTTGCAACCTGTGACAATTCGTTGCTAGCAAACAACACAGCTGCATCAGTGCTTGTGAACCGAGACTCAAAGACCAGATATTCCCTCCTGACATACAAAACATAGCACAACACTTTCTTATTTTCGGACAGGGCTGGCTCCTCTGTTCGCTGCTTTCTGTGGAATGCTGTTGTGTTCAGTTTGGGGGGAAAAACTGGTTCAGCAACCAGATGAAGACTGCAACCTAGGCAGGCAAGATACTGTCACCTGTTCAAGCATGACCTGGAAGAGAACCAAATTGTCTACATGTCTGACCTGATTCTGCACGACATCTGATGCAAGAGCACTGTGTGACATGCACAGAGTGGTCTTCTGTAGTTTCTCAATTTCGTGCAAATTACAGCTTCTCGTTTCTACCTAACTGAAACCACAGTACCATACAAAGGGTTTTTCCGCTTACTTTGAAAAGCAGGGGGACAAACAATGAACGTTTGCTGGAATGGGTCAGTCTGCGTGCAGATCTGGGTGGTTCCAGGTTGCAAGGAAACACTCTGCTGGGCCACTCCTGCAACTGGTGCTGCAGATGATGGATACAGAGCAGACTGATAGTTTAGCAGTGAGACGTCCGAGTTTGCCAGGGAAAGAGTAGCAGCAGCAGTAGAATTGGAAGCCAATACGCTGGCCTAGGGAAAAAAAAAAAAAAAAAAAAGGTCAGCTTTATCACTCGTACTTGTTATAAAACAAACAACAGGAACCATCAGTATTATACTATGAAGAAAGCACCAGGAAAAGGTTTCAGGTAAAAGATAGAAGACAACATAGGAGAAAAAACATGAATTGCATCAACTTTACTTAGGTTCCTGAACTGACAGGCAAATATGATTAGGTGAAGTAAAGAGACTGGCTTGGCCTGAGTTTTGGAAAATTAAATTTCAAGGCAAGACTACAAATTCTGGAGAGCAATTTAAATACAGTATTTTGCAGAACAGGATCTGGCCTGAAGGCACAAAATTAGACTACTCCATTTCTTTGATTAGTATAAAACAGCTAAAAGATGCTATACCTGATTGTGTACGGTATTGAGCTGGTTGTTAAAGCTCATTGTCAGATTTGTGCTTGTATTAGGAGCAACATGAGTTGTGAATGGGCTCTTAATCTGATTCACTGTATCATACATATTAACTCTTCGTTTGCAGATCTCCATATTCTGAAAGCAAGATTTCACACTGAAACAGAATAAATAGAAGGAAAATATCAGATATGTAAAAACAGTACGAGACACATGACAGATTCCCAACTTTATGCACATGCCTTTACGTTTAGGCTCTTTTGTTGTTTTTTTTTTTTTTTTTTTTTTTTTTTTTTTTTTAAACCAACAAAGAATGTTCTAAAACATGAAAAGGAAGCTTATGAACATTCCATTCCTTATACATGCCATTACTATTTTCAGAACAGCCAGAAACTGCAGAAAACAGCACTGACAGAAAGCAGAAAAGCGCTATTCTGTGTTTCCAGTAAGTCCTCCTGAAACAAAACAAGAAATCTAAGGAAGCCTACTGATTACTGTGTGGGAAATCCAGTAGATGTGCCATTGTAACAAACGGATGGTTCAAAGTCTTCAGTGGAGTAATTCTCTTATCTGCATCAATTGTCAACATTTTCTTCAACAAATCAATATATTCCCTTCGGTCAGCCTTCTCTGCCAACATGTCAGTCCCTTCTAAGTCTGTAGACATATTCACCTTGAAATTAAAATGAGAGTAGTTCACACAAACAATCGATCAATCACATCAAATTAATCGTTACCTAACAATTCAGTAATTTCACATCATGCAGAAATATTTACTAAGCATTCCTGTCTCTTAGCCAGCTTAATTTTAGGTGCTACAGTGCTAACACACAACCTCTCCCTTGCTCATTCTATAAAAGGAAGTCAAACCTACACATGGAATTCCCATCTCAACGTGAAGTTGGCCTGTTCAACAGATATCAACCAGGCTTCATTCTCCACTGCCTGGCAATCTTTTGTGCCCTCAACTTTTGTGTGGGGCTATAAGGGGCAAGCAGATCAGAACGGCAAGATTCTACATTCTCTGTACAGGTGTAAAGTGATGATAACAGCTATGAAAGCAACAGAAAATTGAGACCAATGTATTTAAGATTCAAGGCCTCATGATATTAAAAGTATTCAGATCTTCCTTCATTTTACCTCTGAAAATAGAATGAAAAAATAGAAAACATTTCCAAAGTCCAATAAGAGGCCTAATCCTATAAACACATCTGGAGGTGCTTAGCTTTCCCACTGCCTGACTACTTCTACTGATAACAGGCTAAGCACAATTGCTGCATCTACCGGACCAAGGCCTAAGAAAAAACGACAAATTTCTAACAGCTTCATAATTAACATTTTGATAGTCTTTAATACAGTGATTCCTGATGCAAGCTGGCACCACGGCAAACCTACATCAGTGTTCTCAACAGCCTGTGGAAGAGGACTGCTCCAGTACAGGAGCCTCATTTTTAGAGATCCCAATAATGTATGTAATTAATGTGATAGTTATCTGTGTGTTACGAGATCTCCACACACCTGCGCCATATCATCCAAACAGTTGAATATATATTTCCGAGCTTCTTTTGATTTTATTCCTGTCTCCAACTCATGTTCTTCTGGGGTCTATAAAAGAAAGCATGTGTTAATATAAACTGAGATATCGCATATTGATAAAGAAAAAGCAGCAAGAAAAGAGCTGAGCCAGGTGAGCTTTTGCCTGCTTGAAGACAAACGACATGCCAGTAGGCCAAACCAAAACAGCCATGGGTTCTCATTTCCTCAACTGGAAAAATGATTCACTGCAAAGCTGAATTAACAACAGGATGACTTCACTTCAAGGCTTCGTTAGGTAGTGCTAATGCCAGAAGAACTGAAGATTTTTGATTTAGGAAGAGAAGCGGCTATAAATATTTTAAATCCCTCTCTTACAAAGAAGAAGAAAGGCAAAATCGCCTTCCTTTTGCTGCCTGGCTTTAAAGGCAAATGAAGTGTACATCTGATTCTTTCCTGTCCTTTGCCAATACACAAACAGACTTCTGTTAAACTAACAAACACCATCACGAAATACTCTCTGTTTTACTCTTTGTATTGTCAGGAGATGACAACAAGATGACATACTTCACCAAGACTGAGCAGGCCATAATAAGTAACCATTATCGCAATTACTTTAACGCCCACTCTTTGCTGGTACTATCATGCACAGCTGCTATTGTTAGCTGAGTACCAGGAGGTCTGTGCAGTTTCTGAAATGAAATACACAAATCAGCTATATCTGAATGGCATTTCAAATCCAATCTTCACTCAGAATGTTTTCACAGCACACTAAAACTAAGTGTGAATTTACGTCAAGTCCTCAATGAACAAAACAGAATTGGGAATTAAAAAGACAGACAAACCTTTAGCCTCCACAGTGGGTATCCCAAATTTGGATCTCTGTTAAAAAACCTGCTCGTTTTCGTTCCTGCACTGAGAAGATACTCTGCTGGAAGGCCTTGAGTTTGTGAAATATAACGAATCTAGAAAAGAAAATTAAAAGAATGAGGACTCCCAATATAAAGAACTCACAGCTAATGGAGTAATGATCAATCGCGTTTGTTCACAGTGAATAGAAAATAACCTGTCAATAAAGAACGCCCAGATAACTGAAACTGCAAAATGCAAAATTAAAGGGACTATCTGAAGTATTTATAAGGACACTTAATTTTTTCAATCGTATTATCTGCAGAAATTTTAGGTTTTAAATACATCTTTCTTATTTTATGGAAATATTTTTTGCCCAAGTATATGTGAGCAGACATGGATGAAGCAACACCAATAGTCTTTAGTATCAGCAATGTAAGAAGGACACATTTTGAGAGAAAAAGTACCACAGAAGTTATCACATATATATATATATATAATTAAAGGCATAAGAATCCAAGCAACATTGCTCTGACTGGCTACATACACTCTAAGCACGCCATTTGAGAATAACATCACGGCAAAGCTCTCGCCGACCAAGAACGCAAGACCAAACCTCTAGTACAATCTCAGATTCTTACATCCTCAAAAACATTTAATATACTTTACATGTAACAAAAAAAAGGGCTCAGAATTTTGGAAAATGCACCTGAATAGTTGTGACGGTATCAGTAAGACACTGGTAAAGAGCTAATAAATAAAAGGTATGCTCAAAAGGAAAGAAAATAGCAAGTTATGAAAAAACACAATAATCAGCTTTTTAAAGTATTCCAAATGTTGCCCAACTGCTAATGCTATTTGCTCTCAAGATGTACAGTGAGAAACGTGACATCACCTTTGTCATGACTCTCCCCTCAAAGGAGTCTATTTAAAAGTTTAAGAAAAAAATCCCTGGTAAGTCATAAAATGAGGACTGGAAATACAGTGTTAAGATAACTAGGCTTTGTTCGAATGATCAATTATAGGTCCTTTAGCACGTCTCATTTCTCATTTGCAAAACTCCTGCTATTCCACTGTAACAAAAGAGCTGAACACTGCAGGGCACTTACCTCGCTGTTACAGCTTGCGATCCACATGAATTTATTGACTCACTTTTCATTTATGCCAGCGTGGATCTGAAGTGTCTGCAGGTGAGTATTTTTTGTATCTACTCAATAACTGAGCTAAGAGTTCTGCTATTTTCATGAGACATAACTCTTGCTTTACAGCCACAGGGTGTTCAAAAAATAATTGTAAATCCCATCCCAGCCCGTGAACTCATTCCTGGAGAGGTCCTCTCACAAGTTCTGCCTGAGCTTTTACTTGCTGTGGCAGAGTCTCAGAAAATATGAAAGCAAGTCATCCCTATTTTTCAAGGGCAATTCAGATATCAAAATCAACCACATGAAGTCACACCTCATGCTGCCTGACGAAGGACTGCAAAATCCTGTCTATTAAGCAATGGAAAAAGCACCTCCTCCCCACCCACCTACATGACTAGATAAGGTTCTCAGAACTGCACAAAACTCAGTGTGCAAGGAAACCACCATGCTGTATCTCAGTTATTTTCTAACTCATTCTGCTCATTAAGGTACCACTGTGCTTCCTTTGGAAATTTACAGGGCTGGGAAGATGTAACACAGGCAAGTTTTCAAACTTAGTAAGTTTTCATGTATTTTATCACATAAGGAAAACTATACCAAGCATTGTAACAAGGTACCACCATAAAAACCACAGTGGAAAAGTTACCCTCAAAAACCCTCTCATATAGACTTTTTGTCCTTTTATAGGCAGCTGACTAGCCCAGGTAATAATGCCAAGCATCCACGGAAAGAACTAATTAGTTCAAGATGCCTTTTCAGACTCTTGCCCTTTTATTTCAGAGACAGCTAGGGGCCCACACTTTGCATTAAAAATGAGGGCTGCTGGAGGTATTAACAGGAGAGGAATGATAGGCTTCCTCTGTCTCCACATGGAAAAACTGCCCTCATGGTGAAATTACAGAGGGTGTTTCAAGTCAGAACACACACCTCACTTCTGTTTTGACAGGAAGGTATTTCAACAGCTTTTGGGTTTGGAAGCCAGGGGGTTAACTGTAAATTGACTCTCTGTATTGGATGACTACATTCAACTCAAGGTAAAACACACAGAACTCCATGCTCTCCTGTACAACAACAGGGACAGACAGGCAATGGGAACACCACAGAGAGAAAACAAACTCAAGATGACAGACAACAGCAATTTATACTAGATGAAATTTGACATAGGGTACATTGAGTTCGGAGGGTCTGGACACAGATCATTGTGATTTCATTTGAACATCCTCACGTCCACCACGTGCTCTCACCTGATCATACTCAGATGCTCCTGGATACAGAGGCCAGCCTAGAAACAGCTCAGCTATCACACAGCCCAGCGACCACATGTCAATAGCTTCACAGAACGGTAAACCCAGTATGATTTCAGGAGCTCTGTTGGGGAAAAGAAAAAAAAAAAAAAGTAAAATCTTCAACTCTGAAAGCATATAGTTCTTTCCTATAAATCTGGATAACGCCCCTACTTCTCTCCTCCAAGCACAAGCAAATCTGTGTGAAACTAAGTGATTCACTTTAAAGCAGATGTTTCCTCAAGTGGCCTCACAGATCCCAACATTTTTATCACTTAGTGGCGCGGCTGGATTCATTTTATTGCCGTGGTGCCCTCCAACTCCTAGGTGGCCTTTATACAACTGTGACATGAAGTTACTCCTTCAGGAACCTGCTTCATTACACCCGATTACGTATGGTACAAAGCACCCCTGAGACGGCACACCACCCACTCTAACAGAACTGGGAAGAAAAGTCATGGCAAACGGTGCTCAGACTTTTCTTGGAAGAAGGTCGCAAGACCCCAGGTAACCAGCTGCAGAAGGCTGCCTGTTTTCATGTGGAAAAGCAGAGCATCTGCAGAGCCAGAAAAAGGAGCTCTTCAGAGAGCTGCTCGGTTTCTGTCAGCGGGTTTTCATACAGGGTTTGTTTGGGGAGTTTCGAGTTTAAAATGGACGGAGAGAACACAGCTGGAGATTGTGACTGCTTTGCAAGGTTGTGTTACAGGTTTCTGTGCACTGAACCACACCTAATGCAAAATTTACCTGTCTGGCCTAGCCTTTACAAGAAGGTGATGAAAAAAACTCAAACTCCAAGCAGGGCTTGCTTCTGCAACAGGTTGGAATTTCAGGGAGATTTCTGCCTGGAACTGACTCATAACCCAAAAGGATGTTTTAGTACAACTCTTCACCTACACACAGTTCTGAAACAAACCGATGCCGGTCTGTCAGGCTAAATTCTGGTCATACATTTGCATACAGCATAAAACCCAAGTGCTGCAAAAACCATGTGAGTTGGTGTGGGAATTTACTCTGGAAAGTACAGGAAACACATAAACCTTGATCATCTTCATGCATAACTAACACAAGCGCAAAGGAAGACAGAAAAGTCCTAAACTCCAGGCTATCTATTTTCTGGTTGTGACTCGGGTAGCATGCCCCAGGGTTTGCATGACATTTATTGTGTTACAGTATGGATATTTCTCGTGTTAAAAAAGGCTCTGAAACCAGTTCTGATCTTTCTACAGCGTTCTAAAAAACAGGGCTTGCATAATGTACAGGTGTCATAGATCTGACACTCACCTTCCTCAACTGTTCAGCCTGAATGTACCTCCCAACTGTTTGTACATGGCAAGAAGTGACTTTCCAATTAATCACCCTTTGTGTCGTGGTGACACAGGTACAGCTTTTGCTTTGGGTGACTACACAATTACCATTAGCCGGTCTCCAAAACAAACGCGCTCATCCCAGTTGCCCAGGCACAGAGCCCCTGAGAAAGCACAAGATCTATCAAAAAAGACAGAGCGCGGAAGCAGCTGTTTGCTGCAGCGAGGCCATGCCTACTCTCTGTCGTTCAGCTTTAAAGCAAGGAGGTTCTTCTATTATGTCGGAGCCCCCCAAAAACAGAGCCACCGTATACCTTTAGTAATCAGAATGATAGACTATTTAAGCTAAGACATTCTGACCCTGGCTCTACTTGACATTGATCTGTTTCTACCTTCTTGTTTGTCTATCCCTAGCAGCAGTTGACTTTGGAATGGTTTCGCGTATGTGAAAATACAAAACGATTATGCAAGTATGATAAGTACCTGATATTTGAATGTTGAATGTCCTGCTAAACATTTATATTTTAAAGAACTATGCTAGAATAAATCCAACTTTCTATAGGCTAACAGGTGCAAACAAGAGGAACCCACTTCTGCAGTACTTTGGTCTTCAGAAGCAGTGAGTACGACGCAGTCATTCACACAGGATTTTCAGAACCCCATGCGCCATTAGTCTACTAGTCATCATCAACAAACTGCACTGATCCTCTTGATTATCATACTTATACAGGAATTTCCAATTCAGATAGGACCCAAACCTGTCACATAAGGAATGCTGCATGCATAAGTTTCCTTGGTGTGGACTGGCAAACAAACTAAAATATAAGTAGCTCATGGAATAAGCAGAGCACGCTACTCCTTCACAAGTGCATTAAAAAAATCCCACCAATTCCAATGGAAAGAGGGATTAGCAGCAACGAAGGCTGGATGTGACAGTTTGTTAGTCTTTAACTACACGCTGGAACAGACTGAGATATTCTGAAACCTCAATATCAAAATGATAGCAAGTTGAACTCTGTGCATTTTATTCCCTGAAACTAAATAAATGAACTTCTCACAAGCCACCGGATTTCATTTTGATGGCAGGACAGAGCTGGTAAATCAGAATCTCTCTCATCTCCTTTTACACCACTATAATTAGCGGCCTTATGAGATGCGAGTTGAAACAGGACAACAGGCAGAGGTCACTTTCATAGCTGGTCTGTCAGAGATTAAAGTGATTTTACGATCTTAAGCTCTTTGGAATAGGAATCAACAACATTCTTTCTTTGCATACACGCTTGCCAAACTCTGACTTCCAAAGTTGGCAAATATGCTCAGGCGCTCTCAAGAGAGGATTCACAGTAGTAGCGGAAAAATCTGAGACTTACTTTTAGCCTTTCAAAATACACCATGTTTACACATGGGTCTTCAGCCCCCCCCCTTGTGAAGAATGATGGTAATATGAAGCTTCTACAACTGCAACTAGTAATGCAGCGAATAACATGGTCACCACTCAGAGCTCGATTAGCAAGCAGAGAGTTAGATTTGGCAGCAGGCGCTGCTGCCTCCTTGGCCAACATGACTGGGACAGAAGTAGGTCATGTAGCCCAAAGCAGAGGTAAGAAACAGATACTACTGTACTCCGCAAGCTCCCTCAACGCTCAGTGCCACCTTCTCATGGCCCAAATTGTTCAGTCCTTCAGCTTAGTATCTTCAATGTGCTAGGCGTCTCTACACTGACCCACAGGAAACATCAGGACGTAGGGATCGAGCAAGATTCACGTGATGGCTGTAGTTACATATAACACAGGACACGAGGAAACCTCCCTGATCAGTCTTCCCAGGGATTTCTCACTTCTGCAAGCTGTCTGCTTCCTTCTATTGTTTATCCTCCCCAGGGAGAACAAAAGCATCCATACCCTTCTGCAACTGATGTAACAAGCATATACTCTGGTTTTCAGGTCAGGAATTACTGCTAATAGATCTCAGGACTGCCACAGAAACTAGTCACTGCATAGAAGCCTGACTGTCAGAGTTAGTCTACTCCTAGTCCATGCCTGGCTTCAGCACCAAAGAATTCTTCATGGACACCTCTGCTCACACTTTAAATCAACCATGTCATGGCAGTAAAACGGCCCTTCTTGACGGGGGTTACTCTGCAGAGGCAGCAGTAACGCCTGTGGAGAGAGGGAACCTGCCTCAGCCTTAAGGCACTTGCCCTGACAAACCCAATACTACATCCCAACTGGATGTACGGCTCCGGCCGTGTCATCAAGACCAATGCAAGCTGTCCAACTGCCAGAAGCACAATCAGAACCTGGAGTGAGCAGGGCTGTCGGACAAGATGACCTCCAGCTACACTGAGCATAATTAATAAAGGAAGGTTTTTTCCTTCAGGGTATATATATCAGAAAATTCACCTTACAGTACCCGAGTTTGGCTGGTTTAGACGCCTCTACAGGAGACAGAGGTTACGTAAGTGCCAGTAACAGGCATTAAAAACAAAAAAGAGAACACAGAACGAGAAGTTTATTTTTAATAGCTGCCAGAGAACCAAATGAAGAATTGGTCTATACTGTTTTATTAAACAAAGCATTGAAAAAAAAATCTCCAACTTAGAACTCATCTGAACACTAATTTAATGTGAATATGGTTAAAGCAATCCAGTTCTCCCACAATAAGCTGGCTTCGACACCATCTCCATAAGTTCCTAGATTATGGATTTTAGTAATCATCACCATTAAACTAATTACATGTCCCTAAATATTAGATTTCCACATCACAGCATTCTTAACTTCAGCCAAGCAGACAGCCTTAAACACCATCTAATCTCTGGTTATTTGCCCTTCTGGCAGTGTCAGTCACCCCGCGTCAGGGAGGCGGAAGCGGCTCGGAGTTCAGAGCCGCACACAAAGATGAAGCAGACAGCTTCCCTCCAGCAGCCCCTTTAAGATACTTATCATCCCTTGCTGCTTGTGCCTCAGCCAAATCTGGTTTTTGCGATATCAGAAACTGGAAAGCACTATATGCCTCCCCAAACTGCTTTGCTCACATGTGTTGCAAGTCAGATAGAGCAGATTCTTGATCAGTGGTCACTTCTTTCAATGCAACAACGAAATTAATAATGCATTTTAGACAGCAAGCATTTTAACAGAGCTATGGTGCACAGAAGACAACCGTGTTACAAATAATAACAATCAATAGTTTAGAATTGGAAAGATTGGTGCCAACAAGCTGAGTGAAGATCATGAGCAATGGATTAAGAGAAGTCTATATCACATGAAAGAAACGGCACAGAAAGCTGGTACTTAGTGTTAGAGGGAGCAAAAACAAAACAAAACAAAGGGGGCAAGGATACAAGGAGTATGAGGAACAAACAGACAGAACAAGGCTACAAGAAGCCAGGGCTTTAAACTGAAGCGAGGAGGACAGGAAAGACATCAAACAGGGCAGAGACACGGGGTGGGGTGGAGCGTCTGGAGTCCTCTGTCTCGTCCCAGCTGGAAGGACTAGATACTAGTTAAGTTTTGCGTCAAGTGAGCTCACATTCCACTGAAAGCAACCCTGACACACAGCACGGACTTTTTCATGTCCCTTTGATGCCAGAAGTTCTTTCTGCATCCATTTATTGAAGTCTACTGCTACTTATATTGAAATACACACTATTAACAGAACCAAGATGAAGGAATAACTGAAAGAAAAACACAGCTTGCTACACAGTTTCTGAGTTTTAACATTTTTGCCCATAGTTTATTTTTCATTTTTAGACAGGAGTAGGGTAGAAGCCATTTCTACATTTTGCTAAGGGAAGCAGAGATCTAGCTCATCCCTGTTTTAAGAGAGCTACAGGTCTCATGAAAGCATGACTTACCAAGGGTTGACCGAGGAAGTCATGTGCTCATGAAGTGGGTTCAGACAAAGATGGAACCACAAGAAACAGGATAAAAAGAAATCGGCATCCCTTTGGCTTCTCTCCCTTCTAAATGACCATGGTTAATGGACTAGTTTCAGATCACGGCAAATAATCCGAAACACACTACTTATTAGTGGCATACTGCTTCCCCAGTTTGCTACTTCACACATCGTCACAAACTAGCGACAGGGTAAAATCAACTTACTGCACTAATCTGGGATAAAAGCAAGGTATTGGACTGCATATTATGTCACACTTGCAAAGCAGAAGTTCTATTTATTTACATACAAAATTCAGAAGAAATCTCAAGGAAACACGCAGAACAGTGGACAGGCTGCTCATTTCCTCCTCCCCCCTCAACTGGGATTAGACATAATGGCAGAAAAGTTAAGTATTTGTAGAAGCAAACCCCTAGCACCCCATCAAGATCAGCTTTTCTTTGCTCGTGCAGCATACGAAAGCGAGCGTTGTGTCAGTACTTACCTGTAATAGCGCGACTGCAAATAAGTGGAGCACACTGCCTTAGACACGTGGCTGGCTGAACCAAAGTCTATCACCTTCACTCTGTAGGGCTGGCGCGCAGGATCCACCAGCATGATGTTTTCTGGTTTCAAATCGGCATGTATCAGACCCAAGCTCTTTAACTTCATCAAGGCAGTAGCCACTTGCTGCAGAATTGGCCGGATGTATTTCAGGGGCAATGGACTGAACTTATTTTGCTTTAAGAAATCATATAAGTTCTGTTCTAGCATCTCAAATACAAGGCATGTATGATTCTTGTGTTGAAAGCACTCGTAGGAGCGAACAAAGTTATATTCGTCAGCATTCTCACTGCTCAAGCGAGAGAGGATGCTCACCTCTATCTGGCCCTGCCTAGCATAGGAAGGATGGTTCTTCAGGATTTTGATGGCTACAATCTCCTTCGTGCTACGTTTCCAGCATTTCGCCACCTGCCCAAACGTCCCTCGGCCCAGGAATTCCAAGACTTCATAGCTGTTTGTCATAGAGCACAGGATCTCATGCTGGACCAGCTGGTAATCTCCTTCACCACTGGAACTGCTGCTTTTAGTGGTTACCGTGGTGGTTGTGGCCGCAGCACCCACCGCAGGTCTGTTTTGCAGCATGAGAGGTGGATGTTCCTCAATTATCTGCACACTACCGTTGCTGTCGACCTCTTCACTTTTCCTTTTTAATCCACATTTTTGGTATGGTTCCAGTAAAGAAACGTTGCTCCTATGTGTTAGGGCTTGGCTGTTCTGGAAGGACGCTGTTGCACTGCTGCCTGTGCTGTCGGCTGCTGTAACCACAATGTGCTCAACTGAAGGAGCAGGGAGAAGGAGGTTCTGATCGTAAGCGGGGATGCTGAAATTGGCTACCTGATGAGAGGAGCTCGCTTGCCCTTGAGCTGCTGGGAGGTTTTTGCTGTGGGTATAATACTTGTCACTACTGCTCTGTCCTGAAACATCCCAGACAGAGGGCTCCACTTTCAGTTTCTTGGCACTGCAGAAGGCACTCGAGGATACTGACGGAGGGGAGAACACCTGCAGCTGTGAGGCCATACCTGAAAAGGGAGAGGAGAACTCATTAGGACTGCTTAGCGGCGGCAGGTTGCAACAGAACAAGATCCTCCATCTGCACAAGCAAGAGAACTACAAGTATTTTTCTAGGCACCGTATGGTGTCTACCACTTAGGAAGGCAACCTTCTGAACTATGGGCATCCACAGAGCGAGGCTCTCCGGTGGAATTCCTGCATTTTACCTCACTGCCTGTAGCATGAGAAGCAGACAGCTCTTTATCCAGCTTCCTAAAGGCTAAAGAAATCCCACCACGGGATGGGAAAACAGTACTGAAGAATGGAAGGCAGTATGGAAGTGGGAAGATGCTGAGAAAATTAAGATCGCTTCCCCCCGCCCCCAGGCCTGTGTCTAAAAACAGAGCCAACGGGAGACCCAAACCGGACAAGCCGAACTTCTAAGCGGGGCCGCTCCTGCAGAGCGCAGCCCAGGGCAGCGCCCGACCCGAGGCCGCCGGCCAGCAACTGCTCGCCCGGCCCGGCGCCGGGGCGAGGGCCAGGCCCCGCCGCGGGAGGACAGCCGCCGCCGGCCCGGGCCCTCCCTGCCCCGCCGGCCCGGCCCCCCCCGCCCCGCAGCGCCGCCCCGCCGCGTCCCGCTCGGAGCCGGGGGGGCCGGGCCTCCGCCGCGCGGGCGCTGAGGCGCCCCGGAGCCCGCCGGGCCGCGCCGGCCCTCCCCGCGCCCCGCCGCCGCCGGCGGGGCCTGCCCGCCCGCACTCACCGCCGGTGGGGGGTTCTCAGCCGCGGGCCGGAGCTGCCTGGGGGACACACGGGGGTGCGGGGCCCCGCAGCGGGCGCATCATAGCCCCGCCGCGGCCGCCGGCCCGGCCCGCTCGGCCCGCGCACGCCGGGGGGAGCCCCCAGGCCGCTCCGCCGCCGCCAGGCTCCGCCGCGCCCTCACGGCCCGGCCGGGCCCCCCCCGCCCCGCGCCGCCGCCGCCGCCGCCCGGGCCCGAGCGCCCCCGCGGCCCCCGCTGCGCTCCCGCCGCGCCGCTCCGGGCCCCTCGGCCGCCCGCGCCAGACTGAGCCAGCCGAGCCCCGAGCCGGCCAGGCGGGCTGAGCGCCGAGCCCGCCCACATGACCGTGCGCGCCGCCGCCGTGAGGCGTCCGAGGCGGAAGGGGGCGGGCGCCGCCGAGGCGGAAGCGCCGGGGCCGGGCCCGGGCCCGGGGAGCTCGGCCGTGCCGGGCCGGCCTCTGCCCGGGCGGCGCCAAGGCCCGCGGCGGCTCTCCGCGGCCGCTGCCCCGCCCCGGAGCCTCACTTACCCCGACGCGGGGCCGGTAGGCCGCGGCCTCCCCTCCGGGCGGGCTGGCGGGGACCGGCCGCCGGAGCTGTGGTGAAGCGGCTACGCAAGGGCCAAGCGTCGTTTCCCTCCCGGTTCCCGGGGCTGCAGCGCCGCTGCCCAGCAACCCGCATCCCGTCGGAGCGGCCCGCCTGCTGCCGCCGGACCCTCGCCGCTCCCCGGGCAGCCTCCTGGTTTCCTGGCAACCGGTGGCCGTTAAACGAGCGGGGACGAGGGCGCGGCTGCCGGAGCCCCTTGAGCGCGTGAGGGAGAGGTCGGGAAGCAAGGCCCGGCCGGCCCCGCGGAGGCCAAACACTTCCAAAAGGGATTAGGCGAGTCAGGGGAACTCCATCTCTAAGGGGTTTTAATTCAGCCTCTTCCAGAGTCGAAATAACATTACAGAGACGCTTCCTGGTTTTCTTGCAAAAGCGTACAGCGTTTAAAAATGTTTACAAATACGCTTACCAAAATCTCAGAGGCTTACACAGCTTTGTATTTACTCTTACATGAACAGCAGTGCAACAAGCACGAACCTGCATCTTTTAATGAGCACAAAGAATCAAGGCTAGTAGTTTGCATCCAGGTGGAGATGAAGTTTAGCGGAAAAAAAGAACATGCAATAAAAAAAATTAAAATAACCTTGATCTCACAATCCACTTAAGGTGACAGATGGAGCCTACACCAGCTCAGCAAAAGCCACCGCATGTCGTTACCTCAGGCTTTTTTGAGGCTGTTGGAAACCCAGGCCTGTGACTCTGGAGCGTTCGTTAACAGGTCACAGCGATCCAAGGCTGAAGCAGCGATGCAGAGTTGGCAAAAACATGCCTACAGAACCCTGAACGGCAGAGCACATTTAATAACGTGACGTCCCTGAGGCTGATGGGTCTTGGTCCTCAGACGATAAGTGCCAAGTTCTAGCACTACCAAGGAGCGCACTGATCAGGGATGGTCGCGTGCTCATCTTTAAAAAGTACCAAGTAATATCTGCTACACACAAAAACAGGACAGAAGCGTTACTCTACTGATCCTTCTGAAATGCAGAAGGAAATTGGCCCCCCGAGACGGCTGAAAGCAACACAAGCCCCAGGAAAGGGAGCGCTCCTGGGGACCCTCCACCCCTCTGGGGTCTCCCTGCAGAGGCACGTCTGTCCGTCTGTCCGGCCTGCGGACAGTCACTTCTCCAGCTGAGGCCTCCACCTGTCAGCACAGCGCTCCACCTCAGGTGGGTGGGAGAGTTCACACAGACACACGCTAAAATTCAGATCTGGGAACGCAGGCTGACAGAGCCTTCATCTTGGCGTTTGCTGTTACACAAGCGCCTTTCTAAACCATCCTCAGGGCCGCTGTCGGATTCCCCGGGGAGGGAGAAAGCTCAGGGCATATTAAGGAGGTTTTCTGCTTTGCAGAAATTTAAGTGCAACTTTTTTTCATGAGAAAGTGCTGGGCAAGTCTAAGTGCAGCTATGATTTGGGACACTAAATAACATTGCAATGGACAGAGACAAGCTGTCAGCAGAGAAGCGTGAATGGGACAGCATTACTCCTTTGTGTGAAATCCTACAAGTAATGTGTGTGTGCTTAAGATTCAAGAAATCACATCTTCCACTTTCTATCTCTAAGCAAAATCCCATTCAGAAGCTCACCCCTCTGTACTGTCCGCTAAAGGAAGGGCTCCGTCCTGCATGGAGGACTTGGGGGCTGCATTTCTCTTGCCCTTATTTTCTTCAGGCTTACAGTGAACTCCAAAGCAAGAAAATACGGAACACACCCCAGCGAGGGCTTGGCTCAGAGCCCCTCGAAACCCGAGGGAGCCAGGCATGGTCTGTGCTCTGCGCTCACTGTGGAACTTGTCCCCTAGAAGAAGAGGGGAACTCGCCTCCCCAGGCTCTCCTTCCTCCTCCTCCCGTCTGCAATTCCGCAGCTCCTGCCTGTTGGGGTGGGGAGCACAGCTTCCCAGATGGCCCACGTCCTACGCTCCACCATTTACTGGTAGCAATGCCTGGAAAGCAAGCACAGGCTCAGCCCCACGTGCTGCTCCATGCTGCACAGCTCTCACGAGTGGAGCATGCACACAAAATGAAAATATTCTCATCTTCCTGGGCACCTGCTCACAAAGTCCCAGACTCCCAGGGCCAAGAGGTTTGCTGTCAAGTATGGTCTGTCCCAACAAATTTACTGCACGCTCACGGCTGCTTGTGCTGGGGCTGGCATTTGGCCAAGTACAAAGTGACAGCAAAAACAATTTAGGCACTGTAGCGACCTTAGCAAAAGAGCCCAAATTTAGCAGAAGGAATGGCAAACGCACACAGAATACCCATAGCCAGACAGCAGCTCATTTGAAGAAGGCACCTCACATGATTCTCAGGGTGACTCTACCTTTTCCCCTTTTCTACACGTTCTACCACTTTTTCAGAGGGGTCCATAAAAGAGCACAGAGCCATAGATTTTAAGCTTGAGGTTAATTTGGAATAAGCCCAAAGCTACTACACACCATATAGGAAATTATGTAAACATGTTGAATTCGTTTTCTTGGTGAAGAAGATTTCCCCGTTACACACTTCTTTTTATCTAGAAAATAACCAATAAGAAGAACCTACGCTGCAGAAATGGACAGCAGCTCTGCAGCAGATAAGAGATAAGTTGTCGTAAGCGCTTTAGCCTTGTAGTACGGGAAGCAGAGCTAGAAACGCTACCGAGCAGAGCGCTCTAGGGTGTTCCCTACAAAGTTACATTATACGCTTGTTTGCTGTGGAGCGCAGGAGCTAGTTAAGTTTTACCTTGGTCTCTTGGTAGCAACTTCAACTTAAAGAGTACATTTCCTTCTCTCCATAGCATAGGCAGGGTACCCCTTCATGATTTTCTACGCTGTTTTAGAGAAGCTAGAGCCAAATAAACTGTTTCATAGTATAGTGATTGGACTTTCACAGGCAACTGTGTGGAAGGAGCTCAGCAGGGAGCCCTGCTCCCAGAACCATAAGCCTGCCCTGCCCTCATGACACGCCAGCATTTGATCACAGCTTGGTAAAACAGTGCTGAAAACTTGTCAAAAGAAACTCAGCTCATTCCTAGCTCCTCTGTAGGCTCTGTAAGGCCTTGGGTGAGTTGTTTCATCCCACTGGGGCTCGGTTCCCAACTGTGGAACAGAGATAAGTGGCTCGAGCATGCTCTGCATACATAGATTTGGGAGGACTTCGGTCTGAGCACCATTTTTTTTTTTCCTGCCAGGATAACCGTATGTTTCCAAGCATGTGGCCCTTAGATACCCCGCTGTCAAGCTAATACTTGGCTACAGCTTCTCATCATCACTGTTGTGAGCAAAAGACACCTGTGGTAGCAGGGCTGACAGAGCCCTGTGCAGCTAAGCTGGAAGCAGCATGTTCAGACGCTGGTGTACATGACACTCCAGCTCTCAGCTGTGCTAACGCTCCCCTGTGAGCTAGGCTGGTGCTAGGAAAGGAGGGAGATTTTGGCAAGCATGAGGGAGAACAAGGCCTGTAAGAGGCCAGCTATTTACTGCTAGGAGACTTCAGGGGAAGCCAAAGGATTCTCAGAACCCTTAGAGCTCAGCAATACTATACTGCTAGTTTTCCCCACAAGGCCATGTTTTGTTTTCCAGGATTTTAGGATAACACACAAAAGTAGTATTTTAACGCCTAAGAGAGGGAGGAAACATGTGGCACTCTAAAATGTCCCATGCACCTGCTGTGCTGAGGCAAGGATCTCCAACACGCTGACAGTTGGTCAAGTCTCTCCTGCTTCTGTTGCCTTTTAAAACCATGGAGAGATTTTAGGTTTCCTTGGCTTTATATAATTTATATCATTTCTTTCTGATGTGACAGGAGTTACCTTTTAAGCTCTAGTAACAGAAGCCAGCATTTCTTCTGCAGTTTTAACTAAGCGTTCAGAAATGGGGTGCAGATCCCCAGCTTCTGAAATCTCTGGAATTTTTACTTTTTTGTGTGATTAGAGTTGCCTCTGTAAAGAATTAACATTTACAACTCCATTTTGCCCAGAGGTTCACCAGGAGGTTCTCTACTTCATTTACTTGAATAAGTGATCAATGAGAATAATTGATATGAATAAATGAGGAAAGGCTGGATGCCACAAAACATCAGCAGTGAAATGCATCAGATCTCTGAGGTCATTTACAACATACTTAAGTGGAGCAGTGACTCAGAAGGCGAGCATTTCTTCTGAGCAATGGAGAGGGTGCACACAGGACGTGGAATCTGGAAGTTCAGGCAGTGCTTCACTCGCCTGCCTATCAAATGAGTCACTTAAATTTCAACAATATTAAAATAACAGCCTGCATCTCCAAGGCAGCCAGCAGCAGACAAAACACTACAAGCATAGCACAATTATTTCCCTGGCAGTCTCCCATGTTACAAAAGATGCAGGTGTCTCCGCTCACGCTGACTCGATGGGGCTCTGCAGTTGAGTTTTAGTTAGCAAATCATCCATACAGAAACCTCCAACAACAGGACCGTACAGACCACAGCAAGAAGCCTAAGGTGCCCTTGCTACCCCTTTTGAAGTGTATTTCAGAGAACACTGCTCCATCACTTCCAGCGTCCCCTTGGCAGCTGGCAGGCACAATCACCAGGCAGTCCCAGCGAGAGGCACCGCTTACGTTACAGTGACAAATGTTGCAGTGCCTGGGAAGGCACAGGGCTGGGAGTTAGGACTCCTCTTTGCCAAACAGCTTTCCAAACATACTCACTCTGGCTGTCATCATGGTTACTGTTCAGGACAGCCTTATTTTTAACAGGTGTGGCTGCTGCATCCACAGGCATCTTTGCTTTCCACAAGCCCTAGCTTTACTCAAAGAGCAAACGCTTCCTTTTCTGGCTTGATTCAGGGAATTCAGTCCATCTAGCTGACTGGTCTTGGAGAGACCTTGCAGGACACTACATTCAGAAGAGACTCTGATCCTGATCAAGACCACGTGAAACATTTTGTGTTGAAAGTAACGAAAAGGAGGCTAGAAAAAGCTGAATAACCTTGTTTGTTGCTCCAGGAAAGTGCCTAGTGACCATTTCCACTCTAGTAGTGCTGCCTCGAGCCCAAGGGGAGCCAATTTGTAATGTTGCTAGTGCAGTCTGGCACGGACAGTGTTTCTGGGCTCCATAGTGGGTACCCGCTGGCCAGTCACACTACTGACACTTCCCGACTGTGCCAGCCAGGCTGTGGCTCTCTGCAGTTGATCTGGAGTGGGAAAGCACCTGACCTCTAACTAACAGAGCTAATTTTGCTGTTCAGTCACAGTATTCCTTCCAAACAATGCTGCTAAGACTAAGCACTTTACACCACTAAGCAGATGGTTCATTATCTTCCATCCCATTTGCCATTGCATGATAAGAACAGGCAGTGGATGGGAACGCAGTGGGCCTAGCAGAATGCTGGCAGATACCAGAAACGCTTTGCAGTCAAGCAGAATTCAGACTTGCAGACTTGAGTGCAGAGACTGCAGAGGATCTAGTAACCCCTTCCAGAAAGTCCAGAACTCAAGAACCCAGACAATTCCTATTTTTTTCAGCCAGTAACCTGAAAAAGCTTTGACAGTTAATGTTAAGATGGTGCTTTCGGAAGAGAACTGCAGCCAGCTGCAGTTGGCTGGATACAAAGGCAATGCTGTCTGGAGGTATTAGTAGATTAACAGATAAAAACCAGATTAATAAACTTCAAGGCACTTCATTCTCTAGATTTCTTTAAGTATCATTTTTTAAACGTACCTTCATACATCATATTCATAATGCATCTTGGAATGAACCGCTCATTGTCAATGAGGGCATTACAGACATATAGAAAGAAGAACCTTTGGGGGCCTCAGATTCCCCCTTCTTGCTTCTTTCATCACATCCACTCCCATTAATTACTTCAGCTGCAGGCAGCTCACGCCCTCTGCAGCTCAACTTGAATCTACCTGGCAGTATCTTTTGTCACAAGAGACAGGTAAGTCACTGCAAAAAGTAGATACAAGGCACACATGCAGTGGGACCACACTGCCCGAGTGTAGTGCAGAGACCCAACAGATGTAGACACAGATATAAAAATAAATAAATTTTTAAAAAAATCTAACACCTACGAACTGGTTCTGGTTTCCTCCTTGTCCTCTAATAAGAGGTAAAGAACGTACAGCTGAGCTCCGCTCTTCCGATGGGAAACTTGAACGCAGAGAATGGGATGCAGTAGTAAGACCTCTAAAATCACTGCTGTCAACTGCATTGGCACTGGCAAGCGCCACACAATTTTTCAGGAGGCTTCTCCCCTCCTAAAGAAATCTTCTACCAGCCTGTCAAACGTCTGTGAGGAATTCTGCTTTAGGACATTTAAGGGAGTGAGTAAATACTGCTCTGCAAATCCAGTTGGAAAGTGCTCACTGGAAACAGGTGCCTGGCTAACCGCGCTAGCTGCTCTTGCTACTCCTAGCTGTTCTCCACTCAGCTCTTCCTTCCCTTTCTCCTTGCCCGTGTGACAAGTGCAGCCTTCTTTCGAGCAGCAAGCTGACTCACAGTAGTTCTGCTGAAGAACCCTAACACTCATGAATTCTTCAGGTTCCTCAGTAAGTTTCTCTGGGGGCTCAAAAACAACTCCTCGGGGCACAGAATGCTGGGCAGCTCTTTTCAAGACACATAGGGGTCCCTGCCCCTTCCTTTTGCTTTGCTGCTGTACCGACTCTTGCAGGGGCTTTGGGATTTTGAGGTCAGGAAGTGCCTGAGGGGCAGAACTTAGGTATTCCTGAAAGTAAGCCTGGCACATGCCACCTTTCACAATTGGAATGACCGAGCAAGGTTTCAGCCACTTCACAAACTCGCACAGCTCCGAAAAGGATGAGTGATCTGAGTACGGAACGAGGTGGATGTTGGGGTGGGTGACCTTCACGGGCCTGCCGGTAGGGAGGATGGCAATGGTAGGCTGCAGCGTGTTCCAGCTGACAAGGGTATCCCAACGGATCTCAGTGACATCCACAGCACGGATCCAGCCGGCCCCCTCCTCAGCGGTGAACACATCAGGCAGCTCCAGCAGCCGCATCTGCTCCAGGCGCCAGGGGCTCACCACAACCCAGGTCCTGAACTCCACTGCCAGGTCCACCAGCAGCGTCTCCTTCCCCAGGCTGTACACACCTGCGAGGAGAGCCATGAGCAGCGCACCGGGGATGGGGCAGGGGGGCACGAGCCCCTGCCGAGGGGAGGGTGCTGAGGGTGACGGGGGGAAGGCGAGGGCACGCGGCGTGAGGCAGCACTCACCGATGACAACCTGGTGCCGCGGGTGCGTGCGGATGACGTGGGCGGCCTGGCGCGTGGCGCACTGCCGCGAGGGCAGGGACCGGTGCGGGTGGCAGTGGGTGTTGTCCAGGTAGAGGCGGTCGATGCGGCGGCCCCTCAGCGCCGGCTCGCCCTGCATGGTGCTGGTGTAGCGGAAGTCCCCTGCAAGGACAGGGCCGTCAGGGCGGGGCGGGGGCCGCGGCGGCAGCGGCGGGGTCCTGCCCCGTACCTGTGTAGAGGATGGTGCCGAAGGCGCCCTCGAAGAGGAACATGACGGAGCCGGGGCAGTGGTTGGAGTCGAGCAGCGTCACCGTCACCGTCACCTCCTCGCCCAGCACGTGGCTCTGCCCCACCTCCAGCGGCCGGATCCAGTGCGTCGGCACCTGCGGGGGCCGGGCGGTAAGGGCGGGCCGGCGGGGGCCGTGGGGGCGGCGGGGGCCGTGGGGGCGGCCGGGCGCACCTACCTGGAGGCGGCGGTGCAGGAGGCGGGCGGTGAGCGGCGAGCAGTACAGCGGGCGGCTCCAGGTGCTGGAGAGCCCCACCGTGTGGTCCGAGTGCAGGTGCGACAGGAAGAAGAGGCGGGCGCCGCCCGCCCTCCGCACGCTCCAGAAGTCCACGGCGATGGGCGTCCCGGGGATCACCGTCCCGCTCATGGCGGCCGCCCGCCGCGGGCAGCGGCAGCCGCCCCGCCGCTTCCCGCCGAATTTGGCGGGCGGCACCGCGCAGGCGCAGGGGGCGGCGGGGGAAGGCGTGCGCAGCGCGCGGGGCCGGGCCGGGGCGGCACGTCGGGGGTGGGGCCGGCGGCTGCGGGCGGCGGGGACCGGGCACCGGGCACCGGCACCGGGGCCATGCCGTACCTCGGCGGCGAGGAGGCGCTGCGGGAGCTCCGCCGGGCCCTGGCCAATCCGCATGTGCAGGCGGATCGGTTGCGGTACCGCGCCGCCGTCCTGCGCGTTATCCGGTAGGGCGGGCGGGCGGGCAGGGGCGCGGGGCGGCGGGGGCCGGGCCGGGCCGGGCCGGGCCGCGCTGAGCGGTGTCTCCGCCGCAGGTACATGGCGCAGGGCGCGGACGTGTCGGGGCTGTTCCCGGAGATGGTGAAGGCCAGCGCGGCGGCCGACGTGGTGCAGAAGAAGCTGGTGTCGCTGTACGTGCGGGCGCAGGCCCCGCGGCAGCCGCAGCTGGCGCTGCTGGCCGTCAACACCCTGCGCAAGGACTGCGCCCACCCCAGCCCCGCCGTGCGGGGCCTCGCCCTCCGCAGCATGTGCGGCCTCAGGTGGGCCGGGGCGGGCTGGCGGGGCCGCGGCGGGGGGTACCGGGGCGGTGGCGGCCCGCTGACGGCCGCCCGCCCGCCCGCAGGATGCCCGGCATTCAGGAGTACCTCCAGCAGCCTCTCCTCAGCGGCCTGCGGGACAAGGCCTCCTACGTGCGGAGAGCGGCCGTGCTCGGCTGCGCCAAGATGCTGAAGATGCAGGGGGACTGCGAAGTGGGTAAGGGGGCTGCGAAGCGGGGAAGGGACTGCGAAGCGGGGAGGGGGGTTGCGAAGCGGGGAAGGGGGCTGCGAAGCGGGGAGGGGGGCTGCGAAGCGGGTGAGGGGGCTGCAAAGTGGGGAAGGGACTGCGAAGCGGGGAAGGGGGCTGTGAAGCAGGTAGGGGGGCTGCGAAGCGGGGAAGGGGGCTGCGAAGCAGGTAAGGGACTGCGAAGAGGGGAAGGGGGCTGCGAAGCGGGGAGGGGGGCTGCGAAGCGGGTAAGGGACTGTGAAGCGGGGAAGGGGGCTGCGAAGAGGGTGAGGGGGCTGCAAAGAGGGTAGGGGACTGCGAAGTGGGTAAGTGGGCTCCGTGCAGGCTGGGGAGGAGAGGGTGGCCCGTGGGAGCTGGGGACACACAGATGCTGAAGGTGCCTTCAGGCCTGCGGTTTGTCCTGGGTTCAGCTGCCCCTGGGTTGTCGTGGCCGCAAGGGAGAAAGAGGAAGGTAAGTGGGCTATCGCTGAGTATCAAATCATTAATGAAACACCAGGCACTGCGAGGTTCCGCATCGGAGTGCCGCTTTTACGGTGGTACCTGCCTTTACAGGGCCTCCCACAACACCTGGCCGTTTCCACAGTCTCCGATCAGCCAGGTGCCGTTCTCACATCTGCAGACCTTCAGGGAAAAGTTGTGCCAAGGGCAGGTGCTACTGTAGAGCTGGAGTTTTGTTGATTGCTTCTCCCAGTTCAAGCCGTGTCTTTTGTTCGTGATAAATGCTTATAGACAGTGATTAAATTGCAGCGCGTCAACAGAATTTGATGTAGAGACGTCTGCTTCTTTGCAGATGGTGCATTGGTGAATGAGCTATACAGTTTGCTTCGTGATCAGGATCCTATTGTAGTCGTGAATTGTCTGAGGGCCTTAGAAGAGATCTTAAAGAAGGAGGGAGGAGTTGTCATCAACAAACCCATTGCCCATCATCTCCTCAAGAGGTTTGTTTTCTTTGATATTACCATGGTACTGGAAACTTCATTCTCGTTCTTGCATTTGCATGCTAGCAATGCAGGTATTTCTGGGCTCCTGTCAGAACTTGAAGGGAAGAGTCAGGCACCCAAAGATGGTGGTGCCCATCCTAAGAGAAACCAAATTACTTTTATGCTAAGACCTTAAGAGAAATCTGAGATGCCCTGCTTTTCCAGGGAGTCTTCGCTGCAGTTGGTGGTTTGTTTTGGAGTTGTAAGTTAATGTGATTAGGGTTGGGTTTTTTTGATGACAGTATACATGATATATTTGTGGGACAGGTATGTTCTAGTATGTCTCTCTTAATCCCTTGAAAGATACATAACTTATCCATTGCTTGAAGAAATTAACTTTAGGTAATTCTAGATAGAATAATGCAGATAATTGTATATGATCTGGCAAAGGAGGGGCATTGGTCTGCCCAGGGCTCTTGTCAATGTTGCTGTCTGGCTTAGAGCACCAGCAAAAGTGCACGACTGATACTGGGTTAAGCCTATGTGCATAAACTGGTCAATTCTCTTGAGATGGAATTGTGGTATTTACTTCTGAAGCATAGCATTTGGTTTGGAACAGAGACTGTAAGAAACTCAGAGGCTAAGGCCTCTACTCTGCACAGCGCAGATCTTTGTGCGCTTCTTGACTCCTGCAAACTGTGTTTATTCTCTTGGCAGGATGGCTGATCTGGATCAGTGGGGGCAAAGCGAGGTGCTTACCTTCCTCCTGCGTTACAGACCCCGCAGTGAGGAGGAACTCTTCGACATACTCAATTTACTGGATGGCTATCTGAAAAGCAGCAGCCCTAGCGTTGTGATGGCAGCCACCAAGCTTTTCCTAGTGCTGGCCAGGGAGTACCCACATGTGCAGGCAGATGTTTTGGTGAGAGTGAAGGGACCACTGCTGTCTGCCTGCACTTCTGAGAGCAGGGAGCTCTGCTTCACTGCGCTGTGCCACGTGCGTCAGATCCTTGGTAGCCTTCCTGGCCATTTTAGCAGCCACTACAAGAAGTTCTTCTGTTCGTATTCAGAGCCCCACTACATCAAATGCCAGAAGATGGAGGTGTTGTGTGAGCTGGTGAATGATGAAAACGTACAGCAAGTGCTGGAGGAGCTGAAGGGCTATTGCACTGATGTGTCGGTAGAGCTTGCCCAAGGGGCGATCTTCGCCATAGGTAAGAGCTGTGTCTCGCCTCGGGAGCAGCTGCAGCCCTAGACCTTTAAGGTGGGCCTTTCTCTGCTGAAGTATATCTGGGCAAATGCCAAATAACTGCTCTGTGCTGAAGCAGTACAGCCCTCTGTAGACCCGCCTCCCCAGGATTGTTTTGTGTGAGTGTGTTTCTAAACCACGATTGTGCTGATTTTTTCAGAAGTCCGGGTATTGAACTGTTTCAGGTTGCGCATAATGTCCTTGAATCTCGTTCAAATGTCTGTGCTCTGAAGAGATGCTCTAAAGAAATTGTGTCATTTCATCTTATTAAGGAGCCTTATAGTGTTGAATGAAACTGTGTAGTGGGTGGAGGAGCTGCTCTAATACCTGCTCGTTCTTTGAGTTGTGATGGGGGCAGAGTTAAAGTGATTTGGGGCACTTTAGTTTTGTTTTTGTAAGCTTTAAAATAGGTGAATTTCTATAGTATTCATAAGGAGAAAGCTAAAATGCCTTTCATAAGTGTTACATCTAAGAAAAGTTCAGGCTTCTTCTGAAGCATGGCTTCAGAGAAAGGAACATATCCCTTGTGTGGGGAACAAGCTCATTTGACTACACTTTCAGAAATCGTAGTCAAAAAGGAAAAGAGAGAGACTGTTTCTTCAAAGTGAGTTTGTGATGTATAGTTGGGCATGGTTCCTATTTCACTCTGATGAAGGATTGACTTTCATGTCCTTTGGTGTCTCTGCAGGCAATATTGCTAGGACATACACAGAAGAGTGTGTGGGGATTCTGACAGAGCTCCTGGGGCTTCAGCAGGAACATATCACTTCAGGTAATCATCTGCAGGTTGTTTGCCTGGCTTACGCTTTCAGAAAGCGGCCTTGCTGGGCCTTGTGATCCCAAACCCGAGGCTCTGAAAGGCACTTGGCTTTTAATTGGGTTGGCATCTTCAGGTGGAAGTCTTCCTGGTGGAATGGGGGTTACAGTGTGACCAGACATTGTAGTTTTTCTTTCCTTAGGAACTACTTTTTGTGGTGAAGGGGGAGATGGTCATAGCTGTGTTCATGGTCTGATGTGGAGGCTCCTTCCTGGCTGCTGCCCGCTGACTTAGGCAGTGAGGGACTTGGCAGAGACATTTTAGTGACTGTTTGAGGGCCAAGATGATTAATAGACCTTTTAAATCTTTGTGATTTATGTTCCTCATATAATAGTCTGATTCAGTTGTACCCAGGCGTCTCTTTTTCTTCTGCTGCCCTCAGGTCTAACTTCATATCATTGCTGGTTCTGCCCTCTCTTTTAAATGGTCTTGCTTTCAGTTTTGAAAATCACACACTTGCACTCAGCTGTTGAATTAGGTCTTAGAAGCTGCTGGTGTTTCTGTAAGTGGGCAGCAGAGCCTTTACAATTTTGACCTAAAGTTCATGAGACTTGTTTTGAATTGGTGTTAGTTTTAATTTGTCATTCTAACCTTGTGTGTCTGAAGCATCATGAGTCAGTGTCTTTTCAAAGGCTGGGGAATGTCCAGAAGAGAGATTACTTTCCAGCAGCCAGAGGAACAGTGTGAAGTTTCAGTGCTTTATTTTAGACTTGGTGCAACTTTGCTCTGACGAATGCAGCGTCATGCGGCTTTGAAGAAGGGTGTCTCAACTCATAGTCACAAGCAAGGCCTTTTTTGGCTGTGTCCCCAGTGCACAGATGCAAATCCAGGGAGATTTGCAAAGTCTCTTGAGTGGGGTTTTTTGGATTTTTTTTTTTCCCCCCCTAGTGGTCTTATAACTTTTGAGGAATGCTGAGCATTTTTTTTCATTGCAGCGGTAGTTCAGGCTTTTCGGGACCTGGTTTGGCTGTGTCCCCAGTGCACGGATGCAGTGTGTTGGGCACTGCCTGGCTGTGAGGACGCCATCCAGGACAGTGAGGTAAGCTGGCTTTGTGCCTTGGGCTGGCAGCTGTTGAGCATGGGTGGACAATGACTAGTTTGGCTTTCCTTTGGCTCGCGATTGGCGGGCAAAAATCGGAAATCTGATCAGAAGACTTGTTCTCTCCTATCTGTTTATTTCATGTCAGCACTTTCTGGTAAACAGCGCCTATTTGCTTTTTTTTCTGTGGTTCCTTCAGGGCAAACAAGCACTGATCTGGCTCCTGGGCACACATGGTGAGAAAGTACCAAATGCCCCCTATGTTTTGGAGGACTTTGTGGAGAACGTGAAATCAGAGATGTTCCCAGCAGTGAAAATGGAGCTTCTGACAGCATTGGTGCGGCTTTTCCTGTCTCGTCCTGCTGAGTGTCAGGACATGCTAGGGAGACTGCTCTATTACTGCATAGGTGGGTTCCCTTCATTCTGTGTCACTGAAGCTGTAGTACAGGCTTTTTGGGACCTGGTTTGGCTCTGGCCCCCGTGCATGGATGCTGTGTGTCAGCATCTCCTCCATCTGTGAGGAGACCATCCAAGGTAAGGTGGCTTTATGCCTTAGGCTGTTACTTGGCTCCTAGCTGTCTGCTTGGTGAGTGTAACAGGCTTACGCTGTATCCCTGGGAGGCTGTTTTTAGTAGTTAAGGGTTAGTACTTTGGGGAAATCTGGATGATAGAATTCCCCATAAATTATGTCCCTCTAATTCCCAGAGGAGGAGATGGATATGGCAGTACGAGACCGTGGATTGTTCTACTATCGCCTTTTGCAGTCTGGTGTGGAAGAAGTGAAACGGGTGCTGTGTAGCCCCAAGTCTGACCCCTCTCTGGGGCTCCTGGAAGACCAAACTGAGCGACCTGTGAATACATGGGCTTCAGAGTTTAATACTCTTGCACCAGTTTACGGCAGAGAACGCTGGGCACTTGTCACTGCTCACCAGCCAGCAGAACCCTCTTACGCTTGTTCTCCTTGTACTGGTTCCGGGAACAGAGACACAGGTAACCCGCCTCACCTTCATCTCAGATCCGTTTTTGCCTTGTCAGTAGGTGTTCTCGTGTGGGTTTCTTTGGAAGATCACAGTGCTTTGAGAATACTGTGTCAGCTTTCTGACTGTCTTGTGCAGTGCATGGTTGATCACTGCTAAAGGCACTGTGATTCCAGCCCTCTTCATCTGATGGCTCCATAAGATGATGTTTGTGAAACTGGGAGCTGCACATTATATGCTGCACCTCACATGTTTGTGGTTTCATTTCAGAGTCGCTGATTTCTGAAGGCAATAAAGAAGTCCTCAAGGTTCATCCCGATACAGGCAGCCTGACCTTAATTCCTGATGTTTACCTGACTGCCGAACAGTTTGAGAAGACCTGGCTGAGCTTGGACATGAGCTGCCACCTCTCTCTGCCCTGGTGCGGGACTGTTCATCCAGATACCATACAGACAGCTCTTCACGTTGTCCACATCCAGACTATTGCTATGAGCAAAGCTGGCGTCCAGCCGTGGAAAGCTTATCTCAGTGCTCAGGATGACACAGGTTGCCTCTTCCTAACAGAGCTCTTGCTTGAGGCGGCAGATTCAGAGATGCAGGTTTCAGTGAAGCAGAGTGAGGCAAAGCCGGAGGCACTGCAGACCTTTATTTCAGCCTTAAGGATGGTCATGGGGGCAGTTGCTGGACTGGGGTCCTGATTGTTCCCTGCTCCCGGTAGGATGCTTGCTCAGGGCCCAGGAAAAATTTCTTTCTTTCTCTGGCTTCATGTGCCACACTTGATGCTGGTTTTGTATTTTAAACTGTGGGAGCGTTAGCAGCCCTTTCCTGGGGCAGAGCTGGGCCGAGCAAGCACATGTGGCGTGGGGGTAGCTGCAGCTGGGGAGCGGGGCAGGGTGAACGGTCTGTCCTCCCTCTGGGCTGGGGAAAGGACAAGGTAATGCATTCGTGAGCTCTCTGCTTCTGCTGTGAGTCACAGAAGTGGCATCTGTGGTGATTGTCACAAGACACTAACGTGACTGATGGAACCAGAAACGAGCAAAATTCAGGCATGTGTTTTGGAGAGGTTTTTTTTTCATGAGAATTGTAAATTATTCAAAATACAGTTCAGAGACTCTAGGGCTCTGCTTGTTATCTCACATTAAGAGGAGCAGTGCAGTGAAGAGAGAAGTATTTAGTTCTTGGTTCCCTTTACATGTGATTTAGTTTTCTGCCTGATAGACAGATTTCGATAGTATTTATGGGTGAACGGGGCTCTGCTGTGTCAGAGATGGGTGGACAGGGTACATCGTGCTCACTAGAAAGAGTCTGTTTCTTTTTCAAGAGAAAAGTGTATCTTCTAGTTGAAATGTGTTACTGAAGTCATGAATCGCCCTCTCTGAAATTCCCCCCTCAGGGCTACTGTAAGGAAACGCAGGAGTGTGCAGGTTGTGTATGATGTGTTTGCCTGAGTTAACGTGGCCTGAGTTTTGTAGCCTGCATCACTTTGGCCATGTCAGTGAGCTGCCAGTCCTTGGTACTCACACCAGCAATGGAAGAATTGGTGTTTAGATAATTAACCTGTATGGAATATTAAATTTTTGCTGATACTGATTTTTACCATTTGTTACTTTGTAACTAGAATGGGTATTTAAAGGTTTGTTTTCTGTGTAGCACTTATTGCTGTGCAGTACTGTTGTCTGAAAAGCGGATTTGTTACCCGGTGTGCAATAAGCCGATCATCACACACTCAGGAGACACACTGCTACTTATTTCAGGTTTGCACAATCCTGGGTGCTCAGTGGTTTCCCAGAAATCAAGCACACCTTGGTAAAGATACAGTGACATTTTATACATTCTTAGTATCTGTTATCAGTGTTTTACAGTTCCACGTATCCATTCTTGCTTCTATTGGTTCTCGCAAGCCTGTCTCCTACTTAAAGGTACAGTGTGTTTTAAATTTACAGAGCCTGCTCAGTGGGTAGGGGTCTTTGCTTGGGCCGGGGCTTCATTGCTGGAGGTGTGGTTTTTACCATGTTAATTAGGGTCGTTCTCTCCTAATTCAAGTGATTCTCCTTGGTCTGAGCAGCAGTTTTACTCCCTTTGCACTTTCTTGGTATTTTCTAGTCTGACTGATTTATGTTGCCATCTTGTTCCGTCTTATTCCATGTCTTATTAACTATCTACAGAGGTCGCACAGTACCTTTGGTTTGTTTCTCCCATGTCTTCAACGCTGTCAGCCTGTCCTCACAATCCTGTACGTGAGGTGGTGCGGTGCCACGTGCCTAAATTTTTACAGTTTTTGAAGTTCTACTCTGGCCAGCCTGGGGACTTGTTTTTTGAAGAGCGTGTCAATAGCGTTCCATCTGCTCTGTTGAAAGTTACGGAGAGTTGGACTTTGTACGGTGTCATGAAAAGTGTCCTTGTCGCAGCCATGTTTTACGCAGTGGCAAAACCCTGAAGAAGGCTCCTTGGCTTAAGGCTGAGGTACATGGGTTGTACTATTAGATACTATAAGAGTGCTTTATGGTACCCTGTAAGGAGTGGCTTTGTTAACCCTATTCTGTAAGATTTCTTGTAATTTTTAATTTCTTTTAATGACTGTATTGTACCTTTAAATTGCAATATGCCTTCCCTGCACTTCACTGAAACACTGCTGCCACTGTTAAACAACAGGTTTTAGATTTCATTGGCTGATTTTTCCTAATAAAAATGTGAACCGTTCCTGGCTGTTTTCTGGAGTACTTGTTCGTTCAGCTCTGAAGTCCTGCGGGATGGGGTCATCCGATCGCTGCCGTCGATCCGGAGAGAGCTGCGGTCCAGCACCTGCCTTTGTGTCAGGCAGGGCTCTTCCCTCTCAACTTCCTTGAAGCAAGGCTTGAAGGAACAATTGTTCAACGACTTATTTCAGTCTCAAATGCCAAATTACTGTAACAGGTGAGCTACCTACGGGTGAATTCAAAGGAAGGTAAGAAGTCGGCTGTAGCAGGGCTCCTATTAACAGTTGCCAGTGTCTTCGTGCATATGTTGTATTCCTGTCCTTACGGAGAGATGCATTGGAGCGTTGGCATTATGCAGTTTGTAGGAAAAAAAACAGTTGATAGCTTGTTGGCAAGCTATCATTTACTGCGCTGTGGCTAGACCAAGTCTAGTCTTTGTCTGGGATGGGACTTGGAGCTTCTAGCCTTTTATCCAGACACCTTTCTTGATGAATGAACAGGTCAACAGTATGCAATAACTTGTAAGTATGTCAGTTGATCTTAACAGAAAGAACTTATTTTGAAACTAAACCACACCCATAGCTTGCATGACGACAGTTAAGAGAGCAAATATTGGCATGACATGCTGTCCCGGGGGAGGGAGTCTGGGGTCATATTCTTCCCGGAAGGAAGAACCTGTGCAGCTCTGGGAAAAGGAAGCCAAAATCTGTAGGCAAAGCTCACCTGCCAAGAAGAGCAGCTGCGGTGGTGCCCCTGCCCACCCTGTGGTGGGGAGACAGGCTGAAATGGCAACCTTTGAGTTGCAGACGGAGTGCATTGTGGAAGCCTTGTTCTCTGACCTCCTCAGTGAAGATCAGAGTGACTGCCGGAGCCTGGAGATGGACTTCGGAGGTAGGACCTGTGTGGGAGGAAAAAAATGGTTTGTTTGCTGCAGATGATAGGAGCGTTTTGACGGAACATTTGAAGGAAGGAGGCTGTAGCTTGCGGTTGTTGGGTTTCCTAAAATGCAAGCTTGTGATGACTTCCAAGCTACTTCTTTTTGGGGGGAAAAGTTGGAGCAAGGTAGAGTTGTTTGAGTCCCGGGCAGCCCACAGCTGCCGTCTGTCTTGGCAGGGTCGGGCAACGGGGGCTGTGAAGGACGGCCACCCCGCCTGCCGCCCCTCGGGGCTGCGGGTGCTGGGCAGTGCCGGCAGGGAAGGTGCCGCCGGCTGCTGTGCCCCGCACGGGTCTGCAGGTCCTGAGTAACTTCCTCCGAACCAACAGGCTGGGACAAGTTTTAACTGTCATTATCAAAAAGAAAGCTTATATTGCTTATTGGATAAAAACAGTTGCTTTAACATGTAAGCCAGAACGTGGTCTTTGCTTCACAAAGCTCCTAAAACCATTTAGGCTGCTTTGGTTTGCTGGGCAATGCTGCAAGAAACCCAGCATTCGCCTGTGTTCATATCACTTTTCCCATTAATTTCTTGGCAACGAGCCAGTTAAAATGTCCCAGGAGACACTGGGATCTTGCTGACACCAGATAGCAAGCAAAGTCCATTTCTCAAAAGCTTCATGGAAGTTTGTCGTTTTGCCTAAAGAAAAAGTCTCCGTTGGCGTATTGCTCGTTTCAGTCCCTGGATTAGGCGCTTGTGCCTCCGCTGTCCCGAGCGCTGTGAAACTGCCCCCACCCCCAGGAGACGCAGGCTTCTGCCCAGGGCTGCGGGCACCGAGTGCTGGCACCTGAACCGGATGAGTTAAACTGGAATTAGCGGCTGGATGAGGGAGGGGGTTGGATCAGGAAGCGATGCCTCCAGATAAAGTTGCCCACTGCTTTATGTCGAAAGATCCTGCTTTCAGTTCCTCATGACTTCATCAAGCATGGAAATGGTTTTGCTGAAGCTTTCAGTGTCGGGTAGCTCCTTCTGGCTGAACCTCGTTTTGGTAATGTTCAGAAAAAATAAATAATACTCTGTTGGTTTTTTTCCCCTCAGGATGCTTTAAGGGAAAAATGCTTTAACTGAGGTGATCCCCCCCCCCCCCCCCCCGCCACCCCTTTAAGTAACGCTGAGAAGTTCTAATGGTTTTATATACTTGAGATTTGTGAAGGATGCCTTTTGCTCCTTTGTGAAAACCTTCCCAAATTTGGGTCACTATGAGACTTTGAAACGTTGCAATTTGCACTTGCTCGGAAGAGACCTTGAGTATAATATCTACATTCTCCGAAGACGGCACGCAATGATCTGCAGCCTCGAAGTGCTGGGGGAACGCAGGCAGGACTTTCCCATCCGATCGCTGCTGCTGTGTCGCCGCAGTCAGAAGCGAGAGCTGAGATGTTTTCCGAGTCCTCTGACCTTCCTTGCTTGCTTCTGGCAGCCTGGGAGGAGGGAGCTGCCAGAACCCGGAGGGGTAAAAGGGAGGCCTTAGGGATGCCCTTGGAGAAACAGGAGTGGGGATGAACCGAAACTTGGGCATGAAGCAACTGAGGTGGGAGGAAAGAGACCTGGACAAACCCATGGTACAGGGCCCCTTGGTCCCTGTAAATCAATGAATACTTGAATGGCTGCACAGTATTTCTCAGGGACTTTGGTTCTGCATTTCCCTACATGTCTTGTCAGAGGTCTACCCTGCGTTAACCTGCGTGCTTGAGGCAGTAACTACCGTAGCGCCCGTTGAAGGCAGCCTTTTGGACGCAGCAGGCAGCTAAAGAGGCTGGGCTGTCAGCGCCGGTTCTCTTTCTCCACCTTTACTGGGTTGTGCTGAAACCCCTCACCCTGCTCTCTCTGCCCTAGGGCCTGTGCAGTCTGCAGGAGAGCCTCTAACCACGTTTGACCCAGTCATCATCGCCAGTCGCCTGCGGCGCATGGGGGACCAGTGCAACATGGATTTTGAAAGGAATTCCTCAGAGGCTCTTGTTGAAGTGCTCCAGGGAAAGGTAAAGCACACCTTGTCCTGCCTGGCCTGGCCCGCTCCTTGTCTGAAGGGCAGCCTTGTGTCGGAGAATAGCAAAAGCCCGGGGAGCAGCACAGCTTACGCTGCAGGAGTCGGGGGGTCTGAGGGGAAGGGGCACGACACCCCGCAGCCTCCCTCCATCTTTGTGTTGCGGGCGGCGTGCGAGCCACCAGGACAGAAGCTGGACAAGGCACTGTGGGAGCTTCCAAAGGAGCTGCTTTTATCACCTGTGAAGCCCTGGAGCTGCCTGGGCCGACCTGTTATTGCAGGAGATGCGCTGCAGCCCGGAGCGGTGGGGGGGCAGCTGATGTGCAGAGGGGGAAAGGAGGAAGGCTGCGGTGAGAGGGGCAGAGCGGGCGCTGCAGCCTGCTGCAGGGGATCTGGCTACAGCAGCCCTGCAGCCAGAGCTCTCGTGCCAGCACGCTTCTGGTGCGGGCGCTGCAAGCAGTTCTAGCTTCAGGTTCGGCGCAGCTCTGGGTGGACTACCAGCTCTCCTCCCCAGTCCTTCAACCGTGCTCCCCGCTGCCGCGGTTTGTACGAGCCGCGGTAAAGGAGAGCCCTGCCTTGACTGCCCTGTGCTGTATGGGTGTCACCAGGAAGCTGTGGGGTCACCTGCTCTGGTCGTGGGTAGAAGCAGCAAATGCAGGAATTTAACTGAATGCTGGATTTTGAGCCAAGACTTACTTATCACGCTGTCATTTAAAAAGAAGCTCAAACTGCCGTCTTGATGCTTGCAGATGGAGAAGTTTGGGGCTGCCGTGGACTCTCTCAGCAGGATCTGGAGTGACCAGAACCCTGGGCTGGTCTATGAGAAAGCTTTTCTCTCTATTTCTGTGAAACTGGTAATGCACGTTGCTAAGAAAATCCCAGCTATGGTGCATCCCAACCAACTCATACAAGTGATTAATGGAAATTCTCAAGTGAGAAGCTACATCGAGGCCTGCGGCGGATGGGTAAGGATGTGAAGGTGGCGGTGATGTTTGCCTGGGTGTCCATGGCTCTTCCTTCGTGTCTCTCACCTCTCCCACCCGCCTCGCTCGGCTCGTCACTGATGCCCAGCGTGTCCCCCAGACCCGTGCAGCAGCTAACTCAGCGTATAGCTGTGGGAGCACGGCTTTGCTAAACACCTCGGTGAAGTCTTACTGAAGCCAGCATCAATCTTCCCATCTGCTTCTCTGTCTCAGGGTCTAATTCCTTGTCTCAGTATCTTGGGAGCTCAGCTTGCTCCTTTAGATGAGAATCAAAATAATGAAGGATGGGTCATACAAAAAGCAACTTTACAGACCCCGCTTGGTGCATTTTACCAGGGGAAGGGATGAAATCGGTCCGGGAGAGGTTTGCAGCAGGAGGCGGGTTGCCCGTCCCTCCATCCCGCGTCCTTCTCTTCCTGCTGGTTCCTTTAAACCTGCCTTGAATTCTTTCTCTAAACACATACAGATGGGGGTTTTTGTTTGTTTTCAGGAGAACTTGGACAATTGAGAGAAGGGCTATCCTACTTTCCAGAAGGTGAAGCTGAGCTTTTCATTGATTTAACTGGGAGTAATGCTGTTGTATTTCTTCAGGAGACTGCAAGCAGAACTCTACATATAAACAACATGTAAAAGACGTTCTGTATCACTAAAAATAAAAATTAATAAGTCTTTGTTGCTATTAATTTGTTTTTCTCCTTGTGTTTCTCTTAAATATAGCCATAAAAGTGGGCTTCACTCTTATTCAAGGTTCCTAGGTCAGTGCTTAGTGCTAATTTTCAGACTCGTCAGGTGAATATTTGTTTTAAAACACGTTTCCATTAGTTATTCTAAAGATCTCTCTTTTTTCCTCTCAGTTGATTCAAAGGCTTATTTGTGCAAAGCTGAAATTTGACATTATTTTAAACTAAGACTGATGGCTCTTCCAGAGTGATTAGCAGCCCTTTGCCTTTTAGCAGCTGGATACAGAAATCTTCTGGCTATTCTGTACCCGATCTGCGAGAAAACACAGAAGGGGAATACATTTAATGACTGTAGTTCCAATCAGAAAGAGAAACAGGCGTGGTACAGCCAGTCTGAGGTCTTTGTGCAAAATGTAAAATATTGGAAAGATCAAGGTTGTGACTCCCATACCTTTTTTTGGTTTTTGGGGGATTGTTGTTTTTAGGTTAGTTTCATTTAGTTTAGTTTTCCCTACTTCTGCAAGTAGACAAAATGGATGGCCTTCAAGAACTTCGCTCTCTGCATCTCCTTCCCACTTCAGAATGACCTCCACTTTGTCCTATGGGGGTTTTTTGCACACCTGTAAATGTAACTGAGTGCAAGTGAGGTGAATGAGGCTGGCATAATTAATTGGATTTCTATAGTCTACTGGAGTCAGATTTGACCCTCTCTTCTAGCCCAAGCTCCCAGACATGGGGAATTGTGGCTGGAAGAGCTGAACTGAAGCATGTTGATAGGTTTTCTCTGTTCAGAAGCCGTCGTGCGGTTCAGGGCAGTAACACGTGCAAGCCAGGTTCAGGTGCTCACCCTCTGCCTGAAGTATTCTTTCAAAATATTTTGCAGTTAAGGTGGAAAACAGGCTAAGTTATAAGTAAGTGTGAAGGGGAACTGTGGATTTTGCATGCCGTTTTAGGGACTCTTCTAGCTGCAGCGTGTTCCCGGTCTGAAGCTTTCCCCGCGGCCGCCTGGCAGTGAAGCGCGGCTGCGCTTGGGCACGTGTGCCCAGCTGCTGCCCCCGTGCTCGCCCCTCTGGACCCCAGCAGGGCCGTGCTGCTGGTGGCGGCTGGACACGGTGCTTAAAGAAGTCAGATGTTGGGGTGCTCGGCTCTGGTCTCCAACATCTGACCACCTTCGTGGCACGGGGAAACCATCGGGCACGCCGGAGGCACGCTGTGGCTGAGGGACCTGGGGCAGCTCTGCTCCTGCCCAGCTCAGCGCTGCCTGCCCTTGCTGTGGGGCACGCGTTTTAAAAGGAGGCGCTAGGGCCCCACGTTGTGTGTTTTGTTTTATTTGACCACGGTATCTGTTACGTACTAATTTCCTTCAAGACTTGTGATGAAGTCAGTAAACCACAGCCTGCCGCGAGTGCTCTCCGGGCTGGTGCTTTCCGCTGCGGCACGCACTTGACATGTCCGTTCCCAGGTTCAGCAGACCAGTCGCGTGGTCTCCGGCAACATGGACCAAAGGGAGATTCTGCTGCAAAACCTGGAAAGGGCCCAAGGCAAGAGGCTCAACCGAGAAGAGTTTGTAGACGAGTTTTTGGTAAGTTCACTTAAGGCACAGCTCTGTGTTTCAGTTGATTTTAAAGGGAAGAACTCAGTCACTTCTCCTCAAACGGGAATGTGATTTGCATGTGACAGCAAGATTTTCTATGAATTTTAAAGCAGAAAGAGATGCAGTAATTAACGGGGGTAAAAGGAATGTAAAGATAGAAGAGTAATTTAGTAGTTTGCATTCAAAGTAAAGCTGTTTGCTTTTTAAATAATTACCCGAGTGCTTCCTGTTTTCTACTTTGCAAATGCACTTGTCAAGACACGGTTTCACTTCGCCTGGTAAAACAACTGCGGGTAGAGTGAGGAATATGGAGCCAGTGCCGCTTCTCCCCATTGCAATCTGTTGTATCTGTGATACACGTGTTCCTGGCAGGGATCTCCGGTTGCTACTTGAGATAGCTTTTCCTTTTTTCATTTCAGTAGAACCCCCCCACCCTGGTGCTGTACCACCTGCAGAGCAGGGAGCGGGCGGTCAGATAAACGCGCTGTGGACCCCAGCTTGTTCCACCTCCCGTCGACACCGGGCGCCTTGGCCAAGGCGTGAGGAGACGGCGAGCTGAGCAGCCGGACGGGCCGCTCCCAGCCGCCAGCGCTGTTACGTGGAAGGGCTCGTGCATCCATGTGCAATGAGCGCATGTGCTCTACGTCCAGCAGTGCTTCTGGCCCCTCCGGGAAATTAATTTCTTGTTCCCTAAAGGCAAAACTAGCATAAAATGCTGATGGCTCTCGCCTTCCCCGGCCTTCTGCGGAGTCTAGCTGGTTGATATCTGTGCAGTGCCCCGATCTGTGAGCTCTCTGACATCTTTTTATTTGTTTGGGTGGTAGGGGTGAGTCTTAGATGGCAACCCACTGTCTCACAGTTAAAGCTGATGGCTGGCAATGGCTGCCGATCTATCAGCTGGAGGAAGGTTGCTCTGGCAGGCTGCCTGGGCTGCTCTGAGAAGCAAAGCCCAGCTTTAGCAGAGATAAGGAAGGGTAAAGCTGGTGCATCTGTAAGATCTGAGACGTCTCAAACACAAGAATAACCGCGGGTCCTGAGCTCCCCCTCCCCGCCTTGGACAAGGGTTGCATCGGGCAGTGGTCTCTGGGGAAGGTGCAGGGGTTACTTAGGAGTCCCCCAAGATCCAGCCCTGCTTTGTCGTACCAGTGAAGACTGGCACTTCAAACACTTGGGAAAAGCTTAGTGCTTGGTTTCCAGGTGTCTGGGTTGGAGGGAAGTGATTAATCTGAGTCTGCAGTGACATTCTGTTGTTCCATGGAACAAAGCGCTGTCACAGGCTGCTGAATTTCCCCCTCTCGCTGCTGTGCTGGGGCTGTACTGTGCCGTGCGAGGCAGCAGGGCTGCGCGGCCTCAGGGCACGTGCTCATTCTAGCATCCAAGTGTACAGTTAATTTTCTGACCAAAATGGCAGGTAGAAGTGGTTAGGGCTGCGTTTCGTCTTGTACTGGGAAGAGATCTTCCCAGGATGGCCTGAGCTGTTGGCCACTTTTGGAAGCCTTAGCAGGCAAATGTGATGGCTTGCATCTCCAAACTTGGTAGAAATGTTCGATGTTATTTCTCCATCTGAACACCTCTCTTTGTGTGAACAAGCATTTGTACATGCCAATTGTGGTGGTGTTACTGTAAATGACGGGGGTTTTTGTTCAACTCCCCTTTTTCTGTTTGTGCAGTCTCACAGCAAGAGTTTGATCCTTACTGCTCTCACTTCCTTTCTCATATGTAGCCATTTCCCAAGCAGTTTTATGTCAGTTTATGCAGAGACAGAAAAGTAAGGTGATTCAGAGCCTCAGCTATGAGAAGACTGGCTTCAGTACTAGGTGATGCCCCTTCCATGAAAGCTTACCCTGGAAGCTGGGCTTGCCTTGGTGGGAGGCATGTGGAGGATGCCACCAACACCAGAAGAGCTCAGGAGGTTACAGGGGCATGTAGTTTACAAAAACCATCCTGCTCTCACAACTTCTATCACACTGTACCTGCCCCCGTGTTCTTGATTAATAGAGACTGGGCACGTGGACCGTCCTGGGCCTCCTGCACCTTCTTCCTGACTCACTCCATCCAGGTCAGTGAGATGTGACTCCTGCGGTATTGTGGCTGGACAGCAGCAGAATTTAGGGTTTAAAAACTGCAGTTTAATGTTAAAAAAACAGTAACTCTGATTTGGATCTGAATCCAAATATCTGCGCACAGAAACACCGTGGAGATGAGATACACATTGCTGTATATACCTTTTATCTGTGGTATTCCTAAGGGGCTGCTTGGCTTGATCAAATATGTACAACCTACAAAGCCCTCCAGCTCCTGATGTGGTCTTTTGGCAAATATCATCCCTCTGTAGCTTAATGCATGCTGGCCCTGGAGGGTGTCGTGTCCTAGCGGGTGCTCGTCTAGCGCAGGCTGGAGCCAAGGGGGGTTTTGCAGCTCTCCCACAGCTGCTAATACGTCGGGTCTGCAGCAAGGGAGGACAAGGGATGGGATTCTCAAAACTGGATGAAAGTTTTTTGGGAGAGCTGAAACGCAGGCACTTATGAGCTCCCATAGGAAGATCACTGGTGAGCTGACCCTCAGTGATTTATGGTGAGCACCCAAAAATCAGGTCCCTGAAACTGTCAGGACCCCCGCAATTCCTGCTCGTGTGCTGCCGCGCCAGAGCTGCAGCCTCTGAGCCCTCAAGCACGCTGGGGAGGGCTTTGCTGGTACCAGCAGGAGGGTCTGCCGCCTTCTCCGCGCTAATCCCTTTGGCCATGGCACTATTTTGGTTCGGTGACCCCGAGACCAGCGGGCTGTTTTTCCCCGCGCCATGAGCAGCTGAGCCACCGTTCCCACTTTCTGTTAGCGGCTCAGGCAGGTCACCGTGAGGTGTGCACCAGGCATGAGAAACCCTCTCACCTTGCAGCTCAGGTGTGCCGTGGTCCCTTCCCTTTGCTTTTCACCCTTGCACACCTTTCTTTCATAAAGTCACAGGAGACTGAGGGTTCTCCTGTGTCAGCCCGATTCTCTGGACCCCAGCAGTGATCTCCAGGAGAAGGGCTGTGAAGGTATGGCCCCAGGGTGGTGGGAAAGGGAGCCTTACCCTTCGGAGTGTCAAACCGTAGAGGCACTGATTAGAGAAATGGCCTTCTGTTTAAAATCAAAAGCACCCCTTGGTGGCAAGAAAAGTGGTCAGGCAGACAAGAAATGATGAAAGAAAAAATACAGCAAGAACAGTGCTTTCGAAGTTGACGGTAACGAACAGCGTGTGTTATTTAGAAGCTGATCTCAGTGAAATAAAATTCTGTGCTTTGGCAGGAAAAAGATGCTTGAACTCTCCAGGAGTGCTGCAGCTTTATCCTGGAAAAGAAAGAGACGGGAGATATGTACCCCCAAGGGTCTGTCCTAGGACTCCTTCTCCTTTCTCTTTCAGGAGTGCACGTAGCTACTTTGCTCCAATTGCTTGTGCTCCTGTAGTGGCTTGGGCATTGCTGTTTGCAGCTACAGATGGGAGCACCTTTACCAAAGTGAGAAAAATCAATTGATTCATCTGGCATTTCTGATATCATTTGTTAAAGGTGGTTTAACATTGTCACTCCTCTTATCTGGGTGCCATTTATACTGAGAATGATTCCCCTGTGTCTCACTTATTTGCGAGGGCAATGCCTTATGTGCTTTATAAATGCATTGTTTCACTTCAGAAGCCTACGTGCCCAAGCCTCGTGTGGGCACTGCCTCAGCACACACTTTCCATTCTTCAGAAGCCTGTGCTGGGGCTCTCGGGTAGCTCCCGTCTCTATTCTTGCTCTGAATACCTTGAGAAAAGCCACTCAGGAAAGAATTAATGGTGCAGACCTTGCTTTGTGGTAGTGAACCTGACCCCTAGAGACCTTCACACATACTCTTTAGTAGTGTGTTGTATGTAACACATCTGCTGTAATTTGTTCCATTCTTTTATCACAGAAGCTGAAAAGGCAGTCAACAAAGTACAGATCGGATAAAATCTACCCTACAGCAGCATCTGAGCAACCAGAGAACATCAAGAAGAACAGATACAAGGACATCTTACCCTGTAGGTTGGAAATGGCAAATGTTGCTATTCAGCCCTTTTTTTTTTTTTTTTTGCTAGCTTGAGTCTGTTCTCTTCCTCCAGTATCTGCCTGCACAGTTGCTTGCATGTGAGCATGTCACTGGCTGTCAGTTGGCCTTGAATTCTGCTGTTAGGATTTAAGGCTTTATCTGTGACTGTTGCAGTGCACGCTCTGGAAGACTTCGGCACGTATTTTCTACAGACAGAAGAACTTCTGTTCAGTAGGAAACACATCCTCTAATGATTGTCCTTGCAAGCTTTCTGGGCAGCATTGCAGCCGCTCCTTTTCCAAGGCCTTGTAGAGAATGGCTTTGAACAAAGATGCCTCCATGACGTACGAAGCAGACTGCAGTTAAAAACTGTTGTGGCTTGTCCCGGCTTGGTGCAGTAGTCTCCAAAGAAGAGTCTGCCCTAGGATCAGAGCAGACTGTCCCTTTCATCCATTCTAGCTTGAAAAAAAAAAAAAAATCTAAACCCACAGATCTCATTTGAGCCCGTAAGACGGAGTGTGGGGTGATGCTAGGCTTGGCTTGCTCCATGGCCAGAGGAGATTGGCATTGGAGCTGGGGTGGTGGCAGCTCTTGCCTAAGCCCTCACCATTGCTCTGAAGGAGAGCTTGCCTGCCTGCTGCCTGCATGTAGGCAATGGCAGTTCTGTGCAGGGCTATCGGTCGGTGCGGGAGGGGGCATTAGCTGCTTGCACAGCCACTCATCTGCTCTGGGATGAGCTCTCTGATCTACGTGCTCCTCCAAAGCACCTTGTGCTGCAGTCTGGGGAGCTCAACCACCATGAAAGACAAACAGTAATGGCTGCTCTTCTGCTTTTGTGCCTGCAGTTGACCACAGCAGAGTGGAGTTGTCCCTGATCACATCAGATGAAGATTCTCATTACATCAATGCCAACTTTATCAAGGTATTGCTTCTTTCATGGTGTTTTGCCATGCAGAGGTGTTTGTAGCAGCTGTGAGTGCTGCCTGGTTGAGTTGTGCCAGGAGGAGCAGGTCCTGTGGCTCTGGTGAGTGAAAGGACTAGGCAGTAGTTTCTGGGCTGTGCTCAAGGATAACTGATGTAAAGAAGATGTCTTCAATCCATGAGCCCTTCAAAAACACCCCTTGCAGCACAGAGGCACCAGGCTACAGGGCAAGGGACATGTGCTCATGGCGGGGCAGGTGGTGGAACAGTTTGTGGCTCACAGCCCCAACTTCCTTGTCGGTCTTACTGCCTTTAGTGGGTGGTAGTGGCGTAAAACTGTCGGTGGTCAGAATCGCCTTGCCCAAAACCAGTGCACAGGCAGGAAGCCTTGCACTGCAGCACAGCTCAGACCCACTGCAGCAGCGAGCAACAGGGCAGGTCAGCGCGGGCTGGTTCTCCATCAGGAGCTCCACGTGTTTTGGGACTCTCCTGTGCTCACGACCCTTCTCTGATAGACAGGTAGAAGGTTTCCTTCGTTCTCCACCATAGTGACCGAGGGCTCTGTGTAACCCATCTGCAGAACAGACCTTCACAAGGGGATCACGGTTTGTTCTTTGGCCAACAGCCACTAATGTGCCAAGCTGCACACCCGAGAGCTGGATCAGCTGTTGCGACATCACCCCAAGCTCCCAAACGCACTGCAAGGACTGGTGGTCTCTGGGAGCAGATCTCACCTCAAGCCCAGCTCCCTGGCTTGGGTCTTCCTTTGGGAGGTTTGCACACCATTGGTTTCTGGTTGCTTAATTTAATTTAGGTGCCTAAATTTTAACTATATAAAAGCCCTTCTAAGTCCTTAATGGGCTCATTGGATAGAAGTAAGATTCAGAAAGGAGATTACTTTATTTCTGCTAGTGAACTATGCAAATATGTCTCCATGTCTGATCTGAATGCTGTTTTAGGGCGTCTATGGGCCAAGAGCATACATTGCAACACAGGGTCCTCTCCCCACTACCGTCATTGACTTTTGGAGGATGATTTGGGAGTATGAAGTCCTGGTAAGGTGCAGATTTATATATGTCTGTCGTTTTTTGTTTTTTTTTTTTTTTGTTTTTTTTAAAAAGAAACGTTGTCCGTACAGCCAGCCAGCAGTCCTTTTTGACTAAGCAGACAGTGGGAGTGTCAGGGTTTTACTCCAGATGTTGTGTGCCCCGCATCCGTCCCGTGAGCCTCCTCCACACTCGTGCTGAGACGGGAGTCTGCTCGCGGCTGCCTCTGCATTCGGGCACTGAGTGGGAAAGGTCCTCGCGACCAGGCTGCGGATGATGTCCGGAGTCTGATTTGCCTCGCAGGCTGGGGCTCTGGGGAAGGCAGCCCACAGAACGTGCTCATTGCTGATAAGTACCCACAAGTAATGAGATTGATTTTGCTGCCTGGATAAGAAACTTGCGTTCAGACTTTTCTAATGAACCTTCTTTCTGCAGATCGTGGTCATGGCTTGTATGGAGTTTGAAATGGGAAAGGTGAGTAACGTGTCAGAGATGGCCTCTGCCGCCACAGTGCCAGGGCAGGGTGGAGAGGTGCAGATTTTTATTAAATCTCATTAGTGACAGCGAGTTTCTGTTTGATAAGAGCTGTTCCCTGAGTCTCCAACTGCAGATTCTTAAACCGTTTCCACTAGTGTAGCTAGCCTCTTTGGAAGGGAAAAAACCAGCAATGCTGGCTCCAGGGAAGGGGAGGCTGGAGCTGGCCAGTGGCAAGAGCCGGGCCTCCTCCCAGCACGAGTTTTGTCCGGCAGAGTGAGACAGGAGACAGCGTGGGTGGGCCGGCAGTGAGTAACCAAACGTGTCCTGCTTCTTGCAACAGAAGAAATGCGAGCGGTACTGGGCAGAGGTGGGCGGCTCTCCCCTGCAGTGTGGTCCTTTCTCCGTCGCCTGTGTGAGTACGGCTGCCGCGAGCGCCATGTCACATCACGTGCACTGGAAACTCGTGTCATCCGCAGAAAATGTGACTCTAACTTCTTGTTCTGCAGGAAGCTGAAGAGAAAAGAAACGAGTATGTGATTAGGACTTTAAAGGTGACCCTGAATGAGGTAAGTAGGAAAGCTCAAGGCAGGAAATGCATCCTGGCTACCTTTATTATATAAATATTAAAATATGGCACACTTTGTGTAGAAAATTTTATGCTGCTTAGCCTGCTCTTTTAGATTTGACAGTACAAAGGAAGTAGAAAATTAATTAACTCAAACCTCAATTTCTGAAACTGTTTGTCAGTTGTGGCAAATCAGACCCTGGCTAAGTGAGGCCAACCGGTAACATCAAGAATGTCATAAAATGGCAATGCTTCTTTTGTGGCAAGAACAGCTGCAAACTGCACCTCTAACTTTTGCCTACTGATGCAGACGGGAACTGGAGATGTCTGCAGCACGCCAGCTTCCCCTTGCTGTGCCAACATCCCAGTCTGCACCCGTGGGAGCTGCAGCAGCATCCCCTCGGTGGTGCAGACTAGCCCCAGACCCTGCCAGCGCTCTTCTTCTCTTGCAGGAAATCCGCACCATCCACCAGTTCCACTATAAAAACTGGCCGGACCATGATGTCCCCTCATCCATTGACCCCATCCTGGAGCTCATCAGTGAGATTCGCTGCTACCAGCCAGATGACAGCGTCCCCATCTGCATCCACTGCAGGTGGGTGAGCAGGTCACCGGCGCGGAAGGGCTGCTGGCCCCCCGAGCGGCCGCAGGGGTGGTGGCAGCCAGCACAAGCCTGCAGCCAAGCTCCTCTTCTAGAAAGTCCTAATGCAAAGGTGTCCTCTGAGGACAGCTAGCACGGCCGGGTGGCAGGAAAGGAGATAGCAGCAGGCCAGCGACAGCACGGGTAGTTAAGAGACCACCAGCACTGGGCATGTCCACGTGTGGGCTGGTCACCACAGGAGGACTGGGAACTCTTCGCAGGAGCCTTCCAGCCGGCAGCAGGGCTGTGGGCAGGTGGAGCCTTACGTGGGGCGGGTGAAGCTGCAGCAGGGCTGTCATGTGGGTCTGCATCCTCTGCGACGTGGGGCGGGAGGGTCACAGGTGGCTGTGGATCTTTTTCAAATATCCTTGCCAGAAAATACAGCGTGCCCATCCCCTGACCCCTGCTAGCAACCCTGCCATGACTGTCATTGCAGTGCTGGCTGCGGGAGAACAGGAGTCATCTGTGCAATCGACTACACCCAGAAGCTGCTGAAGGACGGAGTGAGTATCAGCCCGGTCTGCGTCTTCGAACGGCGCCTGCGTGCAGCACCGCTGCATCTTCTGTCTCTCCCTTGCCTTCTCTCTCCCCTTACTCTCCCTTTCATGCCCCTCTGACGCATGCAGATGTATTTCAGACGACAGCCATGAACGGGAACTCCCGCCAGCCTGACTGGAGAACAGCGGTGGCCAAACCACTGATACCCCATTCCCAGTTTGTGCTGCTTGTCTCTCTTTAGGCTCTGCACCATCCATGCACTGTCTGTTGCCATCGCTCCCCTCCCCATCCCAATGCGAATAGCACCCCGTGCTTGTAGCGATGGGGCAGAATTCTCCCTCCCGTTGCTCCCTCTGGCAGGATCTTCAGATCAGGGAGCTTGGCTCTGCCCTGGCCTTCAGTCTTCAATACGAGTTTACTGTCTGTATTTGTCTCTCCGCACTCAAGCATCAGAAATCCAGGGTTCCAAACTAACACCTTGCTTTACTCTGACTCTTCAATAAAAATGTATGTTTTAACTGTGAAGTAATCCCTGGCCTTGCAGCAGGTTGCTGGGACTCTGAGGAGTGGCTGCTTTCTGTACTGCAGCAACCCTGGACCCACTGATCTGGGACAGGGGTGTCTTGCCCTTTGTGCTGTTCATGGCTGTTACCAATGCTGTTATAAGAAGGGTATTTTCTGTGGAGCGCAAGACAGGAGGGAGGAGGCAAGCTGGTTCATAACCAAAATTGGCACCTTAAGCAGGTCCTTTGTTAAAAATTCTTGCAATAGCAGGCCTGAATTTTGGACACTGCTCTAAACTGCATCACGACTTGAAAGCTGCTTGGAATTAGACCTGCCAGTAATTTTTCGTCTTTTCTCTTTTCTTGCAAGATTGTCCCAGTAAACTTCAGTATTTTCAGTCTGATCCAGGAAATGCGCACGCAAAGGCCTTCCATAGTGCAGACCAAGGTACGGTCGGGAACTGTTGCCAACTGGTATACTCCCCGTGCTGGGACCTCAGCTTTTCCCCAGGAGGGTTCGCAGTAAGGAAACACAGAGCGGTTTTGCTGCTGGGAACTGGGGCCTGTAGATGTTCTGTAAGGTCCCTTTTCTGAACAGAAGAATGATTTTGCAGAAATGAATTTGGTAGCTGGCCATTTCCTTGTAGACAGCTGGAATAGCTTAGTGCTTGCAGTCTGATTTATCGAACGCTTACGCTGTGAAACAAGGGACTGTCCAGGAAATAAAGTGGGAACTCTTCTCAGCTGAGACAGACTGAAGAGGAAGCTCAATGCAGAACAGCCTTGTTTGTGCACCCGAAAAAAACCCCAAGTGCTTCAGTCTGAACCCTTTGAAAGCTGTGGCTTCTACCTCTTCTGAGATTTTACCCTGCCAATGGACCGGAAAGTGGCAGCTTCTCTGAGGGGCTGATGCTTGATTTGGGTAGCAGGTGACCATTCACAAGCACTGCAGGTGCTGGCTCTCATGTCTCTTTTATTTCTCTGGAACGCAGGAGCAGTATGAGCTGGTTTATGATGCAGTGATTGAGCTCTTCAAAAGGCAGCTTAAAGCACTCGATGCCCAGGAAGATTCTGCTGCTTCACAGGTAAAAGTCCCCAGGATAAACACGCTGCCTCTTACAGCCTCAGGCATGCCAGCTCTAGCCTAGATACCAACTGCAGAGGTCTCCTCTGCAGACCTGGAATGAATTGCCATGTTTTCTGCTACCCTTTATGCCCAAACTGAGCCTCTTTTCAAGTTAACCCATGAGAATCCAGCTGGTCCCCTGAACGCGCAATGCTTATCACAGGATTTGGCCCCAAGCAAGAGCTAAATTTTCTTCAGTCTCAAAACCATTTTCTAGGTACTTTTATAATTGTTTAATGTAATGAGTGAATAGAAAAGTACAGTACAAAGACAGTAAAAAATTAATTAACTCAAACCTCAATTTCTGAAACCCTCAGTTGTGGCAAATCAGACCCAAATTTCCACATTAGCGGCTGATTTCCATGTGGATGTGCCAGCAAAACTTGTCTTCATGGCGTGCTTGCAAGCAACAGAGTGACTTTCAGTCGAGGTTGAGAAGCTTGGGTGCACAAGGCGGTATGGCTAAAAGTGTTAGTCTGCAACAGGGTGGTATTCTAGTGAGGTCGTTAGCATTACAGCCTGTCTGTGGGAGAGAGCAGGCTAAAATATCTTGTGAAAAAATGTGTCAGGGTGTTTCAAATCTGATACACCTCCGAGGAAAAACAATGTGGTCTTGGCACAAAGTTGCATTTAAACAGGAACATCCAAAGCGTCCACGGTTAAGCTTTTCTTTGTTCTTGCTGTTCTTCTGTGACTGCTGGCATGAACCTTACCTTGCCTGTGTAGCTGTTTGCAATCTGGCTAAAGTACACGCGTTGCCATGCTTAGGCAAAGGCTGAAAGGTTACAGTTAGCTTATTTTGTCAGAAGCTTTTGTCCAAAGAATTGGGAGCAGGATCCTGCGATGGTACGTGCCTCGGTTTTGCCATAGTTTCTCTGAGTGAGAAAAGAGCTGGAAAGAGCCTCTTTCTACGTGTTGTGGACAGTCTGTAAGCAAAACAGATGCAAGACTAAGTTGACACAAAACGCAGAAAACGGTTCAAGTCCGGATGTGGTTTTGTAGCTCCTGGCCAAACCTCTCTCTCCCCTGCCTAAACCTCACTGCCCTCTGAAAGCACTTTGCAGAGCACGGGGGACAGTCCTGTGCTGAAGTGTTGCAAATGAAACCAGGCTGAATGCCTGCCTGGGGTCCTGAAGGCAGAGTTGTCTGCGCAGGCTGTTTTGCAGGTGTTGGGAACAGCTGGATGGCTGTACGGCTCGCTGTACTCACGTTTCGAGAAGGTGCTGACAGGAACTGCTGTTCAGGAGGATCTGTCCTCAGTTTTCAGCTCCAGCTTGGTGTTTTCAAGTTGGTGTTTGTCAGTTCCAAATTGCATTAATAATTAAAAGTAGCTGGCATAAATTCCAGCTCCTGAAATAGCATGTTTGTTCTTTGCATTCTTCTTCCTCATTCTCTTGTTTTCTAATCTTTTCCTTCACTAGGTACAAACAAGGCATCCTGTAGCCAAGCCACTTCTGACTCCCATGGAAGATATTTATTCTCTGAGATTACTAACCTGGTAAGGCCATAGCACAAGTATCCCCTGGGTTAGTATTTTCAGTCACCCATACGATTTCAGGAAGATGCATTTTTTTATGTGGGCTTTGTGACACAGTTAGGTTTGAATGTTGCATTTCAGTTGTCAGCAGGATCCGCAGCCTCCCTTGAGCCCCACTTTGGCTCTCACGTTTGTTCCTAACATAATTCCTGCCCTTCTCACCGATGTGTCTCCGAGACTGAGTCTCAGCCTCTTCCCTGCATGCCATTATCTGTCCCCCTCTTCTGCCCTTGGCTCTGCTTCATGTTGTGCTTACCTGTTGTTTCACATACGAACTGAAAACACGTCCCAGGGCAATACAAAAAAAGGCGCGTGCACGTGGAGACACCTCAGTGCTGGTTCATCTCAGCCCTTTGCCTGGAGCTGTGCACCCTGCAAGGTGCCCCTAACTGGTCCCATCTTTCATCTGCATGTGCCACTCCAGTGCCTCTTGCTGCAGGAGCAGCAAGCTGGAGGAGTCTACCTTCCCGACATGGGCAGCTTCAGAGCGTGGCGGGATCTTCCTGTGGGCATGTTTTGGTTTGCAGTGTCTGCTTTCTGTAAATAATTTTGCTTTTTGGTATAGTCTGCACTGAGGGCGTAGTTTACCCACGTAAAGGGGCCTCCTCTGTTCGCCATGCAATGGTGTTCAAATGGGGCACCAGGGTGCACAGTCCTTCCCTACGCTCCTTGCTTGAGGCTGAACCGGGCTCTACGTTCCCGGGAGACGGATCTGCTCTTAGGAGCAATGTTGTGGGGCCTTGTTAGTAGGCTAACAGAGATTTCTGAGCGGCTTTGACTTCACATCGCGGTGCTTTATTGCAGCTCAGAGCAGGAGGAACAGGATGTGCATCAACGTCTGCCTCTGGTGGTACAAAGCAAAGCATCCCTGACATCGTTGTCTGCCACGGGAGGACAGGACAGCTCCGGGAATGGAGTCCCTCCCATCAGACAGGCCATCTCCTTTGGCACTTTCAACTTCTTCAACTACAGGAAGGCAGGTGCCGCTGAGAAGCAGGGCGCTGGGGACGCTCTCCAGAAACACCGCAGTTTGGAGTTCAACAACATCTCTTCGGAGCAGCTGCTTCTGAACCTGGAACCGAAGGGAGCAGGCAGGAGATGGCCTCGTGGCAGAGCACCTCTGACACGGGCTGCATCCACCCCTTTTGTGCTGGCACAGCGGCGAGAGGACTGGGAATGGGATCGAGGGGGTGCAAAGCCTGTTTTGACTTCACAGTTGCCAAATGCCTGTTACCCAGGCTTTCAGGTGAAGCAGGACAGATTTTCCCCTGTGGAGCTGAACCACTCCAGCCAAGACGCGGACGGTCCCCCAAGCCGCAGGAGCCATGGGCAATGCCCTTACCCTTACTGCTGCTCAGCCGAAGACCCCTACTTCTCCTCGCTCTCTCCAGATGACCCCGTGTCCCCCGCGCTTACCGAGCGCTTCGCGGAGGGGCCCGATGCACTCCTCCCTTCTTGCGCTGCGAGTGCCCCACTGCAGCCTGCTGTGGCCAGCTCCCCACCACCCAGGCCTGTGTCCCCCCATGCTCCCCTGCTGAAGGACGAGAGGAGATCCTCCTCGAGTAAGTGGTGCAGCACTGCCACAAGCTGGGCTTGGTCGCTCTGGATTTCGGTGTGCTGGAGGGAGTGGTGGGTTTTGTCTTCTGGCGCCCAGGCAGGGCTGTAGCTGCTCCTCGGCACCGCGCTCCCGCAGAAGCTAAGGGAGCGACTGGTTTCACCCTCGCACTCGTTTCAGCCTGCCTTAAATTTTTCCCGTAAAAATAAGCTGCCCAGGGAAGTGAGACTGCCCAGGGAAGTGGTGCAATCACAGTCCCTGGAAGTATGCAAAAAACGTGTGGATGTGGTGCTTGGGGATGTGGTTTAGAGGTGGTCCAGGCAGTTAGTTAACGGTTGGACTCGACGATCTCAGAGGTCCTTTCCAACCTTAATGATTCTATGATTCTATGAAACAATATCTTTAGAACAGCATGATTTGGGGTTACGCATTGCACAGCTGCTCTGGACTACTGTGTCACCTCGGTACGGCTCTCACAGGAAGGCAGGGATAGGTGCTGACAGGTTCTTAAAACAGGGTGCTCCAAGCAGCAATCAGAAAGCTCCCAGAAATGGTTTTCTTTGAGGATCTAGTTTCCAGGTCAAAACCCGCTCCTTTCTGCAGAGTGTCGTGCAGGGGGATGCTGACATCCCACTGAGACTGAGAGAACCAGGACTTCAACATTAGTGTTTTGCCCAGATCAGTAGCCTTAAAACCACCACCCACCATATGAAGAAGGTAGAATTATTCCTCGGTCTGGTCAGTGCTGGCCCAGGCAGACATTTCCCGTTGCCCGCAGCTTTGGCATTTGCTCAGCTTTATCCTGCTCAGGCCCTTCAGCTTGCAGTGTCACAGAAGCGTGCTCACTGTCTAGGTGCTAGACACTCTCGGAAAGTCATGGGAGTTGCAGCGCAAGCCAAGCAGCAAGGGTGCCGCCAGCTGTGAGCCTGGCTGTGTGCTGGGGGTACGCTTGTCACCTCCCTGTGCAATGGGAATTCTGCTGCCGACACCGCTGGAAGTGTGCCCTTGGGGCCACATAGCTAGCAGCAGGTGAATTGGTGCTGAGGGCTATTCGGATTTTTAACTACAGTTTAGAGGTATTTAGCCATCAGCTCTGGCGTGCGGCTGGGCGAGAGCAGCCAGCTTGCCATCTCTGCAAAGGTCTGCAGTTCTCCTGCCGTGTTGTGCCATGCAGGTAACCTGTCCCTATCTCCCCAATTAGCCACCCTGCCACAGCTGGACGATGATGATCCTCCGCCCCTGCCCGAGCGAACCCCCGAGTCCTTTATTGTGGCCAGTGAATCCGGTAAGTGCATTTAAAAAAGCAGGGGCTGAGAAGTGCTCTGAGGGCTCGTCCCGTGTTTGTGTGGTATCGTAGCATCCAGCAGCGCCTTTGCTCTGGCTCTCTGGGATGAGGAACGACCTCTCTTCTGTTCAATTGTTTCCAGGACAATTTCCTCTGGCCACTTCCGATTTTCAGCTTCCAGCCAGAAATACAAATATCGGAACCTCTTTGGAGTGGAGCGGCGAGTCTCACTCGGAGGTGTTTAATGACGCAGTGAGACTGAGACCATGCAAGGTATGTAAGCGGCTTTTTGTCTCTTCTCCACCGCTATCGCTACGCCAGTTTCCTTATCATGTTTCCTTCTGTGAGAAAGACCCCAGTTTTGGCCCTGTGGACTTTCCATAAATTATTTCAGGGTTCAGGACTGGGAGGAAGATGTGGTCTCAGTCAGGCTCCTCCGTATCAACAGCTACTTTACTCCAAACATTATTTTTTGGTGTCCTAAATCCCATGCAAGGTAGTAAAACTATTGTCCCTGTTTTAGAGGAGGATAATGAAGACAGGGAGTTAGTGGTCCGCTGAGGTTCACGCTGCCCTGTGGAACAGGCAGGAGCTGAACAAACTTTAGGCATCTCTTGATCATCCCACAGTTGAATCACAGCTTTGTACAGGGAAACAATAAGGCGTAAGTCTATCTTCCATTACATGAGTGTGGAGGTGTGCGTGGGAGGGTGTTTGCACATAACATCATTTCTTTGTCTTCTCTGGCTTGCTTGTGTGCAAGAGAACGACATTTGGTTGTGGGAATTTCAAATACCTTCCTTGTTTTTTGTTTCCAGAGTGTGAAGCTTCGGAGTCCACAAACAGGTATAAGTTTAACGCTGGGATAAACTACCTTTGGAGATAAGGTCTGCTTTTTACTGAAGCTGCTTTACCATATTTAGTAAATGGCTTTAGGATTTGTGCTCAGTCCAACGGAAATTTTGTGTTGCTAAATAGCTCTGCAACTAAATAGTTCTAAACAGAACTAGGCAGTTCTGCAACCAAATGAACCAGTAGTTTTGTATTTCCTAATCAGCTCCTGCCTTGCCCTGTACGTGGTGATGTCCCTTGCAGCCTCCTCAGGCTGAGGGTTGTCACACCTTCTGCTGCAGGTTGTGTGTTTCCTTTGAGATGCTTGAGATACGCCTGTTAGAGTGCTGTGGACCTCTCAGTGAACGGAGAGATATATATATATATATATATGTATGTTGTTTTTTTTTAAAAGCTAGGTAACCAACTCTTTTATCTTTGCTTTCTTAAGAGACAACCCGGGATCGCTCTAACTCTCCTCCCCCGCTTCCTGAAAGAACCCCGGAGTCATTTGTTCTGGCTGATGCAGCAAGTGAGTGATGAGTTCTTTTCTCGGCATGTAACTGGGGTTTTATACTTACACCTAAACCTGTAGATAGCTGAGGAGATCGCGGCCCGCTTGTTCAAAGCATTGCCAACGGTCGTGCTTCAGGACTTAACTGCAGGAGAGTTCAGCAGATACAAAGAAAGTAAACGCAACCAGGGGACCTGCTGGAAATTTCTAGAACCGCTGCATTAGAGGAAATGACAAGCAACAACAAAGCACTTAGAAAAAAGCAGGAGGATTCTTGACTGATCACTGACAATGTTCTGATCTATGTTCGCAGGTCTGCAGCCTGCTGCAAGAAATTCTACCATGAGTCTTTCTGGCTTGGAGAACAACGCTTCCCAAACATCATCAAAAGAGCCTATGAAATGCTTCAGGAGAAGCAAGGTAAAAGAAACAAGACAAAACAAAAGCTGTTGAAAACAGAGGGGGTGAGAAGAGGAGATCGCTCTAGCTACAGCTATTGCTACTCTCTCATTGCTAACCTTGTGAAAATTGCCTGCTTTAAGACCCCTCCTATTTCGGGCAAGGAAACAAGACTAATAAAAATACTCTGTTGTAGAACTTCAAACAAAACCACTGTCTGCACTAGGAACAGAGTAACACGGCCATACCCGTGTGCACGGTTCTGCCTCGGCACTCCGTCCACCTGAGGTGCCAGTTCCTCCTGGAAAAATTTGCTTGATGGGAGTCTGAATTCCCGCGTAGGACAGACTCTGCTCATCACCAGTCTCCTCTTGCGGCCCTAGTTAATTCTCCTCGTGAGCAACTGTCCCTTGGGATGCTAGGGTTGAGCAGAAAAGCATTTGAGGAAAACGGCAAGAATAATACAAACTGGAGGCATTTGGGCTGGCTAGAAAAAAGCCAAAGTGAGCGGCAGAACTCTGCATTTCAGTCTCAGCTGCTGTGCACAATACCTTTTATGAGATGGGATACATGTATATTTACCCGTGAACTCCCTTTGTCGGAGTAGCTGATCTACTGCTTGCTATGTTTTTTTCCAACAAGCCTTCTTTTTCTTTTTCCTACAGAGCTTGAAAATATTGAAAAATATGAGAAAGGGTAAGTCTGTCAGGCTAATGTGCATCTTCCTGATGGCTTTATGCAAGTATACAAAGAAATATGTGGGATTGAATTTTGAAGAACCTGAACTCGTCAAATGTGAAACGCCCTGCGCGTCTGCCTACTTCAGAGTAGGACACAGAGCTGCGCTGGCTTGCTGAGGACCATCTCATCCGGACAGCAAGTTTTAGGAGTATCATAGGGATGCTGCGGGGCCCTTGTACCCTTGTACCTTGTACCCTTTGGGTACCTTGGGGAAAGCTCCGGTGTACCCAAATTACCAAATCCTTCACGTCGTTCAAACCAGTGTTGTGGGACAAATACTCTAAAAATGGGGGTAGGGGTGCTGTGGGGAATGGGAGCCCCATCCCGGATTCTGCCCAGCCTATCTGGAGCATAAATAAGGAGTTTGTCATTAAGTTCCCTTCGATCTAAAATTAAAATGCTTATCTTGAAAATAGGGCTGCTAAAAACCATCTAAAGCACTTCTGAGCAAACATTTTCTGAGTGGATTGCGCTGCAGTTGTACGCTCGCTCCCTGCTATGAGCAAATAATGTTAAAGCTGCGCGGCATCCAAGCTCTGCTAGTGTGGAAGGTACTTGGCTTTGCCTTGTGCTGCAACAGCATCCGTGCTGAGCGTCAGCGTGCGTCTGGCAGTACGTCTTTCCCTGTAGGTGCGTCCGAGTCCGGCTTTTCAGGGAATTACCATAGTGACTAACTGCTTCAGTCTTAATTTTTTATTTCTAGGCATCTGTAGCCCATCTTCACTGACAAAACCATCAGAATCTGCCCCGTCAAACCATTCGAGGTCTTTCCTTAACTTTGGTACGTTTTTCTCTTTGTGTTTTGGTGTAGGAAGTACCTGGTTTTTGAAAGTCTAAATGCAGGTACCAGGCTGAATGCTAACAAATTACAAACATTACAAATAACGCTTATTATTTTTTACACATTTACAACTTTATTCACAAACGGTTTAAAAAACAGGTAAGGATGGAAAACACAAACCCTGAAACCTACTCTGACAAATGTATCTCAGTGTGTGACGAGGCTGTGGTGTGTACTTGGCTTTCCTGTATCTGAAAGCCTTTATGTGGCAACAGAGACAGTGGAAGACAAAGACAAAGCTGTAGCATTGCCTCTGGGCTGCTGCCTTATGTTCTGTAATATGGAAGAGGAGAAATACCGCCTTTTCCGTTTTAAATCCTTCTGCTAGACAGTAGTAATTTATTAAATTAGGCATAAAATCTAGTTATCTCGATATTCATGCTATAATGACAGTAGATAGTACATTGATAGACTGTTTTTTGCACCAGTTGACTTACAACTACAGGATATTCCTTTAAGTCTACCATATCTGAAAGTCTGGGAAAGAACTGGAATTACAAGTATTTTCAAATACCATATTATCTTAAGGAATTACATCTATAACATACAGAACTTGTTGCATTAAAAAAATAATTTCTTCCTAGGCTTTGCGAATCGATTTTCAAAACCCAAAGGACCAAGAAATCCACCACCAGCATGGAATATTTAGATGTGTTTTATAGATTTGGCGTTACAGGTTTGTGAAGTCCTTCCGATACACCTTGAGTGCTCATCCCAAGTAAGGTTTCTGTCAAAATTAACACATCGAAAGCAGTTGCATGATATTTGCAGCTCAGGCACTACTTGCACATTCTTCATCAACTAAAGTTTTAAAGTAAAGAAGAATATAGAAGTATCAGCAGCTAAGCACTTTTAGTTAATTTACAACAGGACGGAAACTAAAAATGGGAATAGACATTTTATCCTAAGGAGGGATACATTTTTGTTGTGTTCTGGAATGTATTCACTTCAAAAGGATGGATTTGAGCTTTCTGAAACAGAGCAGTGTAAACCAGTGACAGGATCCAGCAAAGACTGCTGAACGACATGGAGGGACCAAAGCAGCGCAAGACTCTGGATCGTGCAGAGCAGCATCTGTGTAACTTCAGTCACGTGTCGGTCTGCCATAACCAAGGACCCGCACTTCCTTAAATGTTTACATTTCTTGGACTAAAAGATACTTAGCATCTCAGATTTTAGAAATAATTTTTCTTTAAGTTTTTTTCATCTGGGCGAATCAGATAATTTGTCTAGTTTTTTGGTCAATAAGACCAAGATGCTGATTGATCATATAGAAACTGAACTAGTGTAACAGACCGCAGAACTCGCTGACCCAGCTGCCCTCGCTATCTGGAAAAAAACACAAAACCAAACACCACCACAGCAAGCAAAGTATCCTTGTATTTTCAAAGCAATGCTGTTTTTAAGGATTTGTGACTCTCCAGCACAAAATTTCAGATGGATGTCTTGGAAGATGAGATTTCTAGACAGATTCCTCACCAGCTTCTCCTGCTATTTATATCCTCAGTGGGGAGGGATACAGATGTTGAAAACTGCTGTATAGGATTATTTTCCTGTAGAGAGAGAAAAAAACAAAGTGGGATTTGGGGAATTTGGTCGAGAGAGGGAGCTACTGACCACTACTGGAACAGAGAACTCGAGCTGGTTTAAAGCTACTTTTGCTGGAGCAATGGCTGGGACAGCCCAGAAGGAGCCTGCTTTATTTTTCACCGGCCACCCGGTTTCTCAGCAGCCGAAACCAGCGAAAGACCTTGCCTAATTTATAGTCTTGTTGCAAATATTTCTGTGTTGTAGCAAAACCCACCACCGCCAGCCAGCGGAGCGGCCTGGACGGAGGCGGGAGGAGCGCCTCGCCGCCTTCGCGCAGCGCAGCCGCCATGTCACCGCGACCGCGACGCCAGCCGCCGCGCGCCCACCGCCAGCCGGCCTCATCTCCCGTTTTACAACGCTGTCGCTCGGCGCGTTGTACCCGCAATCAGGGGCTGCGTGTTTAGCCGATGAAGCGGGTTATGACGTGTGAGAAATGCCGTAAAAATAAAGTTTATTCATCGGCCTGGTTGTACCGACGGGTCCGCTCGAGGATCGCTGGTCACGAAGCGGGTGTGACTGGCCGCCGGCAAGCACGGCCCCGCACCGCAGGGCCCCGCACCCCCCGCGATGACGCAGCCGCGGATTTGCGGTAACCCCGCGCTTTTCCGTGCCCCCACGCGCCGCCCGCGACCGCCCGGGCACGTGACCGGCTTCCTCCCGTGCCGCAGCCCGCGCATGCGCCCTCCGGCGGACTACGCTTCCCGGCGTGCCGCCGCGAACTACAGCTCCCAGGGGGCACCGCGCGGCGCCTGCGCATTCCCGCCTGGCGCTCGGGCCATTTAAATGTGTGTGAGGGAGACTGTGAAATGGCTGCGCAGGTCGCTGCGGTGCGCGCAGTGTCCCGGGCCCCGGAGGAGCCGCCGCCGCTCCCCTCGGGGGACCGGCCCGGCCGGCCCCGCGGTGGAGGGCGGCGGCGGCGGGGTCCCCCCGGCGAGGCGGCGAGCGGCAAGCGGGCCCGGCTGAGCCAGCAGCTGCTGGCGGGGCCCGGCCCGGCGGAGCCGCTGCCCCCGGCCGCCCTGCCCGGCCTGCCCGCCGCCGCCGGGCTCTTCACCTTCTCCCCGCTCAGCCTGCCGCCGCCCGCCGCGCTCGAGGAGCGCCGCCACCACCACCACCGCCATCGCCCCGCCGCCGGCCCCGAGCCCGGCCGCCTGGCCGCCGGGCAGCCGCAGAAGGCGAGGCGGGGCAGCCCCGCGGACGGGGCAGCCGGGCGGCCCAGCAAGCGAGGTGAGGAGCGGGGGGGGGGAGGGGGGGGGGGCGGGCAGCGGGGCTGACCGGCTGCCGCCCGCGCACCCGGGCCGGTGCCCGCCTTGGGCGCCCGGTGGTCGCTCGGCCGGTGCGGATCGCCCCCGGCGGAGCCCGCCCGCCACGTCCCTCGGCGGCGGCCTCGCACGCCGCCCTCCTGGGCCGGGCGGGCTCGGCGGCGGAGCCGCTCGCTCGAGCTCGGCCTCGCCCGCCCGGCTGAAGGCGGGAGCGGAGCAGAACGCTCGCCGCTCCCGGAGCCCTGAGCGTTATCGTGCGGCGGTGTGCGAGGTAGCCCGAGCAGAGCCGGGGTTTGGTCCCCGTCGTCGCGGGGCACGACGCTTCCTCCGGTGCAGGAGGGGCGCGGAACCCGGGCGTGTGCGGCGGAGGGACCGGAGCCGCGGGCTCTCGGTGCGAGGCACGGGGACTCCGCTGGTGCTGCTCTTCCTCTGCTGCTGCTGGTCAGAACTGCCCTCCTCGCAGGCTCAAAACACGAGTGCTTTGATAGTAAAGCTTTCTTCCTACTATGCCTGCATTAACATATACTTAAACTGAGAAGCCGCGGTTTGGTTTTTGGTTTTTGTTTTTAATAAATGCCCTGAGATTTCTCTAATAGGAAGGCCAAGATGTCTCTGGATTTGGGGGGGGGGGGGGGTGTCCCCTTTTTCCTTTTTTTTTTTTTTTTGTTTTTTTAACAGTACAGAATGACTGTTTTGGTTGTGCTCACAGATTTGTGACAGTAAAAACCTTTTGGTGAGAGCAACGTAGATAAAAAGCAATTGTAAAAGCTGCTGTAATAAAGATACTATGTTGTGAATTATGCTCCAGGAGTATATGTGAGGGTATTGTGCCAAAGAAACCAAAGGTGCGTGTACTTAAGAGAAGTTAGGTCTCTAGTGCAAATGCTAGATAGTACCATCTTAAGATGGGCAAAACTATTATGGGGAGGGACTTTTCACCACTGTTAAATGCTTCTAAACCATTGTGTTTGAATAATGACTATAAAAGCTTCTGGATTATAAACTTCAAACTTTAGCTTGATAAGTGTTGATAAAACTACAGAAGCAGTATATCTTTGTAGACTGGGAGTGTCACTGTATGTCAGTTCTAACCCAGTAATCCAATGAGGCCTTCCTTTAATGAAGACTTAAACACTTAAAATTGCTATCTGAATTCCAGATTTGTGAAGGGAAGCTGTTCACTAACTGGAATTCTGAAGCTCTTCGCTACTTGTCCTAGACCGCATATGTAGTGCGTTTCGGGCTGGGGCTGGATTTCTTTTCCTGTCTTTCACTATCAGTTTTTATTTCTATGTGTAATCTAATTAAACTGCCTATTTCTTTGATTATACTGTTCTTATCTTTGGCCACAGGTGACAATGAACATCTCCGGTGCTTTTGCTGTTTAATAGCGATACTAGTGTGTTCAGTTATGTGATGTCTAATGGTTTTAGACTAGCTGAGTTATTGACCCTGCTGTTATTCTTCCTCACTGTGGGAGCCCGTAGTTTGACCTGGCTATAGCTTTCTTTGTGTTTGAGGTACTAGAGGCTTTCCATTTATTTAAAGGAATAATTAAAACTGTATTTCCTCCAAGATTGTCAAGCATTGCCGTAATGTCACTGTCTAGCTTCACTTAATACAGAGGTTACTCACTGTAGTAGTGGGACTCTGCTGTGTTCAGTGGACACAGCAGTGGTCAGGATAGCTTTTATCCTGAAAATAGGCCAGTGTTCACTGGAAGCTCCAAAATGCAGAGTGCTAGGCGTGTGTCTGCTATTAGGGAATATCTTCAAACAGGAAGATACTCTGAATTAAAACTAGTGCACGTCTGAGACTTTTAAACTATATCTAAAATTAGAAATGCTTAAAATAAGGCACCTTTAACAACCAAAAATTAACTTAAACATCAAAAGGGAATCATTCCCAACAGCTCTGTGGTGGCATGAAATTCTTGTTTAGTTTCAGCTTGGAATCTCTGGTCCCACCTGAAAAAGATCTTCTGTGTGATTAGTATGTTCCTTGCAGTTAGTAAAGCAGTATCTATACCTGGGAGCCTAGTGACTGAGTAAACTTATGCACGCCTGACTTCTGAGACTTCCAGAAAAGCTTATTCAAAGAACTGCTTCAGTTGACTTACCAAAGCAAGTGATACCACCTTTCTTTTCCTGGTTTCCCTAGCTGTAATACAAAAATAAGGGCATTTGCTGTTTGTAAAGGCTAACAGCAGTACTGTGAAAACTTGTATTTCAGGTCCTAAAACAATTGTATGAAGTTAGTATTAAGCAATCGGCTCTTTCTTTGCTTCATGAGTAATTCTGTTCATTACACCAGGCTGTTATGGAGGTCAACCATCTTTACTAAAGAGCTCCAAGACCAAACTAGTAATGATATAGTTAAATGCTGTGGTTAGACTAAATAACTTGCAGCTGCATGTGTTTATCATTACACCTTTTCTCATAGATCAGTGTAACATGTTTTTTTTTTTCTTTAACTTCAAGTACTGCAAGAGAATAAAGAGGGAATACAGACTGGATAGCTTTGCAGACAAAGAAAGGAAATTTTGTTAGCGCAAAGCCCCGTGCTGTGTGAAACTGAAAAACTTCAGCTATTGCATCTTCCAGTCAGATGTTACCTTCAGCAGCAGATTGCTCTGATCCCCGTAGCTGTCCTGGTAGTATGGCTCTTAGAGGTTTATGTGCATTGTTGGTATGAAATCGTTCTTTGATTTGGACAGATTAAAATCTTGTCTTGGCAATTGAGTTTCTTTAACGGCTGGACTGTCAAGATTTCTAACTACCATTGTCACTTGCTAAATATTATTATTTGAATTCCTTTTTATTCCTAGAAGATGAGCAATTAAACTAATCCATTTTGCCTAACAGAACTACTTCTTTACATCTTATCTTTCAGCCTTTAGCCTTTTACAGGTTGATTAACCTTTAAAAAAAAAAACCAACCTCTTGATTTCTAGCTCTGAATTCACTGAGTAGTTAACTATAAGACTAGCAAAAGATAGCTCAAGATGTGGATATGATAATTCGAATCCTTTAATACAAAAGACCAGCAGTCTGAGGTTTTTTTTTTTTTTGCCAGAAAGCTAACTGCTTTAAGTATTTTTACCTCTAAATGTCTGTAATGCTTGCACCTCTTCAGTTGCACACTGTTTTGCTTCTATATTGTGTATCCAAAATCAGGGAAGTGTTCTGTAATGGAAGTCTTAATGTTTAAATGTTATGCATACTTGTTTATCTTCTTCCCTTGCGTGGCACTGCCTTAAATGTCAGAAGTTATTAATGTACTTAATTATAGATGTTCTGAAATATGGACTCCTTTTAAAGGTATTCTAATAAATCTATTAAAAATGAAAATATTTCTAAAATATTGAGCTTGAGTTTTGGAAGTTGTCCTTAATTCAAGCCTTCCTTTGCATAATAACTAGATGTACTGCATTTTTTGTTGTGTAATTGAGTATTGTAAGTCGAAAGTCAAGGCATTACTGTTGGTCAGTCTTCCTAGGAATAGATAGCTTTAGCAAATGAGAGGTCTTAATTCTTTTGGGGTGAATATGCTGCAACTGCAGAACTCTAATCTTCTCTTTATTGTTGGTGCCAGAAACTCCAGATGAAAATGGGAAAACCCAGCGAGCTGATGGTCTTATCATGAAGAAGATAAAGAAAAAAAAGAAAAAGAAACACCGGGAAGATATGAGGGGAAAACGCCTGAAGATGTACAACAAGGAGGTGCAGACAGTGTGTGCTGGACTCACTCGCATCGACAAAGAGACTCTGTCTCAAGGACAGTGTGATAACTTAGAAATGAACAAGGAATCCTTCAGGTATCTGAAGGATGAGCAGCTCTGCAGACTGAATTTGGGTATGCAGGAATATCGAATACCCCAGGGAGTACAAACACCATTTGTGACACACCAGGAGCATTCTGTTCGCAGCAGCTTCTTGAAAACTGGCACTAAATTTAGTAACTTCATTCATGAAGAACATCAGTCCAATGGTGGTGCTCTGGTCCTTCATGCTTACATGGATGAACTCTCATTTTTGTCTCCAGTGGAGATGGAGAGATTTGCAGAAGAGTTTCTTGCGTTGTCATTCAGTGAAAATGATAAAAATGCAGCTTACTATGCTTTAGCCATAGTACATGGAGCAGCTGCTTATTTACCAGACTTCCTGGATTACTTTGCTTTTAACTTTCCTAACACTCCGGTGAAAATGGAAATTTTGGGCAAGAAGGACATTGAAACAACAACAATTTCAAATTTTCACTCTCAGGTAAGAACTGTTTAAAGGCATAAAAGTTGCACGACACCTAATTTGATTAATCTCATTAATCCAGAGCAGGGATGGCCTAAAATAGGTGAGGCACAAATTTTTTTTCTAAGCAGGTAAAAAAAGATGATGTTGGGACTGCTGCTACTGTGCTGTTTATTCTGTTTCTGCTTAAAGCTCTCTTGTGCCCACTGGTAGTTGGTGAATCACATGTCAGAGACTGCTAACCATGACCTGTAGAAAGATCTGCACTGATCTTCTTGCAGACTTTCAGTTGATCTTCTAAACTTGGAAGAACACTGGTGTTGTTCAGAACAACAGGCAAGTCTGTTTTAAGAGTTGTATAGATTGCAAATACTAACGCTGCTTTTTCTAATCAACAGATGTGGGGTTTTTTGCAATGACGTTACTCTTCAGGTTTCAGTATATCATTCACAACAAATAAGGTTTTTTAACATCTTAATTCTGTCGGTAGCTGATGCTGGGTGTTTAAACTTTCCAGCTTCAGAGAGGTGGTTAGAATATCTTTTTAATTGCCTTTGGAAAAGGCTTTCACTTTATATGCTACCTTGATTTCCATAGTAGGCTTAAACTATCTTAAATTCTCAAACTGTATCTCCATGTAACTTAAACGGATGCAACAGTAATAACTAAGCTAATTTCAGGATTCCCATATGAAAAACCCTTGCAATTGACTCTTGTGATCAAGCTTAGAAATATCTATGAACATACAGCAACATTACAGCTGAGATAAATTTGTTTCGATGGAATAAAACCTCTTCCTGGTGAGTCTAGTCTGAGAACAAATTCAAACCGCTGATTACTTTTAAAGGCTTTATTCAAGACCTTAATTCCTTTTACTGGTTCACCTGTTGGAAGGAAAAACCTGAAACTCTGTAGCGGAGTGCACTTCAATGCTACTGGAACAGACCTTCTTTAGCAACAGATTTTGAAATGGTAACGCTTGTGGATGGGCTCTCTGAATCTCTCGAGTTTACCAAATGCTTATAAGCAAGATTTGCATTGGAAAAACAGTTACTGCTTTTCAGAAAGTTACTGCATGGTCACTTGCAGAGTCTTTAAATACTTTCCAGCATTTATCACAGACAGCATTAAATTAGTAATTCTGGCACTTAACTTATGAATTTGTTTGACAATGAATAGCTGTTGCGGCACTTATTTTAAACCAGATTCTATTTCTTGATTTAAGAGCTGCATCAGAGTGTGTAGTACTCCAAAACCAGTCTGTCTGAGCGTACAAACGGCTGCTATCAGCAAGAACGCTTTTGCGCAGTACACACCTGTGCTCTGCAGATGTGAAACTTGTCCACAGGTTAGGTTTTAAAGTATTCTGTATGAGTGACTTACCTATGTTCTTTGACATCATGATTACATTCTAGTTTACTTTGAGTACATGCGATGACCCCCTAAAATGGCTAAGCAGTGCCAATTGGATATTTAACAATTACACTTTTTCTTGGTGAATGTCTCAGTCTTGTGAACATGAACAGCTTATACTATAAATACATGTGAGGAATGTATGGTAATAAATAAGAGGCTTCACTGGGTTATAGTCTGTGCTGGTATTTCAATTAATTCTATTTTAAGTACTGTCTAAACTTGATTACGATTGAGTCATGACATAAGGTTCAGTTGGTCTAAAACACCTCTCTAAGCCCAGCTTCGGCATGACCTGGTTAATTAATCCTCTCTGGCTGGTGTATGTTAGTGTGGCTCACATGCTGAGCAAACACAGAGAAGTGTAGTTGTCACGACTCTTAAGACAGCTGAAACAGGACTCTTCAGAGAATACAGATGATGGTAAAGTAGCTAGTTTAAGGATGCATTTAAGTTGATGGTGGATTCAATTATGGTAGCTGTATGCTGCTAAAACTCAAGTTTTGCAAGCTAGCTTATCTTTTAAATAGAGAAGGCTAAAATGCCCTGCTTGAGCGAGCACAGGGAGGATAAGTCTGGCTGTTTTACTGCTGTTCCTTGGCAGCACTGTTAAGGAATGAACAGGTCGGCTAAGCTTCACTTTTGGACCTGCCTATATGAGAAACTGTACAATACAAACCCACTTTATAGTTACGCCTTTGCAAATTAAGCATGTTACAGTAGTGTTGTATGCCGTGATACTGATATTATTTTTAATTGAAGATGCTCAGTTAAAAGTCCAACCATTCTTGGTTGGACCTTCTGTATGCATGAGCTTGTGTGCTATACTGAACCATCCTGTGGCAAGGGAATTTCAAGCATTAGGTAGTCTTGAGTCCTGGAGACTTGGTGTCAAGAAATCAAAATTTGATCTGTGAACTGCAAGTGAACTGAAAGTTAATGTGACCTTTGGCTTGTACAGCATTCAGCTGTTTTGTGTACCTTTTCAGACAAACTGAATTTTAGTAGGAAATGTCTCCAATTCAAAATAAGGACTTTAATCTGGAAGGCTGCATAAAAATCTACTGATAATTAACTCCCTTGCAAGGTGAATTCCTTTGTTCTCAGGGCAATGAGGACAATGTACACTGAACGTTTATAGCAAAGTGCTCCAATGTGTATTTGTAGTATAACTGTTTGGTTTCTGTATATTAAAATAATTAAGCTTCAATGTTCTCTGGATTTCTTGCTTGCATTGGCTCTGGCTCATTTGTTCTAATACTTTAGTGCTAAGGCTAAGCTTTAGTTTGGAGCTGTTTACATGGACTAAGCTTTCAAGACTCAAATCACCGAACAGTAATTTGTAAGCTTTCTTTGCATAAGGGTATACTTTAATTTGAAAGTTCTTAGCAGTGCAGCTAGAATGAACTCTTATTTTCCCTGTCAGTTGTTTCAGTACGACTGCTTCTAGGTCTGCTCACCGAATTGGAATATAACTAGACTTGAAAAACCACTTCTGCTTTTGTTTCCAAGAACAAACTGATCAGCCGCCTGATCAGTTCTCTCTATGGGCCAAGAACAGTTAAACTGTCACACAGGAGCGGGGGTTCTGGGAACCGGCCGGGAAAGAGTTGGGGGAAGCAGGTTTTGCATAAGCTGCTATTCCTTCTGGGAAGGAGGTGGGAGAAGCAGCCAGCAGGTAAATAGGATAAGTTTCCCTACTCCTGCAACATACTGGCAGAAAAGGTTACTCTATTCCTGACAGCTTTGGTTAATGAACCATATCACAGTTTGGTTGTCTGCCCCATCTTAACTTTTCTTACTCCTGGAAAAAGGTCTCTTATTCTGGAAAGGCAATTTCTTCTCTTTAACAGAAGCTATCAAAGTATGAAATGGAGAAATTGTGCATCTGTACTGCAAACTTAATTTGGTTTATCACTTAAGCCATATAAATAAAGCCTGATGGTCTTACTGAAATATCTGACAGGTTTTAGTCAAACACATAACCCTTGCTGTAGTGGCATGTCACACTGTCCTCCTTTCCTCCTTCTGTTATAAATAGTAGGCCTTCTCGTCGTCTTGCTTTCTTCCTTGTAGCAAAGCGTTTGTGTGGTTGGTTTTATAGCTGATGACATATGGAAATATTGTCACTGTCAACTGATTCATGCTTTGCTTGAAACCAGAGAGAAACTTCTGAAACTTAACCTCGTTTGTCTCAAGCTTATGCCTCATCTGTATGTCCTCCTCTTCCCCTACAGAGGCATACTGCTTGCTTAACCCTTCGTGAGGCGAGGTTGGAATGATCTCAGTACCATGCACACACCAGATCTGCATCTTCTACAGGAAACACTGATGCTGTCTACTTCTGTTCTTACTCAAGTGTGTGAAACACTGATAGGCACGTCATTCAGCTGCTATAAAATGTCTCCATGAACACAAGAGCTGATTTTAAATATGCCTATAGTTTCACTTTTAGTGTGATACTGTGTGGAGTAGGGGATACATAGGGTAGTGATAGCTGTTTGGCATTTCGAAAGGGCACAGGACGCCTGAGTGGTCTTACTAACCCGATGGTCCTTTCACAACAGTAAAGATAGTGCATGATCTGGTTTGTAGATAGTGGCAGTTAGTACTGATATGATCCACTAATCTTTTTAAAGAAGCATAGTGAACAAATTATAGCAATAAAGGTGCTGTGGTAATAAGTTATTAACTTCTGGCAGCCATGTAAACTGGAATGACCTGTGCTAAGTTCCTAAACAAGAATTGAACTTTAAACAAAAATAAGAAACTTTGAGAAAGGTCCTAGTGGATATAACAAAGTGAGTTCAGGTATTTCATAGTCTCATCTCTCTTCCTGAAAAGAGGGGTGCACGAAGATGGCTGTGGAGTTAATATTGCTGTTAAGAGCGCATCTAGAGCGCTTGGCAAATGAAAGCTCAAAGTAGTTTGCAAGACGGTGCAGCAAGCAGGTTACTTAGTCCTCCTTTACAGTTGGGCATCCCATGAGTAAGATGCCTGTTCTTTTAGGTGGTCATGAACATGCTTGTTCTTACACAAGAACATAAAATAGCAAAACACTGAAATCCAAGATTTCCTAGTATTTTTAGTGTCTCCTTTATAGCTCTTGACTACTTTTCTGTTTTTCATTGCATTCTAGTGCATTAAAAAAAAATAAAAGCTTCCAGTTTTTAATTCCCTTTGAAAAACCTTACAAGGAGAAACTGCATATGGTATTATAATTCATTTTAGCTTGTGACAAACACCTGTGAACTACTAGTGAATACTCAGCAGGTGGTTTCAATAGAATGAGTCTCATCTGGAAGCAGTCTATCTCCCCTTATTTAATAGTACCAGGCAGTTAACTGGCTTATGGACTGGAATATTTCAGTCCTTAGTTCTCCAGTAGGTGCACAGAACTAGACTAATGCTATGGTTTTCCAGTACTACTGCTCTGAAATGCATTCTAGCTAGCTGGTGAAATGGTTCCACTCTACCAATGTTAGATATGACCCTTTACCAGTAATGTTTTAATAGCATGTGGAGAGTTAACTTTCTTAGGGCAACAGCCAAAAAGAATTAACAGCTTCTGAAGATAGTGCCTGGTTCATGAAATCTGTATGGTCAAAGCCAGAAAGTTAACGTGTGCTCATTCAGCTGCTGCTGCTGGCCTTGATGGGCTTGAAGGTAGAGCGCTTGGGCGGTGCGATGAAGATCTGTGAGCAGCTTGGGATGTAAACTTCTGCACATGGAGGTAGAGGTGATGCGGTGCAGCAGTTGGCTTAGGGCTGAGGAATAAAGCTATATGTGAAGTTGTCTTTGGCTCCTACTTAGCTTTTAATTAAAATGTAAGTGTGCGCAATCAGTGCAGAGCTGCCAACTGCATATATACAAAGCTAAAGAAAGGATGACTCTGGAAGTAGGAGGGAGCTAAACTCCTATAATTAAGAAGCTAAATATCTATGGTTGCTGCTAGAAGATAAAATTGCAGCAGTAACTGTAACTCTTGCTTTATTAGTCTTTCCTAATTTACCTTTAAAAACTTCATGGAGTAGTTTAACTACATCTGGTTTGTTGGCTAAACTGCAAAACCTCAAACTAAAAACCTTAAAACTAAGCTGCTTCATACATATGTCTATACATGGAGTTATAAAAAAGTATCACACTTTCTGAACATGACTATAAAATTGCAAATTTACCAGTAACCCTCTGTCCTTTGTACCTGTCCCACCACTTAGCTGTGGAGACTGGCTGTAGTTTTTCACCACTAGAACCGCTTGACGAATGCAGAGAGGCTGGTGAAGAGTGATGGAAGGTTGGGGCTCAGACACAACTGAGTATACAAAATGTTAATTATGGCAGAATTTCTGATCTTTTAAGATTGAATAGCTGCTGCATCTACATACTTCCTCTGTGGCCGTATGGCCTGTTATAGCTGCAGCCCATAGGACGAGACTAGAGAGCGCTGGAGCCTTGCCAGTGGTTTTCCTCTGGGAACGGGAAACTGGCAAGAAAAGCTTCCAGATGACCTGGGAAAATGGGACAGGCTGTGCTGCAGAGGATGGCAAAGAGCTGGAAGTGTTTCTGGCCACAGCAGTGACACCAGGTTATATTGCAAATGGTAACCCTAAAATTGTTGCATGTGAACGCTGGATTTCTAGCTAGACCTCTCATTTCCTCAATGTTTTGTCCAATTTTGTGTATATGCTATAGCAATATTATCAGAACCACTGCGTAAAGGACACCTAGATTTTTCACTACAGTCATAGGGAAAAGACCTATAGGACGTGACTGAAATGAAGAATGTACGTATTTCAATAGCATACGGTTTGAAATGGAGAAGTCAACTGCACAAATGAGTAGGGAGTTGAAGTTTGCTGGTGAAAGACCAAGTCACAATGAAACTTTGCATGGTGGATTTGTCAAGTCAGCCTGGAAGTGTTGAATTGTTCCTGAATTAGTCAAGTACTAACTTGCTGTTATTCAAACTTTAGAAGTATTTCCTATCAGTAATACACACAGGAGTTCTTTTCTCTTGGGATACCCTATGGGCATCTGTTCTAAACAGTCTCTGTGCATATTCCCAAAGGCATCCGTGAAGGAAACAGATGTAGATGAGTCCAAGATTCATCTCAGCCGTGGCTTAGTGTATTACATCAATCAATTGTAATCTCTTGTAACAGAACTAAAGCCATGGTGGTATTGTCTTTTCCTTTCTGGCCACTCAGGTCAATCGAACATACTGCTGTGGAACCTACAGAGCAGGACCAATGCGGCAGATCAGTCTTGTTGGAGCAGTGGATGAAGAAGTTGGGGACTACTTTCCAGAATTTCTAGATATGTTAGAAGAATCTCCATTTCTCAGAGTAAGGAGTAACTTGTGGTGTTTTGTTTAGAGCGCTATAGATATTTAAGTGATTACTAAATTCATACATTTCCAAGTAATTAGAAACCATAAAGTATTTTCTCTATTGATGTGCGTATCATTTGGGCTACTGAGGTACGTTCTTTCCTGCGTCCAAATGAAAGGTACTGAATTAGGTAGCTACAGTTGTGTGAATAATTAGAAACCTAAATATAGTTTATCATATATATGCACTACATAATCAACTACTTCCCTAAAAATTAAGTTTGATAAAGTTAGCTTGGAATATATTTTACCTCTTGAACTTACTTTAGTTTCTATGCAATTCTTTTGACAGCAAATTTGAACCAGTTTTACCAAAGGCATCACTTAATTTTTCTATCTCACCCAGTGTTTTGTGTTATGTGTGTTTTGTGGGTTGTTTTGTTTTTGTTTTCTTTTAGATGACTTTGCCCTGGGGTACTCTTTCTAGTCTCAGACTTCAGTGCAGGTCACAAAGTGATGACGGTCCCATAATGTGGGTGAGACCAGGAGAGCAGATGATCCCAACAGCTGATATGCCAAAATCGCCATTCAAACGGCGCCGGTAATGTTTTGTTTTCCTTTCCGTGTTAAAGGTAAAACATTGCGATTATGTCTGCATTAGATTTGAGAACAAAACCTACATGCTTTATGTATAACTAGTTCTGCAGAAGGCTTATTCACAGATTTAAGTTTCATTTTCATTTCTGTTTCAAATTGGCTCAGAGGATAAGACAAATATGTAATTTGCAATGGTTATTTTATTTCACCACTTTTCATAGTAGTGTGTCCTAGAACAATGCTTTCTTAAGATTGAAACCTCTTTTTACTGTCCTTCAGGAGACTTTTTTTATTCATCTTATTTCCGTGGAAAGAACTAATTTCGTGGTGGGTGCAGGTGAAATGCTCTAAAACAGAAGAGATCCTTACACTGTTTGTGTTGCGTTTTAATGTTAGTGTGAAAGCACTTGTGATACTGTCTGCCTTCTCGGGAAATATTGTGGCATACGTAGGTACCTGCTGTCTTTCTCAGAAAGAGTGTGCTGTAGAACAAATTTTAGGAGATAAAGAATTGGAAGCATATTTTAATTGTAATTTCAAGCGGAATTTTTGGACGTACTCCCAAATAACTAAAATTCAGTATCTATTAAAATAACTCTATTTTACATACCATTAAATTCCTGGAAGAATTCTTTCAGCACAAGCGAACAAAAAATTTTTTTTTGGTGATTGGATTTGTTTTCTAAAGTTTGATCTCATAACCTGAATTGTACTTTGCTGTATTTGTTTCAATCTTTTGTCGAATAAACACCTAGAAGAAATCAGAGGGAAGTGCTTTGGTCTTTGATTTTGAAGCCTGCAGCATGCAACGCTTAAAGATTATTTTAATACAGGTATTTATTTTTGAGTAGTCTGAAACATTTTTTAGTATGTCTTTTTATCATGTCGTAGGTCAATGAACGAAATAAAGAATCTCCAGTACCTACCTCGGACCAGCGAGCCCCGTGAGGTTCTGTTTGAAGACAGAACGAGAGCTCACGCTGATCATGTGGGTCAAGGGTTTGACTGGCAGAGTACAGCTGCCGTAGGTGTTCTGAAGGCTGTACAGTTTGGGGAATGGTAAGTGCCACTGAAACGCAACTGTTCTAGTCGGAGGGCGTAATTCTAAACATTTTTTCTCTTAAAAAAAGAAAATTCCTTGGAAAACAAGCCTAATCAAAGACATGGTTTAAGCCCTGTAATGAGATAAATGCTGTCTAGAGCTTGAAAAACCCCATCTATATACCTGCTTTTTTTCCCTCTTCCTGAGGCAGTGGAAAAGTTGTAACAGCAGTTTGCAGAAAATTTTAGTGACATACAAAATAAGCCTTAAGATACCATGCCTAGACCATCACCTGCGGTTGTTCTTTTCCTGAATAGGTAGGTAAATGCTAACTTCCATAACAGTAATCTAAGAACTCAATGTAATTAATTTCACAGCTATAGTGCTTTCTCGTTTCATGTACCCAGGACATTGCTGTTGACCTTGCACAGAAACTAGACTTGCATTGTTGTTATTTCTAGCAATTACAGCAGAAATTGGGTAGCATCCTTATTAATCTCATTAGATTTTCATATGAATAAAAGGTGCCAGAACTTCCTTTACTCTGATTCACGTATGTTGAATAAAACCCAGCTCCTCATTGCTTCAGCTTCAGAGTTACTTTGTTACTTTACGTTTTTCCCTTAATACAGAATTATTCTAAGTATAGAATGGAATAATTGAGGCAAATCGTGGTTCCTACAGGGAACTTTGATAGTGGCAATTTGAACCTAGTTCTCGGACACTTCAGTATAGTAGTTGTCCACGAAAACATCGCTTCTGTTGTGCATGCATCAAGAAAGAATAAAATTAAAAAATAAGAGAAATCTATGAATGATACCTCCTTTTCAAAATACTATGTGTATCGAGAGGTGATGAGTCTTTGTGCGCAGTGTAAAACTGAAGTAGGTCATTGGTTCAATGAAACTTTCTGCTGGAAAGAGCTGTTATTCTCTAACTCAACTTCTTTAAAAATTCCTGGAATTCTCATCTTTTTCTAGGAGTGACCAGCCTCGTATAACCAAAGATGTGGTTTGTTTTCATGCTGAAGATTTCACTGATGTTGTGCAGAGACTTCAGCTGGACCTGCATGAACCTCCAGTGTCACAGGTATTCAATCTTCCCTAGTGACAGCTCGTTCTTAGCATTTTGGAAGTAGCTTCTGACAGTTTTCAGGCTCGCTGTATAGCCTTCCCCGTTGTGCCCTCAGCGGCCCTCAGTTCACAGCTCTCTTGGGCAATTTCCCTTCTGATGTTTCAGAATAGAATAGTTCAGTTGGAAGGGACCTACAACGATCATCAGTCCAACTGCTTTTCCTTTCCACCAAGCTGAGATCTATGCCGAGAGTCATGACATGTGCTGTAGAAACAATTAGAAGTTGATTAAGAAGTCATGTATGCCTGTTTCTGCTTTTTCTAATATACTGATGTTGTCTTAGGATGTGAAGGCATCTAAAGTCAGTCCTGTCAGCCAAAACAATGCAGCCTCATGTCAAGCCTACTGTTTTCAACTATAACTGTAGAATGCTCTTAACTGTTCATTGTCCTCTCCTAAGATGGGCACATGAGATAACTTATATTTAAAAAGTCCAATTCTCATTTAAATTTTACCTGTTAAACAGAAACATTCTGATTTAGACACGAAGCGCGTTGAAAATAGGCGGATACTGAATTGTTACCTCTAAACAGAGTATACCACTAACTTTGCCATCTTTCCTTCTCTCAGTGTGTTCAATGGGTGGATGAAGCCAAACTAAACCAAATGAGACGGGAAGGCATTCGCTATGCTAGAATTCAGTTGTGTGACAATGACATCTACTTCATCCCTAGAAATGTCATTCATCAGTTCAAAACAGTGTCAGCAGTCTGCAGCTTAGCCTGGCACATAAGACTTAAACAATATCACCCTGTGGGGGAGACTTCTCAAAATGCAGAAAGCAATTCAAGCTTGAACAGTAGTGTTCCTGGGAAGACAGAGTCAGAAGGTGAACCCCCGTGTGTGAGTGTAAAAATAGAGTCTGAAGAACCAGGTATAGAAATGCAGCTTACAACAGGGGTGCTCTCCTCCTCTGTTTCTTCAATATCAGGACTTGTGCAACCAGATCAGGTGGCCCAGCCCCTTCCAGGTTTTAAAATAGAGTCTGATCAGCAACACAATCCCCAGGATCATGCAGGCTCTTCTGTGTGATATGTATATAATCAAACATTTTTTTAACAACTTTTTAAAATTTTGATGTGAAGTTATAGTTTTATAACTGGCTTATGTTTTATTGGAGAAATCTTGCCTATAATTCTATAAAGAAAGGTGACATTCCAAAATGTCAAGCATATCTTTTTTACACAGATTATGCAAAATTCAAGTTGTATTTTAACCCCTTAGTACAACCTGTAACAGTGGTCTACCACTTCTTTCTGTTTAAGTAAAGAGATATTGAATATCTCCTCAAAGTCAGAATGAAATTCCTCCAGGAACATAAAATGATCGAACTATATTGGTCAGTGTTATTTCCCTACTTTTACTTTATCTCTAATCTTCACCAGAAAGTGATGCTTTTGTAGACTTGCAAAGTGACTTTCCCATCTCATTTTAATTGCTTAAAAAAAAAAAAAAGCAAGCACAGCACTTTTGATGATTTGTGAAATTTTTGGTATGTCTGTTCTTGACATGTTGGTTTCTATACAAGTTGGGTTTATATACGAGCTATAGAAACTGATCTCTCTTTCTTACAGTTCCAACAAAGGTGATCTGTAAAATTAACTGAAGAAAGTGTCTGATCCTGTTGAAACGCAATGACTTACTGACCTAACACTTTTCATAGCACTGCTTATGTTGTTTGGTGTGAGGGTTTTGCTTCCAAAATACATCTTCCCTGAACGTGATTAATACTAGTGTCAAAATTAGAGAACCTATTGGTAGTCTTGTGGAGGAAACTGCTATCTTTGAGCACTTTAAGGCTTTAAAATACTAACCAACTCGGCAGCTTGTTTCGATCAGGTCGTAACGTGTCCAATGGAACCACACTTTCCCTTGTACTGACGCACTTAATATAATAGCATTGAGTTGATAACTGACTTGCACAGTAAGGCTGTCCTTATTCTAGGAAGTTCTGTATTACTATTTCACAATAAAAAGTATTATGGCATTGGACTGCTGTTTCCATGTGTAGCTTCTGAGTGCCCAGGTACTGTGGAAAAATCAGTGGCACATGCTAAATATGTAAGTGTCCGCTATCAACAGTTTTTAAACAATCTTTCAATATTTCTGGATGTTAACGTGTAATCTGTATTTGACTTTCACTCACCCCGTTTATTACTGCCCTTTCCAGTCATCGGAAGGAAAAGTCCCGTCCCCTTCTCCCTCTCCCTTCCCCCTCCTCGCATTTAGAGTACAAGTTGGGTTTTGGTGCAACTTAAGCTGTCTCCAGATAACTTTATTTGTTCTAATCCTCACTGGGGTAGGAAAGATTTGAAACACTATGTTAGATTAGACAAAAGCAAAGATGCTGTGTTAGTTCTGGATGCATCTTTTTAATATCAATTATTACTCTTCTCTTTATAAGGGTCTCTAAAATATGTTACTCTATTATAAATCTTACTTTGTGCAATATTGTTTGTGTAGGCTTTTATATACATATTAGCACCTCAGTGTAGAGGTCACTATTTTAAACTGATAGAAAAATAATCATCAGAAGATACTGCAGTGATTAGTTAGAACCTGTATTACTCCTTATGTGTATGTATGTATTGTCTTCGGTACAAAAATGAGGACTAGGAAATATTTCAATTTAAAACTAATTTACAGATTGAAGTGGTAGTGACTTGTTTAGTAATCTGTGTAAATAAGGTGTTAGAATGGAAAGCTTTTATGATGAAAAGTAATGTGATTCATGCAGGGGTGTAATTTAATCTTAGCAGAAATTCTAGATGACCCAGACTGGTTCATAAATGAGCTGTCTGTTCTCTGGTGGGTTTTTTTCCACTTTTTATGTTGAGAGGAATTTCATAGCTTTAAGGGTTGTGCAAAGTAAAATTCCTCACAGGCAATAGCGGTTTCAGTTCATCCTTCACATTCAAAGATCGTATCACCCAAGGGTGTTCTTTCCTTTTTACCAAGTCTGCTAGTCTTCCAAGTGCCCATTTCACTTCTCACATGTGCTATTCTTTGGTCGTGTCGGTAGAGGTGCATCAATAAGGTGGCCGTTCTTCGACAGCCAGCACTGCGTACAATCACTCAGGAATTGACAAATCTGCAGATACTACAGTGAGTCTGCAAATGTAACTTTAAAGGCAGAATAAACAGATTAAGAGCCCCCGTATACCAACTTGTCTGTTTTATAGTGAAAGTTGAAATAGAATGAAGAGGGAATCAATTTGGAAGTCCTCTGCAAATTCTGATAGCGTGTTTTCAGATGGCTAAAGGAAGAAGACCAGAGTGGCTCATGTTGCTTTCAAAACTGTAGCTTTAGTGAAATCTGTGACTACAGCCTAAAATACCAGGAAGATGCTCCAACTTATCTCTTTGGATGGAGGGACATGACCAATAGTATCATGCTCTCTTTACGTTCCGTTCAATTGCGAACTAATCTAACTCTCTAATGTCAGATTTAACTACAGAAACGTATCTTCAAATGACTTGAATGTTGCTGATGCTGTTCTAGCATGCCTGAAAGACTGAGGAAGAGAGGAGCAAACTTTATAAAAATCTATTACCTAAATAGATGATCGGCTTTGGTGGGCTTTGACCAAAATGACATACTGCTTTCAAACTCCACCTCAATTCTGGATGTAAAGTATGAGAGCGATTGCTTATGAAGCTGATGGCTAGCCGTTGTTTCAAAATGGCTGCAATTGCGCTGAAAACAACAGAGCAGAATTAGGACAATGCCTTGATGTGAAAGATGCAAATGTTTTCCAGAACAAGACACGTAGAATACTGATTTTTATAAGCTATAGCTGTTTAGAAATGAAGTAACGAGTTCAAGCCACTTAGTGTGTGCTGAGCAAAGCAAATCTCTGTGTAGGTCCAAGTAAATATTTCTGAATCTCACGTGAAATAGCTGGCTGTTTGAATTTCTCTGTAAGATTTCATAAGACAGCCCGCCTAATGAGATAATGAAACTTGGGCAGATTTCATGGGTTGTTCTAACAGTTGTCAGTAGTACCCAGGTGGGGACTGAACAGCTCATAAATATGAATGCGCTGGTCGGTTACTGTAAATCCTCAGTTCTCCGTTCATGAGGATCTGCCCTGTGAGGTGTCAGTTGATAATGAGAAAACACTCCCGCTCTGTCCTGGAGACAACTGCTAATTGACCAAGCGCTCCATCTATAAGGAGCGATCAGCTTTGAGATGTGGAACTCGGGCGTAGGCTTCTATTTTAAATAAAGTGCTGTTGGTTAAAAATGTCACTTGGGATAAAGGTGAGTAGCTCAGTGTGCTAGAAGGGGACTAGCAAAATATAATTTAAAGACGAAATCTCAGTTAGCTTCAGTTTCCTCTCTCCTTTAGACATGCTACAAGTCGTTTTGTGCAGATACTTGGCACGTTCTCTTCCAGGAAGGTGGGACACTCAGCGAAGTGTTCTCAGGGGATTTATAATCAGCATTTTTCACAGGTGTAGATCTTGCCATACAGAAAAAGGGCTCTCCGCTGTACTCTGTCGGTTTTCCGGCGCGTTGCAGTTCAGTTCCCCTGGACAAGGCTGATGGTCAGAGCTTTTCCCACAGGCGTGAGCTCAAGTCCTTAATCTGGCGTGGCCTGCCGTTTTCAGGTCTGAATCAACCGAGTAATAAACTCTGAAATTGCAGTTTCCGAGGAGTGCTAAGTGTTGGCAGCTCTGCGCTTGCGTAGGGGGTGCGAGGAGAGGGGAGGGCTTGGTTTTCCTCCCAGAAACGCGGCCCCTCTCCCCGACAGCTCGCCCCGCTGGCTCTCGTGCTGCCCGGCCGCGGCGCGGGGGCCGAGGAGGTGCCCGCGGGGCGCTCCGAGCGTTTGGAGAAATACATACGCTTCTGATTTCTTTGTACAACGTGTAAAGAGACTTCTGTATTGCTGTTTTTGTGATTTAATTTGATTTTTGATTGGCAGCTACGATTTTTTTTCTGTGGTTTTAATTTATCTAGGGTCTCTGCCTACAGAGGACGTGTACAATTGCCTGGAAGACTGTTTGCTTTGTGCGGCCTTAGTTATATTTATTGACATTAGCAAGTGTTTCAAAGAGGTTTTGCAATGAGTAGTGCGGCGATGGAGCGCTCGAGCCTCTGTGTGAATACTCTAACGCAGTGCATTTCTGTCAGTAGCTGACTGTACACCAGTGTCAAACTGTTAAGCTATTTCTTTGTAAAATAGTCCAACGGAATGCATAGAATTTTTTCCTGTAAAGTATTTTTTTAATAAACAAAGTCTGATTTTGTCCTTTACGGCCTGGCTGCTTCTTTCGGCTCTGTGGGCGGCCGGGGCGGAGCCGGGCTCGGCGCTCTCCTAGCGCTGCCTGGGCGGGGCGGGGCGGGGGCAGGCGGAGGCAGTCGAGCAGCGGGCTGGCGGCGGTCTCCAGGGTAACAGCGGCCGGTACCGGTACCGGGGCCAGGGCCGGGCCGCCCCGAGCTCGCCGCCGCCCCGCGGCCCCCTATGGCCTCCCGCGACAGGGATGCCATTTCCTGGTACCAGAAGAAGGTGAGTTCGGCGCGGCGCGGGCTGGCGCGGGCCCGGCCGTGCCCTCAGCCTCCTCTCCTTCCAGATCGGGGCCTACGACCAGCAGATATGGGAGAAGTCCATCGAGCAGACCGAGATGAAGGTAACGGCGGCGGCCGGGCGCTCCCGCCGCCCTCGCAGCCCGGGCCCGGCTCCCCTGGCAGCTAACAGCCCTTTGTTTTCGGCTTCGTAGGGCTTCAAAAACAAGCCTAAGAAGAAGGGACACATTCAGCCTGATCTGATCGACGTGGATTTAATCAGAGGTGCGCGGCCCGCGAGAGAGATGCTGGCGTCCGGCATCCCCGCGCAGCCGTCCGAGCATCGCTGCTTTGCCCAGGGTGGGGGAAAGGCGAGCCTGCTCTCTGCCAGGTGTCTTTTCTGGAAGCCTTAAGCGGCTGCCCGGGGCCTGAGTCACTCAGCTTTGGCAGCAGCAGCGGCCCCGAGCGCTGTTGAAGCCCCAGGCCTTGCCACCGGGGCAGGGTGCCCACGCTCGGTAGCGTTGGTGCAAAAGGAGCATTGAAACCTGAAAGCAGAGGCAGGAGGAATTTGGGGTGGTTCAGCAAAAGCAGCACGAAGCGGTCGGTGAGAGCAGACTTGGGTGGGTAGGGAAGGGTCGGCAGCCGGCGCGCCGAGATGAGATGAGATGAGATGAGGGGCTGCTTTTAGACGCGCCTGTTTGAGCTGTGTGGACTGGACGTGTGCCCGAAGCTGGGCTGCTGTCACCCTTCTGAACTGCAGCCTTCTGGCAGGGTTTGGTCTCGGCCAAAGAGGAAGTCATAAGTAAGGAAATTCTTGTAATTCACAATTAATGACTTGTTTGTTTTTCCTTTAATTCCAAGGCTCTACGTTTGCCAAAGCCAAGCCTGAAATTCCCTGGACGTCGCTAACTCGGAAAGGAATTGTGAGAGTTGTGTTTTTTCCGTTATTCAGCCAGTGGTGGATACAGGTTACTTCCCAGCGTATTTTTATGTGGCTCCTGGTGCTCTACGTTATGCAAGGTAAGGGGGGGTAGCAGGCTGTGCCACGGTCCTTTGTCTGCAAGGAACGTGACGTCATTTTGTAGTCCGTAATCTAGAGCAGAAGGATCCTATCTGAAGCCTACTGAACGTAGATTTCAAGACGTGTGGCACTAGTATTTGCGGAAATTATAAAACAGAGGAAAAGTAAACAGTTAAGACAGAGGAACTTGGGCCATGCTCTTAATTTTTGCATTTGATACAATTTTCTCCTTTTCAGTCATAGCAGTTGTGTTGTATTTCATGACGCCTGTTGTGAATGCAAGTGAAGTCATGGGACCAATGTGCCTTATGTTACTGATGGGAACTGTTCACTGTCAAATAGTGTCCACCCAGATCAACAAACCTTCAGGAAACAACGGGCTCAGCAGGCGGAGGAGGTGAGCGGGGTAACGGGTTCAGTTGTTGCCATCAAAGCATATGGTGGATTGCTCATGGTAGAAGTTAATGGGTAAATATCTTCTCTTCTGGTTTTATGTAAATGTGTTCTTTAACCATAAATGTGAAAATGAGTATTTTCCATCTTGCTTGTAATCTTCTCATAACCAAGAGGAATGCTGCAGACTTACCAGGCCTTGCTGGGTCTGGTGTCGTTGTCAGGCTTTTAACAGGGTTTCTTTCTGTGGCCAGAGGAGGGCATTCTGCGCAGAAAGGCAGCTTCAAGGTTTTACAGACCCGTCTGGCGCCCTGCTTTGGCGTTAATGCAGGGAATTGCTGCTGTGTGTTGAGAACAGGCCGCTGATGGCAGAGATGACTGTGTGGATTCGTTGCTGGCAATTTGTTCGGGCATGGGGGAGATGTTACGGTTCCTCTACTAGATATTTAACTGTTTGGTGCCTGACTCAGTTTAAACACTGATGTAATGCGTTTGAACACAGGATGATGGATGTGGATAAAGTTTTGCCTCCGTTAGATTTCTACAGGAAAGATTTTGTCCAGATTTTGTCTGTTGCATCCTTTACTAGTGATATATTGATGTCTTGTGGGTATATGCATGTTAATCCAAATAAAGTTTATGTTATTTGGAAATAAGCATTCTGTCTGCATGACTTAAGAAAAATAGCATCTAAAAGATGATCAGATGATCTGATGATCTGATCACATCTGATTCAGATCTTTTAAGAAAGACCGAAAAGTAGCTTGCTATACAAATTTAATTCTCCTCTTTTTAAAAATCAGGAAGTTACGCAAATCTGTGGGTGTCGATGGGAACAGTTGGTCTTCTCCTGACAAAAACAGTAAAGAAGAGCAGTCTGAATCTGCATCCATTCTTAACAATTTATTTAGTATGCTTTTCCGAAGGAGGTATGTGATCTTCACTGGGTTTGGTGTATTGGTAATGACACTGTCAACAATTTGCTATCTGGAAAATGAAGACAGAATGTGTGCTGTCACTGACGTCCCCAGAGTCTGCCAGCTAGCTTCTTTTGAACTAAAAGCACTCTTGGTATTGTGGGAGGCTGATTCCTCGTGAATTTTTAGTATGTCCTTATTAGGAGATCACACCATGGCTCACACTGCAGCTAAAAACGAGCGTTAGATGAGTGGCAGAAAGTGGCGGAGCTTATTTTTATTTATCGGATAAGTGACCTTTCTTGAATGGGTATGCTCAAATTATATTGCTGTTTTGCCTGATTTCCAGAAGCAATTGTGCCTTCTGGTTTAAGTTGCTTGAATAGTCATCCCACTTGACCACCTTACTTTTTCTAAAAGTAACTTGAGGAAAAGGAGGATAGATTGGGATAATATTTCATTGTCTTCTGCTGTTTTCTCAGGTGAGTTTCTTGATGACAGGTCCTTTCTCTTGCTGAGGACTTCTGGTCTTCTGAATTGCTCTTATTTTTTTTTTTTTTTCAAAATAATAATAAGAAAAAATTTCCCTCTTGGTTTAGAAGTTTTAAGATACTATTGAAGTTACAAAAGGAGCTGTCCAGTGAGAGTGAAGCAGATATAAATCTCCTCAACAGAATCAGAACACAAAGAGCCTGTCAGCAGAAGACGACTATGTGTTCCTTTAGCTATATCGTTTAATGGTGTACCTGTGTGGCAAGTGAAAGAGACCATGATGTTTTCCTCAAAGAGTTTTTCTCTGACGTAAAAGCATTTAATTGTATTTTCTCTCATAGGATGAGAAGAGTAAAGTTGGTAGCTGAGAAAGGGACTGAGACGGAAAACGGCGTGAACGCTGTGCATAACGGCATTAAGCACAGACATGCCAGATCTGAGCACAGGCTGTTGCACTTCAAAGAGAAAAATAAGCTTTCCGATGGGGAGAAGAGCCATCAGGTATTGGCAGGAAAGATCCATTTGAAGTCGGAAATTTCAGTGTATTCTGTGCGTGCCGAAACGTTTGTCGATAATTAACTGTATGGTTTGATCTAAGACGAGATACTCCCTTCTTTTGCTAATCTTTGCTCACATATAGGAACCGTGAAAACCCTTTCTACTTCTCCACTGAACAGCTGAGACGGTGCTAATATTTTACTGTCAGCATTTTTTCATCTGTTCAGGAGTCAAGTATGTCAAACACAGGCGATCCTGGAAAATGTCTGTTTTACCAAGGTGCTTGTTTAGTTGTAGAGACTTTCAGTTAAGGAAGACTGCTGATAATGATTAAAAATAAATAAATTAGCAATTATCAGAAGCAGTTCCATAAAATAATTTGCCTTGCAAACAGTTCCCCACAATATCCTCGGGGGGAGGCAGGAAAATAAAGACTGAAACGTCCCTTGGGGCGGGAGAAAGACAGAGTTAAAGCATTGTGACCTCTGTTGAAATCTCTAAAAGATAAAGCTTGTGGAGTTACTTTTGAGGCTGCTCTGGGCTGGTAAGGTGTTAACTCCCACATGAAGAACTTCGATTAGAATCTGTGCGGGACACTGTAGCACCGTGCCATCCCAGCTCCTCTGTTTCTAGGCATTTGGAGAGGAGCAGAGCTAGGTGCAGGGGGACACATCTCACGATTTCGGGTCTGCGAGCCACCAGCTTGTAGATACGTCTGTTCTGCTGGGCTTAAGGTTGCTGGTAAGACATAGCCAAGAGCTGCTGCTGCCTCCTCCTCTTCCCGCCCTTGCCCCAGATCCAACCCCACCCCCCCAAGATTCCCTCTCATTGCCTCTGTGGCAAGGCAAGGGCAGGGGCAGGGAGTTAAAATCTGTGATGTTTCTGTGCTGCTGAGCTGGATTCTGTTTCTGTGTGTTCTGTGGAGACCATCTTCTGCTGGCGTGTGCAGGTAGTCAGAGATTACTGGGTATACCAGGGGAGCAGCAGCACCGGCTTTGAACTTTGGTTTGCTGCAGTTCAGGTTGGTCCTTTTTCGGTGCCTTCGTCTTATTTTGACTGCTGCGTTTCCAGGATGACTGCACCAACAGAGGCGGCGTTTCTGATGAGCTTTCGAGTGAGGAGGATGCTGAAGCAATGGCGCAAAGGATCTTGTTACGCCAGAATGTAGAAGGGGCTTCCAGTGACAACAGCTATGAAGAGAAGAAGAGGCCTCTTCTTTCTTTGAACCAGGCTGTCTCACAGGTACTCATGCGGAATTTATGCCATTTTCCACACAATTTTTTGCTGTGGATAATGAGCTGGTTTTCCTTTGGTTTTGGCAGGTCAAGCAAGCCCTTAAAGGTGCCAGAGACTCTGATAGCGTTGTGGAATCTGAACTGGAATCCACGTTATATAGTCAGGTACGGTCACAAACTCAAGAGACGGAGCTTTGCCGAGCCTGGCCAGCGCAGGGACACCCTCCCCATTAGAACAGCCCGTTACTAAATGACAGTGCTTCAGCATCGTCAGGTGCGAGGTGTGGCCTCCCCCCCTGCTTGTTTGCAGCTTTGCAAAGTTTGTTCACAATTGTGAGTGTACTACTTTGCTTAACAAAAACAAAACAAGGAAACAAAAAAATCACTCTTATCGGCAGCGTAGTATGGTCCAAGCTGCCGCTAATAACTCGTGTTGAATTGCTAGAATTGCTCTTGTGGTTTGGGAGGCAGCACTGCAGCTTTTATGCTAATACATTTTGATTTTAACGTGATGAAATACATCTGTTCTGTGATATATACTCATTTACCTCTTTACTTTGTTTATCTTCCCCCCTACCGCTCCCCCCACCTGAAAATAAAATAGAAAGAAATGACTATCAAATTATAAATATAAAAATCTATAAATAAATATAAATGAAATTTTAAAACAGATTATGCAAAAGCCACCAAACTTTTGCATTAGAATGAATAAGTCATTTTTATTTTGTAAAGTTGGGAATGGAGGTGGGGAACTGATGGTATCTGTGTGACTTCCCATGAAACGCTGGTTGCAAAAACCATCAGTGAGTGATATCGTCTTTCCCAGTTTGCACTGGGGGGTGTGACTGGGAGTTCTCGGCTGCCCCGGGAAGCCGACGTAGCTGATCGCTGGGGGGGAGGAGGTGGTTCTGCAAATGGGGCGTGGGGCTGCGCTGTGTAAATTTTGCTCATCTTCACAGGACTCGAGGTCCTGCATTAGCGTGGGGTCCCGGAGCTGCAGCGTGACCCGGCGAGACTCGGAAAGTACCCGCCACGACTCTGAGACAGAAGATATGCTTTGGGATGATCTGCTTCACGGGCCCGAGTGCCGCTCGTCCTGCACCAGCGACAGTGAGGAAGTGACGGTGAGAGGTACCAGGCGGGATTTGAAGGAAGATGTTTTCCAGCAGGTTTGTTGATTTGTATCCAGTAGTTGAGAATACTGTGACACCCCCCCTGCCCAAATAACATGGAAGTCATCTGAATGCTGTTGGTATAACGTGAGCAACCTAATGCTGGATGAGCCCATTCCGTCAGCCGTGCTAATCGCACGGAAGCCTGGAATGATCTAAATGGTATCAGTGAGCAACTCCCTCGTCCCCGCCGGTATTATCTGGGCCACTGCTAATCCCAAACCAAAGTATTTCACCCAAAGCCAAATTTGGAATCGCCCTCTCAATCGAAATACTTCCTAGGAAGAAGCATTATTTAATAGCGGAACAGAGATAGCTTATATGCCTTTGGCATTCCTTTCTCTTTTATAGAACCATTTGTTCTGGCTGCAGAACACAAGTCCAGCATCTGCAAAAGTGAGCGCGCTGATCTGGGAAGGGAATGACTGTAAGAAGGTGGACATGTCCGTGCTGGAGATCAGTGGGATTATCATGAGCAGGGTAAGAGGGCTGTGAGGCATTGCAACCCCTCTCCCTCACGCTTTAAAAAACACCAGCCAAAACCCCTGCAACTAGCCATACACGCAGACCTGAAGTGCGGTGTAAAACTGCTCCCTCCTCAGCTGCGAACAGAGTTGTCCCAAATGTTCTTACCTAAAAATTGCACAAACCAAAATTTAAGAGGTCCTGTGGAAGACTAATGAGCGCCGATTATTGCTGGCTGCGCCTCTGCAGTGGTTTTATTATTTATTGACTGATTGTTGTTGGTTTGGGAGTGAAATGGGTGGAATTATTTTAGGCTATGTCCTTTGAAGAGCAGGGGAATTGAATGCTTGATTGAATTAATGCTGCCACAACAGCATGCCTTTTCCTTGATGCAAAAACCCAGGTAATCATCCCATTTTTGTTCCTGCTTGCCAGGTTAATGCCTACCAGCAAGGAGTGGGTTATCAAATGCTGGGAAACATCATCACCATTGGATTAGCATTCCTACCGTTCCTCTACAGACTGTTCCGCACGGATAACCTGGAGCAGCTGTGCTCCATTTCTCTAACGGAGCTTTTGCACATCTTTTGTGGAGCACCGGCAAGCACCCCTGTCATTGTTCTGTCTGCGATCAACTTCCTCGAAAGACTTTGCTTAACCTGGATGTTTTTCTTCATGATGTGTGTTGCTGAGAGGACGTACAAACAGGTAGGTTTACACCTTCCGTGAACCCCGGGGCAGTCTTCTACCCAAACCACGCTGCCTGTCGCTGAAGACGCTGGCAAGACAAGTGTGTCTCGCCAAGCTGAAGTGTCAAAGCTGGGTAAGATGTCCAGGAAGGTTCGGCAGGGAGTCTGGTAGGACTCCCGTTCATCGGTCACGAACTTGAACCTGTCAGTGCCCCTCCTGCCCCCCCCGCCCCCAAGGGAAAAATACCCGTTTAACACCTCAAAACGGCACTCTGCAAGGAAGCGCGCGCTTCAGCGCGGAGCCGTTTGTGCAGAAGCAGCCTGCGCAGTTGGCCTGTTGTAAGCTGGAGCACGCGGTATCGGCTGCATCGCATCCAGCCCCCTCACGACTGCGGGCAGTAGCTTTGCCGCAGCGGCCGTAGCTGCTGCGTGGCAGGCCGGCGCCGGTTCCTGTTCTAGCGAGAGCTTTGTGGCTGACCTTGCAAAGCAACAGCAGCTCCGCCTCCGCCACGCACAAGATGACTGTTGGCTACCTGAGAGTCGTGCGCCTAGGCGCCGTTAGGCTTCCCCAGCGGGCTGCGAGGCTCACCACCTCTTCTACCAGTTACCTTAAGCAATCCCAAGCAATCTGTTTTGGTTTAGACTAATTTATGTTTGTGTGTGTATGTTTTTGTTTTGAATTTGCAGAGGTTTTTGTTTGCCAAGCTTTTTAGTCACATTACATCTGCTCGGAAAGCCAGGAAATACGAAATTCCTCACTTTAGACTCAAGAAGGTAGAAAACATTAAGATCTGGTTGTCCCTTCGTTCTTATCTAAAGGTGAGTTCTGATCCGAGATGGGTGCATTTGGTTCTTACAGAGGCTGGAGCCAAGCCTCACGGTACAGGTGCTTCACCTCACTGCTGTCTGGCGCTCTGGACAGCGCGGCTTGAATCGTTAAACCACTGATTGCAGCTGTTCGTGGGGAGCCCTGACTCCCCAGCTCCGCATCCAAACCTTAGACCTGGCTCAGTGTCTTTGTTTCTGCAGAGGCGAGGCCCCCAGCGGTCTGTGGACGTTGTCGTGTCGTCGATCTTTTTACTGGCTCTTTCAATTGCTTTTATATGCTGTGCCCAGGTGAGATTTTAACTTTTTGGGTTTCTTCCCCCTACTTCTTTTTAAAAAAAACCAACCCCAAACTAATGGAGGCTTTTCTTTTGCCACCCGACAAAGTGCTTGAACTGTTGAACCGTAGCTGTTTGTCTCCAAAGTAATACGGAGGGGGTTGCATTTTTTAAAAGCTTTGCAATGCTTAGCTGGTAAGAGATGTTCATTCTCCGTTTGCAGAGGAAGGTCTGGGACTTTATAATCATTAGGAAAATTTCAGGACAGAAGCTTTTGTGCACAAAGGAAAGGGCTCTGCCTAAGCACCTCAGGTGTTCACAGGACATTTTATTTAAGAGGGCTGATTGCAGCATCCTCTGTAACCACTGTGTTGAAAAGCAGGTCACTAACTCTTACTTACACCTTTTAATCCTTCACTACAAGCCTTCCGTTACAGTAAGCACTGTTAATGCTGGAGCTGTTTCTTTGGTTTTGGCAAGCGATTCATTACAGTGTTTAGGCAAGTTCTCGATACCACGAAGACGCAGTTGTGCTAGCAGTAAGACAGATGATGCTGCCTTTCACTGCTGTGATCGCTTTTCTAAGCCACAGCTTTCTGGAGGAACTCATTACAATCCCAGTCCCACTCTTAGACCCGACGAGTACGTACTGGGAGAGGCAGCATCAGCTGAGCGTGGCTGTGGTGGTCGAAGGCTGCCGGTGGGACGAGCACAGATGAAAGGAAAGACGTTTTAGTACCAGTTAACTGGAAAGAGAAAGAACAAGCGTCCTTTTCTAAGCAGAAAGAATCAAATTCCAAGCTAAAGCCAGGTTAGAAACAAGACCTTTTACGTTAACCTGGTTACGTGACTGAATTACACTTCAAGGGAAAAAACTGCCGGTAGCTGTAGGGCAGGGATGTCTGGTCAGGAGCAAGGGCAGCGCTTCTGCACTTCTCCGAAGAACGGGCACGGTACGCGTTACTCACGTTGCCGTTCTTTTTTCAATACAGGTTCTTAAGGGTCACAAGACATTTCTGAATGCAGCTTACAACTGGGAGTTCCTGATCTGGGAGGCAGCGCTGCTTCTCTTTTTACTACGCCTGGCATCCTTGGGCTCCGAAACCAACAAGAAATACAGTAGTATTTCAATCTTGCTCACGGAGCAGGTACCTCCATTTGGCTTATTCTCCCTTTGGCTTTGTGGCCTGTTTGGATGTAATAATTGCATTTCAAACCAGCTTAAAAAAATACTGGAATCAGATTTTAAAATTTAGACATCAACACTTGTGCTGGACAGAAGGCAATAAAACACCGTACAGCTGGGGACGGACAAGCTGTGAAACAGTTCTAAAATTCTAGATGATGTTTGTCTTTGGGTTAACACGTGTTAGCCACGTCAGTCAGAAAAAGAGCGATATTATCACTGCTGAATTCCTGTCTGTGGATGCGTCCACTTCTTTGGAGTGACAGCAGACTGCAAAAAACAGCTCTCATTTCCCCCAGTCAGAAATCAGCTGGGGCCAGTGCTGGAGTATCAACATCTGCTCTGTAACGTCTCTCTGTCACAGATAAACCTGTACCTAAAGATGGAGAAGAAGCCAAACAAGAAGGAACAGTTGTCTCTAGTGAACAACGTTTTGAAACTATCTACAAAGCTACTGAAGGTGAGCTACTCTCCCTAAAAACATGCAGTCGCTCCATTTTATGGAAGCAATGACTAATGACAGTGTGGGGTTTTGCTCTTCCCATTTCTCTTTCTCTGGCTTAGGGGAGTTCGGTCTCACAAAGGGAGTTTTTCTGTGCTTCTATAGCCATGGCATGAGATTAAAGCAATACAAGACCCGTGTGGTTCATTAGTGCTACAAACCTGTGATTCGTAGCAGCTTACTATGATTTCGATAAGCGAGAGGAGAGGCTGTATGAACACAGCATGTCTCCTTACTGCTTGAATCTCATTTTCCTTCTGCAGCTTCCATGCTGAAGCTTCTTGACGGTAGCAGAGTAGAAAGAGCATAGTCGAAGAGCCACATAAATGAGTCCAGACAAATTCTACAGCCTGTTGAGTCAAGCTCTTGTTACGCAGCCAGTGTTGCTACAAAGGAGACTTCCCAGATTCAGCATGGCTGTTAGAAAAGGTCTTTGAGCTGGGAGGCCTGAAATACGGAGTGGGAATTTCTGTACGTACATTTAAGTCAGGATACAGAGGCAGCACGTGATTAGCAAAGCCTGCCACAGAGCCACTGTTAAGCTAAAAGAAGATGAATTCCTTCTGGTACGGACTAACCCTAATGGACTTTTTCTTCCTTTCACTGCAGGAACTGGATACTCCGTTTAGGCTGTATGGACTGACCATGAACCCCTTAATCTACAACATCACACGGGTTGTAATACTCTCTGCTGTCTCGGGCGTTATAAGCGATCTGCTAGGATTCAATATCAGAGTAAGTAGAACTCCCCCCCAGACCACCAGGAAGCCCCTGGCCGGGGACGCTTTGGTAGCAGTGCCCGGTTCCTCCCAGCCAGGCAGAAAGGTCTGGGTTTGCATCGGGCTCCCCTGCACGGCAATTCGGAGAACAGCCCACGCTGACCGCATCTCCGTCTCCCTGAGCCTGCGGGGGGAGGACAGGGCCGACTTCTTACATTTCAGCCCTGTTCAGGTCTTCGGTGCCCACTTAAAGCCAGAATTAGTCAGGAGCCTGGGTTCTTTCCCTTAGAATGAAGACAGAGTCCTCCTGTGGCTCACACTTCTACATCAGAGCTTTCTGAGCAGAGCATTCAATGCAGGATGGGCGAAGGAGACCGAGTTTCACCTGTAGGTGAAAAGCATTCAGACCTGCGGCTTTCAGACCCATACTCACTCTCCGTATCTCTTTTCAGTTATGGAAAATTAAACCGTGAACTGACCAACCATCAGCACTCAGCCCTCTCCACCAGAAGGACAGACCAGAGAAGATAACCAATCACTGGGGCAACAGGCAGAGGTGCTCTCCAACTATGGAAATCTGTAATGACGATTGTGTAACGGATTCTCAGCGTACGTATCAAAAGTTCTCCCTCTGCTTTCTCTCCCTCTGTTCTGTAACAGAATATACAGAATAAACTGGTCTAATTAGCAAAGTCATCCCACGGCGTGGACACGCAGCGAAACAGAATTAATGGGGCCAAACAGCAGCAGCTGGCATTGAGAAGAGCAGGAACTGTGTGCACAGAGTGGGGCATCAAACACTAAAAGCCGTGCGAGAGCTCCTGCTGACACCGCTGATTGCTACAGGTGCCTTGTTTCTGCAAAATCGGAACCCTCTGCATGTGACAAGTGAAGAGTCAGGCCTCCCCTTTTACCATCCTCCTCCTCAGAGCGCGCTGGAGCCACACTGGAATTTTTCAATTTGTGCATCCTTCAGAGCTCTGCTCAGCCTGACGACTGGGTGCGTTATCTGGGTGCCCTGCAGAGCATTTCTTTTCTTACAAGCTCAGCGCGCTTGAGGCTTTGCCTCTTTGCCCTGAACTACCGCAGGCTGCACTGAAATTCGCTCTGCGCACGATGAATTCTGCCTCCGTGTTGACAATTAAGTGAGAGAACAGACCCACGCTGGCTGGCTTACCTTGGGTCTTCGGCAAATACACGATCATTTTTTTGGAAACATCAGTTACACGAGAACAACCTTACAACGCAAACTACAAGTAAAGCATTTATCAGCTACAGACTGTTCTGCTGCGTTCGGTCCCCGTAAGGCCTCCGTTCCGCTCAGCCCGGGCTCTGCACCCAGGGCATCCCGGGGTGCCTTTGTCCGACACCCAGCTTTGCTCTGCGGTCCGAGAAGCTGTTGCAGCTCCGCGCTGCGATAGTGCCCGACAGTGGAATACCCGCGGAGGAAACTGCTGGGAGAATCACTTCGGTGGAAGAGATGTGGCAAAGGCTTCCTCACCCAACAGCAGATTCATGTTTTAAAGGGCAGAGAAGAGAAAATGTTCAACTTACTTACATTTTCCTTAACTGGCTCTGCTGTCTGCTATTGTATCAGTAATGAGAAAAGCAAAAACTGAGGAACTTTTCATAGCTTCATTCTTTCACATACGGGGTAAGATGGCAGAAGAATTTTTGGTAGTAAGTTGTTTACAGCTCTTTTCTGTACAAGGAAAAGTTGTAAGATGTAAAAGGAGATGACAGTTTGATATATCAAAGTGTACAAATAAACCTACAGTACCAGTATTTCATCATTAACAACTGTTTCAACGTGACTTGATGATTTTTATAATACCTTTGTTGAACATTTGTTATTTGAACAGGGAGTCAAGGAGACTTCCAATAATAAATGGTATTTGTTTTCCAGAAGAGTATTATGTTTGTGGGTAAAACCTGGGTCTCGGATTTGGCTGCTAAAAGTATCACACCACTGCAAGTCAACAAAGAATCTATTTTATACAGTGCAGAACCAACAGGCCATGAACTGGAGTTTCTTTTTAATATCTATATAAAAAATAATGAGCGATTTACAGGTCTCTCTCTAGTCAGAACCTCAGAAGTATGTATAAAGGTGCTGTACAATATATAAACATTTACACCCAGTACATCCATACACTGCTTAGCATTCCAAGGCCGCGTTGCTAAGTCATCCGGTACAGTAAGTACAGACACGAGTTCTATGGAAGGAGAAATCACACGCAGGTAAGACACTAAATCAGGTCACGTTAACATAGAGAAAAAATAGAGGAGTAGTTGATGACAGGGAAATAACTTCAGTGGTGCTAATTCATCTCTGTATTAAACGTCTGGATTTGTTACGGGACTCAGTGGTTGGGGCAAGTGCATACAGCTCAACATAAAACAGAATCTCTTGTTAAGAATACATGGTTAATATCTACAGAGGCTACTTTAAAGTATTAAATATTTTCACAGTCATACTCCGCAAGGCGGAGTATTTGTACACGTTATGCTACACAGCAAATCTCAATGGATCACCCAACGTCAAGCAGCAGAGCGCAGTTCAGATCTGCTTTAAAGCCTGTTTCATTTTCGAAGTCTTTGTTTAAAACGCTGTTTGAGTAGTCGTCTGTACTTCTAAAGAATTCGACTCGGAACTGATTCACTGTGCTTCATTGAGCTTTAAAACCGTTCAATGTTTCAAAGCCAAACCGAGATATTTGCTCATTCACTTTCAAACAGCAAATCGCATTAGTTTGAATTTTAGTGTGAGTAAAGCTTGACCTTTTACACTTCTTTCTCCTTCTGCAAACTGGACCAGCGAGCTCCTTGTACCACTTCTCCGCAGTCATTAAAAACCGAGCGTGTCAGGAAATCATCACTAAAACTATGAAGAAAATAAAACCCTCCAATTTATGCAGCCTGCTGTTCTTACAGCCGTAGGACTGACGTCTCAGTAGATTCTGGTGGTAACACCCCTCTTTTTAAAGTAGGTGTTAGAGCCCCAACAATGGATGTGAAGCCTCACGTACCCTGTGTATCATCCTACTTGGCGCTCTTGGAACAGATCGCACGTTCCAAGTAACATATGGGAGGCGTCTAATGCACACGGGCAAGAACTTCATTTACGAAGCTGCTCTGGCAGTTGGTTCTGTCCTAAAAGGTCCGCTCTCACCTCTACAGAAGGGAAAAATCCGATTCCTAACTAGCGTTAAATAATTAAAGATGGGAGTTCAGTACACAGCACCACAATGAGGCTGAAAATAAATGTGCGCTCATCGCCTGCGTTTACAAGGAATGCTAAGGAGGAGGCAGTGCCACGAGTGAAACCAAAGGAATTATGTTATTTAACAGAACCCAGAATTTGCTCTTTTCAGACATATGTTTGCAAACAGTTGTTATAAGCATCCTTACGAATCGAGAAAATAAAGCAATTTTGCCATGTTCATAAAAAGCAAAATTACAAAACATTGATTATGTCAAATATAATTTTTATCTACACGGTTTTGTATTAGGTATAAAAATTTAAGAAAAAACGTCAATTGAACAGCATCAGTGGCTCATTTGCTGCCCTGGAATTGATAGAACCAACTCACCCATCTTCTTACCGAGCCAGTAAGACCACGTGTATTTCCTTATGTAAACATGCAACATGCTCTTGAGAAAATACCCATTTCAAACAAAACCTTGCCTCTCCTGCGACTGGACTACGGATGAGAAGGATCAGATTGACTGGATACAGTAGATAACTTGGCACAAGAACAAGAAGTGAGTCATGATCACATTGGCAATATAGGCATTAAATAATTTTGTTCAGAAACTCACAATACTATCTGAGAAAGCCGTAGCAGTGCAACGTTGAGAGCAGCAGAACACCGCCTTCAAAAGGACAAGGGGACAGCAGCTTATGGAAGAGTTTCATTTAAGCAATCCAAAAGGTCCTTCATGCAGCTTAGATAATTTAAGAACGAGTCAAATACTTTCTACCCTCTTAACCAGTTCCTGAAAAAAATGACAACTTTGTGAAAAGAAACAATGCTTTTAAATGACCATTATTAGAAACTTGATTAAAACATGTTCTAAAAAAAAGTGTCAGTCAAACCCGTTTTTCAGCCACACCTGCTGTTTGGGTGACTTTACACGCGCTGGGTACCCTCCAAGGTCCAGGAGTTATCGGTGTTTTCTTGACTGGAGAACTACTCTCAGATTTGGAAATTCCATCATCTTTGGTTTCATCGGGCAGCTCCAGGTATCTCTCTCTGTGGTGTCTGTTCAGCGTGAGCGTCTCCTGTGTTCCCAGCCTGCTTTGTTTCTCCGTGGAAAGCAGTGGAATATTGGAAAGACTGGAAGTTTTGAATCTGCTGGAACTCGGCTCTCCAGACTTTGACTTCTTTATTTTTTCGTCTTCAGATGTGTTTCTCCTGGAGTCACCGAACGGAAGGTTACTGTCATCAAACGCTGCACGTTGTCGCTCTGGAGACCACCCCTCTGTCTTTCCAGAAGCTTTCTGCTTCGTGTCTTTCCTGACTCCTGTTTTACCACTTCCACCTTTCAATTGCTCAACAGTCATCTTATCACCACCAGTTGTTCTGTCTTGATATTCTTGTAACCTGCCTACCGTTTCTACGTTTCCCTGCTTACTGAGATGCTTGTGGGGACTGGCAGACCTTCCTTGATTTCCACTGGAATACTCTTTTTTGTTACCATTGTTCATCCCTGTTTCTGTGGGTTTACTCTCTCTCTTTCTGGACCTGTCAGATTTATGTGAGAGATTGCTGCAGGTTTTTTCAGGATCCCCTTTTCTGGGGCTGTGGAATCCTGTGTGAGGGTGTCCCTCAGCAGCCACCACCTTTTCTGGACTTGCAGATCTGTCTCTTCTGGCCCCTAATTCCAAACTGCTTTTTGTGATTCCAGGGCTGGAGGGACATTCCCATCTGCTCTTTGTTCTCTGGGGAGAAGACAGAGGCTTCATCTCAAACTGGTTTTCAGTTAAAGTGCTTATCTTTTCAGGCACAGTGTTCTTTGCTTGTTCCAGTTTCTCAGACAGCTGAACTCTCGTTAAAGCTTCTCCTGGTACTGGTAAATAACACACTTCAGATGGGGAAGCAGAATGTGAAGATGAAGATAATGGTGACTGTTCTTCATATATTACATTTGACGAAGATGGATTATAACTATCCCAATCACCTGGAAGTGAACAATGAGAGATTTGATTAAATGACTTAAAAAAAAAAAAAATCACTAAATATTTTAGAAACGTGCATACTACTGAGGTTTCAGGATGTTGTATGACATCTTCAATTTAAAAAAGATTATGTAGTGGCATATTCTCAAAGTCTTATTTAGTCAGTTTTCTATATTGCATTGTTCCACAACCTACAACAACCATAAGGATGTGATTTGCGAAAAATCTTGTGCTTAGAATGCTGGCACGACCTCTGCGGGACCGACACGGTCTTGTATCAGCACAACTTCAGAGCCTACGTAGCAAAATTGCAAAACAAAGTCCCTGACTTACATTGTTTAATATAAGAAAACCAAATGAACTGAAACTGTTATGCTAAAAGAAAACTGAAAACAGGGAAAAGTTGAGGTTATTCATAGCTTTGCATTTTAATAATAGGAAGAGATGAAACACAAGACATGCAGATTTACCAAGTCTTTAAGGAAAAACCAAGAAAAGCACTGAAAGCCCTTAATGTTGCTCAGGTTTCACGTAGGGACACAGACTGGAAGGAGCCAAACCTGAAGGAGGAAGAGAAAAAGCCCAGAACTACATACCAAAATCACAGAGTACAGCAGGCAAGATTTCAATCAGAAACGTATGATTAACAGCAAGACAAGAGGCAACAAAACCCTTCCCTTCTCCACGGCTGCTGATCTAATCTAAGTTGCTTAACCCAGTCTCAGGCCTCACTTGTGACAGAGGGCTGGACCAGATGGTCTCCAGAGGTTCCTTCAGACTTTTCTGTGTTTCTACCTCAGACTCAGGAGATTTCTATGAATAAGAGGGCCAGGAGTGATTCCAGATAACTATTGCGCTGCCCTCGTGGTGCAGGATAAACACCATTTATCACTGCTGAAATTAAACCAAGCTTAAGTAGCTGTTAGTCAGGAGAGCGCCGGAGGTGCCTTCGCACTGCCTCCCTCTCTTCTAGCCTGTAAATGCTGATTTTAAAGAGGACCTCAACAGAAGCTCATCAGAACACAAGGAGGACTATATTTAACTTTTGCTCTTAATGGGAAGGTAATTCAGTGTGAGAGACAAACCCAGGCAGCCAGGAATCGAGCAAGATGGCACAGAACAGGCCTCGCAGTTCACAGATGGGCTGTTTCCGTGCCATGCGCTAATTCACTGATTTTACTGTGCTGTGCAGGTCGGAGCAGTAAGATGTTCAGAGCCATCTTGTAGCTCTCTGGAGAAAAGAAATGGAGAAAGTTCTGAGCAGATTTTATCCCTTGAGTGGATGCCAGTTGCTGCCTGTAAACGACTGAACACGACAAACTATTTGGTAGTTCAAACTGCGTGTTTTAAAATTTTCAAAGGGGAGACTCATGGTTGGTCACTATTATTGAAAAGCTCTTCATCAGAAAAAGTGACCTTACAATTTAAGACGTTTACCAGCAGAACCTTGGTGTCAGCATCACGGGTTAAAAGATTAAAACGTGCACTCAGAGAGGTGGTGTTCTTTGCTTTAAAATACTGCCGTGGCCACAAGTCTTTTTGATTTGTAGTTTTGCAGCATTTCCTAAGTCAGACTCAAAACCATCAGCTCTGTTCTCTGCAGCTGAACTCAGAGCTCCTGCAAGGATTTGCTTTCCTGTCCTTCCCTGTTTTTTATTGGCCTACAAAGTTGTGCTTTCCTGTTGCAGAGGCAGACGTCACAACTTTAAACAAACAGAATCCATTTTGAGAGCAAAGCTGTCTCTGCCCCTGCTTTCTGAAGTTTTGGCTTTGAACAACAAAGCATTTCATAATTTAGAAGGCTAAAAACAGTGAAGTAAATCTGTACAGAAATCATATTATTCTTAACGATATAGGCATTTTGAACTGAGTACGGTATCATAGAGAATTTTAATTTAAATTAAAAGGCAATCAGTGTTAATTATCACATTTTTATAGGAAAACTTGATTAGCTTGGACAGAGCTGAGAAACTTATTACAATTACAAATATGCAATAATTTCACACTACGCAATATTCCTAAGTACTTGTCATGCATTAATTTTACCAAAAATATTCCTTGTATTTTAAAATAAGTATAAGCAGCCTGCACAGCTGTCAAAAAGGGAACTGCTAACGATTTCAGTGAACAAGCACCAAAGTCTCTTTATCAGACCGTACTCCATTACCTTGGACCCTCAAAATGAAACAGCACTTGAGATGACTTACTGTGATCTGGTATCAAGCCAGTCCCTGGTCTCAGCAGCAGCAAAACTTTATTCCCTCCAGCCTGAATCAGCTCAATGGCTCGTGTGTGAGTGATTCCTTGGGTGGGCTCTCCATTAATTTCAACAATTTGGTCACCAACCTGACGAGAAAATAGCAACCAGGTTAGTCTTTGTGAATCTCTGACACTGTAAACCAATTTTTAATTTGGAAAGAAAAAAAATAGAGGCAGATGCTTCTGTCTTTCCTCTCATGCCAAAATCCACTCAGCAACACCATTCCACGGCTGCTGATTAACACGATGCAACGCAACTCTCTGGCGATTCAGAGCTCTTCATGCAGGTCTTCATGCTCAGCCAGCTCAACAGAAGATCTCAGATTCCTTAAACACATCTTCCATTTATTTACAAGTGATGAGACAGATACAGCCACATGCTTCAATGTATTTTCATTCCGGATCATCGTATGGAGGGAGCTCATGGATGAACGACGTCAGACCTGGCACCATGCGCCTGTTTAAAGTCACGCTAACCAGGGAAGCAACACAGCAACTTCTCTATGCTTAATGCAGAGCTGAATGCTATCGTGGCTGAACAGGTTTTACGTAAGGAAAGGATTTTTTATTCCCGGTAGGAGAGATCACCACTATGCTGTTATCGGTACTAAGGTCTCTGAGGCCAATTAGCAACTTAGAAAGGCACTGGGCAGGTAATTACAGTTCACGCTACCTTTGCAGGCTGCTGGGAAGGGCTGGAATAGCACCCCCCCAAAAAGGGTCATGAAACCTATTGCGCAACACATGGATCAGCCAATGGATGTCACTAGTGCACAAAATTAGCAGTTTGAAGAGACTGACTGGGCTTTGTTAAATAAACTGTCTCTGCCAAAGGAGGTCACTGGCTGGTTAGTCATCGGACAGGACAGGACGCTGCACGACGTGCCTCCCGTCATGCTCAGTTGCCGTTAACTGGGTGAGAAATTCCTCTTCACCGTTTTCAAGTACAGCCAGAAGAATGACACCATTTTCCAGCTGAGGAGGGAGAAACTGAATGATGTGAAAATTGTGAATAACCTCACGCTGGGCAAGCGCAGCCCCTCTGTGCTCTGAGCTGCCGGGGACACACGGCACAGCGCTCGTGGCCCTGCTCCTCCACAACCACCAGCAGCGGCCACGGGCTGGGGAGGGCTCACGTTCCCCACAGGACGTGACCACCCACCATCGCAGCGAATGCATCCCTACGTACACGCATCCCCTGCACAGTAGGGTGCTCGGTGCCAAGGGGTGGGAGGGGGATTTGCGCAAGACTGCCGAGGACCCACAGCCCAGAGTGAAAGCTGAAATGTGGGAGCTGGAGCGCTTTCAGCAATATCTTGCTATCGCAGTCCCCCACCACCCTGGGCCTTGGCACAGGTCGCCTACGCAAAGCACAGTACAGTCAGCTGGGAACCTTTTGGTTGCTCTTGCCCAGAAAGCAAAGCCCTGGAGCTTACTGTAACACCACTCGATGGAGCAATACGAAAGAAAATATTAGTACTAACTACTACACTCATGTAACCTCTCAAGCATGAGGGAAAAAAGCCAATTACTGTAAAGAATTAGGATAATAGAAGTTAACAATACTTAGAATTTCACATCCAATTAAGCCCCACAGTAGCCCCAGCAAGTATCTGTGTCAGCACTATTCTACAAACTATAACACAAATGGAAGCAGAGCCTTGTGCCAGTGGCCGTACGTGCAGCGAAGCCCCAGGAGTGCACGTGGGACAGCATCTCACGGGCAGCGGGCTCACCTTCATGCTCCAGCCTCTGAAAATTCAGCTCTGGGCAGCAGTCACAGATTCTCACGTACCATTGTGCTTTGCTATTGCACTGTGCTATTGCACCCATGTATTTTGCTTTTACTACAATATTTGAAAGTGAATTCCTTACACAAACATAAGAATTAACATAATAATCTTTGAAAAAAGTCAGGCTTACATCTTCAAACACTGCATAGAACGGCAATAGCACAACGTACACACAAACATTCCTTACGAATTCACTGACTCGGACAGTGATTCTCCTTTCAACTTTCTGCTCCACTGTGTAATTTCTTCTTTGGGCTCCTGAAGTATCCTGAGTAGCTGCTGCTCGCCCCCTGGGACATGTATGTTATTGTAACTAGAGCATGGATGGACAGTTCATTTTGGATGGCCAGAGCTGTTCATATATTTCTCCTCTAAAAGCCTACCACCCCAGCATTTGCTGTCACTGCACGGTACCAGCAGGAAGAAGGGCAGCTGCCCCGATGCTGTACTGCCTGGCAGGACCCTGAACTCATGAAAGAACAAAGTTTGTTGCCACTGTAGGTGAATTAATATGTCAAAAGGCCAACGTGATCAGCAAATTGATTAGAGAAGACAAACTCACATGTACTCTCCCATCTTTGACAGCTGGCCCGTCTTCAGCAAGTCGAAGGATGAATAAGCCCATGTTGTATTCCTTTCCTCCTCGAAGGCTGAATCCAAACCCTCGAGGGCCCCTTTCCAACTCTACTGGGAAACAGCCAGGATTCTGTACGAGAAGTCAGAGGAAAAAAAAAGATGAGGACCTGCAGGCAGATTTAAACGTTTGTTTTTCTAGAAAAACGCTTCACGCGTTTCTGTATTTTGAGAAACATGCAATCCACGATTTAAACTGAACTCATCACAACTCACGTATGACCAGGTGCGATGGTTTCATTCTAAGTCTAAACGTACAGAACATTTTTCCTTCTAAGTTTTAGATACGCATGAAATTTGGGTCTGTACTAGCCCTGTTGCAAGCATTTTCTGTTTTTTTTTATAATTATGAGTATTCAACTATACTAAGGAGATAATAAAATCTAAAACATTAGCAAAAACATTCTGTGAGACACTTTAGTGCATTTTTATATGCAACTTTTGTACCCATGTCTGACAGGGAAAAGTTTTATTGTTCAGCTTTTGAATACTCTGTGGCAATGCCACTGTAGTGTCTTGATGAATGAGTTATTTTGCATGCCTCTGCACCCTCTGGATGGTTACCTGTACCTGGGAATGACGGCTACCAATAACCGAAGCAACGCCACCATCGGACTGTGTCAAGTGCTTATGCTCGGGCCAGGAAAGCCTGTAACTATTTGAAACTTCTTTTCCAGCTTCACCTTCTGTAGCTCCCCTACACAGAGGTAAAAGGACATGGATGTTACCTTTGCATTAACAAATGATGGTCAAGCTCTGGTCAAGCTTTTCTAGCTGTTCTCAGTTCCTTTTGCTAGAAGCAAAAGCTCTGTACCTGTCTGCGCTGGAAGGGTTGATCTGTGCTGATCCCAGCGGTCGGTGCTGCGGAGCTGGACTCTGCCTGGCGGAGTTTGTTCCTGACGGAGGACCACGGTGTTCTAATAAATTCAAACAGAAGCGACAGTCAGAGAGAACTTCCCAAATACAAAGCTAGGCACACTCACGAGACCACAGTGACCATCAGCGCCGTGCCTGCTGTTGCTAAGGATGCCACGGCCACAGCATCTCAGGTTGGGCTGAGCTCACCGCAGCCGCAAGGCGAAGAGGATTTCCCAAGATCTAACACCATAAGCCAGGAACCCAAGTGCACTTCACTGGTTCCATGGAATAAATTCCTAGGAATTTTATTCTTACCTATGCTGCTTTTCCTCAGAAAACCAACACAATTTTAACCCAACCAGACATGAACAGAAGGGTTTTGGACTGTCTGCAAGTTGATAAAGACCACAAGGGATTAGGGCTACTCAGATCCATGAAGTTGGTTCGGATGGTCAATATAATAAAATTTTGTAAGAGATGAAGAACAATGTCCATTTGAGAACATAGCCCTTTTTAAAGGTAAGAGCAGAATGAGGATCTGCCGTGGCAATAAGAATTCACAGATGAAGACCCTAACAACGGAGGGAAACTGTCAACTCATTTAAGGCACAATGGAGAGTTTGCTACTGGCCAGCTATAGGAAAGGTTACAAACTGGTCCCACAACCACACTGGAGGGACTCATTCACTGACAGGTTATCAACGAGAATCTTAAAGTGTTTTGCCTTCTCCCAAAGGCTAAGTAAAAACTAAAGTATAATGACATTTTAATAAAATCTTTTAAAATAGTTTAACATGATTTTTTCCCTTCCACGCAAAATACAGTAGTTGTGCACTTTACAATAAATCCAGTGCATTTATGAAAAAAACATGTTTCAGGATACAAAAATGTCTGTGTCACTTAAGAGTAATGAACCATAGTCTATGCAAAAAAGCTGCCTCTTAGCTAGAACCTGAAATGGCACATTGCGGCCCAAGATGAACTTACGTACTGCATTATAAACTAATAAACTCCTTTTCCTTATAAGGGTTAAAAAAAATCCCAAGCACCCAAACTAGAGATGTTCCAGTCCTCTGCTGGGTGCATCACATTACTGCATTTCTCAGTTAAGAACAAACAAACCCCAGTAAAATATACAAAGCGCCCAAGCATCTTAAGGGAAGGAAAACATAACGGATATTATTAGACTGAATTTCTCAGGTATGCGAGACCTCCCAAGCCCTTCAAGGAACTGCTTGGTGCTATTACTATGACATGCCTTAAAGAGGTTTTTCTCTAGAGACGAAATGTCAACTTTTACTCCTGGTTTATATTCAGAGTTTTAATTTAGAAGCACAAGCAAGAAAAATGCCATCTGTTTGTACAAATTCTCCAGTCCTCTTTTCAGCCTGCTCTCTCGTGTTTCCAGCTAATACATGACAAAAGCTGACGGCTCTTGCTTTTGTGAAAAATGTTAAAGAATGTCTTCTGGCGCAGGAAGTGGAATTCATTTATTCGTATGAAAAGCAAAAAATTTGTATGAAAAATCACACATCTGTGAAAGCCAGGAGGGAGAAGGAAGGAGAGCAAGGCAGTATTTTCATTGTCAGTCTCAGAGGAGAGCGCTGAAGATGATGCACTGGGGAGCCGCAAACTCTGTTAGGGTTCACGCTTTGTGATGCCGAACAGCTTCTGGCAAAACGGGCGTCTGCCTCTTTGGAGCCGCACCCTGCATCTGCCTCGGTGTTAACCACTGTCTTGCGAACCATCTCTGTGAAGCTCAGCTCTCTCCCCGCAGCCCAGCGGGGAAAATGCCTGAAGCCCCGACTAATTCACATCCACTCTGGCTTTCTACGGGAGTCTGCTGTATGGAGGGTTATGCTGTGAACTAAACTGTATTTCTCCAGCTAAATCAAGGAGAATTTTATGTGGTGATATATTCCCATTTCTGTGGAACAGGTTCTGTTTCTCTCTCCTTCACTGTCACAAATCCTTTACATTTGAAACACACCAACTCCAGCTCCTCTAAGCCACCCGTATTTTCTGACTGGCCTCTTCAGTCTAGTTTTATCACCTGCTACTGACTTTTTTTTCCCCTCTCTCTGTTAAATCTCCTCAGGTTCTTGTTTCATCTCTACATTTTGGCTCCAAATCTGTAATTGAGGAAGTGGGAAAAGCTAAGTTCTTACCCAGAGTCCAGGTAAGGCCATGCATAAATAAGGGACAATAATGTTATATTCAGAAAGCTTATTTTGAAAACAAAGCTGATTAAGACCCCTGGAGAAACAGATCTAATGCAACCAACCCAAACTTCAGTTCCATTATAAACATTGCCCTGGGCAACTGCTCTGAGTTGTGTCCCTTCAAACTGGAATGAATGAGACTTGATAAAAATGAAAATCTTAACAGAAAAATAACAATATGTAGAAGTCTCTCTGCTTCAAGCAATAACAAAAAGGAAAATTCAGTCTTTGAAATTTTGTATTACAGGCTGAGATAGCATGTTAAATATTTGCAATGAATGTGAAATTACGAGAATCATTTGTTGGCTTTATTCACATTCTGGCTTTAGGTATTTATTATTTAGAAGGTGAAGAAAGCCAACTTTCTGGCAAAATAATGATAGCGAGTTTAATTAAACCCACAAGCAGCAATCCAGAAAAATGCAGTGGTAAGCAGGGTTGGAAAACAGATTTTCTCTTCAAATGATTGGGTTTTACATATTTATAGTGAACTGTTTATATAGGAACAATACCATATTGAACACAGTGTTGCATGGGAGCTTTCATTAAAAATAAAGTCTCTAAAGATCGGACTTTGGAGTCACAAATACTCACTTTGCCACTCAGATGACATGGCAGTTGCGTGTGAAGAATTTGCTAGCAGCCTGGGAGGCTCTGCAGGAAAACCCTGAGTAAGGTTTTCATGGTGGGATGTGACCATTTTTGAAAGCGCAGCTTTGGCAGACAGAACTACAGGATGTTTCTGTTGCATCCCAGGGATGCAGCATTAGGCAATTCGTGTATTTTAACATGGCAGGAAGGAAAAACTCAGAGTGCCTAAATGGAGAGAATCTGGAAAGCAGGTGTCCCTGCGGCCTTAGAGCACCCTAGCTGTGCCTGGCAGAGCCACTCCAGAGCATCCCGACATCACCTCCCTCCTCTGGAACAAAGCTCCTATCAGCCGCTGCAGCAGCAGGAGACAGACCCTGTCCAGGGGTGAGAAGATTTTCTCTCTGAGCCTTGTCCCATCAGTCTGCTGCAGCTCTCCCAAGAGACATTTCTCTTTGGTTGAAGAACACAAGGTCTGAACAGGACATGTTTCCATGGGAGCAGCAGTCTCCCTCTCTCATCTGAGAAACCATGAGAATTTCTCTTACCCTGCACTGTATTGTTAATACTTGTACCTTATTTTTCAATACAACCACCTCGGCAGCTGTCTCTGCCCCACCTGCCTTCAGCTTTTCCAGAGCAAACAGATGAGCTTCACTCTTTTCTTTAATTTCCAAACATCTTAAAATACTCCACTTTAAGTAAATTAACTACAGAAGTTACAAAGATTAGACTTTGGCAGTGTGGTAGGACCCATCCGCCTGGCAAGGCCATGTGCCCTCCTTACCTTCCTCAGCTACAACAGTCAGAGTCACCACGTTGCCCGCATCCTTGATCAGCTGCACTATGCTGTCGTGCGAGAGCTCAACGATCGACTGACCGTTCACTGCTGAGATGTGGTCTCCCACTTTCAGCTTCCCGCACTGGTCAGCTGGGCTCCCATCTATAACTCGCCCGATCTTGTGAGGAATCACTAGGAAATCAAGAACAAGCACAGCAACACAATTAATACTCGTGTCAGATAAACATCACGCAGACCCAGAATTGCCACAGTCACCCCAGAGACGACTCCTGCTCTAAAGGGCAGCATCGCTAGCACAAGAAAAGCCTGCAAATAATGAAGAAAGCTTCACTCAGCAGAGCGAATGGAAACGCCAACCCCTGACAGCACGGCCTTGTCACATACAAGGTGTTGTGCCTAGAGGAAAACACGGGAAGGAAATGGGTCACACCTGCAAAGGGATGAGTAAGACCATGTGTCCCAGGAGTGCTCTGAAGCAGTTTGTTTTGCCACTCAATGTATTGTTTTCCATTTCATGCATCGACCCGGGAGCACTGTGTGGGCTCAGAGACAGTTATGGACATCCAGTTTAACAGTCATTAGAAATCTGGATGCATGGATTAACTCTTCCTCCTTGCAACCAAAAATTAAGCCTTAAATACACTTCAAAAGGAAATCAAACTTCTCCTGCCAGAGACTATTAGTGCCTGGTGAACACCTCAGCAGCGACCCTCGGCACGCCCAGACAGCCCAGCAAGGTGTGCTAGATCAGCTCTGCAGACCCGTTCCCTATTCCCGCTCTCCGAGATGAACCTGCACCTGTAATAATTGGCTTGAATTTTAGCTGGCTTTCCTGGCTCGGTCTCCTCGGTTCATCCCTTAGTGACACTCTGCTCCGTATACAGACTCCTCTAGAGGCCAAAGCAATGGGGCCAGAAAAGACAGAACAGGGAAAAGAGGGAATTTTACGAGAAGAAGGAGGAAAAAAGACCGCTTTTAGTTACTTTCCCAGAGGTGAACACAGATGCAGGAAGGAGCAGAACTAAAAAGGCACAAGGAGGGAGGGATGCTCCACTCCAGCACGGCCCTTCCTCCGGCACCTCTCCCACGGGAGAGCACCGCCACGGCCCCAGCGGCTCCCGCGTCCTCCCCGCCAAGAGCTGTGCTGGTGCCTGGGGAGAGATCATGTTTTATGGTTTGCTGACCTGAAGATGGCACTCGGTAGCCAGCGAGATGCCGTTGTGACAGGAGGAGCCTACCAAAACCTGGGGCAAAAGAGCGGCTGGTTGAGCTGCCTGCGTGCTGACGTGGCCCCGACAGAGCAGATTCGCATTACATCAAAGCGCATCAGTCAGCATGCTTTCCCATGCGTCTGAACCAGCCTTTCATTCATCTGGATGCCTGAAAGCATAGCAAATTGGCTCCCAAATCCCTCATCAGGGCTCTTCTGCCCAGGAACTGCTGCACTGCTCCTTTATAACTCATTTCCAAACACCTCTCCAGACTGACCTCCACATGTTTCATAAATGCTCTTCCTGCTACTTCATGTAAAAGCCTGTTTGCATCTCCAAAGCCTGAAGTGGGTTTGATGGATACCTGTTTTCTGTAGTTGCTGCCCTCCCAAACATGCTTCCCTCTGAGGGATCGGAGAGGTGAGGAACATTATGCGCCTGCCAGGATTATCAGCTGGCTTTTCAAAACCATAACAGCAAATCTGAAACACTTTCACAGCATCATCAGCCACCCAAGATTAAAAAGCCATCAAGGATTGTTTTAATGAGCTAGCACACACAGAAGTTGCTGTGAAGGAACAGACATTGATGCCTTCTAGCATTTACCATGAGTTTAAATTTTAATTACACTTCCCTTAATAGACTGGCTTTTTAAAGTATTATATAAACCTAAGAGCCAACTGTGAAGAGTAAAGCACTGCAGGGTTGCAGACTCAACTGCTGATTACTTGTTTTAAAATATCCTGGCTCTAGAAGAACACAGTAGCTTCACGTTAAACCGTGGCACAGGGAAGTTCTGCACAGCATAGCCTGTGGATGCACCAGCATCTCTTTTTTTCCTGTGTGTTAGAAACAGCCTGGACCACAGGGCTTATGTTTCCAGCACTGGAACTGGTTTCAGTTGTCTTCTACCTTCAGTTCTAATATCAAATAAACAGGGATTTGCAGCAGATCCTCAGTCAAAAATGTCTGTAGTAAAGTTATAATAAACAGAATATCAATATATTATAGAATAATTCTGTTTATAATATTTTTTCTTAATATCTTAATGGTTGGACTCGATGATCTTAAGGGTCTCTTCCAACCTTAACGATTCTGTGATTTGACTGACCAGACAACACACCGTCACCTCACGGCCACTCTGACGTAGGACACGACCATCTGTGCAGCATCACGCGCTGGAGGGTGACAGCTCGCCCTGCCATCGCCGCGGGAACCTGACAGCAGTGGGCAGCTCCGCACGTGGACCAGTGCCGCTGCGCCAGCCCACCGCGCCAGGCGCTTCCAGAGCAGCTGGCTTTAACATTCTTGAAAAGGTATCGTCTGAGCCAAGACTGCATCACACTCTAAATATATATCATGTGAATTCAGCACAATGTTATTTAGAAACAGTTTTTTTCTGTGCTCCTGCTGGTTTTTTATTGTGCAGTAAAATGAAGTAGAAAAACAGAAGAAAGTGTCTGAGGCTCAATAAAAGAGACGCACACTTTCAAGCCATCATTATGTCTGTCTGGAACCAGCTGAGGAAGTTTCAGAAGGGTGATTTACACTAAGGAACTAAAGGAACCGAGTAAGGATTTCAGGAGTTATCTGTACCTCAATGTCAGTGAATTAAGTTTGTTTGTGGGTGAATACACTAAGCTGGCTTGTATTTCGAGGGCTGACACAGATAACCCAGACCTGATGGCCAAAGGGAATGAATCTCAGAAAGATGATCCTACTTGCCACCTCATGCAAAAAGTACTCACTAGCCTCTACCTGGCACTGCAAGGTAAGCAGCAGCCATCAGCACGAGGAACACAAATGCACTTGATTACAGAGCAGACCGGCTCCCGTGCAGGGGCTCACAGATCTTTCCATTAATTGAGCTGGACTCCAGGGCTTCCTGCAAGCAGCTTCTCTCATTCACTTCCGCTCACAAGATTTCTTTTTACTTTTGCTTTTAACCTTGGTTATTTTGCTGTTTATCTTTATGACTATGCCTGAAGCCATGTCCATACATCAGAACTGTCACACCAGAGCATGCTACTTTTTCATTTTGATGATCTTTCTAGACAAACACCCTATCTGTCTGACAGTAACAACTTCATTGCTTTCTTCCAAGTGCTGCAGTCTCTACTTTCTCAGATCCCCAAAATAAGAAATTCGACCTGATGAGGTAATACAAAGCCAAGGTGGAAACTATACTTCCATTAAAATGCCTATGAATTAACGCAGTGTGAGAATCTACATCACCACCACAGCCTGACAACTATCCACGTCCTGAAGACCGTCCTGTGACAAGCGCACACTCCTGTGTACGGGCTGCCTGTGTGCGATATACCTTCCCCCTGCTCCCCACTTATGTCACAGTTGGGTTAAAAAGAGGATAAACGTGAAGCAAGACAGACCAAGCTGTCTTGGGCTGGGCTGTGAAATACTGTGAGTGAAAGACGACTGTATCTATGCAGAGTGCTGTGTAGGTAACTCCAGCACATCAAAGAAAGAGAAATCCCTGAAGAAGCTGCAGCCCCGCTCACGCCTGCTAATGCCAGCAGCAGCCTTGGTACAGGCGCCACGCAGTGAGGCCGGGCAGTGACAACGCTGCCAGAACACAGCACTTACCACCAGGAGGAGGTTTGTTCTTTGAGGTGAGGATGACAAAGCCAAATCCTTCATTCTCTTTCCGCTGCAGACGGACATCGTAGACCTCTGGGGACTGCTGGTTTGCAAACTCTACCCGATTCAGTCGAGGAGAGCCGTTTTGCGTCAAGACAGGCTGAGACTCCTCCTCCTCCGGTTGCTTTTCCCCTTGCAGGTAACAGACAAACAACAAATAAGGAAAAAACAATACTGCTGGTTTACCAAGCAACTACAGCAAAACTGTACATCTCAGTATCAGTGCCAGCAGGAGGAAACACTGTCTGCCTGGGAAAGTAAGGGGTGAGTTTATTAACAACACAATTTGGATCAAACAGAAATCAGATGTAGGATAGAGCATTCAAAGGCCCAGTCCTACACAGGTGTGCACAGTATGGAAGGAAAGCCTGCTGTGCACTGGTTGCACACAGCCGAACAGACTTGGCAGTGTGTACACAGACTTTGTCGGAGTGATCTGATGCCTTTTTATAGTAAAGAAAAAAAACATCGTGGCTTTTCTGCATGCTACAAGTACAAGATCTATGCCAGAGATCCAGCTACAAACTACAACTATTGCTATCTTAAGCGAGGAACAACTGTTTTCTTGGACCAATGGAAACGTTTTTTAAAAGGAAGTTTGAAGCCAGGCTTTCTTTAGGAAAACTGCAAAATTTTGGTCCTGAAGTAGTCTATCAGAAGGCATCTTAAAGAAATTGAGAATCGATCTTAAAAATACTTTTCCCATTTACTTGTATATACTCAGAATTAATGGTTGAATAATGCAATGGAAAAGCAATACTGATTGCTAATTGGAACAGGGGACTGTTACCAGTTCTCCTGAACCCATCCCGGCTCTGTCATTCACTTGATCAGCATCATCAAGCCAAGGACAATAATCTTCTGGACACTGCCAATCTGGACACTGATCTAAAACTGCAGAATCATAAGATGCTGCCCTGAATCATCTCTGGTTTGAATACACTCATTCTTGCTACACATAGGTGCCAAAAGACTTGAGAATACAGCAGGTTGTACAGAGGAGATTGTGTTATTAATTGATTTGCATGGCATTAGTGGCTGCTCTAACTAATACCTGCAAAAAGGGCTGAAGAAAACACCACTGCCATCATAATTTTCAGAGCCTTACCTGTGCGAGCAGTGCAAACTAGCAAGTACTAAAGCATCAGCTTATGAAATTCTGCTTTTGCCTGGTTACTCAGAATTACAGCTGACCCTCTTGAATCTCAGGCTGCTCAGCTCTAGTGCAATAATTGATAAGTTTCAGAGCAGCTTCAGTCGATTTCATTACAAAGACCTAAGTATTCCTTTAGCCCCATCTATGTCCTGCAGTACCCTCTCCGGACAGACAGACACATACCACCAAAGAAGATCTTTCTCCGGACTGTGAGCAGCACCTGGCCATTCCGTGCAGCGCTGGTCATCAAGTCCAAAACTTGTTTGTGTGACTTCCCTTTAACAGGGACTCCATCGATACACATCAGCTCATCCGCAGCTCGAAGCCTGCCGTCTTTTTCTGCTGCTCCCAGCGGGATTATGGCTCCAATATAAATCTGTCAGCAGAGCAGAGTCAAGGGGTTTGAATGGCAGAACACGAACTCATCAGAACACGTAATGGTTGGAATCCAGGTGAATCCAGACAGATGAGGGCTTTTGGGAAGGTATTTTTAAAGACTGACTGTCCAATTCTAGCAGAAATACAGCCAGCGAGCATGCTTTGCACAAGCTGACTCAGTGGATACAATGTGGGGGCTCAAAGCATTCAGTAAATACACAAAGTTTGGGGGATTTTTAATTCTTATTTCCATGAATTCTAGAAGCATGTCTTATCTCCTGAGTATATTTGGCAGTTTGTTAAAAAGCCCAACTTTTGACTTAAGTATACACTGTGTACTTATTACATATATACAATTTCTCAGACATTACTGAAATGAAAGCCTCTGTCATTTATTCCACTTATTTTATTTTTTTTACCGAGACTACGCCAGAGTGACTGGGGAAGAAGTAAAAGCTTCCAAAAGAACTCAAATTTACTGCTGAAAAGTAGACAGTTCCATGCTTGAAGGTTTTTCAGTGCACAGCTTTTGGTGATTAGATAGTGAATTCAAACAGCTGCACTCCCCTTATCAATTTTGTCTACCCCCACCTCATAAAGTGCTACTAAATATAACACAGATAAGAACACCACACGCTATTTCATATACTAGAATCACGTTCAGGTTAAATGAAAGATTAAGAATAATTACGGCCAGTAGTTGTTGGAGGTTAAGCAATGGGGGACAGATCATCTGCACACAGCATTCGTGACATTAGCTTGACACCAACAGCTATGGCTGTTATGGAAACAAAACACCACAAAAATGCTATGAAGTGCAACAGAAGTAAGATTGTTTTGTTTTGCTCTTCCTTTTCTTTAAATGCATGTTGGGGGGGAAGTGCTAGCACTGGATCACAGCTGTGAATGAAAAAAAAAGTATTCCTTAACTGTGATCAAAAAGCAATCCATGAGTGTCTACTCCAAACGCTTTTCCTCTTAAGTTGGCAGCTGAAGGAACAGCCCCTGACATACAGCACAGGTCTTAGCACTTCTTCCCAGAGAAAAATTTTTGCCTTTTGGAAATAGAAGGGAGTCTCCTAAAGCCTGCTGGCAGAGGAACAGACTGCCCAGGGGTTTCCACACTGGCATTTGTCCCTCTGCCTCCAACTCTGCCATTCCTTGGCAATTACCTCTCAAGCAGAGAGTCATCCAAGTCCAACTGCAACAGCTCTGCAGGCTGAGGCCAGGAAACACAACTACATTGACGACTTAAAATCATAACTGAACTCTAGTCACTGACCAGGTTAAAGCAAACCAGGTTCGCACTAGTATTCTTCCTCCTGTGCAAACATCAGAGCTACGTTTTGATGCCAGTTACAATGCGAAACACCGCCAACATCCATCTGCAGAAGGAAGCCAGTCTTAATAGGTTCTGCTTCAAGGCTTTCATGAAAATCCTGAAGTACCGCATTTTGTGTTTTCTGAGGTGAGAGGGAAAAACACAAGGCAAATAAAAGCCTGAAAGAGTGCACTGGAAAGGCCGTGCTTGTCTCCTTGAGACGAAGCCACCAGAAACCACACTGACTGCCAGAATAAAATGCATTTTTGAAAATTTGGCAGGAGAGGTGGGGGGAAAAAGGGGTGCGACACAATCCCAAATCTTGCCTGTTTTTACTGGGCTGCATTCAAAAGAATGGCCTGATGGAGTTTTTGCAGGGTCAGCAGCAGCTTCCTTCCACTCATCTGCTCCCTGGGACGCACCGACATGCACGGCACACTGAGCATTACCGGGGCGCGTTGTGTGCCAAGGCCACCATCGGTATCAGGTGGAAACGGGCAAAGGCTGAGCGCCAGCGCTGCCCTTTTGAGTGCTCCCGAGACACAGCAACAACTACAGAAACACCATCAGTATTATCAGCCTGACAGAAAACTGGTGCCAAAGACAGACTCTAGATAGCAGAAAGGGCACGGGAACCTTTCAGATTAAAGTCAGCCACAAAGAAGAAAAGAAGAAAGGAAATCTGAATCAATTCTTTATCTTTAAAAGGCAGTTACTGCATTGATCAGTTTTGCCATCACTGAACTGTTTAGGATGAGAGGGAAATGAGGATAACAGAGTAGGAGTCATTCTAACAGTAATACTGTAAGATAACACGTAGGCAACCGTAAATTGTTTCACTTACAGGCTGATCTGGTCCATCCCCTCCGAGCACCCGGAAACCAAAGCCTGACTCTTGTTTTCGCAGGAAAACATCCAAATCTCTTGTGTTTGGAGCTAAGATGAAGCAACATTTCAAAACATGTAAGGAGCTATCTTTGATTATTGAAAGATTATGCTTTTGTGGCGCATTCTGACTCTTCTTATCAACAGAACACAGTAACCAGAAATACAGTAGATAATTCAAACAGTCCAATCTTCAGTGACATTCTCTTTCCAAAATGGAAAAATCAATTTTCAAGAAAAGGCTGAAAAAGGAAAGGATAGATTGACAAATGCCAAAGGAGAAACCACAGCTGCATTTGTATGGTGGGCCAGGATAAAATCCGGTCTGGAACACAACTCACAGCTACCTTCTATAAACTCTGACATGGTCAGGCCTACTTCAGTTTACTTCAGAACCAGATCATCCTTGAGACCATTTCTATGATTAAGTGTTTTATCGTAAATATGGCTGAAGCATATTGTATCTTTTTTTTAAAAAGAAGTTCCACAGTTTTCTAATTTCTGTACGAATTATGCATTTCTTGAAATGTTTTATCTATAGGAGGTTAACAAACTCAATACGGAAGTCACAGTAGTTTTACCACATGTATGACAAAGAAAAAATTCCTTCATAATTGAATATTTCCAAGTTGAAGTTGATATACTCACGTTTGTCCTCATATAGAGTCTTAGACTTCAGGTAGACTTCCGAAGGGTCTAGTTTAGGAGAGCCTGGTCGTACAGCAGTGGGTGGAAACGGCATCGGCTGCGGGATGGGATCACCAACAGCTTCCAAACTACCTGAACTGTCCTGCTTGTCCTTCTGAAACAGACCCCACCCCACAAAGTCCGTATTAAATCCAAAGTGTAACTGAATTTGTGTAGGTGTGTGTGCAAAGACAATAAACATCATGTAGAGGTGAAACGCAGAGCAAAACAAGGGAATAGGGGAATAATATTACAACTCAACGTAGCTTTTCCAATGTATGTGTCTGACTGGACTACTGAAGTCTTCCTCACAGGCCATAGGTTTCTACTGAAGACTGGGCTTAGAAAGGGGGTTTGAAGTGACTGATGCTCAGAGATGAGTAAAGCTAGCCAGCTCCTGGTGGTTACCGACACCCGGGATGAAGCAGGGCGTGCAGGACTGGTCATGTTCAGAGAAGAGACCTATTCCTCAGCAGGCGCCTGCCGGGCTCTGGACCGCGGTCCACCACCACGGGCGCGAGCTGCTCCGCAGGCACTGCGTGCTGCCCACTGCCAAACCACGTCCCAACAAGAGCACGTGAGGCGTGCCCAACATCAGGCTGTTTGCTGCAGGTATCCCAACGGCATTATAAATACCGAACAGGAGGAATACACTTGGGTAGTGTGAGGCATTAGTAATCCAGTATTTGCATTTTTCTTTTATGATCTGATAGCTGCAACACTCCTATTAGTATTCACGAAGAAAGGACACCAAGCATCCTTGTGGTCTCCCACCCTAATTTCCAATTGATTAGGCACTAAAGTAACTCTCAATACTTATTCTGGGCTGAAACCCAACCTGGCAAACTGGAACATGGTAGTCTGCATACGTCTGTGCATGTTAAGCAAAAGCACAAGCAGAATAGACTTAGATATGCCCTTTTACGAAGAGTGGAAGAACACCCCCCCAAGCGATTTAGCAGTTTGACACTTCTTGCATGTTTATAAACACAAGAACTTGCCCTTTTTAACTGAATTATTTTGCCATGCTGCTGAATGCCACTGAACATCGAGTGCTCCACAGGAAGCTGCTGCTGCACGTGTGCTAGAACGCCAGTCCCTGAGTCCACAGTATTTTTAGCATGCCTGCACGGAGCCCACTGACACAGCAGCCACGCTGACAAGGCTTGCGTCCTCAAACTGCAGAGATTTATGCACTGATTTATTTAGTGCGGGCAGCTGTACGATTGCAAGGAACTGAATCTGCACATCTCGTTGAGCGCAGTCTGTTTCAAGCGCGCTGAACTTGTGTGCTCACATTATCCCACTGCTGGGATACGACTTCGATACTCAAACAGCAGGACAAAGACAGAAAAAGAAGCTACATCTACATCCTGGTAATGGGGTTCTCCTAAAATGAAATAATTTTTTCTGTACAAGAAACATTTTTAAAGAAACAGCTCTGTTCACCAACTAGCCTAATTCATAAAAGAAGCGCTCATGACAAAAATATGCATTACTATCAGCATTATCCAGTCAGAGGGTATTTTATTAAGCCCAAGGAGTCTTTACTGAGCTAATATATATTAAAGATACCCCAAAAGATCAAACTTGCAAGAATAATGAGTATCAAACTACAAAAGTACCGCTACATAGAGACTTCCTGAAAATATGGAGTCAAAGACAAGGAAGCATTTTTAGAAGGGAGTACGAACAAGTCCATTAATTCTATGCGAGGACTGAGAAATACCGAAGTATCATAAACTTATTTTAGAAATCCCATTTCACTTTAATACAGATAATTAGCAATGAAAAAAAATATATATACTGTATTTCGTTTCCCTTTTAATGGGTATTCTGACAGCAGTTACTTAAGTCAATGAATTTGTGCCAGCTAAGTAGACGCGGTTTTGCTAAATCATCTTGCAGATTATCACAGGGACTAAAACCCAGAGGAGATGAGATTACAAAAGCAGGCCAAAGTGTGCACAGAGATAGCAATTTCAAATATAATGCAAAAAAAAAGGAAATAATGACAGAACTTAAGTGGCAATGTCATATTTAAAATCAGGACAAATCAACAGTACTACACCCATCATCATACAGGATCTCTGCTGCATTCTTGATTCCTCAGGAGTAAGAAGAGAGACATCCATCACCTCCATTAAACAACTCAAAAAACTCCAAGGAATCTTTTGTGTTAAGTACACCATATTTATGAGTCTGTTTTACAACCAAAACGCGTTGAATATTCTCTTATCAGAAACAAATTTAAATACATTGCTAATACTCACCCCTTTGGCAGTTTTAGTAGGTGAGGGTGGACCTGAAGAAAATACAATGTAGAAAGCAATTTCAATACTATGTCACCAAAAGTTTAAACAGCATTAAGGCAATATAATGAGCTCCTCCCGGGTTGAAAATAATAACTGCTTATTCACACTTCTTTTAAATGGCAATGTGAACGTTCAGTTGACCATAAACGTCACTTCAGAGAAGTTTCAAATTAGAATTGCCAGCTGTACAACAATGAAAAACATCTATTTCTCTTTTTGCTAGACACTGGTCAACCAAATCACACATCAGTTCATTGGACACGGAGACTTTGTGAATTTGCCTAGAGGAATTTCACTTGCTACCAAAGAAATCTCATTATTTCCTTAGCTGATTAAGGAATAGTAGCATTTATACAGAAAAAGACCTGGAGATTTTTGCAAATGTGGATGACTATTTGAAGTGACACTCTCAGGGCTACAATAAAAGGTTAAAGGGACACTAAGCAGCCACGTGTTGCTTCCTAATTCATTCAGCTCCTTCTGGCAAATGCACACTATCTACTAGTCAGCTTTTGGGGAGAAGACACATTCTGGTCTGTGACCGACAGTCACTGAAGAGGTATAAATATTCAAGTGCCAAAATGAGAATTTTTCTGGTATTTCCAGTGACCAGCTCCACCTCACTGCTGATGCTTCTTCCTCTCCTTTAATCACCTGTCCATTACAGCAACAGTTACTGGAATGCATTTGGAGAACCTCAGAAAACTCTATCCGTCATACACTTTGTATTATGCTAGAGACTGCATTTTTGCTTTAGCACTCCCCAGACACTTGGAAGAGACAGTGCATAAACATATCATAATAAAATTTTGGAAAAAAACCCCTAGCAATATGCTCTCACCCCAAATACTCAGGGGTATAAATTAAACTTAGAACATAACAGCTCAGAGACATAATAAGCTGCTACTTAACTGTCAAGACCGGACACGATTTAGATAGCACTTTAAAAAGGGACTTTTAAAAAGCATATAACCATATATGACAACCATAAATCTACGTATGTACCTCCTCTTAAGATAAGCAGCGGCACCTCTGCTCCTACTGGAAACTGCTTCAGTACCTCCACCACCTGCAGATGTGTCAAGGTTTGTACATTCTGATGGCAAATCTCCTTGATTACGTCCCCTTTCTGAAGGCCTTGGCACCACTGGCTGTCTAAAATCATTTTCACCTTCTGTCCTGTAGGACTGTCTGCAATGGCAAACCCAAAGCCTTTAGGACCTTTGACTAGAGGAATGCTGACCAGCTCTGGCTGAGAGCCTCCTGAAGATGCAAGAGAGATCCTCTGCTCAGTTGTATCCATGGAAGGGCCATTCAGACGACCGTTGACCAACATAGGGCCCATTTTTCCATTCTGGTCCAACACAACTGTTCCTGCTACTAAATCTTGGCCGGTCACACAAACATCTCCTTTGGTCACAGGCGGTCCGTTGATGATAGGTGTAGCTGTCACTATATCTACCACAGGGTCTTCATTGTCGTCAGGAAGAGGATAACCACGACACAAAGTCATGTTCACATACTGATTGACAGGAACTAGCTGAAACATCTGGACAACATCTGCATGGGTATGGCCAAGGACACAACTTCCGTTTATGTCTACAATGACATCACCTGTTACAAAAGAAAGTTCAACAGCGTCAAAAATAGAAATGAAACCGCCCACACCTGTCCTGTGTTCTGAGGCTCAGAACAAAAGCCTAACTGGAGGAAATCACTATGCAGTCTTCAAAACTAATAACAAGTGGTGGCTGGGCTATTACCTCTTGGCTATCTGTTGCCAAGAAGCATAAAGGATTTCCTCTTTGCATTTATTCTATTTCATCTCAGAACACAGTGTGCTAAATATATAAAGTTTAATCTGCAGCAGATTTAAAAAATGATACTGTACAGTCACAGGAGATGAAGCAGCACACGCACACTACTGCAAGCAGATGTCTTCTACTTTAATTCATATTGTACATCATCCTAAACTCAATCCAGAATAAATCGGATTTTTTTGGGGGGGGGGGGGTCCTATGTTTATTTTAGGACTGGCTGAACTTAAGCTAGGATTGCGCCCACACACATTCCGTACTCTTACACTGTTGCCACACATAGCTAAGCATGTATTTTCAAAATAAAGTGGAAGCAGGCTTCAGATCCTGAAACCTTGTTTCATAATTTGCATCATTTTGATCATGAAACTTTGCACGTGCAATACAATATTCCCAGCAAGCAAACTGTCTTATCACTTAAATGCCCAGGCATCAGTAAAACAGTAATTCCCCCATTACATGAACTACAACAGGAACAGATATACATCTTTTCATTCAAACGTGTGCGCACCACAACACAACACTGCACGATCGTCTTCATTTTTACAGAGGAGGAAAGTGAACCGCATACAAACAAGTTCAAATAATAGCTCAGCAACAAAACAGGAAATTGTTTCATTTTGTGAGTAAATAATATTAAGTCATCGAAAGCATGAACTCTTCTTACTCTTCTTCTCTGAAGAGTAAGAGAGTTCATGTGATATGTAAAGAAGCATTATGCATTTTTCTAATACGTAAACTGTATGTTACAGTAAGCTTATAGGTAAATTGAACATATAATAACAATGAAAAAGCCTGCAATTCTTCATGGATTGCAGGCGCTCTCTCATCTCTCTTGTTTCCTCACTTTCCCAGTTCATATAGCTTTGCTTGCTCATTCCTGCTCCATGTTTTCTTCAAATTTAATATTTGGTGTTATATTTTTTGGCAGCAACAAGGCAAAACACAGACCAGGATTCAAACGCACTATACATTTTGCACTTTACATATAGAGAGGGAATAAAAAGAACGTTCTGTAAACAACCATGAAGCTAAAAGTCTTGGCTAAAGCAGAACTACTGAAATCTTCAGAAGTGTCCTCAAAGTAGATTTGCATCTGGAACATTGCTTCTTTTCCTTTTGAGCCACTGCTCTGCACAGGTCTTTCACAAATGCGAAAACTATTTCATTTAGTGAGGAGCTCATATGGATGGAGCCATCCAACCTCCTGTGCCTCAGAAGCTGCATTCTCAAAAAGCACCACAGGAAATGGAAGTTTAGGGAAATAATACTTTACCTGGTGCAATTCTCCCGTCTTGTGCAGCGGGTCCATCTTTTAACACATTCTTCACCTGGAGGAACTCATCAGGTCTGTCCCCTCCAATGATTGTAAAGCCAAATCCCATTGTACTTTTTTTCAGCGATGTCCGTATAAGTGCTCCTGTAAGCTGGGATGGATCTCTAGTGAAGACAGACTTCTCTGGTCCTTTTGAATTATGGAACAAAGAGACACGAAGGTAGGAAACCAGGGTTAGTTTTGATAAGAGGGGTGTGTGTGTGTGTGTGTGTGTGTGTGTGTGTGTGTGTGTGTGTGTGTGTGTGTGTGTGTTTTTAAGGTGTCATAAAGGTTAATGACTTGTTTGGTTAACATTGGTTACCCTCTGCAGCACTGTTATGGAGTAAAGCAAACAAGATACTGTAACGCTCATTTCACAGCTGAGTTAGGTGAATGGGAAAGTTAAGAGTTTTTCAAGACAGTCGTACAGATTACAAGAGAGCTGGAAGTAAAGCTCCCACCTGTAATTCCCAGTTTCGCACTCTAACCCTTGAACACCAAGCTTAAAGCAGATCAAAAGCATAAAAATTCCAGGTGTGGTTTTACCTGCATCTTCCAGCTGGCACTTCTAACCCTCCGTATATTCAAAAGCTGCTTATGACAACCAGCTTCAGAATGAGCAACATGATTTTAAAGCAGCCTTAGGGTCTCAGTTCAACTTTAACATTAAAAAAAATCATTCAAAAACCCCTGCAGATTTGGGAGGGCAACACCACAATGGCCAGCAAAAAGACAAGGCTAATGCCTTGGTGAATTCCAAAATTGGTTACTTACGACGCATACTTGCAGATAAAGATATCAGTGACAAAGAACACAATATTCAGTGATACCTGATTTTGAAGGGCCAACATCAGTCTGTCCTAGCTGTTTTTTTCTTTTGGCTTCCAATACAGGGTTTTCAAACTGAGTTTTCTGGTTAATATGACTGTAAACATACAAAAGGTAGATCAAGATTTCAGCAGAAAGCATCTGCCTATTTCACAGAAAAGACAACCACAAAAGATACATCTACAAATACTATTTTTTATTATCTCAGATAAATGCTCTGGAGGAATGAGCAATAAACTATCGTAATCAACACTGAAAGCATTTTTCTTCTTTCAACAACTTGATTTACTTTAAGAGCCAATACAATTTTACTTCCTGTAATTATTAGGTAGAGTATACCTTCATTCCACTCTGCAAATTTTCAAAACATTGTAATAGATTAGAACTGAGAAAATCTGTTTTTTCTCTTGACATTATGTGTTGCTTCCACCTACCTCTAATGTTTACAAACTCAGACGTCACCTTTTTACTAGTAGATGCTAGAGTAGTACAGCAGAGTGGAAAAAAACAGTAAGTTTGAGCAGAATTTGAATACCTGTGTTGGCTTTGCAAGGTCAAAAAATGTTAGCAGGTCACACCACAGATCTTCCCACACGCCAGTGCTTCAGAAGTGCGCACCACGTGTTCATTGCCTCTAGAACTGTTTCTACTGGATATGTTTAACACTTACATTGCATTACAACCTATACATGCTGCATATCAAGAGCTTCATTATTTTCTGCTCAATTTATAACTATGTCAAATTAGTACTTACTCAACATAATATGTTCCGTACTGAGGGTCTTCTATTTTTTCCCACCCATAAGGAAGTTCTGCAATCAAAAAGAACAAAATTCTCCATTACAGTGGAGAACGATCAGCAAATATCAGAGGTCTTACGAAGGAACAGGAGTACAGACTCGTGAAAAATACGAGGAAAATACAGGTCCTTTTTTCTTCCCTTCGTTTGTTTGAGGCTGGTCCTTCTGATGAAAGGACATCAGCCTGTTCCAGGGAATTTGAAGTCCTGTAACTCTCGCTCTGTTCCACTAGATGAGGAGACTTGTATTCAACAAAATCACACCACTTTAAACGTATAATAAACTTAAGAATAAGATACAACCTAACCTATTTAGAGAGAAAGAACCTATAAAGGGGAAGAAAAATACATTATTTAAAATTAATCTAATTATAAATTATGAATGTGATTTGATAGTTGTCAGCTTTTTAAACTGTACAATATGAATATGGTCGCACTGCTTCTGCCCCCAAATACACCACAAAAGAGAACTATAAATGCCTTGCAGAATCACATCCCAAGCTTGTAAAACCATGCATCTCCATTCCTCTTGTACTTTCCGTTTAAGACCACCCGGCAGAAATAATACCACCTTTATTTATTCTCTCAATAACATTAGGATATTTCACTGTATTCTGACAGCATTTCGGTTTTCAGTCAACCCAAGAAACCTTCAGTCAGAACTATAACAGCCATAGGCGATGACTAAGAAGAGAGCCCCCGCCGTGGTAGGCTATTTCGCCCTGATGTTTACAATGTAGTGAGACACCCCAAAACGAGCTAGCACGTGTTTAGGTCTGGCCACATCAAATTCAGCACAGACTGCCTGGCCTGCCAAGATGAGGAAATGCAGTTCTGTGCTGCTGCAGCCTGACTGCTCTTGCAGCCACAGCAAGCTTGCTGACAGCGGCTCGGGCCTGACTGCCTTGGACATCCCTACACTAGAGGTCTAAAATAAAAAATTACCTGTTTGATATAGGTACTGAAAGTTACATGTGAAAAGCTCCTTTTTATGGAAAATTCAGAATCTGGTAAGACAGCACCCAGCAGCAGATCATTACTACTGAAGGTGATAAGCAGTTAACACAGAGGTCCAATTATTCTATCTTCACTGTGCTAGTTATCTTGACCATGGAAATTTAAATATTAGAATAATGGATAGTCAGGTAGCTAGACATTTGAAGGATAAAACTGCTATGTAATCTTGTTTGAGGCTGCCTTAAGTTTGATGGTGACAGGAACCTTCCTAGCATATGACAGCATGTTACCAATTATTAATACCAGCATCACTCCACAGGGTTTGACAAAAGACCCAGTGGGTCTATTCATTTAAACGTTGTTCGTTTGGATATCCTGCATCTCTCTGTTTAAAGTGCTCTTTTTATCCTGTGGTGAGCTGCACATATGTTTAATAAGCAGCAGTACGCGTCCATTGCTGCAGCTGGCTTCATTATGAATTCATGATTGTTAGACTGTGCAATTTAGGAAGATGACAGGCTATTCTGAGTCTGCCTCGGCTTCTGTAACATGTCAGGCATTTGCTGAAGACAGAGCTATTTGGTACTCTCTTCTAGCTGACTAAATTGCATGACTATCTAGGAAATGGTTGCAGGAATTGTCTGTAGGCCAAGCACGAACCTGACCTGTAGGTCTTGAAGCAACAACGTGAAGAGTTGAAGGGAGTCAGATTGTTCACCCTACTTATGGATTCAAATATTGTATCATGTCACATGCAATAGGTATCATTAGCAACAGGTATTATGCTGTATCTTCTTCATTACTCCTATATTCTAACACTTATGGACCTTTTCCTCCTGCCATATTCCACCCGCACAACAACTTCCAGTGAGATTGTCACAAATATATGCAGCTTTCTCCCCAGCAATGCTAGTTACTGGAACAAAATATCTCACTCTCATTTCAGGAATGCAGACAAACCCACGATTCAGTCAGATTCTACTACTCCAGGGAAAATACACTACGGACTTTCCCAGTCTTCTGTTACCTCCTATTGCCACCAAACTAGGGACGCTCGGCTCTACACGGCCTGCTCCAGTCACGTGTATCAGGAAGAAGCTTCTACCACAGCAGTAATGGATCATATCCAGCTGTGATAAACTCAAGACATTTATCAGTCACAGGTGACAAATGAATTCTGAACATCTCACCTCCATCTTCACAATCTTCAGGAGCTTTGGCTTTCTTACAGAGCCGTGGATCGAGCCATGTGGTTGTCTTGGTGTTATGACTGTGGAGCAGAACACACCCCATTAGAAGAAGGGAACTCCCTCAGATTGAAGAAACTTTGCTCTACTTTAACTTTTAAATATTTACTACCATGCGCAAACTGTACCCTTTAGATAACAACCTTTATTTACGCCTCAGCACATCACAGAATGCTAAAAAAAGGCAACAATGATGCTCAGAGGTACGAGCACACTGGAGATTCTCCAGGACAGATGTGAAATATTAGAGGTACAAACACTGTCCCCTGCCCCCAAGAGTTCATGTGGGAACACCAGCTGTTTCTACCTGAAAGGAACAAACATTTTTAGCCCCTTCTTACGCTTAACTCCCACTAAGGTTTTTGTTGCCTTTAGAAATTAATAAATGAGGCTGTTTCACATGTGCACATATGAGCCGCTTTCCTATCCTGGCCTTTAATCTGTGCTATTTGTATTTTTAAGCATGCATTCCCAGCCAAGGAACTCAAGTAGTGAAGAGAGAATAAACAAGCTCTCGGAAATTTGACATAGTGAAGGTTTATACGATGCACGTGGAACCATAAGGCTTTCCTGCACGATGGCAATCATACCAAGCACGCAGCACAGATGACTATCAGTAAGGAACTGAACAGTAGGAATACATTAAATTTCATACAGAAATAGAAGCAGTAAGAGCAGAAGAAGAGAGGTGTAAGAGCAGCAGGCAGCTTCCTAGACTGCAGCTCATCAGCACTTCTCTCCTCCGAAGGGCACAGCAACCCCCCCGCGGTGTCAGCCTACTCACTCAATGAAGTAGATCATGCCAGTGTCGGTGTAGGCCATCTCCCAGTTCTTGGGCAGAGGTTCCAGGGTTTCATCCCTTGACAAGTAATTTCTGAAGTCCATAGAGCTGCTTGTCTGGTTGTAGCTGGGAACAGGTTTCATCCAGTCAGGAGAATCTGAATGTTTTTCTTTGTTTTCTGCAGTTGTTCAGGGAAAGTGTTACTATTTGTCAGATGTTTATGTTGTTTCTCACAAAGAACCACCCTCTTAATCTGGCTACGAGTGGATGTCAAACACGTCCCTGTATGTGATGTGCATTTTTCCACTTTTTTTTCAGCTGTGAACTTTGAAAAGCTGACATGAAAACACTGAACTCTGCTCTTCCTCTGCCAAACAGAATTAACCTTGTATTATGTGTCTGAGCCTACGCTGAAAAATCAACGCTGGCAGAAATCCAAGTTGACTGCACTTTGTTGCAGTTCCTACATAGAGAATGATGTTTGTAATGCCATCGACCCCCACTCCAAATCCTACTAATATTCCTCAAAGCACCAGAATGAAACGTAGAGAAGACCCAAACTGCAATAAAACAAACAACACCCTCCTGCAAGCCACAAGAAGAAAAAGCTCCCAAAAATCCCTGCAGAAAACTTTAAATGCAAGCCTCCACCCTTCAGTCCCAAGGTTATGCTCAGTATCCTCCATCACACGACATCCGTGACCTTCACCTAACCACCAGCCCGGCCTCCGGGCTGCTCTGTGCCTTTGTGTTGCCAGCCCCAAAGCTTGCAAGATTAGGTCAGGTCTAGTCAATATAAGTCTGTCTTAAACACTCACACACAGGACCATCTGCAAATGCAATGTGACGGTTTCTCTCCACCATCAATTCTTCCCCCTCGAGATGAGTAACCATGACAGCGAAACGAAAAGGGCTTCCTGCCAATCTTTGAAACGTCCAACTGGACACTGGTCCAGTCTCAACGCACTCTGCTTTATTTCTCTCCGCATTCTCCCCTTTAGGCAGTTTCAGGTTGTATGATAGTTCCCTTAACCAAAATAATCTGAAAAGTTTACAGTAGGAGCTAGTGTTGCCCCTTAAACCAATCGTTTCACTAAAATCTCCTGCATACAAATTCAGTAATCTCCTCAAAATTAAACAATAACATTTACAGGGTATGAATTATACTCTGCAAAAGATTCTGTTATTTGAAGAGTGGATAAATTTTTCCTTCCTCCTCATGTAACTGGCTGATACCCAGCACTACATGTTCTCCACTGAGCAGTGCATTTTATGATGCAATTGCACATCTGGCTGGGAGAACAGCTGTTTCTTTTTAAAAGATCATTTCAAAATCGAGTAAAAACACCAGTCTGAATAGAAAACTGCCTTCAAACTCCACCAAAACTAAGGAAGCAGTTCAAGCAAGCATGAATGTTATTCGTATACTTCTTATCCATTCATACAATACTTCAGGGAATTTCACCCTTGTCAACCAACCTATCCCTCCGCTGCCATTAACTGCTTCCTTTTCCTCCTCTTCCTCCTCTTCGGGGAGAGAACTGTCCATCCTTTGCATTTTGCTGACGGACGTGGTTCTTTTCCTCTGTGATTCGGTATCAAAATCATTGTCAAAAAGAACTTGATCCACCGGATCAGGCTGAAAGGGGCTGGGCTCTGCTGGAGGCTTCGGAGTACCGTAAAAATTACCTGACAATGAGAGAGAAATCAAGATGACTAAAGCACTGATACCTGCTGAAAGTACTGGCAGTGAACGTTTTATTGCCCATATAACGTGTTTTTAGTGAAAGACCTGAACTGTAACTTAACTTCTTAGAGAAGACATCAGCATGATCAAAACCCAGTCAACAGTCAAAACCTATTTATTCCTACATTGGTTTTTTTGCCAATGATGCTATTGGACATCAGAAAACAATAGGTTTAATTCAAAATTTCTATCCTGCTACGTGTTTTCAAAGAAAAAGACAGATTTATTACTTTGCCTGGAATTCACTAATGCTCCATAAAGAGACTTGGGGAACAGTCTGAGAGAAGCAAAACAGTGAAAATCAATTGTTCCTACTCTATATACTGTTTGACTGATTAACAGAGTAATATGCAGCAACAGAAACACATTAAAGTCAAAAAGCAAATTAATTTTGTGCAGAAACATAAAGTATCCACTTACATAAAAACAGTTACAAATAATTGATTTTAAAACTACAGTCCTATAATTTTCTACTGGCAATACACTTGCCAAACAAAGCCATTAATAAAGCTTCATCTAAAAATGATTTGTACTTGAGAAAAATGAACAGATTTTTACTTCAATATTTTAATCTAAAACACAAAGACTAGGAATCTTCTGTTGTTTTCTGGAAAAGAATTTCGGCAACTGACCTCTCTCCTGACTGCTCATATGATTTTTATTAGGGAATTGAGCACACAGCGAGAGAGCTTCCCAGAATTCCTGCTGGGGTAACATTTGGTGGCTGGATATGGTTTTGACCACGAAAAAGAAAGAAAAAAAAAGAAAGAAAGAAAAAAAGAAAAGAAAAAAGAAAGAAAGAAAGAGAGAAAGAAAGAAAGAAAGAAAGAAAGAAAGAAAGAAAGAAAGAAAGAAAGAAAGAAAGAAAGAAAGAAAGAAAGAAAGAAAGAAAGAAAGAAAGAAAGAAAGAAAGAAAGAAAGAAAGAAAGAAAGAAAGAAAGAAAGAAAGAAAGAAAGAAAGAAAGAAAGAAAGAAAGAAAGAAAGAAAGAAAGAAAGAAAGAAAGAAAGAAAGAAAAAAGAAAGAAAAAGAAAGAAAAAAGAAAGAAAAAAGAAAGAAAAAAGAAAGAAAAAGAAAGAAAAAAGAAAGAAAAAAGAAAGAAAAAGAAAGAAAAAGAAAGAAAAAAGAAAGAAAAAAGAAAGAAAAAAGAAAGAAAAAGAAAGAAAAAGAAAGAAAAAAGAAAGAAAAAGAAAGAAAAAAGAAAGAAAAAAGAAAGAAAGAAAAAAAGAAAGAAAGAAAAAAAGAAAGAAAGAAAAAAAGAAAGAAAGAAAAAAAGAAAGAAAAAAAGAAACCCTTCTGAAATATCAGTGAGGGCGAGGCTCCAAGTGGTGACAGCCAGATAAAGGGGAGCTAAGGAAAAAAAAAAGTGCTAGCTTAGTCTGATTTTGCTTAGATTTCCACAGACAGGACGATGTTAACAGACAGCATGAGACATGTAAAACAAGGAGGTACAGAGCCTTGCATAGAATTTTCTACTTTGGACTTTTTCTTTTTTTTTTTTCTTTTTTTTTGGGGGGGGGGGGGGGTGTGGTGTGTGTCAATCAAAGTCATTCAAGTGCCAGTAAAACCACCACCTACCAAAGAAGTCCTCTAGATGCATGCTTAAAGTTGCTTGAATCAAATATATATTAAACATATGTAAAAATCAGGCAGGTTTATAATCTGGTAAATTCTGCTGAGCATCAATGAAAGCTGCACATGCTCAGCATTTCTGAAAATCTGGCTGTAATTTAGTTGACTTCAAGTACAACTACATATTTGAAAAAAATCTAGCCAGATCATATTGCAGGTTTTATAAACTTAGATACAAAAGGCAATGTGAGATGTTTGCAATTTGTTCTGTCCGTGGTGCCAAGACGTAAGTCGTCCAATAGTAAAAAGCAGCAGAAACCAGGCGATCATCACCTGAAACCCACCTGCAACCAGAGCACCCTCCGCAGGAGTGCAAGACACCCCAGGGCTGAGCCAGTCCAACTGGTCTCTCCTCCCTCTCACGTTAAACAAAGGTGGGTTTCGGTCCGTCCCCCCACCCCGGAGCACAGGGACGTGAGGAACCTTAAAGTTATCTTTGACTGCCATCAAACCCTTTAAAACAAAACAAACCAAAAGGCAAAGCAAAAGCCCATCACATGGTGGCAGCTCCATGACTCCTCTGGATAACCAGTTCCTGACGGTTCACTGCCTTCATTACAATGTTTTTCCCCGTTACATTTAACAAAACCGACGTTGCTACAGATTTGGACAATCTGGTCTAGCGCTGTTCAATTTTTCATTGCAAAATACTTTTTTTTTCCCTGCTGTATCAGAATTTCCCTTGCCTTCTGTCCTTTTGATATGCACTTCTGAGAAGAACATGGCTCTGTTCTCAAAGGTTTAAACAAAATTGACTACGAATTCTATGAAAACAAAATTTTACCAAGCATAGACAAACATTTTCAGAATGCTTCCTCAAAAACGCAATAGGGAAAATAATCAGATTGCATTAAGACTGGTTGAAAGGACAACTTGTGATTTACTAGACAGCTTCAAAACAAGACCACTGCTCCTCTTCACAGGCACTTCAAAAATAGATTTAATATTCCCACTCTACTACCGCAATGACCATCAACAAGCAGGAAAAGTGGCACCTCCTGGGTACAAGGAGCTACACTTAGACTAAGATACTGGACACGAGTACTGGGTCCTTATTCCCATTCCATGAAACATTATCAACATACCATCATATGTTCCACTTTCTAGCAAGGCTCCACTTTCTTCCAGTGCTTTAAACTGCTCAACAGGAATGAAATTATAGTCTACCCCAGGGACCTCCCCATCTCTGGGAGCCCTTGTAGTGCCTGAAAAGACAGAGAAAACACTCTTGTAAGATACTTAACTGCTACCTGTTTACCAAACGCTGCCTGCTGTACAATCCAGTAAAAACAATACATTTGTGAATCTTTAGACAATGATGATGTCACTCCAGTAAGATAAGAGTTAGAACACAGGCAAGCAAGTGAACAATAATGTATAAAAACTAGGCCAATGAATTACATAGGAATGACAGCTCTTGTATTGAGGAAGGAGGAGAAAAATGCTGGGTGAGGTGGTAATTGGAGAGAATTCTTTCTTATGCTCAGTGGACTGAAAACTTATTCTGTGGAAGCTGATGATGCCTGAGCCAGGCAATAGCAGTCTGGGATTCTGGGGAGCTCTTTAGGAGCTGTGGTATTTTAACACAGCTGTAAAGGTGCTTCTTCTCTCCGTTGTTTCCACCAGTCCCAACTCATTAATTTGTAATGAGGTCAGCGTGACTAAACACATTTGATTTTTGGGCCACCAAATCTGTAACTGGGCACAAAGACTATTTTTTTAACCTTACAATTCAGAGTGTAATTCATCTATACTCCAAACCCTAGCTATAGGTAAGCTTTTTCAAAGTAATCAGTAAATTGCTGTGTTAAAGCAGAAGTCCTCAAAGTGTTACTTCTATAAATACGGGCCTCCCATAGTTATAATAGCTTAATTAAAGCTCTCCTGGAAAGGACTCCACTGATTCATTACTGTCTATAATCTAATAGCATTTTAAAGGCATACATCAATTTTTTCAGGCAGCAGCATGAACAAGAGCTGCTACTAAACAAACTGCCTTTCACTGTTCTTAAAAGATAAGAAAGTCACAAACTCTTGGGTGTGCTCAATATGATAATGATGCTAAATCGAGAATGGAATTCCTGTAGTTACAAAAACGTTAGTTGACAAACTTTGAAGTTTTTAGCGCAATGAATATTTAAATACAATCGGTGATGAGCCTTTTTAATCGGTGAATCTTTGAGACAAGGTAAAGGATGATCTTGTGATAATTAAGAAATGAAATGGCGCAGAAGGGTGAGAAGCAACGACAGGATATTTGGCAGCTGTCAAAGCGTCCTGTACCTTGACCGGTGCTTTCTATAAACCTCCGCTCGCGGGAGCAGTAACCTTTAGGCACCTCGCTAAAGGCAAGTTAACACCTGTGTTGGCTGGACCGAGAGATGCTAGCAGATGCTCAGAGCAGAAGGGCTGGCATAACTGATGAGACAGGTCCATCCAGACTCCCTGACTAATTAATTCTTGCTGTGACACTAAAGTCTGTCCATGCGCTGTTCCCTTCATCTTCTTCTTGGGCCACGGATTTGCTCTCCGTCTTGCCGCCACCTCCCTGTACTGTCTTCTCAGGGTGAGCGAACAGCAGTTCCTCTGTATCTTCTGTCATTGCAACCCTTTCTGCACATAATCTCTCCTGCAACGCTCCTTCCAGCTGTGCTACTCTGCCTAACGCATGCGACCCTCTCGAGGTCTAAGTTTCCTCTTTGTGCAAAAAACAATACATTGACAAAACTCAGGACGTGTTTGCACTGCTTGATCACGCTGAGGAAGGTCGATCTCCCATGGTGGCTGTGGTTACTCTAACAACAACTGACAAACTTGCGATGAGTAAAACACAAATATTCCTGAAATACTCTGAGCTTCGAATGCTGAAGTTTTCGCTGTTTTGTCAGTCCAGATTGGCCGTACCTTTTCATTGCAACTTAAGATATGAAACTACTCTAGCAAAGCCATTCACAGAAGTTCCTGCTGCAAGGTAAAACTATAAACCAGATCAGGAGAGAAGGCATTTAAAACTCTCAATTTACGTGACGGTTAGCAGGGACAGATCAAATGAGGCTGATCTTTACATACTTACAAGGGATGGTTCTCAAGTAGAGATTGTCTCTGATCACTTGCTGGAGTTTATGGTCTATCGAGCCCTTCTGGAACTGAAGGCTCAAGTAGTGGCGCAAGTCTTTGTTGATGACTTTTCCTTAAAAAACAACAAACGAGAATAACTTGTAAAAATTAAGCAGGATCTTGCAACAAGAATGGCATTTCATTGCTATAAACATTTCAAAAAAAGAAAGCAGCAGAAAGAGTTGGGTTGTTTTAAATGCAACAACCTGAATGGAAAAGCCATTCCATGCTACCAAAGCCCGACTCTGCTGGTGTAAATTGGCACAGTGACTTTAAGCACAGATGAGCCATAACCACTCAACCTCAGTATCTCCCACGCAAGACAGTGACAATATTCTGGAATTGTTCTGAAATCAATAAAAATTATTATAATACAAAATCTATTACCAAAAGACTCTACAGCCAGGAAACTGCTACAAAATATAGCAATAATATTTTCTATTCAATTTACCCCTACTGGTTAGGCCCCTGAACTCAGTATCTTCTCACATGGGAATCTGCATTCTTGATATTATAAAAAGAAAATATTTTCTTTTTAAAAACACTGCATGATAGAAGAGGGTTTTTTTACAATTATTCCTTTGCAATACTTCTGTCAGGTATCATTAGCGAATCTGTCATATCACTAGATAACCATGGCCCCTTCAGCACACAAATAACTGAGCTCTTGTATTACTGCTTCATCCTTCTGACAGAAGGGTACACAACAATCTTTTGTACCCTGTCATCTTCCCAGAAAGCACATTAAATAGGGTTCAGTGACCTTGATAAATTTAAGTTACGTACTACAGCAGAACATTTGGGGCTTTAGGGAAAAAGACTCTTAGTCTTTGTCTTCAAAACCCAACGTAGGAGATGGCCAGCGCAGGCGTACGCTGGCGCACCACAACAGCAGGAACAAAAGCTGGCACACACAACTGCTCCTTTTCAGTTACGTCAGCAACAGGTTACAAAATGTATAAGCTTGCCATAGGAGTGATTCTGACGGAGCCTCCGAAGCCTGCTGAGGCCAGCTGCTGAAGAGACCACCTCAAAAGGCCCAAGAATGAAACAGGGCACAGACACACATCAGTCTTAATGCAAAGCCCACCTACACCTTAAACCGAGATTACTGTGCTTCCATGAAATGTCAAATTTGGAAAAAACCCAACAAACCAAAACCACCAATACCCAAAACCCCCTTCCACCACCACTAACCGCATTTTCCCAAGCATGCATCACTGCTGCGAAGTCAGCTGCATGTTTTGGTTTTGGCAAGTTTATACTTTCCCTCCCCTGTCTGCCAAGTCAAGGGCAGATAACACCTTGTACACGTCTCAAACATCACCTCGGCTACCACCATACGTTAATGGCAAACCGTGCTTCAATTTGCACCCTTTTCCAGCAAAGCAATGGTGTGCTGGAAAGTATTTACAGGTGACACCAAGATTACCTATCAGGCCTCTCTTCATAGAGGTCTGTGCTGTCCATAAATTAACCAAAACCCAAACAAAACCACCCTAAGCCCCCAAGCGAACAAAGGAAAAGCCCGCCACACGCACGCCCCCAGGAACACAGCCAGCACAGCCAGTGCTTAACGTGAGCCCTGAGCTCCAAATGAAGTCCATTTCTCACCCTCCTTTAACGCTGTCATTTATTTAAAAATTACATCCAGAAACACAAAAAGCATTCTACAGCATAGAGAGGACACCACGCTACAGTCCTCGCGGCTTTCCGGGAGTTATACAAGTGAAACAGTAATTCCCACTAACATGGGTGGGGTGAGCAGCATCCCCCGGCCCCTGACTCCTTCCCAAACACGAAACCCGCAGCAACTCCGCAGCTCCCCCGGGCCCAACGCTCTCTGTTGTTATGACAGCGAGCCCCAAGCTCAATTCCCTATTTTGCCATCATGAGCTGTTCTTTATAAAACTTTGGATTCGCTTTCTGCAGCATAATGAGCAAAACATGTCATGGAAAATGAAAACAAATGGTGTAATCTCCAGCAAGAAAAATATTTTCCATTTGTTACTACAAATCACTTTATTGTTTGTAGACAAGATGGTTTCTCAACATTAAAAAATGTTTTACCACTAAAACGGTTCATCCATCTCCCTGTCAAAGCCAGATCTATAGCACTGCACTTTTAACAATACAAGCATATTTCACTTAGGCGGATCAATACACACATATTTCACTCGGGCGGATGAATCTGGTCGTTAGCTATGTTCAGAGCGTTGCATGCCGGAAAAATTTGGCAAGAGGTGAAAATCTGTACTGGATATAGAATTACAGACACTTTATTTGTTCACTCGTCTTACCCTCTTCATGTTTAAAACTTTAAAAGCTCATAAACCCTTTTCAATAAGTATTAACTTAGTCCAAAAAAAAAGTAAAAGCAAAGCTGCTACTAAGGATACGCTGACATCGAGGGGTTAATCTTAACATTAAAACCTTAAAGATTGGACTATACTCTGAGACCAAGACGACTAAATAGAAGATTGAAACGATTGCCTGGGGAAAACAGAAGACAGACAAACAAAACAGTAGGCAGAGAGAAAATGACAGAAAGTCACATAGAGAATGGTGTGCATTAGAAAGCAGAAAAATAAAGTAACAGTGAGGATGCTTTAGGCAACCTCCAGAGCTTGTTCTTACGCAAAAGCCAGATATTTCCTCCTTCAGGAGCTGAACATGCTCCTTTACATTGTTTCACGCAAGCTTTTAGGAAATCCTCATGTATCAGACTCCCCGAAATGAGCTAATAAATGTCAGGTTAGTGTTTGTTGTGCTGCTGAGCTGTCTCTGAAGGATGACACACGCAACACAGGGACCAGTCAAGAGGAATGAGGTACTTTATACCATTCAGGTTCTGCAAGATGAACAGGCACAAGCATCTTGTTTTCAGTTTTAATTTAAATTAACCACAAAGGAACTGTTTCAGTGAGGATATGCACACTGCAGTTCAGTAAGGAAAACTAAGTGACTGCAGAAGAAAAAAAGGCTCGAGTACCACTGCAGCAAAATACAGGGCTGTGAAGGACAGAGGCAAGTATGAGTGACAGAGACACTGCAAAAAACCGGTAGCAGCTTTCATTTCTATTGTTACCCCACAAACCGCAATGATAAAGTCGCCTTTGCTGCTGTACCTAAGCAGGACGAAGACAGCTATTTATACATCCAACCTGTCATGGAAACGCTAAAGTATACATATTGCAATTACAAACAGATGAGTATTGCCATGGGGCTACTAGACCTCAACACAAAGAAGTCCATTTCTAAAAAAGCAACGTTGGTAAAACAGCAAAGCTCGAAGTTTAAATATGCAAATAAATTCTAAGAATTCAATCTGTGAAGATTTTATGCTGCTGCCCAATAATGTCACAAGTACGTCTGGCTAATGCTGCCAGTACATGGAGTATCTGTGACATCCCCCACAAATCGCTCTGAAGACCACGTGGAAATTCTCCATTTCGTTTTGATGCACATTTTATGCAGACAGACATAGGTGACAACTTTCCAGAGGTACGGCACACCACACTGACTGCACCAGGCGGGGAGCTATACTCTGAAGTTTCCATGCCAACACCTCCCACAGACTGTGGCATCTATAAGCTAATAAGGAGCTGCAATGCTGATGGACGAAGGAGTACATGGCATTTTTCTCTCAAACTTTTCGAAAAATACTTTTACTGTTAATTATAAAAGCAATTTTTCTAAGTAGCAGTTCATTAAAAGCATGCTACTTTCCCATTAAACTATATTATTCATTACTAGGGCTTACACTTTCCTTGCTGCATTTAGCACAAAAACATATTTTAAGGGAGCAGATGTGAAAATGGAATTGCATTCCCTCATTCTTGGAGTAAATTTTTAAAAAGCCTGTCTGCAGTCCCAGTGTGTTCCACTGTCAAACTAAAGGGTAAAAAAAAAAAAATAAATTGAAAAAAACCCGAAGCTCATGGCAGGCAGGGGCGGCAGCTGAGGCCTTTGCCCAGGGCAGGCGGGAGGGCGTCCTGGGCCGGGGCAGGACAGGGGCAAGGCCGGGGGTTCGGGGGGGAACGGGCCCCGCAGGCCCCGCTCCCCCCGAGGCCTGCTCCCGGCCGGCCCCGCTCCCCCCGAGGCCTGCTCCCGGCCGGCCCCGCTGCCCCCGGGCCTGCTCCCGGCCGGCCCCGCTCCGGCTCGGCGCAGGCCCGCGGCCGGGCAGGGCGGCAGCGCGGAGCCGGGCCCGCGGCCGTCTGCCGCCACCTCCCGGCGCAGCCGGCTGCGGGCCCGGGCGGCCCCGCTGTGCCGCCGGCCGAGAGGGGCCCGCCGCCAGGGGAGCTGCCGGGGAGGCGGCCTCGGGCCGGGCCCCGGGGCCAGGCCCCGGCGGCGGGAGCGCCGCGGATCTGCTTGGGGGTTTTGAACGCAACTCCCAGCTTTCTGCCACCTCCCCAAATCCCCTCAGCCCTCCCCTCCCTAGGCTGACCTCGGCACTGCTGTCCAGAGGGCTTTTTAAGCATTAAAGAATGAAAAAAAAGCGCAGGTTAGATACCGCTACACCATTTTGTTTTCTCAATGGGAACAAAGCAGAGGAGAAACGTAAACGGAATTCGGTAACGTAAATTCAGAATTTCATAGATGTAAACAGCATTTCATACCCTCCAAGGTTACGCTCGGCTGCGTGATGTGTTACATAAGCCGTGGTTGCAAAAGGCAACCCAGAACATGAAAATGCCACGTGAAACACACGTTAAGGGCTAATAAAACAGCTAAGTGGCTTTGCTCAAAAGCGGCTAACTAAAATAGGAATTTTCAGGGTTGATCAAGTGGAAAACAGTTACTGTTTAATTAAAACTAGGCTATCAATACATAAAGTAAGATCAAGTGATCTTTGACGTGACTAAGCAAAAGCCATTTAAAGAAACGTTCAGCTACACAAAGCAGACACGTTGCATTAGGAAACCAATGTTCTAATTAGTGTGCAACACAATAACTTTATGATATTTTCCTCAGCAACTCCTCACATACGATAACTGAACAGAAGTTACAGATCCGAACACATGCATTCACTGAACACAATAAATTATTTCTAAAAGCATGCAAGAGAATCAAAGAAAAGATGGAAAAGGCCAGCAGTTAACACAGCCTTCAGTACTTGCGCTGCGATGCTGCCCACCTAGCAAATACACACCTACATTCTCAGTACAAGAAACATGTGGGAGGTTCAAATTATTTCAATTAAATTAGAAAGAGACAGCAACATTTTGAGAACGTCCGACCCAGTCAGCAGGTGCGGTTTTGCTCAGCTTGTGGGGCAGAAACATCGATGGATTACTGTGCAAAATTCTGCTTTTCCTTCCCAGAAGAGGAGCCAGCAGCCCGGGGACCGCCGCGGAGGAAGGCTGAGACCGACAGCACTGCTCAGCAGCTCCCACCAAGGAGCTACGAGCCCACCAAGGGCTCCAAGGACACGCTCCCACTCAACACCTCCCTGTCCCTCTTCCAGGTAATGGAGGCAAGAACCTAAGTTTGGACTCTGCCTGTTGCAGAGAGGAGCTCCCTAGGAAAATTCAGACCAGTAAGATAGCCGAGATGATGACCGCATCTGGGCCAGCGATCCGTCTGGCAACAGAGATCCTGGTCCTGTTACGGGCTGAGCTCCACTCAAGATGATTTCTGCTTATTCACTACGTAAATTCTTCAAAGAGCAATCAAGCTCACCATCAGGCGAAGCGTTACTTTCTAGGAGACAAGGAATAAGAAAATCGACGTGTTCAGTTCTCAGGACTCAATAAGCACCTACACGCCATCCGCGATGAGAAGCTGCTTTGGACTTAAGTCACTGCAAGGAGGCTGAAAAGACCAAAAGCAGATAGTCATCTCAGGAATGTGACATGTAGGCTTCTGCTCATTTGCCTTTTAATGAGACTCAACCAGCAGTAGGTCCACACTGCTCTGCTCCCAAAGTCTAAATTAATCACATCTTTTGATTGCCAGATCCGACATCAGAAAAGGCCAACCGCTGACTAATTCAGCGGAGATCCTCCGAAGGGCCATAGTGGGCAGGTCTCTGGCTTGGGTACCATAAGGGCATCTTGATTTGCTGTATCGCTGGTAGGTAGCCACATTTGTCTGAAAAGAGAAATCTGTCACAAGACATAGATTTTCCCCCGACAATGAACAGAACAGACAAGGTAAAGAATGAAACTTGATTTCCCAGAACAAACGTGGGAGAAGAGCCAAGTACATTACAAGTTTATTTTTGGATGTGAAATGCAAATGATGTATTTTACAAAGACAAAATAAAAAAAAAAACCCTTAGATTATTAAAGGGCATGAAAAAAAGAGCAAAAATGTATTTTAATCTGTTCTGGCCATACTGACAGACTTCTCACCTTCTCCCTCAACCCCGTATCATTTGTAGAGCTTTGGGTTGAGAGCAGACCAACAGACATCAAGAGCCAAACTCTTCTGAAATTACTGACGCTGTTATCAGCAGAGGGAGAATCGGGGAATGACTTGGGAAAGTTGTGTGGTGAGGGAAGGGCAAGTCCTGAGGATGAGAAGCTGATGAGCACAGATAAAACCGAACTGGACCATTTGCAAATACAGACAGGTATCACAGGAGGCGTTATGATTCAGAATAATGCTGTAGGGAGAAAAGTAGGGAGAAAATATTTTTCAAATACATTTTAAATTCCTCTGTAAGAGGTCTCACAAAAGCTTTCAAATATTCATTAACGGAATCTCACTAAAGCCTGCCGGGCTGTGTGAATTTCCCTCCACTAAATGTCTGCAGAGAATAATAAATTATTTGACTGAAGACAGTTACAGCAAATATATTTTTATTAAGCCATGCTGCACTCAGCAAACTACATGAGTGTCCCCCCCAAAAAAATGAGATGACGTGAAACTCTGCGGACTGGAACCACTGGCACAAGGTTAGAATCAGCTGTGACATGACCGTGGGACGAGCGGAGACAGCCCAGGTTTAGGTGATGAAGGTACACGGACAAGCAAGAGGCTCAGGAACAAGTGGAGTGAACGTGGAGAGGAGAGAGGGGGAGAGATGCGGCCTCGCACGGTGTCTGTGTGCAGAAAATCCAAATCAGTCTCGTTATGCAGTTCTGGAAGTTATTCCAGCATCTGGGGAAAACATGTTATAACAAAGGAAAAAGAGTATTTGAAAAATTATCAAAACTTTCGGGCAAAGGACATTTTGAGAGAAGTCCTTTACACCGTTCTTCCTTTGAGATGAGCTTTTGTGCACAGCCCTGCCAAGCACATCCCAGCTTTCCGAAAGCTTGGAGGAGATTGCTATCCATTTGCTTTATTTTACCATGCTTTTTAATTGCACAGATAAAGATATCTAGGGAACACTAGCCATATGAAAATCATTACCCTCCTGCATGCCAGCGTCCTACGAAGAGATTCAGACTTGGGATAGGTCTTTACAGGCGAACCTGACCTGCTCTGTGTACTCGCAAACTGTCCTGTCCACCATTCTCCTGTGCAATGCAATATGTCCAAAAACTGCACATCTAATAAATATTGAAGAACTATGCAAATAACCATATTTATGAGACTGATTTTACAAATCCCTACCAAATACTCCAAGGCATACAGTAACAACACAAGACGAACCGGTACGGGTGGGAATTCGCAGCGCATCGGCACAGAACGAAGGAAGCGGGACTGCAGGAGACCTCGCCGACAAGCAGCAGGACCTGCCCAAGCAGCAGAGGGAGGAATTTCATTCCTCCAAGCAACACAACTAATCCGTAAACTTTTAACTACAACAGCAAATCGTGGGGTTTTGTACTGAAGAGAAATCATGGTGCAGAGCATTTGCCAATTACCATGCTGTGAAATAAAGGTTGTTAAGTGGCTAAATGTTACTACTGTCAATCTTCTTTAAAGAAAATTGAATTAAGGATCTTTCATGTAGCTGAACTATGGCTGCGTCATTAAAGATATTCTGCAAATTCAGAAAAAGTAAAGGGTAAGTGTGTCAGATTCATCTAATTACATTAACATGATAGATGCAGAACAATTCCTAGAATAATTTACATAGGGTCTATTGTACAGAAAAAAAAATCTCATGGCACTTCATAGCCACAATAATCCATTAAACCAGACTCATTACTAGTTGATAGCTCAAAAATATTAGAAAGGTTTACTTTGAAAGGCTTGTTTCATTGCAGTTTGTTACATGCTGTCCAATAAATCCTTGGTAATACGTTCATATTTACAGAAATTATGGCAGAGATAAGCCTCACAGTATTAATAAATCATTTACCATAGCATCCAAAATACTGGAAGTGTGTTTTACAGTACTTCTGAAATAAATGAAAAACTGTTTCTCCAGATTTGAGAAATAAGGTCGCCCCAAACCTCATTAGAGTATGTACATCCCGCTTCAGTTTGGGGATGATCTTATTTTTGTTAGTAATACAAAATACACTCAAAAAACACCACTAACTATGAGTTTTGACTTTTTAAGGCTACAGATTTAGGAGACTGCTCATCACGGGAAATGATCAAAGGGGCGATCAGCCTTTACAGGATAATGCCTTAAGATCTTCAGTCAAGGTGGTGACTGATTCAGGGAGACAAAGTGTCTCAGTCTTCATTCTTGAACGTCACAGCATACCGTGTTGTACCATTCCCTTGAAATCTTACAGGGTTGGAAATGTTCTACCAACAAACCAGCCCACTGTTGGTAAACCTATGCAAAAATAATTTGGCTTTGTGTTTGCTTAGGAACTTCTTCAGTAAAGCATTTCAAGTTTTGAAGATAACTAAAATATGCCTTGGAAGGCATATCCCCAAACAATCTTTAAGAAATACAAAAAGCATTGGCAAATAATGCATTGTTTATTCTGAAAAACACTCCAAGCTGAGAAGGACAGGAGATGAAATGTAAACAGTGGGAGCCTGTATGCAATCCTCCAGGTTTTTATTTTTGGCAGTATAGAAACAGCAAAGTCAACTGTAACAGAAGCCTCTAGATTGTGAATATCCATGGCTGGGTTCCTCATCTACCATGAAAAAAAAAATATATCTATTGTTTACTGCAGAAGGAAGAAGAAAGAAAATATTGGCAGAACATAGATGGCATTTAGATAGAGTATTTCAGTGCCATTTGGTTGGTATATGAAAATAACACTTGTTACCCGACTAACAATTGCCTCCGTTTGCAAATAGATGCATCACAGTTGGCTGAATCTTGGAAGCGAAGAATAAGGATCCAGCACTGTGAAATCAAGAGGTTTTTAATAGAGGAAAGAAGCATCTTCTTCCACCTACCCCGAGCTCATCCCCCTCAGCTCCAGAGCACGAAAGGTCTGTGGACAGCACGGGGGGACACTGCCCTGCACCCGGGGAGGGCAGCTCCCATCTAACCACGAACAACGCAGCTTTTCTTTAAGCCACCTAAAGGCAAAAAGCATTTAGCTTGCGTACCAGAACACATACTGAACCAGGACAGCATCAGTAAAGCTCAAGTGCAAAGCCCTGGGCCGCCGGGGCTCAAGAATCGCAAGCGCGGAGCTCCTGGCTAACGGGCTGCCCCTTCCCTTGGATCCGCGCCTCGGACACTGCCGCAGCTCCCCAAGGGCACCTGCGGCCGGCTGACAGGCGGCAGGACGGTCACAGGCACCGCTTCGGAACTGCGGAAAAAGTTGTAAATTAAGACCAGCTGCATTTGGAGACCCGTATGTAGGACAACAACAGATAAAGACTCTACTGGACTCAAAAACAAGTAGCATTTTGCAGCAATGCTATTTCAGTGACTCTCCTTCATTACAGCCTAGCGCAATTTGGTGAAGAGGCATTTATCTTTTCATGAAAATAAAGTATATACATTTAGTGGAGTTAACATGAAACAAAACATGCATGTAAAAAACCAAAAAGAGATTAGTACACTGAGAGATGATGAGAAATGTTGGCAATTACTGGTGGACCACACAGTCAGTTCACTATTTTTCACTGAATGCTACTTTTTCTTTTCTGTATCTTGTTACATTTATAGACATGCTCAGCCTATGCATGACTTCTGTGGAATGACAGCAGATGTCAGTTGGTTTTGTGCGATGCATTGGTAGCAAAAAAGCTCACGTAGCCTAATACAATCTCTGCCTACAACCTTAAGGATTTTTAAAATGAAAATCCTTTGAGTGAAGAAGCTCAAACTTTCAGATGCCAGCTTCAAGCATACTAATATCTGATATGGTTATAGTAATATACTGCACGCACACAAAAATCCATTAACCAAGGAAGTACAGTCAGGAGAATTACTAATGGGTAGGGTTTTCTCTGATAACGCCAAGTATTTTAATGTACCATTATTAAATAGGAGAATGGCAAGGCACAAAGAACTGTACAGCTGTTTCTGATATAAGATCAGACACTGAAGGAGATATGAGTAGAACTCAAATAATTTAAAATAATGAATGGGTTTCAAGTAAAATGCAAACATAACCATTTCCTTCAACTTAACAGTGGGGAAGAAAAATGCAAAAGAATTTTCCGCAAGAGAACAGTTTGACCTTTTATATTATATATGGAGACTTTCCACTCCTCTCTTTGACTTGGTATTTTCTTGAGAAGTGAAAAAAGCACTCAACAGATCAACAATCTTTTTCCTATTTATAAAGATTTGCTACATTTTCAAGAGATATTTTAATTCTCTACTTTTCTCAAGATCCTTCACCACACTTCACTGGGAGGCAGCAGGTATCCCACTTAATTCATGGGAAAGATGGAGCATTTTACAACTTTCTGAAACAACTAAGACTCACTGAAGAGAATTTGGTTTTAATTACTGTGGAGTCGTACCTAAAAGCAGAACTATATTCTGCTCTCAGCTCACAGACAGCGTTTTGTTTGATGCTATGACGGTGGCTGGGGGGAAGAGTCGGTGAAGAGCATCTGTGCGGAAAGTCACCCCTGAGACATCACGGTTGATACACCAGATGAAGCCGTCCTTGCGGGTGAGCAGGGAAAGGCATCCTTCCCTCCGGCTGTAGCTGCTCTTTCTCCTCACCTCCACCGCCGCTCTGCTCGTCCCTGTCCTCTTCGCTTTGCAGCAGTCCCCACAATACTCCATCTGCCAAAATGGCACAGGATTTCCATCTCAAATAAGATGTTTTTGCATTGATGATAAAGAACAAGAACCCAGATAAACTGCACCCTGTAAGCCTCTGCGACTGCCAGGTTTAAGACAAAGACAAGGATTTACAGGGATCTCTGGAAAGCTCACTAAGCACAGCCTGGGAGCTTGAAATGCCTCGCGAAACAAAACTTAGATTTGCAAAATCTAGCTGCCTCTCAAAGTAAGAGAGAAACGTAAAGCATGAGAGGCAACAGGTTTTTGACATCACGACAGTCGATGAATACAAACACGCGGGGCAGGACGGAATATGATCTAATCGAACCACCACGCAGGTGATGAAGCCTGTGCGGTGACACACAAACGGGCTCAAACATGTTAAAAGAGTGTGTTACAACAATCTAAAGGGTCAAAACAACAATTAGAATGTGTAATAAGCAAACATGTTCAAAAAATTAAAAATACAGGGCTGTTTTAATAATAGCACTACTTTATTAAGGCTTCCTAATTATGCACTCAATCCCTTGCTGAGTGTTAATCACTGTGCAACTCACACCTACAGAGACTGTCTGGCACGAGTGGTATCTGTCGCTGCAACACTCGTGCTGTAAAGTCAAATGCAGACAGGAGCCATGAAATGAGAGCCCTCTGTAGCGGTCACAGGTTATAATAATACATAAATCATTTACTCTACTCTTAATTGAGCAGACACAGAACTGGAGCACTCCAAAACACAGATTAGTAACCCAAACAATACAGGTGGTTTTCCTGGGGGTAACTATGGCTTGTTTTTCCCGATTTATAAACAATCTTCCATTCATTCCCTTAAATTTACAATGTGAGGGTTTAGTTTATTCACACTAGGGAAAATGATTTACTGAGACAGCAAAGAAACCAATTTGCTCTAGAAAGCACAATTAACATACACAACTGAACAAGATGTTACTTGCGTCCCAAAACTGTTCTAATATTAATGCTTCCCTTTGATAATCTGCAGCTAATGTGCAAATTCAAAGTTACCGACACTTAGTAAGTATTGTTTCACCAGGGATTGCTTCACAAGGGATTCCACACAGGGCACTTGCAGGTTAACCTACTATAGTGTTCAGCAAAAACTGTTTGCCCTTCTGCTTGTCCTAACACACCACCACATTTCAGACACTGACGTACGTATAACACACCGTATCTTATTGCTTAAGCAGCGTGCAGTTCTATAGAATGACACATTTCAGTCACATCCCCAAAGAAAAACGTCCTTGCAGCTGCTCTGTGTTACACAAGCGATTTAATCTGCTTGGGACTTGGCACTGGTTTCCCAGCATAAGGGTACATGTTCACATGCCAAGACCTTTTTTTTTTTTTCCCCCCAGTGTTCTGATTAGAATAGAACTTATGCAAATCATAGACATGTTTATTTTTAGCCTGCTTTCCATAGGAAACAAGACATGCAATTACACTCTGCATAATTTCTAGGCCCACTAACCTATTTCAGTCTGGAGTTTGGCAGAGTAGGAGCCTGACAAAGATACTATATTCACAAAGATGCTGTATGTCTCTTCTCCTGGAACAGGACAAACCTCTTGGATGACTGACCAAGATGGGCAACAGAAGACATTCACAGCAAAGGCATCCTTCAGCTGTGTCCGTGAGCGGCAGCGCAAGGTCCGTCATAGCTGGACTGATAAACCAAATTTACACAACAGCAAACTGAGCTCTCAAACACCGGACCCATCCCAAACGTCCCTGCTTCACATCACTTTCAAGTACAACAGTTCTCCTAACAGTGTAGTTCATTCCCACATGCTGGCCTGTGCAGAAACATCATTGATGGGCTTTCTGGGCACACTGCTCTGCTGGGCTCCTCAGCCCCCCTTCCTGCAGGGACCCCGAGCTCCAGCCAGGGCAGGGACCCCAGGGAGCACTGGGCACACAGGTAAAGCAGCAATTCCTGCTCCAAGGAACAGAGTCATTATGCAGTTTTTATGAAGGAATTAGAGCTTCTCAAACCGGCTTTTCAAGGAGCTCGGGAAATCCCAGCACTCCCAGAGGTGGGCTGCGGCGTTCCCGATGGATAGCTTGTGCTTCGCCAGAGAGAGGCAGTTCAGCAGTAAATTCGAGCTGCAGATCACATCGCTGTGCCTCACCGCGCTCCCAAGGACTCCCAGGAACTTAAAACCACCAGCATCCAAGTGCTAGGTCAGCACTCCTCTGCATCAAATTAACAGATGTACCATGTCACAGCGGTATTGATTAGAGAGATCTCAAAGTTTAATTGGAAAACAACACACACCCCAGCGCTCTCTGCGCAATATGGGCAGTCAGCAAAATCCCTGTAACTCCAGATGTGCGCTGGCCATGACTAATGTTAATGCCTGACTCACACAGAGCTCACATGGCAATTCTGCATCGAGAGACATTTTATTCAGTCTGCTACAATGGCTAAGGACCAGGGGCACACCGGCATGCACCAGTAAGAAACGGAGAAGTCCCAGGGCAGCGCCTGTGGGAACCACGCACGGGCTGCAGCGAGCGCGAAGGCTGCCGAGTGTTTCTTGCAGACACCCTCTTTGCACAAGCATGGCTGGAAGGAAACAGGTTTATGTTCCTCAGATTTTTCAACATGTTTCTCAGCAAAAACAAGCTTGTTACGGAGAAGTATCAATGCTGACATTTTAAAGTGCTGGTATAAACGGTACTGCAACTTTTAGCTTGCCTAAGTCACACGGTTTTCGTAAAAATAAAATATGAGAAAGACTTTCTCTCAAAACACAACCTACAAAACAGCATTTAGTGTCAATTGTGGCTAAGTTATACCCTTAAGGAATCTTACAAAATTTAAAATTTTCCCCAGAATGCCTCTGAGAACGTACTGAGCACCCACTACGCAGTTTTACAGTAAGTGTACCCCAATCACAGCGTTACTACACAGTAACCTAGAAGAAAGAAAAAATAATTCAAGACCTACCAACGTTGTTCAAAATACTTTAAAAATCTTCCCATTCAGAAAATAAGGCAATTCTCACTTTCACCTGTATGAAGATGCTAGTCAAGCGACTTTTCCATCACTTGTTTGGCATACATCTGCGTGTGAGAAGTACAAAACGAGCCAGGAGACTCGTGCCAGCTACCTGCAGAGGAGGGGGCAGCTACCAGCACAGCGCATCAGGAGACACGAGCGAGCTCCTGCCCTGTCCCCAGAGACCGAGCACACGTTATCTGTCACACACCCACAAATCTCACTGGTTTCATTCAGTGAACCACAATTTTGTTATAGCTTAATTTTGCAGGGAAGCTTGTGTTTACAATCTTAACGGCATGCTGTTCTTGAAGTAATCACATAAGGAAAGAACATTTCCCTATGTGTTAAGTTAATAATCCTGTAATATTAAAAATGAAAGGAATTCATCTTTTCCCTTGCAGAGCATATCCTATTATTTCATCACTATTCATTTTGTAAGATTTATTTTCAGTTATGGCACCCAGGATTTTCCATTAAATATGAAATAGTGCTTTCTCTGAGAAGAGCAAGCGTGAAGAGCTCGATGCCAGCAAAGAGGAACCGCTCAGCCTTTTGAGATTCAATTGCTTCCTAGCAAAGCACAAGCAAGAACTGAAATTGCCCGGGCAGTCCTAGCGCATCCCATCGCAACTCTTCGCTGCAGAAGCCCAGCTCCACAGCAAGGCGGATCAGAGCAGTTAACCTGGCACAACTGCATCGATGGTGCCGATTCAAGAGCTCCACACCAGTCGTGGCAGTGGCGTAAATCAGCACCGCTGAAAGCCACAGAAGAGCTGTCAGAAGCAATGGCGTGCTCACCTCCAGGGTTTGGCGTATTATTTGAATTTCTAACAGACTCAGGCAGCTGAGGCTGAGATATTCCTTCTTGTTACTTACGCTCCAGGAGAAGCAAGGTAAGACAGGTACTTGGGGTCTGAAACTGCTGTGGGCAGTGCGGTGAGCACCCGCCTGCCCGAGCTCGCTCCTGAGCATCTGGGGACCCAACAGCTTCTGCCTGGTGTTCAGCACTAGGTTCAAGTAAGTTTTTAAACCTCCAGCTAGTTGTTGCCAGTGTCTGCCAACCAACCGAAGGCACTTGACATGCTCCAGAGAGCAGCATGGCAGGTGGGGGCACGAAGAGGCTCCGGCGCACCTCATCCAAACAGGTTTCCAACGCGGAGACGGGCTCCTCAACCTTCCTGCTCCTTGAGAGCAGGTCTGCGCAACAAATGTGCAGTGACCGAGGGCAGATTGGCTTTAACAAGGTATCATCGAGATAAAAGAGTGTACTATCAACCTCCCTTGAAACGCAATTATGAAACCACCCATTTGCAGCAGCGATTCAGCCAATGTAGTATTTTAGCAGATGAGCCTGCTCTGAAGTATAAGCTTCATTAGGCTTTAACTGATTCCATCTCCTGTCCTAACCGATTGTTCATAATTTATTTTTATGGTCATGCAGGCAGAGAATTTGCAACATAAAGTAGGAATGACTATGTTGATGAAAAACAATGCAGTAGCTTTAAATTTACAGGAGGATATAGATATTGAAGACTTGCAATTTACTGAAAAAATTTCCTTCATTATTGTTCCCACTCTAAAATGTTCCATAAATAAAAGTGTTTGGACCCTGGAGGACTCAGAAAAAACCATGGGTGAACTAAAAGTGATTTAGTAAATCAAACAGCTGAACAATTCCTATCCTACAGATTAAGCACACACAAAATCATGAAGACAGACACAACTCTGTTCTAAGAACAAAGCTCAATTATTAGATTCCTACAAAAATGGCCTATTTTTATTTTTTACCAAAAAGTACAATTATTATAACCTAATTTGATACTATTTTCTCTCTAGGGCAACACTAGTAGCAACAAAAAAATTAAAAACATTCAGATGCATTGTGTACATTTGAGTCCATATTGCAATGCTTGCTTTTTTTTCCATAGAGAGTATCTACTGAACTGAGAATTATTTGAATATTTACTATATTGATTTAGCTTAATAGCAAGTGGTAAAGAAAGAGGAAAACAGATGCAAACACGCAGGTTAGAAAGAGCCATGCTGAGGCTCAGCCATCACCCAGACCCTCCTTGCCCCAGGGCTCCAGCCAGCACCATAGCCTGGTTCACCGCAAGAGGCACCGCCGGCACCAGGGAGGAACCGCATCCTGGTAGAAGGACTTTGCCTTTTTTGACGCCATTTCCCACAGCATTCTCCTGCAGAAACTGGCTGCTCATGGCTTGCATGGACGTATGCTTTGCTGGGTGAAAACCTGGCTGGATGGCTGGACCCAAAGAGCTGTGGTGAATGGAGTCAAACCCAGCTGGTGGCCAGTCACCAGTGGTGTTCCCCAGGGCTCAGTACTGGGGCCAGTCCTGTTCAATATCTTTATCAACGATCTGGAGGAGGGGATCGAGGGCACCCTCAGTCAGTTTGCAGGGGACACCACACTGGGTGGGAGCGTTGATCTGCTGGGGGGCAGGGAGGCTCTGCAGAGGGCCCTGGCCAGGCTGGGGCGATGGGCCCAGGCCACTGGGTGAGGGGCAGCAAGGCTCAGGGCCGGGTCCTGCACTGGGGGCACAACAACCCCAGGCACCGCTGCAGGCGTGGGGAGGAGCGGCTGGGAGCTGCCCGGCGGGAAAGGGCCTGGGGGTGCTGGTCGACAGCCGCTGAACGTGAGTCAGCAGTGTGCCCAGGTGGCCAAGGGGGCCAGTGGCAACCTGGCTTGTATCAGGAATGGTGTGGCCAGCAGGAGCAGGGAGGTGATGGTCCCCCTGTGCTGGGCACTGGTGAGGCCGCCCCTCGAATGCTGTGCTCAGCGCTGGGCCCCTCACCCCACGAAGGCCATGGAGGGGCTGGAGCGTGGCCAGAGCAGGGCAGCGAGGCTGGGGCAGGGGCTGGAGCACAAGGCTGGGGAGGAGCGGCTGGGGGAGCTGGGGGGGCTCAGCCTGGAGAAGAGGAGGCTGAGGGGAGCCCTCATCGCTCTCTGCAACTGCCTGAAAGGAGGCTGGAGCCGGGGGGGGTCGGTCTCTTCTCCCCAGTAACAAGCGATGGGACGAGAGGGAACGGCCTCATGCTGGGAGGCAGGAAACCCAGCATGGAAAACGTCTCTTGGTAGAGAGGTTTATGCCTTACACAGATTCTATGCACACGACAAAACCAAATAAAATTACAAAAATTAAAAACCGTACACTTCCTGTTACATTATCAGACAAGTGCTTCCAATGTCTTGCAGAAAATATAACGTTTTTATTCCTTATGTCAGTTCCTGCACTGTCCTAATGATATCCAGCATGTATAAACAAGGACTGAACCAGTTCAACCACGGAAGCAGCTTGTTTCAGAAAGAACAGCCAGTGAGCAAGACAAAACCAAACCCAACTAACCAACCTCCAGTCAACAACTCTTCCCGTTCAGGAATTCCTCACGCCCTTCTGCACCAAGTCTGATCCAATTTAAATCTGCACCCATGGGAGCCTCCCACGGGGCTGGGTACGGCACCGCAGCCGTGTCCCGTTCACAAAGCCGCCCTGGGAACACATGGATCGATGTCAGCATTTAGCTTGGAAATCCGTGCACCTTCCCATCATCTCTCTCCATGAAAACATGTCTAAAACCAGCTGTATTGCCAGGGCAGCTACTGCGGAATCTGTATGTTAATTCTGTATTTTGTAAATACATATTTGATCTGATAAATCCCCTTATATCAACATGCTAAAAAAGAAGTGTTCACAACTTACACACTTTCTCCAAATTTACTCTTCAAACTGTCATAACCTGTGACGAGTAACTAGTGAGAAAAACACAGTTGTACTATCTTGTTGGACAGCGGGGGCAATAAGGGCATTGAAGGGGGTAAAAAGGGAAGGATGACGGCATTCACAGCCCAGCACATACTCATTTATTTCTCTAATGAGGGGAAAAAAAAAAGGGCATTGCAGAACAGAATGATTCCAGAGGGCAGACTATTGTAACTGCAGCCGCAGCTTTAAATTATATAGCCAGAAGGTCATAACGATCTTTATCTTCCTCCTTTGCACACACTCACCCGTAGATACAACAATGGCAAGTCCATTCCAGTAACGGAGTTAACCTTAAACTTTAACCGTTAACTTTAAACGTCTGTCTGTCTTATTTTTGTCAGTTCCTGGGCTTTGCTGCTCTTGGCAAAACATCTTCACGTAACAGCAGGTAAAAACTCCATAGCACTAACGATTATTTTCCTTTATTGACAGTTTATGTTGAGGTATCCCTGCTGTGGCTCTCATGTCATTCAAATTACGATGCATCCCATGCTGAGAAAACAGAAATGTTATATTTTACCAATAAAGGGTTAAGGACTTCTAAGTCAGTTCAACTGACCTTGGTATGACTTACCCACAACACAGCAGCTCTTCAGCAACACAGATGGTTGAACTGATGTTGCCAATGTTTTAAGCTCAGAAAATGCTGCTTTTTTTTTTTTTTAAATTATTATTATTATTTCCCCATGCTGTGTTTACTGTTTTACATATGCCTCTGACTGCCAAGGAATTGTTAACTAATCACCATGAGATTCATTTTGTCAGTACACAGCTGGGTACTTGGTCATGCAACATCTGCTTCTCAGCATTTCTTCTTTTTCTTATCTATCGGTAGTTTGTAAGAAAACAGTCTCAATGGAGTATGTCAGTCAGTATGTGGAAAAAGAAGCTGATAAATGAGTTTATTAACTAACAGCTATTAATACATAAACCTTCAAATTACTAATGAACCCATGTACCTCAGAATGGAAAGCCCACCTAGAGCAGACATGAAATAGGTAAGAGACATTCCGATTTCCTCATCGCAAGGCATTTATTAAAGATTGCTGCAACTCAGGAGGAGAACGTAACGGGAATAACGGACACCCCCGGAGTCACCCGTTCTGCAAGACGTGGCCTCCCAACCAGTTTCACCTTTCAGAGCAGCCCGGTCCGGAGCCCAGCTCGTTACCTTTCCTGCGGAGATGAGCCCTGGCCCCACGGCAGCCCCCGAATGTATCAGAACCACTACGCAGAAGAGCAGCCTCACGCTGAATTCCGCAGTGGGAAGTTGCATTTTATAGAGTATTCTGGCAACCACTTCTCAAGCACTTACCAAAGCACCTTCTGATGGCGGCTGCAGAGTGGGACAGTTGCCCATCTTACGACCAAAGCCACTTAAGTTCCCTCGGCCCCAGAACCTGACACGCAGTGCTCTCAGCAACTTTGAAAAGATTAATTTGCTGCCTCTCCTCTGTGCTTTTATCTGCTAAATATTATCAAGAGAAGCTAAAAAAGAAAAAAGGTAAAATTTCCAGAGTTTTTACAAGATACTCTTCTTTGAAGAAATGCTTCTGTAATAAAGTTTTCAGAACATCTGCATTTGAGAGACTGGCAGAATAAGAAAGGGCAAATAACCTATTCATTAAAACAATAAATCTGGTTTTCAAAACCAGAACTTATTGAACACTAAACAAAACTCGCTCTTTCATTGCCACCTATGTAAACTTCTAAGCACAGACCACAGGTCAATTCTGCAGCAGATTAAGTTCTAGCTGGCACACGTTCACCTGTGGAGAGGTCATTCTGCATGAGGAACACAATAGCTGTATTTCCAATTATTTTTATCTTCAGAACAAACTTCTGCTACGTTAAAACATGCTATAAACTGCAACTAGTTGGAGCAGAGACGAGAAGTAAGGACAGCAACTTCACAGCAAGGTAACTGCCATTTTCATGTTTACCTTGTGCTTTCCACCATAAAAATGAGTCTATGTAAGCCATGTGCAACCATACTTAAAAACCTAAACAATCCGATTTTACAAGGTCCTCGAGGGCCACGGCTGCAGTCAGATACAAACGGCACATATCACTTCACTTGTGGTCAGCTGCCAAGCCACCTACCCTCCCTTCTCTAGCTACAATAAATGCCCACCAAATTGACGTATCGGCAGCGAACAAGAATCAAAGTCTAAAGAACAGGGCAGAAAACAACTGCTCCCTGCCAGATGTCTGCAACAACTGTGGGGATGACAATCAATTCGAATCAGTGATTAACTTTCACCGGTTGCTTTCAGTTTTATTTTTGCCCCTGAAAGTTCGGCACAAGGTAGATGTCATAAGCAAAATAATAATGTTTGTATGGGCTGAGACAGAAAGGGTCATCCAGTTACAATAATGAAAGTTTCACATTCGGAGCACTTAGCTCTTGGATTGCGGTGCATTCAGCTCGGGAAGCTTGCCAGTCATCGTCTTTATGCAGCTGTCTCCAAAGGCTGGACTCATTTATATCTGCTTAAAGAGCTCACTAAATTCAAGACTGACACAGAAATGGAATTCTCATAAGAAAGCACTTCAAATAAAGAGACAGCTTTGAAGGCAAAGCCAAATCTAATTTCTGTTCTCAGTTCACAATCAATCAGAAGGCAGCTATGGATGTACACCCCAACAGGAAAACCCAGACTGACAGCATGGTAGTTTTTTTCCTGTATTTATTGCATCATTCCCTTTTCTGTCATCCTTGTCTGACTGTATAGGTTCTGCAGTAATCTCTTTGAAATGCTTTACTATCGCTGGAGCACAGCATTTCACAGAGCAGAGATTTCTGTTACCCACAGTAGATACTTCTTATTGAAATGCTTCCTTTCCCCTTGCTTCCAGAACACACATATGAACCTGACAGTAGGAGTTTTAAAAGGTTACCTTTTTTGACTGAGTACAGGTATATGATATATAATATCATACGGTATATATCATCATATACACAGCCAGTCTCGGTCATTTGTTCAAACAGAAACTCCATATAAGTTGATTTATATATATGTCAACTTACCAATATAATAAAACGTACAGCGAGATGATGTAAAACTACCCCGCACCTATGACCACAAGAATTACATCACGCAATTCTGACAGCCGATACCTGTCCTAACAATCATCATCTCACAAAACTGTGATTGGAACGTAGTCAAGATCCTTCCTAATTTTACTCATCATATCGAGTCAGAATCAGGTAGCAGTTACATAGTTAGCACTTGATTGTTACTAAGCAAAGCCATTTAAGTTCCAAAATTCACCGTTCAGTCCCCATTGGCAGCTACACAGAAACAGCAAAGAAGTGAAACCAGACATCTTGCTGCTCAAATAAATAATGTGATGAAACAGAGATTAGCTTGTCTTTATCTGCCAGTTTACATTCTTACCAAGAGGCTAACGGGGCTTTCCTGAAGGCACTGTCAGAGCAATCAGGTGAAACCCATCGTATCGTGTGCATTTGGTACGAAGCACATCAGTATCCGCTCGGAAAGCTCCGCGCCCTGTGCGCTGCGCGCGGCAGGAGGCTTTACTGTGCCAGGAGGAGTATTGCTGGAAAGGGGCGACTGCATAATTTGTTACTGTAAAAAAACAATGCATGTCCCACGTGCAGGCTAAGAATAAATTTTGAAGAGCAAAATTTCAAATATCCTCTGCTTCTACATTTATTTTACAGCGTTTGCAGTAGCACTGAGGTCCAGATAAGTCCACAGGCATGACTCGAATTTCCTGCGTTTGAATCAGATGCACATTGTTACTTCAAAAAGCAGATTTTATTCTTATCTCCGCGTATTTGTTAAATATAAGAAAAGCCTCACGCTTTGCATTTAAAACTTGTACTTCCAGGTAACAACGAACACTAAATCTTTCCAGATCACTGCAAGCACCCTGAAGAAAGGGCCCAGTTCTCGTGTCCCATTTCGAATTCTTGAGATGAGATAGAAAGTCCTGTCAAATAACTGGTGTTTTTTGAAAACATGACAGGTATTGTTTTTCTTTGCCATTTCCTTAATACCCAACCTCTCTGCAACCACACACTCCCGAAAGAGCAATGAACCTCTTAAGAACATCGTTCAATTAGAAAAAAAAAAAAAGCAGATGTATTTGCCAAGAAGCAATAAATAAGGATTTCAGAACAACAAATTTTATGCCCCCCGAAGGTGATTCAACAAAGCAGAAACTGATTTAAGTCCTTTTTATCTTTGCTGCATTTCACCCGGTATAAGAGAAAACAGCCCACAGAAAGAACTTCCTCAGGTAAAAACCCTTTTACTATTCCTACAGCATGACACTTCACATTACATATCAGAGTTTGATGCTTGAATGGAAGAATATCCTATTTTTAGTAGACTTTTAACTGAGAGTTTGATGCCTGAATGGAAGAATATCCTATTTTTAGTAGACTTTTAACTGAGAGAAAAAGCAGAGAACAGTTGGTAGTTTCTGAATACTTTGAAACTTCCCTGTGGAAATACTACGCGCGCTTGCGTACAAATCCAGGCCGATGAAAAGGCTAACAAAGACCCCAGGATCCCGTCCTCGGGGTCACCGCTGCCCCCAGAGGGACCGCCGCAGCCTGATGAAAATAATTCCATTTTAAGCCGTGTTCAGCACCACAGTTTAAACAGTAGCCCATCCACAAAGCAATTTTTGTATTCATTCCATGTTCCCTCCCTCTGCAAAGACCAGAGAAAGCTGATGCCTCCTGATTCCTAACAGACACACCTGTCTCGCCGCTTTTTTGTTATGGAATTTGTGCTAAAATCAGACTGCTGCATGGCCAAAGTTTATTAAATTTACGCAAATCACAGCATAGTAGTAGCGTTCTCCGGTCTCCATGGAGTTCCAGTTCTCAGTATTCGGGATAAGGAACCGTTTGAACAGCACAATTGCTTCCGACGCTTCTTTAAAAAGCCACTGACAGTTCTGGTGGCAGACAGCTAATTACGGGAAAACAGCTTTAAATTAAGAACTGTGCAAATCACTTATCTATGCTTGTATTTACAAAACGTGCTAAGAACATTGGTCCAACAATACAAATACTTGCGATTTACAAATATTTATAACTCCAGGTTCAAATCACAAACTGAAAGTTCCACCAAACGCAGGGCAGACCCCAACACTGACAAGGACACCCCACCACCCACCGCCGGGGAGACACCCAACGCCACCCGAGCTGTGACCACGGGGCACCTCGCCCGCTCTCGGGTCTGCCTCGGAAATACCCCCAAACTTCACCCTCTCCGCCTGAGACGAGTCACTCTGACCAACACCCAAAAGGGCGCCCGCGTTGGCACATGAGCTTACAGGTGGGTGACATTATTCTTTATGCATCTGGATTAACGGCACTCCTGTTCGCACAACAGAGGGCCCTGGAGCAGGAGACGAGCAGTCACCACACTCTCACTGCCTTCTGCAAGTTATTTACTAGGCAGAAAGATTAATATGGAAGATTCATATTAATAAGGCTATTCAGCTAACAAAACTAAGTGACAGTGAAGTATTTTCAGTGCAGTACCTTACGGCTGAGCCGACAAATGTACCTCTTCCCCCTGATGTTACTCAACTCCGCAGTGACAAAGCAGCAAGAGATTGATGCTCTAAACCCAAACTTCATTTGGAATCCATACACTTTACATAGGGGTTAGAAAAGATGACCCTGACTAAAGAAGACCCACATATCCTGAAATATTTTGCAGACCAAAAAGATATCATACGCAGCACAGCGTAAACAACATTCAGTCCACTGCAATTATTTGCTATTTTGATGAACATGAAGCGCCCTGCCCTAATGAATTCATTTAAGTACTAGCAGCATCTCCTAATGGGCATTAATTAAACTTTTCCAGCATCTCTACCTTCACCAGAGAAGAGTAATTACTCACTGCTGTCCTACAGAGAGGGAAACAAAATCCACAGGATTAGGTTTTTTTATATTGAGTAAGTAGGGCAGATAGGAAAGCCTGCAATTTAGAGGCAAGTTGCTGTAGTGCGTAATTCCACGACATGAGCAATACTTCAGGCCTTGCACTGAGGAAAACTGTTTTCCTCCTGCCTGCAAATAAGCCACAAAACAGGGTTTAATAACAGTACGTAGGTCTGTCAAGGACGTAACTATTTGTCTTTTTCAAAATTCCTAAGAGGACACAGCATAAGCCGGTTAGCTGTTATCTCAGCTATTCTGTATAGTTTAACCACCCATCAACATTTCATACCTTATCTATCAGTGAATACATTTAAAAATATTTTTATTTATAAATATGGCATATTAATGCTTCTATAATAAGCCATTTTAAAAGTACATGCATGAGTGGCACCTGAAGATGTCAGAGATCTACAGTAATGGACAACAATTTGTATTTATTCATACAAAACCATTTTATACAATAGGGACCAACTCTCAATATGAAATAAAACCACACCAATTTTGTCTTCAAACTTACGTCATTAGCTTTTTTTGTCATACACCAAACACAATGCATTAAAGTTCACATTACAAACGTTGTCTTCCAAGGAAACACTGTCAACTTGAAGCAAAGCCAGGGCAATAAATATTTCAAAATACTGCTCAGCAATGGAATACCACATTTGATTACTTATTGGTATTTCCACTCGATGGTACCCACAGGACTAAGCAGTTTTCACAAACAAGTTCTCCCTGCACCAAAGCATTTACAATCTAATCTCACTGCAAAGAAGATTAGTGAAATTACTGAGCGATAATAGTTTCCGCAACGGAGGTGAAAATACTTTCCTGGCACTTTTGGTCAGCTGATTTCTGAGGAATTCTTTAGACCAATAAAGGACGAAACAAGCCATTAAACATCATTCCCCAGGATTAATATTGGGCTCTGTCTCTCTCTTACATAACAGGATTCTGAAATTCCCCCCAAGTACACGCATTAGGAGGAAATAATTTCTACAAACCTAAAACTTCAGGGCTTAGTTATTTCCTGATAGTTCTGTGGTTTTAGAGGAAATAAACTGGATGTTAATCCTCTTGCATTTAATGAGTAGTACCAGCAAACTCTGCTTCTGTCTATCGCAAGAAGGTCAGGGTAAAGTTGGCATATAACCAAAACAAAGTTGCATATACTAGCAATGAAATCTTACAGAGAGGGGGAAGGCTTAAGCGGTTTGGGTGTTACTATTGTTTATCTGAGCAAAAAATGTGTCAAAATGATTTAAAAATCCATCTATGTCCTTAGCTTTTTTCATACCAATCACTTAGCGCAGGAGGGAGATACTTAATCAGCATGTTGACTTACACCGAGTTCAAATCATTTGTCAATGGTTTTATGTTTTGTTTTTTAATAATGTCAGGAAAAGAAGAAATAGCTTAGATACGTGCATCTCTGTATTCAGCTGCAGGATAAAGCTGGTAGGTCACCAGCTGTGCAAACATAAGAAATGTGCGAAACAGAATAAAACAGCCCTCATTTCTACTTCGGTTATACTTCTGTTGTGATCTTCCAAAAAGTCTTGCAGGAAAAAGGAAAACTTCTATCAAGACAGGCACTTCTGCTTTTTATTTCAATTTGCTTTTAAGAGAGTGATTTTGCTACCCAGACTCACTAAGTTTTCCGCTGGACACCTCGCCCCTGCTATGTGCTGCTTTTTTCAGAATCCAAAATGCACGTCCAAGACACTACGCACACTACTTTTTCCTAAAGACTGGCTACAACTACAGCAACTATTTAAGAAATACAATACGTTTTAAGAGGCTTTCTTTACTAAATTAGACAGCAAACCACCTAGTCATCTAAAGATTCTATACTTCATTTTGTTATCTTTAAGTTAACATTGTTAAAAACATCACACAAAACAAAAGCACAAAGTTGCATACAAGTTGCTTTGTCTATTTCTTTGTAATTTTTACTACCGGTCTTCACCACCACAGGAATTTTATTTTCAATGATTTACAAGAATGATTTCTTTATGCTTAACACTGAATCAGATAAATTTTTTCTTAGGATATGAAGAATTAAAAGTGGTTTAACTATTTGGATTCACCCAGCTGCCCAATTTCAAGAGTTAAGAAAGAGATATTTGCAGGTACTCTAAGACCTACTCAACTGCAGATCAAATACCTTGGGCCGTATTTTGAATTTCTTTCTGGGAGCCTTTCTGGTCAGCCACCAGGGCTGCCCCGCTGGCAGACGCCCCGCAGCAGCACCTCTCAGCTTGCGGCCAGTGAAGACCGAGAAGCCCTGAACGACACCCACGCTGTTCACGAAACATTTAAGAAGAGCACACAGATTAAAAACGGGCTTAAATTTGCCACACAAGACTTGGTGACACCGGAAAATTCAGACAAACAAGTTGAAAGTTAGTGCTCTAGAGCAAAAAACACTTTCTACCCTAACGTTATTTCCACTAACAACCCAATTTGATAAACTACATCACCGTATCAAACAGTAATTAAGCAGCCACTTCAGATGGAATTTTTTCTCTCATCTGTTCTTTCATCAACATGAAAGGAGATTTTTTTTTTTTTTTTTTAAAACACGTTTCTTCTAGCTAAAACTGGTGCATGTGCCACTGCGTACCTCTCCCACCTCGGTGGGGGGGATCTGCTGAGATAGCTCTCCCCTGGCACTCCAGACCTGCCGGCGCTCAACGCCGGCACCGAGCAGGGCCCCGGGGGCACGGACAGCTGCTTCTTCCCCCGCCACAATCGCAACGTGGCATTTCCCCATCGAAGCTCAGCGCTCGCGTTCCTGCTCACCCGGCCGCAAGCTGCCAAGAGCACGTTGACAGGCCTGCACCTTCTCCAAGCCAAGCAGAAGGACGATCCAAGAAGATGGCCTTATACCACGGCTGGAGAGGACTCCAGAAGAAATCTGCCATCGCAGACTTCCAGAGGCAAAGCCCGAGGCCGGTCACGGCATTTCCCCTTTCCCCCATACCAGCATGCCCCATTTTGCCCACAGAGCACGCAAGAGCTGACAACCCTCTCAAAGGGCAAACAGATGAGTCCTGGCAAAACAGCTCCCAAATCGCATGCTACGTCCTCGCCTGCATGCTAAACCAGTCCTTAATAGAAGAGACACAATTTGAATCCCAAAACATAATAGCGAACATTGAACTGCTCTCAAAATACAACTGCAAAACAATCCTAGTCCAAGGGAAATTAATTTCTCCCTAAATGTTTTATCAAAAAAAACCTCTGGCAAAGGCAGCAGGGACATTTCGGTAGAAACTCAGCACTAAACACATTCCTTTATGTTCTCTACATTCAAAGCTTGATATACAGGCTAAACCACCAAGTATCAATGGTTGTTTTTCAGAGCAATTTCTGGCAGATGACTGCACAGATCTCCCAACTTGCATTTTTAAAATTCAAAATGGCCTTCGGTGTTCTTCATACCTCAGAGAAACTGGCCGATGATGCATACCTCAAACTGCATTTGATTACCAGGAGGTAAACAACACTGGAACACACCAACCATTCATTTTTATTTCCAAGACATGAGATCTTTATTCATATTTGCACTACAAAGGAGTGAAATATCTAATGGCCAGGCCTAAAAATGCGTGCGGGTTTTTAGTGGGGTAGGTGAGGAAGGGAGCTTGGTTTTTCTTTTAAATGACTACAATGTTTAGTCTATGATGCATCTTGAGTTGAAAACTTCTGAAAGTGTTTTTATGTAAACTCATAATGGTCTGCAGACAGCTAATGAATGTTGTAAACCTGCAAGCAAAGAATCCAAGATGGGGTAAACATCACCCTGATTCACACCTTCCAGGTGCTTGAATGATGTTTTCAAGAAAAGCAGTTTCTTTAAAAAAAAAAATTCCAATTTCTAATTCTTTATTATTGTTAGAGCCGAGAAATGACCAACACACCCTGCAAAGCAAACATTTCAGGCTCTGCTGGGCCAGAGTTTGCTGAAATGGGCGCCTGCCCAGGGGGTGCAGCCCTCCCCAGGTGTGCACCAGCCCCGAGTGCCCAGCGGCTACAAGGAGGCCCCGGGCCGCCCGCTGCAACGGGGGAACTCTTCCAAAGGTGTCTGTGCCAAGCTTGTCCTCACACCCTGTCTCAGACTGCCATGCTCTTCAGCCCCAGATGAACAAACATATGTCTATTTGTAGTCCGACAGAGGGAGGATGGGAGGATTGCCATGTCCCCACTTCCCGAGAAGCCCAAGTGACATCCAGCTGCATATGAACATACAGGGCTGTAGGGGTTCTGTAGGGGTTCCTGGGTGACTTTGATGAAGTTTCTATAGTCCCCCCATGACATTTACTCAGTCAAAAGGGGATGCGCTCCCATCTCAGCTGGGCGCACTTGGAGTGGACGGGCTTCACCCTGGCAGAGGCATCCGCAGGCGCCGGGCCTCCGCAGGCTCCTACAGCTCCCACTTGGCCGACAAAAAGATAAAGTTTTAAATAACATCCAGCACATGAGGGAAGCATTCCCATGCCTTCAGTTTGAAGGTATACTGGGACCAAATTAGAAAAAAACTGAACATCTGGGCCTTCCCACACACAGTCATTAATTAGCATGTACAAGTCACTACAACAGTAGAGCATTACAAGGCAAAGTTCAAACAATTACTGAACCTTGTTGAACTTGACTCCACGGACTGCCCCTGGCACCTTACATGCCTGAAGACAGTTTCCTGCTATCAGGGATTATCTGCTGTGGGTTATGGCCTCGTACTTGTGCTGTGAGAGAAGGCGCAACAAACTCCTAATCCTGCTCTTTTGTACTGTTACTGCATACTCCTGTTCCTCGTACTTATTTCCTTTGTGTTGTAATTCCACCTTTCTCTGTCTCATTGCACAAGCGTTTTTCCAGGCTGGTGATCTCTTTCCTTGCATCTCCTCTACTTCTGTCTCTTTGAGATAAGGTGAGCAATCATCCTCAAAGTACTCCCTAATATGATTTGCAGAAGTCGGCAACACCAGCTTGTGACTCGCAGCTTCCACATTCCCTGCTGGATCCGACCTGCCCCACACGTCGGCTCAGGCACCCATGCCACGGCAGAGACAAGGTGATGCTGCTGGCTTCTTCTAAACACCCAGCGCCAGAGATGATCCTGGATGGTCCCAGCCTCACCAAACCAACCCGTGTTTGTACAAGTGCAATGCAGCTACTGTCGTAGTCAGACTTTGGGCAAGGTTCTCATGTTAGGGCAATACTAGTCTGGATTTGTAAGAATGCATGTTCTCTATTTCCAAATGCAGCGGACTTAAGAAGAGACAACTTCAGTAGCAGATCATTCACACAATCACATTAACCTTGTTGATTGCCTTTACCACCTTTTTGAAAGAATACTTCATTATCATGCAGATGGAAATAACGCTTTTCGAGACACCAAAAACCAGAATACTTCTGATGTTTATATAGCATCCACAATCCATATTCATAAGACACCAGCTGTTAGTCTGATTGTATTTATTACCAAAAGTCAGTAATGAAACGGCACTGAAGTAGAACACAGTAAGAATCAATATTCAAGTGTACCATGATTTGATAGAGCTAGAATTCAAGCTTTACATTTTTTTATACAGGTAACTGAAGAGATGTGGCAATCCAGAGCTTAAAGGAATTAACTTTTTACTCGTAACTCAGGAAAATAATTTACAATGGATCAAGCTATACAAACTAGACTACTATTCAGCAAGTGAAGAGTGACACAGGATGGATAGTAAACACACTAGTGATTTTCCGTTTGAAGAAGTTACATTCAACTGAGAGCAACCAACAATTCATGAAAAATTACAGGCTTGAGAAACATACATATTGAAAAGTAGCTTTAAGCAAGCATTTTTAAAGATATCTATGAAAACACACTTTAAAAGCTCACTGGCAGAGAAAGCCCAGAGTTATGTCTAACAACCTGGGTGTGCTTTGCAAATGAAATTACATTTCCACATAAGATCATTACTTTAACATGTTGCATTTCCATATTACAAAAAAAGCACAGTGACATAAGCTTGAACAGAAGATTGCTATGATTGTATTTCATACTGAAAGCTACACCTAAACTAATCACAGAACATGGCTACATGCAACCACCCATATCTGCATCTTAAACAACAGCACTGAGGGACAGCGTGCACATTGATTTTAACATAAACCCCAGCGTCCCTCGACTTGCTGCACCCATCGCGGCAATCCCCTTTTCTCCATTAGTGTCACCTTTACCATCTCCTTGACACCACGCTGACAAGCGCCCTTCCCAAGATACTCCCCTTTTCACCCAAAGTATATGCTCTTGCTTTTAAAACTGATTAGCTTGGAAGCCGGCCCATCGTACTCAACTACTGCTGGTACGTCACCTGGGAGCAGCTCCCGTTCCCACTGTGACCCGCTGAGGGCCCAAAAAAGATTAATTTAACACAGATTCAAATACCAATTAGCAACTGAGAAGATGAATTACTTAGGATTCTGGTCTCGATGACGGTGTAACAAATCAATACAAGCCTGCAATCTTCCTACTGCATTTTCCCCTCACCTTCTGTTCAGCAGACTAAATAAGGAATTTACTCTCAAATACAAAGACCCTGTATTTTTCTTAATCCAAATCTAGTACTCTCAGGAATACTACTGCTTTGAAGGCAAAAATTGTTCCCATTCAGGGAACAAGATGTGATTTAACTAACAGGCCATGAATGCAACAAGGTATTTCTTAAAAGGAAGCATCATGAATTAAAAACAAGAACCAGAAGAATGAATTCAAAGACCTTAAACCAGAGCAACAATCAAAACTAGGGTAATTTTTTTCAGCTGTCAATTTGAATGCACAAGCCTTATTATATTTTAAGATTTTTTTTTTTTAAAGAATGATCAGCTGAAAAATATCTTGAAGCAGATGTTTCAATAATAAAGGAGCACAGTGTATAGCAAGTTATACAAGCACAGCTCGTTTACTTCAGGAATCTTCTAAAAAGACAGTTCAGTTTTAAAGCATCTTTGTTTTATAAAAGCAAAATGAAAATTTTTTTAAAAAATTAAGGAAACTGTATCTTCTGAGAGCAACAAAAATAGCCATTTTCTACAACTGACTAGCATTTCATTAAAGGCAGCCAAGAACTCAAAAATTATGAAGACAAAAATTATGAAGACAAAATCTGCTGCTGAAATCACAGCTTCTAGTAAAGGTTTGTTTATTTTGTTCTAGGCTTCATTCACATAGAAGAGAAAGCCTCCTGCCCTTGCAGAGCAGTGGCAAAATTACAGTTTCAAGGATTTTAAACAAGTTCTATGCTGGCATGTAAACTTTAGCTTTTTTTTTCCCCCAATAGAAAAGCAACATAAACATATATGCAAGAATTTCAATCAAAACTGTCTACCTGAATGAGAAAATTTCCTTCCAGGAATAACTGGAATACAAGTGCTTGATCGTTCAGTCCTAGTGAAAATCTCACTCCCCTAAAGCAGGGGACACGGAGACAGAGGAGGTGGGTTTGGAGAACAGCGACTGCACCACCCGCTCTGCCACCAGCTCCAGGTAAACGCTGGCCTTACTCTGCGCTATGCTACTGGGTCTCCCCTGAGAGAGATCGACCAACGGTACAGGGAAGAGAATGGCTCTCCTGAAGGGAACAAAAAAAGTACAAATTAAAACCACAGTGTTAAGCAGCACAGTAGCAAAAGCCACATGAGGCCTCGTTATCATTTGAAACTAACACGCCAAGAAAGAATAGAATCATTAGAGCGCATTTATGGTGAAATCATTAACAGTTCTCATTGCAGTAAAATTTAAACAAAGGAGTATGTGAAAGGGAAAGGCAGTATGTTCTATGCCAAGAATAATATGTTTATATAAAGAAGAATAAGAAAAACAAGACTAAGTGACATGCACATACTAATACCCATCCCTTGGCAAATGCTTGATAGTCCTCTGCATTCAGACATCTGAGATGCAAGCTAATAGCTTTTTGTGCACGGTGGCCCTCTCAAACCGCTACAGGACACACCACTGCTACTGCCCATGCTCTAGAGAAATGACAGCCTCCAGCAGAAAGCATTTCTTGCTCAGTTTTCTTTTTCAAGACTGCACATCTGTCTTCTGCCCAGTTTCATGAAACTGGGATACTCTACACATTCATTATAGCAACCCTGTATGTTTTGGGCTTTTCTTGGTGTAGTAAAAATGAATCAACCTTTCCTTCTTGTGTATAAAAATGGATCAGCTCCCCATGCACTCTCTAGCAGGGAGGGCAGCTTTCCACACCAGCACCCAGCAGCCCCCCACCTAAGGCACATCAAGAACTGAAGGGCCTGAGCTGGCTGCCTCAACTCCTCAGACTAGCAGGGTAACACATTAGTCTGTTTAATCACCGAGCTGGCCTACTGCCAGCTTCCAGAGAAACACAGAATTAGGGTAATGCCTTTCCTCAGAGAGGCAAAATTATCCTAGTGTGTACTCTGATCTCCGTTTTAACACGGCACATTTAGAATTCATCTGATTTTGTGAAAACAGTCTCGGAGTGCGGCGTGCCCTCCTTTCTGCCTTAATTGCCAAACATGCAAATGTTTACCCCCACATGGAGGCTTTGTACCTACCTCAAGCACAAGAGAAAATGTAAATGAATCTTATATACTCAGCTTCGAGTATTATGTCTCAAGTGCTGAATCCTGATCTGAGTCACTGTATTTGTCATCACCGTTTTCATTCACTCTGCTTCCAAGAGGGGACCCCCATGCACAAGCCAACTTCTAAACATTTCCATTAACTCCTGCTGGTAACGGAGGCATTCGGGATCGATCACCACACAATTTCACAGTCACGCGAGAAAATGCATCCAGCAATACGTTGTCTTCTTGTAAGCTTGTACTAGATTTTGATCAGGAGAGCATTTTGGTAAGATAAGACCTTGCTAGCTTCAAGATCCTCAAGTCCCAAGAGCATTACATGATTTAGTGAAAGACACCAACTCAAAAAAAAAATTAGTTTGGTACTGAGAACTTCAGAGTACTACATCCACCTGTCAATCATCTCATTCTCTGTACTAATGCATCGTAATTCAAATAAAGCAATAGATCTGAAGTAGTTCGAGATGTCACACCGAAAGGCTGCAGACTATGGTTGAGCGCACACAAAGCAGCAACAGGCACCAGCTTTGGACTGGGGCATCCTGTGTGTATTGTAAACGGCATGAAGGACTGAAAAAAATAAAGACTCCATGAGTTCTATGAGTATGAGCTGGGAAGTCCTCCACATGCCCCAGCTCAGAAAAAAACCCCATGAAAGCATGAACAGACACCTTACTGGAGGGCAGGCCAGCCAGACTGGAGATAAATAAATGCCCCAGGCAGAGGAAGAGCTCCGCGAATGTGAAAGCTGTGAAACAAATACACAGGAAACCAAGGTTTCATAGCTTCAGAACTGAGACTACTAAAAAAATTTAGTCTGAAGGGCACTTTTAATCATTTTAAATCTTGCAGCATTTTTTTTATTAAAGATCAGTTTCGATGCAATGGCGCCAACATACATTCTCTCAATAATCAAGGGACAAAACTATGCACTCTGGAAGCATTTCTCAAGTGGAAGAACTACAAGACTCTGCCATTTCTTCCCAGATGCTAGTTATAGTGGCCATGAAACCATAATAATTGCCACAGAGTAGCTGTATTCATCAAAGCTCCTTAGTTTGGAAGGAAAACACATTCCTTCCTACGTACTATCTGGCAACTCAGGCTGCAGAAAGAGGAACTTGCAGATAATCAGTAATTTTTGTTACTTTAAGTCTGCAACCTAGTTTTGATGTATTTTGGCTACCATGCTGCTATGAAGAAAGAAGGCATTCAAAGTTATATTGATGAGTATTTTAGCAAGCAGGCTCGCCTGCACATACAAACGTCTTTCTGGCTCAATCTGAATGCCAGATGGAACTAGTAGGTAACTTTAGAGGATGAACTTCGCACTCAAAGACAATGGATTTGACTAAAGCACAATGCTTTAGTTTTTCCTTAATGGAAATAAATGAACCTGCAGCAACGCCAGCTAGTTACAAGGCTAATGTACTAATCCGAGTAACACTGGACAGGGAAGGTCCTCAAGCCACATGCCAGCCATCGTTTGGATGCATGTAAGCAGATGATTAGCTTGAGACCAGCACTAACCAAGCGTGGCTAAAATACAAATGCACTCATTATGATGAGCCAACCTACACTAGCATGCATGCATGTACATACAAATACCACATTGCACAAAAACCCCTATTTCTCTCTACTACCGTTTTGCTCACCTGATCAAGATGATACAAAAATAGAGGTATGGTTGTAATCTCAAACATCAACCAGAATGAAGGGATATCTAACTTTTATTTAGACAACTCGGATCCCAGCATCAGTCCAGGTATACTGGCACAGAGCTTGAGACCAGCCTTCTGCAGACTTTGCTACATCGGCCCCTACCGATACCAGAATCAAAGATTTTCCAGCTAGCCTGCACACACCGGAGCCAGACCTCGCCTGGGGCACGGCTGCGGCACCGACGACACTCATCCCCAGCCGTGGCACACCGGTCTTGTTCTCCCTCCCCAGCAAGTAAGGACAGCGCAAGGAAGGGAAGGACAAATTTCTTCATCAACAAAATGGTCCATCATTTGTGATGTGCAGTTAACAGATGGCGTTCGAATTAACATTCATATCTTTCAAGTGTCTTATCAAACAAGACTAAACAGCATCTTGAAATTTCCATTTTAAATTTTCTATGAGCTTGCTGTAAGTATCACAGACAGATTTTACTGCTGTCAACTAAAGCTGTTGCTGCCTTTAATGAGGGACTACATCACTACTTGAAATAAAGTAGTCCAGTCCCCCGACATGCTGTTCAAGGCCATTGGGACACCTGCACAGACTTTACCTGGAAGATGGAGCCAGCTCTTAAACACCAAAGTTGCCCTTCTAAAATGCAGAGGCAGACCATGAGCATCAAGGCCTTATACGCACCCTAAAATTAAGAGGCAAGGTGACACATCCCTTGCTGTCATGGTAAAGACCCCTGAAGTTGGATCCCCTCCGACTTCTGTCCCAATAGCATGCAAATCTGAAGAGCCATCGGGCACATGAAGTCCCGCTGGCAGAGGCACTCCGTGCCTTTCAACGTGACAGGTCATTTGAAAGAACGCAGTTTTGACTGGAGAAAAACGTGGAAAACGGGACCTTAAAACCAGTAATGCAATGAAAGGTTTCTGAGAATTCAGACATATTATGAGCACACCACGGACCACCAGCTCCCCAGCCCTCGCTCCCTTCACCACCACCCGCACAACCCCCCGCATCTTCCCGGCTGCCTTCCAAAGGTCAGCAAGTCCGGACGGCTCTGGATCATGAGGGGTAGAAGGGAAGCCAAATTCAAAGTCACAGGTCTTCAGGGAGAATGCCTTGTCAACGACTTTCCTAATTGCATATACCCTAACTGGAATACTGCCACTGAGCGCTACCGTGGCAATCTTGGGAAAAAAAAAAACCAACCACCAAAAAAAACCCCCAAAAAACAACCAAGAAAAGCAGTATGCTTTAAAATATTGTATTTGAGGACACTAAGTCTAACACAGACACTTACTGTAAAAATCATCTGATGTGGTCAATAAGCTTTCCGTATGTTCCTGTATGGGAAAAATTGCTGGATCTGAAGCTTCAATTTGATTTGTTCCAAAAGTTATATAAAATCAGCATAAAAATGCTAGTTCTCTTTTTACAACTCATCCCAGTGCTCAGTTTACAAGCTGTGGATGACTATGCTAAATAGCACAGGTCTTTGCAAGACTCAGCAGTAGTTTCCTTCTGTTGAGAAAACTGTTCCTGTATTTTAACCAGTTACTAACCCACAGGAGAATTCTGCTCTTATCTTTCGGCAGCTACACCACCACACAACGCTCACTCGGAGAGCACCTTATTCAAAGCCCATTGATACCTTGCTGAAAGTCTATCTGAAAATCCACTACACCAAAATACTTGCATTTGATTAAATCAAACGGTAAACCTTCAAAAACTAACAGACTTTCTTCTAAAAAGCAACACACTCTCCTCAGTATGTGGTATTTATTCACATGCCCAGTAGTTTTATTCTTAACTATAGTTTTAACCACGTTGCTGGAATCAGAAATCAGTCCTGTTGATCTTCTGGACCCTTTTCCCAGTGGCACCATATTGCCCACCTCCCACCCCTTCCACACCACCGACGATGTAAGGAACAGGTAACAGTTTGGAACTCCTGATGAACATCATCTGGCTCTGGCCATTTTCTACTACCCATTGGATCAATTGGTTCTAAAATCTCTTCTGCCAGTTTTACCTCGACAGTTGGGAGACATCTCTCTGTTACGGAAAGTCCCAGTACAGGAATACCCCTATTTCCCTCCACAGTAAACACAAGAAATTCCTTTGATCTAAGTATAGTTTAAAAAGAGAAAGCTTGTGGAAGATAAAAAGAGATTCATTATTGTCTTCTGTCTTATTTGTTGCTCAATTTTTTTTTATCCTCTTATTTTACATTTAACTTGCAGCAGCTTGTTCTTTTCTATTTTCTTCACTCAGATGGGATTTCCAATTTTGGAAATAAAGACATCTTTCAAAGCCTACCAGGCTTCTGTAAGTGCTTTTAAGGTGTGGGTTTGTTTTCGGGTTTTGTGTTTTTTTGTTGTTTTTTTGGTTTGTTTTTTTTAATTTGTTTAACAAGTGATATGCATCAGGACCAACTGCACAGTCTCTATACAGAAGATGACTTTTCATTAGTGGTCAAACGAAGAAAATCTCATCTAAAATATGCATTCCTTAACGTCAAACAGCAACCCAGCCGTTACAAAAGAAGGTACAAGACAGGTGTTAAACAAAGAAGCCGTATAAGAAATGTTACAGACTTCAGTCATGGAAATACCGGTATCAGGATTCAGAGAAAAATGGTTTTACCAAAGACAGTTTCTTTGTAATGCATCGAGCTCACACCTGGATTGTCTGACCAGGAAAGCGGTAAATCTGAAGCTCGTTACACTGTGAATCATTAGCTCATGTGACTGCAGGTGCCACTATTCAGCATTAACTTGACATTTGACAGGCATGTTGAGAAAGAAGAGTTTACCACAATGATCTGATATCATTAGTTAATTAAAATGTACTCAAAATTAATCCAAATCCACAGGAAAAGAACACCCAGAGTTTGTTCCCGGTGTTTGCCTTTGGCAAGTTAGAAACCAAGAGGACGCAGCGATGGCATTCTCGCAAGCCGCGCTCCCAGCCTCCGCCGGCTCTGAGCAGCAGTTCATACAAATACCATGAAAAAAACATGAAATATCGCCTCTTCAAGCGGCGGGCCCTCGCACACGGACCGCCGGCGGCCGGGGAACCCCCGGGGAGCCACCCGAAGCCTCCGCTCAGCCCCGTAAGGCGACCGCCGCCCGCCCCGCCGAGCCCCGCACCCCCGAAACACCCGAAACACGGCGGCGTGAAACCCAGCGGCTCCCGCACCACGGCCGGGTGCCGGGGCCGCCGGGCAGCGCTGCCGCCCGGCACGGCGGGGGCAGAGGCAGAGGGGGCGGCAGCGCCGGGGACCGGGCCCTCGCCCCGCCGGGACAGCGGCTCCCCCGGGTGAGGCCACCGGGACGGGCCGCGGCACCGGCGGCGGGACCGAGCCGGCGGCCCGCGGAGGCCAGCCCGCTGCCGAGGCCGGCGGTCTCCGACGGACCGGGGGAGCGAACGCCGCCCGCCAGCGCCTCCCCGGGGCCGGGGCGGGACTGCGGGGCCCCGCGCCGCCCGCCGCTGCAGCGGGTCCCCCCCTCCCCGCCCCGGTCGCCCCGTTCGGCGGAGGCGCCCTCCCGGGAGCCGGTGAAACTTTCCCAGCCCTCCCGCCGCCCCCCGGGCCCCGCCGCGGCCCTCCCGCCGCCCCGCAGGGCGCCGGCGCGGCTGGGCCTACCCGCGGCCGGCTCGGCGGCGGCGCGGGCAACGGCGGGGCCGGGCCGCGGGTCCGGCGGGCGCGACGCGGCCTGCGGCGGCCGGCTCACCTGGGCGCACGGTCTTGAGGCGCACGGGCTCCCTGAAGTGCCGGACGACGGCCAGCGTGTCGCGGTGCGTGAGGCCGCTGACGGGGGTGCCGTTCACCTCCAGCAGCACGTCGCCCGGCGCCGGCGCCTTGCCCGAGAGCAGCGCGGGGCCCGGCGCGCCCTCGCCGCCCGGCGGCAGGCGGCCCGCCAGGTAGGGGAACTCGCCGCGCTCGGCGCCGCCGCGCAGGAGGTCGGGGTCGGGGCCCGCCGGGCCGCCCCAGGACACCACGCACTCCTGCACCTTGCTCAGCCAGTGCCGCTTCTTCCGCAGCGTCTTGGACATGCCGCACCACGGGGCGCCGCTGCCCGCCCCGCGCCGCGCCGCGCCGCCGCCGCTCCCGCCCCGGCCGCGGCTGCCGCCCGACTGCCGCCCCGCCGCGGCGGCGCCCCGCCCCGCCCGGCCCCGCCCCGCCGCGCGCGCTCCCGGGGCCCGGCCACGCCCCCGCCGCGCGCCCCCGGCCCCGCCACGCCCTGTCGGCCGCGCTGGCCCCGCCCCCCCCCCCGTGCGGCCGCCGCGCCGCCGGCCCCCCCGGGGCGGGGCTTGTGCCGTCACGGGCGGCGCGGCCACCGGCCCCCAGCTCCAGCCTGGGCGCCTCGGCCCCGGCCCCGCCAGGGCCGTGCCAGGGCCGGGTGTGGCCCCCTCGCCAGGAACAGCCCCTCCGCCAGGGTCTCCCGTCAGTCAGGACCTCTCCTCAGCCAGCAGCCCCCCTCAGTCAGCGCCACCTCAGCCAGGGTCTCCCGTCAGTGGGGACCTCGCTTCAGTCAGGATCTCCCCTCAGGCGAGATCCCACCTCAGGCGGGAGCCCCATTCAGTCAGTGCCCACCTCAGTCAGGGCCTCTCGTCAGTCGGGACCTTGCTTCAGTCAGGATCTCCCCTCAGACCGGAGCCCCCCTCAAGTCAGCACCCACCTCAGCCAGGGTCTCCGTCAGTCGGGATCCCTCCTCGGGCAGGGCCCCCCTCGGCCTGGCTGTGCTGTGTGGCGGCCATTCAGAGAACCCCGGCTGCAGGGAGGGCCGCCTTCCCCTCGTCCGCTCTGCCGGTACCTCCCCGCATCGCCCCGGTGCCTCAAACCGTCCTTTGCTCGGTGCTGAGGTGGGGTGTGCAGGCACCTCTCTCCCAGCTGCCTTTCGTAGTTGTATTTACTGCCTGCACAACTGAACAGGCGCAAAACGCCGCTCTCCGCACGGCCACCATTGCTGGAGCCAGTTGGTTCAAAGCTGGCTGGAGCACGTCGGGCCGAAGCAGAGGTCAAAACGATGGCTACAATTTAGGTATACCCGTGAAGACATTTTTTCAACTGGAAAACACAAACCCAGTGCATTTGCTCTCCACACGAGCTTCCTTATTTAGCTGTGTGTCAAAGAGTTCAGCGTAGCAATCAGCCCATGCCAGGTACGGATGACACGCCAGGTACACACTATGAAACTCGTGGCATTTGGGAGCATAGCACAGCTGTTTAACAAATGAAACACCAAAAACTATGAACCACGGGAAAGTTCATTCAAAATCAACGTCGCCACTGTAAAAGCTTAATCCTTTGGAAGCTTTATGGTTCAAATTGCAAATTTCTCTGCCCAGTCCTCTTAAATTGTTTTTCTCTTACTCAGAGGCTGAATTTCCACTGCAAATCTTTTTTTGACGTTTAGGAGTGTCTTGAAGGCTCCGGCTGCACCCCATGGGCTGAAGTCCTTGCTGAGCAGCGGGGCTGCATTAAATCTGAGTCCCGAGAAGGTGTAGCATTGCCATTGTTTGCAAATAAAGAGGTGTGACTTCGCATAACTCAAATACTTCTTTCCTTTCCATAGGAGGAAATGAAGAGGCCGGTATCTGCAGAGTCCAAAGAATGTTTGCTGAGCTGTAAAACAATGGATTTTTGTTTCCATTGCTGTGCCCCTGTGCTCACCTCAGTTTGCACAACAGAGCGCATTACAAGTATCACATTTCAACACAGAATGTTTTGCAATGGTAAATAGCAGCAAGTGGTTAATTTCTGCGTAGTACAGAAACCACTAAGAAACCTGCTCCTAACAAATACCAATAACTGCTGCTACCAGATATTCTCCAGTTCTTACAGATTCCTCTACCTTTAAGGCCTGTTAATCTATGACTTATACAGTAGCTATTATCAAAAAAGCACGAATGCTTCCAAAGAAGTTAGAAGAACGGCAATCTTATAATAAAGCCGTGCTTGCTGGGGTAAAACAATGTAATCTAAACTCGTCTGGGGACATTAACCAAATGCTCCCAATACATCTGAGGTGTAATGCCTCCGGCATTAATGGAGTTGCAAGCAGCGCAGGGTTAGCTCATTGTGCTCGGTGCCATTTGAGGTACATTGGGCTCTCTGCCAACAGGCATGGAAAAAACTGCCAGAGATAAATTTTCTTTCTCCCTTGCAGAATGGAAGCAAGAAGGCCAAACGCTTTGTGGCGTTCGCGATCTGGACATTAAAAGGGACACTGTCACATTATTTAAGACCAGCCGTCAATATTTTACGCAGGAATTGTGACACCAGGCGTGATCCGTAATTTATGAGCCGCTGACAGTGGCCTGTGCCAGATGTTCCAGAGGATACGCGCGATCATGTGGACAGCATGGGCATCTCAAGGAGGAGGAAAGTGTCCTTTTGGCTCCAGGGTTAGCAGTTTATCCATCCCCCTAAACAGCAGGCTTGTCCGCCCTTTAGCTCACAAAAATGCACCTCAGTCTTTTCACTGGCTGAGACTTTGAAACCTCAGAGTGAGATCCCCCCTGTGTTTACACACCTGAAATGGGGGGCAGCTTCAGAAATGCTGAGCTTGACGTGCTAGCTAATAACGCTAATAACAAAAGCAAGTCACGAAGCTGCTGTTCCTTCAGTGAAAGGCCTGTTGTCTTTAACAGTATGCTTCAATATAAACTTGAAAGCCAAAAAAAGCTGCCTAATCCTTTGTAAATTTTATGAAGCTCCCCACCTCCACGATGCCAGTGAGTTGTGCAGGTTAGTTGTACATCGTATGAACGATAATCCTCTTCTGGAGCTGCACGTTTACCTTTCAGTCTCATTGTATTCTGAGAGAGTAAATAGTGGTGTTGAAGATATTTATTTTCTCAGCATCATTTGCTAATCCCCTCCCTCCCCTTCAGTCCCCAGGCTGTGGATGCACTGGCACCACGTGCAAATCCCATAGATGTGTGAAGCCTCTCTCAGACGGTGGCCGCAGCCCGCAGGGCTCCTTGGGGCCCTGCCCTGGGCTCCCCGGTGTCACCTCTGCCGGGGTCGCCGCACCCTGCAGGGGTGGACATTGCTGGAGGTGGGGGCAGCCCCTCCAGGCCACCGTGCTCTTTTGGGGTAGCCCACCCACGCAGCACACCTCACCCCACAGGACCTGCTTTATTGTTCTGTCAGGAACAAACTTTGAAACGTCAACAAACTGCTGGGGAACTGACGGACAATTTTAATTCTCATTTATGCCACATGACGACGAGTACGTTTGTCCTGTTTTCCTTCCTCCCTTCTGATTACTCACTGCAGCTCACAGACCCGTGAGGTGTCTGCACCACCTCGCAGTGATCAGAAGGAACGTGCTCTGCACCGCCACCAGCCCCAGCCTCCCGAGGTGTGAAGAGCTGTGTGGTTACTGAGCGCTAGCGTTTGAAACCTCAGCGAGCTAAAAAGGGGCCATCAAAGAGACATCAGTGCTCCAGCATCTCCGGTTCATCACCCATCGTGCCATGACAGCTGCCGTCCCTCTCTGCTCTTGGCATCAGCACGTGTACAGATGCCACGAAAACAGGGTGCTGAGCTCTGCCACATCAGAACTAAGGAAAGAAACTGCTTCAAGGCAGTGCAACTTCTTGGTAGGCAGGGAAGCAAAGTTTGTTTATCACACTGCCAAAGTTGAAAGGCAATCAAAACAGCAAAAACATGTCAGACTGCTGTTTAATTAGAGCGTGAAGACACGCTTTCTCAGAGAGGACAAGAAAGGGAATTGTGGCGTTATGTTTGGACTCCTTCAAAGTCCTTCTCCTAGCGCCCAGCACTTGCGATGCCACGGTCTGTGCTACGTGCCGTTCATCAGTCCTGTGCTTTACGGGAAGAGACCCACACAGAGGCAAAATACGCAACACGTACACACACAAAATAAGAACAATTCCATCCTCAGCGAGGATGAAATGAAAGCAAGTTGCACCAGCACAGAGCAATGTGCAGACATTTGTATGTGTACAAGTGTGTCATTTCCTACCCTCCCAGCGACTGGGCACACAGGAGCTCCGGCTGTCTCACAACAATGCTACCTGACCACAATGCTGTTAAATCTTTTGGGAGAACCAGCGGCGATGGTTGACTGCACTGCATTAACTGAAAACAAAAATAGTTGCCAGGGAGGAGCAGTAGGCACAGCCTTCCTCCCTAACAGAAGCACTCATCTCAAACACGGGTAACAAATTATTCAGTAAGCTACGTGCCTCTAAGGAAGCATAAAAAAAAATCACGGTTGGGTAAGAGTGGTTCAAAGCCAGGCACTTGCTATTCTGTGGACAGACACATCCAGGACCGTCTATTTGAAAATTGTGTGACCCTAAGATACAGTTATCTGAAGGCAAACTTTTAAACACGTCATAAATTAACTTGCACAGGAGCAAAAGCTGCCATGCAAGCAGCTCTTACCAGGGAATTTCGTCAAGCTCCAAAAAAGCTTCGAGAATAAACCCACGTCTTAATAGAGATCTGTGTCAACCTGGACTGACTAAGCCCTGGTGCCTGGACTCCTCACCCGGGAACGGAAAACGTATCAGCCCCAGCAGGCTGTAGATCAGTATCAATGAATGCTTCACCGATACAAAGCTGCTCCGTAAATCTGCCTCTATTTAATACCCGCATCGCCACGGCATGCAAACGAGAGGCAAGAATAGCATTCACGCAGCATAGTGTCCTCCTCTCCTCTCTCTGCCCCACTTCCACAAATAAAAAACCACCCTTGAGCAACGCAGATATTAGCTAGTGATCATTGCATATGATAGGTATTGCATGTCTCATAAATAATCATGTAAAATTTTCAAACACCAGGAGCGCTGGTCTGGGAATTTACTGTGTTTTGACCAAACCTTTACAGTAAATTAATTCAAGTCAGATCCTCTGTATGCCTCAACTTCCCAGCTGCACATTCAACAATATTTCATACCTGAAACACCACAAATTCCTTTAAACTAATGCTCATAAAACGAAAGAAACCTCCGTGGAAGCAGGCTGTGTCTAGGCAGATCCCTGCAGTGGAGAACATGAAACAATAAAAAGACACCGAATGGTTTGCTTGCTTGACGCAAGCACCTGCCAACAGGTTAAAAGCTTGGACAACTGATGAGTCTGCTCCTGACCTGTGTTGTACTTGCTTTGCACAATGACAGCAGTGTTTAGTTATCCTCAAGCTGGCAAAAAAAAAAAATAAATGGGGTGAGAGAACAACAAACAAGGCACTGCCGAAAGAGGGGAAATAACTTCCATCAGCAGTTGTAACACAGATGTGTACAGAGCACACAGTCATATGCTCTCAAGCACTTTTCATCTACTTGGCTGTTTCCTCTGCAGCTCACCCTCAAGAGTCAAAACTTCCAGAATAAAAAAAAAGAAACTGCAGAGACATTGCTCCATGTATGCCTGCTGCAAGCACGATTGGTTGCTGCTGTAGCTTTCTGTAGAAGAGTTAACAAGATGAACTAAGAGGACTTGTCAAAGTGAATAAAGAAGCAGCCTATGCAAATACCCCTCAGCCGCTCGCTCTGGGACGCACACGGAACACCTGCAATGCAATGTGATCAAGCACTGCAGATGCCGATGAATGCAAAGTGGGGATAAAGGCCCAGTCAAACAGTGAACTGAGAGAGTCACGCAGTCATCCAGAATCACAGCTAAGCATGGGTTTGAAGTCTATGTATTGGATTTAGAGCCTAAAAGTAGTAATGGAGCATTTAAGTCCAGATCTAGAGCTTAGTGCTCTGCAGAAAAATCAAGGCTGGAGAAAACCAGTGGCATGCTGTGATGTGGCTCGGGGAGGCAAGCAGGACTGAGGGGTTCGGGCAGCAGGGACGCAAGTGCAGCAGGGCCAGGGGAGCGTTTGCAGGGGGCTGTGGTGGCGGCGACTGCTTGTAAAGGTCATTTGGGTGTTTGCAGTCAGGGCGCATTCGGGAAACGAACGCACATCCCAGCTCTTTGAGAACTGACCTGATCTCCGCTGGTCCCGCCGTTTGGCGCTCTCCCTTCTGCATCACTGAGGGGCGATGTCCCCACTTTGCCGTGCTGAGGCACTGGGACTGTCTCACAAGTAGCCACAAGGCTTTGATCGTAGGCCCTTACTCTGCCACAGCAGAAGTCCTCTCCTCCTTCCCGTGCGTCCGTGCAGAGGATGCATCGCTGCTCCTGAATTTGTTACCTGGCAATCGCTGTGCTGACAATAGGATGCAACCCTGGTGTCACAGGCCAACTCTCCTCTGCATGCAAGACTTACCGGCAAAGACCAGGCGGTTTGCAGCGGGTGCCCTCAGAGCTGAACACTTCCGAAGCCTGCTGCATGCTGGGTTTATTGAGGCGAATCTTTACTCCTTACAGCACTTCCGTGTGCTGTGTTGTTGAGGTTACTGCCAGCTCAGAACTTGAACCTTTTGACTTGAACCAGACAATTTAGGAATTGAGAAAAAGGATTGGTTTCTTGCTCTTTCAAGCTAGGCTTGTTTGTTTGTCTACTTGCATACTGGATGGAGGACTTTTTGTCTGTGAATCCATAATCATTCATAGGAACAGAATTACCTGTTGCAAATATTTACTATTCAGAGCTTACCTAAAACAAATCAAATTCAACTACAGCTTGAACACTACTTCTAGTACATTATTTAGACCATTTATCTGAAACAGCAGAAGCTGTTGGTTTGATGATGTTTCACCATGTTCATCAATTCAGCTATTTCTCTCCATCGGGGTGTGTTTCTGATCATCACCCACTAAAATCCCTTGCTTGAACCCTCTCCCTGGTGTCAGCCTACTTCACCAGCAGCCGAGTTAGCACCTGTAAGCGGTTCAGCTCTGTCAGTGGTTTTACATCTTTAATAGGATCTGAAATATCTGTAGCAGCCTTGTCAAGTTTTATAGCCCTGTTCACAGGGATTTGGGATAGCTGACATCATCCAAAAGCCTATCCCAGTCTCTGCCTGATAAATGTAATCCCCTGCTCCTTTTCACCAGTCACTTTCCCTCTCCTAACTGGGTATCGGCTGCGTGAGCAGCTGGGGAAACAAGGGGGAGCCGACCAAATTCATGCAGCAGCACTACAGGCACGCTGTGTCCAAACACAGTCGAACTTCCCTGGAGAACACAGAAGGAAAATCCACTTTCCTGAGAGCAGATGCCCACTCCTGTAAGCCATTGCCTTCTGGAACCCCGAGAGTCCTTCAGTTACTTGCAGGCCATACTACAGTCTGCTCTTGTCTTTCAGAGACAAACTATTTCTATCACAGCAACGAAGGTGGATTTGAAGCAGGGACGGAGGGGTGAGATGCTGTCCTGCCCTCTCCAGTTACACTGATCCTATTGAAAGAGGAGCCATCAGGGACGAGAGGGGATTTGAGCTGCAGCAACACACTAACCATTTTCTTTATTTCTAGAAAATAGGATGAAGGAGGAGCAATGGAGTGTTGGGACCAGAAAAACTCATCTCCTGCCCCTCCTGCATTTGGAAGGAGAACTGGTTGCCTGCGTCTGCGAGCTGCAGTGTGCGCGTCCGCCTTCCCCAGGGGTCGCCGCCCCGTGTCCGAGGTGCGATTTCAGCCCAACACAACTGGCCTTTTGTTTTGCTGCTATTGTACACGTAGCTGGCTTTGTCACTTCGAGGATCTCTTCCAACTGCACTAACATCTCAGAAAGCCTCATTTGAGCAAATAAATGCACAGGTGAAGAAGGATGGCTGCATTCGTTATTCCTAGCAACATGATAATTCATATCTGGTTACATTACTCTGTACAAAGCTATATGATTAATACATTTCTTGTCTTTCCATGACTAGTATTTAAGCAGCAGCAATGGCATGCAAAGGTTTTTAAGGCTTATTTAGAAAAGATTGTCCCCATTCTTCCTTTTTTAATGTTAATAATGTAGTTAGAGTCTCAGTAGATCTGTCATAGAAAGCATTATCAAAGGAACCAAGATAAGTGCAAAATTATTTGCTGTTTGGAAAATCCAGACACATCACAGAAAGCAATAATAACACAAAATAACTTTGATAAAAGTTTTAAAGAAAGCTTTTTTTACAGCCCCAGCAGTAATTACAGCTCATATTGAATTAAGCTTCTTACAGCGAGTTTAAGTTCATTTACATTTTAGTACACGAAATCGAATAACACACTCTGACAGAACAGACTTCACCCCAAGGGAGGGGTCATCCGGATATTGCTGCTATAGCTGAAGAACTTGGCAAAAAATATACCCAGGGTTCAGAGGAAATCTGTAGAGAGATTTCTGGCCCCTCTGTTTTGCTCCCCAGCAAATGGTGAGAGCACAAGGTGGTGGGAAAGGGACCCCAAGGGTTACACCAGCAAAGCCCGTCCCAGGCTGCCACCCCGGGTGGCCAGCACCACTCGAGCACAAGCCTGCTCGCCCCCCCGCAGAACCCCCTGCAAGGGGACAGCGGCTCGCTGCCGCGCTCCGGGGCTCTCGGGGACCCAGCTGCCGAGCGGGTGCTGCCGGCAGCACCCAGGGGACCCCGTCCCCAGCCACCTCCCGCCCCTCAGAGCGGGGCTGTAAGTGACTGCTGTTGCAGTTTGCCCAGACCTCTCCGCACTCGAGCAATAAAGGTCTCCTTATTTTCCGTGGCTGCCATGGCAATCTTGCTGTGAGGTGCAATGCTGAGCATCCACTAACTGAGAAATAGTCGTCTTTCCACTGCACCGCGATCGGTCCCTAGATTGGGTTTCTCCCTTTCCCCATGGTTTTCAGCACGTTTAAGAGGCAGCCTCAGAATGAGAGGCCATTTACAAATGCCACTGTTCCTCGAAGAGCACTGGCGAGACACCTTTCTCTAAGTTATTCTTTTTCTCCCTTCCTCCCTATGCCCAGCCATATCGTCCAGACAAAAATACCACCACTACGTTACGACATCCATAATTCTGGAAGTCCTGATCTGTTTTAATTCAGTTTTAAGATTATTGCTCTAAACACAGTGAGACAGATTTTCTAGGTTCTTTTTTTCCTGGCAGTGTTTATACAGCAATGCATGTCACTGTAGACCAAAACCTGATTAGTACTTCTGCTTTTTGTTATCAAGTTAATAGCAAAGGACTCTTTTGGAGTAAATGGGATATAATAGAAGCTTCATAGGTTTCCCATTATACTTTACCATTATCATTTGGAGCTAGTGTCTTTTGTAGTCATTAATGAATAATGACAATATAATAATCTTCAAAGCTCACCATTCCAGCACCAACCTTTCCTCTGACTTATAATTAAGATGTCAAAATTAATTTCCCTCTCAGAAAGCAGGAACTCTTCTTTCTTTGCTGATGGATCTGTTTTACAGATATCAGTTCTCAGCTTCCCCAGCTTGGCTCGACCTCACTGTGAAGGACAGTGTGGTAGAGCACACGGTTCTCCATTTTTCAGTGTCAGTCCTCAAAACCGGCTTCACTAAGCAAGAAAAGAAAAAAAGAGAGTGACCTGTTGGTAGATGGCCCCTGCAGGCTCGGGCACTGTTATCAACATAAGGGTCGGGAATCATAGAATCATTTAGAATCATTTAGGTTGGAACAGACCTTTAAGATTATCGAGTCCAACTGCCAGGGTCTTTTGGTGGTCTCCAGACCATGACACGGTGCCCCTTTCATTTTCAGGTGAATGAAATAAGATGTAGCAAGGACGCACAGAAGCGCTGCGGAGACTCACCAAAGGCGCAAAGCCAAGGAGCGCGCTGGCGAGGCGGTGCGGGCGCCGCAAGGCTGCAAAGCCGTGCCTCGGAGATGCTGCGAGGGCTGCGTGCCGGAGAGGAGATCTGCCGAAATGCTGCCTAGCTCCCCGGGCGTCAGACGCGCCGAAACGCTGCCTTTCGGCAGCGTTTCGGCGCGTCTGACGCCCGGGGAGCGCTCCTCTCCACTCATGCTGGGCCAGCCTAAGTGGCAGAGATGTGGGTATCCTAGAGGATGCCCTCATCCAATTAAACATTCATGTCCTCTTGCTTCTTCTCATGTATTTTTATTACTAACAGGTTTCTCAGCTGATAACATACCAGCAAATACATTATTCAGCCTGGCTCGCTGGCTGCCACTGCTGGCTGTCTCCATAACACCGACATCCTCCGACACTTACAAGCAGGGAACCCAGGATTCGCTGTGCCGTGGCCAAGCGCCCCAGCAGAGCGTGGCCAACGCCATAGGGGCAGAGCGGGAAGCAGCAGCTCTGCCCCGGCCCTGCGGGGCTTGGCGGGGAGAGGCAGCAGGATGGGGCCAGAGCCAGGGATACCTGTCCCAGCTTGGCACAGCACAGGAGCGCGCAAGCCGCCCTCTTCCAGCTCCCTGTCACCCCCAGGAGACGTAGGTGGGGCAGGAGGGGCTTCTCGGGGCTGAAATGCCACTTGTGCTTCTGCTCTTACATTACAGAGGCTCTACCACCACAACAAATCCCTTTCTCTCTTTTTCCACATGCACTGCGAACATAGCAATTACCTTTGCGTCTCACAGGGGGGCTGTGAAGCTTAATTAATTTGTGGATTTTGGTGCTTTGTGCTCTCAAAATGCAGTGTGTTTAATTCCTTCATTACTTCACAGTTAATAACGTTATTTATTTGAGTTAGGGCAGTCCCCACACAGCCTGCACGATGATGGGTTCCCAATGCCATACACTGCACGGGCAGCGGGAGGAGCGGCCCCGGCGCAGGGGATCGGGGTGGGCTCGGGAGGTGCAGGCTGCCTGTCCCGGCACGGCTCCCCGCGGACCCCGGGCGCTCTCCGGCACTGGCAGCACGCAATCGTTGCTGAGCGGAACATGCGCCCGCTCCGACTGCGAGCCAGCCTCTCTGCAGCCGCGACAGGGACCAGGCTGGCCAGGCACAGGCTCCCCATGCTCCCCATCACCCACCAGTGGGCCCGGGGGAAACCTTCCCCAGGTGGGTCTGTGTCCGTGCGTGCCTACGAGAGGCCAGAGCCGCACGGCCCCTGGTACCTGTGCACGCTGTCATCCATGGGGGAGAGGACAGCGTGTGTGATGCGCGGGGCGGTACACGGGGGACGCGGTGCCCAGAGGTGAAGCTGAAGCCCTGCTTATCGCAAGGCAGCCTTCATGTGCAGCTGCTTATACAGACCTAGCAAGACAAAAATTAAACAGGCCATTAAGCAGCACTCCAGTGGATTAATGTTAGTCTGTCTCCCTTACGCTGCAGGATTTCAAAATTCCTTTGAAGTTTGCATATTAGAAAATCACTTTCCAAGCCACATAACTTTGAGCTTTAGATGTTTCCTAACAGTTCTGTGGTTGAGGAACAGCTGACTAATCCTTTAGGATTTAATGAGGTTAACTAACATGCACAGCTTTGTAGGAGAGCTGTAGCTGGTATCTTGGTAGCAAACATGAAAAACAATGACAATAAGCTATGTTCTGTAAAGAGCCATTATGGGAGCACGGCATCGTTTCGGTAACTTTTGCTGAAGCTTCTCTTTCCTTCATGAGCACAGGTAGGGATTTTGGTCTTGTTCAATCATAACAATTAATAATGAATGGCACTATTTGCTTGTAAGTCTCACTGAAGCCAACAAGATTACACATTTCTGTTCTCTGGGTTAATTTCTGCTTTTGTAGCTTGGGAACCACTTCCACGTGCCGGCAGAGCACCAGCAGCGTTTTGCTAGCAGCCGGTAGCTGTTAGCAGCCGGGGCAGGCGGCAGAGTGCGCCCAGCGCGGGGCTGTGACTGGAGCCCGCGTTCCGCTGTTTGCCCAGCGGAGCCCAAATCTGTCCCTGGCGAGGTCTGGCATTGAGCCCTCCTCTCGGCTGAGCACTGGGGACAAGGACGAGCCCACAGCGAGGACCCTGAGCCGTCTCAGCGCGGCCGCCCTGAGCTGTTGTGCTGTTTATACTTCCCGCACGTTTGCACCGCTGCTCTGGGTTTGTTCGGCGAGGCGGCTGTGCCCGGCCTGGGGCTGGAGCGCTGCCGAGGAGCAGGGACAGCGGCGACTGCTCTGCATCCTTCTCGGCTCGTGAAGTTGTCTGCAGAGTACCTGTGCTCCGGGTGCCTGGAGACTGAACGATGAACTTAATTTGGTATTTACAGAACACACTGAAGTTGCACGTAACAAGTTGACACATAAATTCATTAGGATGCAATTACAGCGATCAGAACTTGGGCTACTCAATTATTTTTAGCAAGAACATGTAATTAACTGCAGGTTCACGTCAAATGCTGCCTGGTGCCATGAATCAGGTTCAGAGGGTTGGCTTGCACAGGAAAACACAACAGTGGGTTTTTTCCCAGAGCGCAGCCTCCTGGCTGGGAGATAGCAGGCTAAGGGGGAGCAACAGCCAGCGGTGGCTTGTTTTGTGGGAGACAAGCCTGAGTGAGATGGGATGAGCAGAGCATCTTGTCCGTTACCTGGCAGCCCGGCTGTCAGGGACAGAGCCTCTGCCTGGGAGAGGGCTTCAGCCACCCCAAAATAGACAAGGCTCTTTACTGCTAAGGCTTGGCTCTTGAAAGCCCTGTGCAGTAACTGTGGGAAGCACATAAAGTGAGAGGCAGCGCTGCTGGCACTGGCACGAACTCCCGGGAATGACTTCAGGTAAAAGGAGGCAGAAGAAGAGGAACTTGCTGTTCAGCTAACTGCTCTTACAAACGGGCCCATGCTGTATTTATGGAGACCAGCAGAGGAAAGGGGCACGATGCACACGCCGGTGACATAGTGAAAACCCTTAAAGTGCTTTCCAAACTGAATACTCATTTGGTAACCAGAAAGGACTGGTTACCGAAGCGTCCTCGTCACTTCCACACCACTGCTGCTCAATTGCCATCTCAACAAAGACGCTTCAGCCTCAGCTGACAGTGCGGAGTCAAGGCTCATTTTCTTACACGGGAGGAGGACCTGCGTCGCCCTGCTGCTCTGCCTAACTGATGCACAGCCGATGCTCTGTAGCAGCACGGGAGCTGCAGGGCCCAGGGCTGCGAGAGCACCCGGGTGCAGGCATCAGATTCCGAGAAGCCCTTGCGAGGGACCCCCCCACCCCTGGATGCACCGACACCTCTGTCCCCCTTACCCAGGTGGTGCAGACACCCTGGCCATGCACGGGGCCTCCCTTGCTGCTGAAGGCAGTGTTTCGCCAGGACCAGAGGAGAAGCAAGACGAAAGCTGCAGATCCTGTTGGGATGCAAGAAAGCTGGCGCCTTGCTCTCGTATCACCTTGGTTGGAGACCAGGAATGAACAACCCAGCCCACCAGCTGGGTCGCAGCAGTGCTCAAGGAGCCCTCCGCAAGGGCAGCTGCTCTCCTTGCCCATCTTCAGGCAGCGATTTGGGGACCTGCCAGTGTCCCCCAGGGCGTTCCTCCTGCCCGGCCCATGCTTGCTCTTGCTCTCACACGCGTGGTCTTACTCCAACCACCGCCACACGTGCTTAGCAGCTGTAGGAAGGAGAAGGACAAGGAGCAGGAAAGCAGGAGGGTGCCCTGTGCAGGACAAGGAACAGACCTGTCCTGGCCATGCCAGGGACGCAAGCCCAGTGCATCGAAACTGCATCGGGTATTATTGCCTCTGCACCATTGCTGCCTCGGGATTAAGCATCATAAATATTTGTGAGTTATTACAGCTGCTTTGGAAAGATCTGCCTGTTACAGCTCATAGATCATAGTGGTGCTAGAGGAAAATAAAACTATGTAAAACTGTTTGCCTGTTGCTCATTTGTAGCTTTCCTTCAGCCCACAGGAGCCTGGAGACAGTGGCCAGGCCAGTACTGCTACAGCAGCAGTTTCCTCACCGTCTCTTCCACTCCTGAATTATTTCATGGGAAGATTTCTTCTAAGGAGTGGAAAATTCAAAAATATACATCACACCAGTAAAAATCCCTTATAGAGCAGTAGCCAGGCAGGTGGCTGGTTAGAGGCTGTATGTGAAAAAAGGGAAGGAAAGAAAGCAAGCAAATCTTTCAGGATTTACTGGGTGCATAAAGCAGGAGAGTAGTGTGGGTGTGAGCAGTGTAACAGGACCTGGGAGATGGGGCACAGCCCTGAATGCTACTGAAGTTAATTTGGTTAATTGTCGTCCCTCCGGCCTGGGTCAGTGCCTCGGGGCGCGGGAGTCCTCTCTCCCGCTCCTGTCTCATCTGTTGAGGAGGAAGGCATCTGCAAAGAGCCCAGTCTTCCCATATCTCATTTGCAACTGGACTTTTAACAGACTCCAACTGTCTGCCAAATAATAAATAAGAAGCCTTTACACCGCAACATTCAGGTTATTGCAGAGAGCTTTAAACAAAGCCTAAATAGCAGCTGATTTAAGAAACAAGGTTGGGAAGGCAGTGCTACTGATAGCTGTAGCACGTGGGTGAGCGCCTGCAGGAACGTGCCAGCGCGCAGTGCGCAGGCAAGCCCTCGAACACAAAACCTATTTCCAGGCTTAAAGCCATCACTGGAGAAGCTTTCATGTGCGGTGATGAAATGAAGGCAACTGAAGCATTACAGAAAATGCCTTATTACAGCAAAATCGTGTGACTCTGGATTTCATAATTTACCCCTCGCTGGGGAAAACCCTGCGAGCAGGCGCAGCGAGGCCGAGTGGCACGGCAAGGGTAGGGCCCGCGCCCGGCAGCACCTGCGCTCCGCAGGGGCGCGGAGCCGCGGGGCAGCCGTGCCCTTCCCAGCGGAGAGCAGAGCCAGACATGCCCACAGACTTCACAGGCCTGGGAACTGGGAGGCACCAAACCGGAGCAGGAGCCCGTGCGCCGACTTGCAGGCAGCCGGAGTTGGGCTGGGAGAGGCAGGAGCACGCCGGGGTTCGTTACAGCTCTGCACGGCATACCTGCGGGCGAGCCGGCGCTGGTGCCGCTGAACGATTTATACACCACTAACTCATGTACTTCCCTGCTGCATAATTCATACCTTTTTAGCAGAGGATAAAAACTTCACAACTGCTAATGTGCAAGTGTTTATTAACGTGGAGGCTGCCAGACAGACCTTGGATGTGGAAGGAGCTCTTGAGACAGAGCCAAAGTCTGTCCTCTGTAAGCAGATTTTTTTGAAAGCTACTGCCTGGTAGGTAACAGGCTCCAAGCGATTCTCTGGTGGCTGCTGAGCTGCTGCTTCATCTCGGGGCCCCTGAAGAACTTGGAGCATCGTAGAAGCAGAAAGAAATAAATAGATCATTTCCTTTACGCGAGGCCGGGTGCTGGATGTGCCGTATTGTTCATGTTCCTCCTGCACAGAGCAGTAAACCAAGCGCAGACAGGAGGAGATAAGAGCGTTCATTCCCACAAGGAGCACAGATAGGATGAAAAACAAGTTTTAAGCCATGTTCCACGCAAGGTTGTTTATAATGCCTGTAGCTATTTTTAAACCTGGGAAATGAAGGGCTGCTAGCTGCAGAGAGCCCTTGAGGGTAGGTGCATTGTGTTATATATCACTGTCAGGTGAACAGGAGCGGACACTCGGTACCCGGCAGCTGGCACAGGGACGTTGTGACGCCATCCCTCCCCTTCCCGGCAGGAGCCCGGCCGCAGGCGCCTCCCAGGCAGGTGGCTCTGTGCATCCACTGCTGGGGTGACACCAACCTTCACGGGGACAACGTCACTTCAAAAAACCTCCGCAAAGATGCTGCTGGGGGAAAAATGCAGTTTCTGGGTCTAGAGGAGGAGCGTGGCAAAGCCTGCCAGGCAATGCCGCCTGTTTTGCACGGCCCCGTCCAGCGGGACGGAGGCACACTTGGGCAGGACGCCTTTGCAAGCACAAGGCTGGAGGCAGGGCGGGGGCAGCTGCCTGCGGGGCTGGCCCTGGGCGCTGGGGATGGAGCGTGGTGTGGGAAACACTGCGGGACGCTCCGGTTCCTTCAGCAGGGGAAGACAAAGGCAGGACGGGCAGCCAGCCCCTTCCCGCCTCCCACCCCGTCGCCGGCGTGCCAGCACGTGTTAACTCTTGGATGCTGACAGCAGCTATTTTGAACAGCCTCTGACACCGGTAAAGTGAGAAATCAATTCCCAGCGCCAGAATTTCTCTCTCTAGCATTTTGGAGAGATTTGAGGCTACCGAAGCTCATGCTGTAGGATATCACCGCAGTGCCTTGACCCAGCTGTACCTCTGTAAAGACCCTTCTCACGGCCCCTGCAAGGGCGACCCCAGCCACCACAAATGCAGTGCTTTGACGCGGCACAGCGCTGCTCCCCACAGCGCAGTCCTGGCTTACCTGGGGACCAGGGACCATCTGAAATCTACTCTGGCGTTTCCTGGAGGTTTGATGTGTGTTCATCAAATTGAAAGGGATTAAAAAAGAAATTAATACCATAAATACCCTAAATGAGTGGGATCTATAATCATTTCCCTGGCACCACTAGCATACTGTTAATATATATAACATTATTTAAACAATAAGTTAACAACTTTCGCCTGTGAATTAAAATATCTTTTTGAAATATATGCTGATTACAAGGCAAATGTCTTTGTTCTAATTATCTTAATTATGGGCTTTTAATGGCAAGAAGCTGTAGAAATGAAAACACACATAAATGGCAGCTTATAATGGTGATAGCTGCACCTGCTAGCACTTCTACTGTGTTGTCAGGGTAATTAGTGCATTCCTGTTGAAGGCGAGGAGAGCGGTGGGTTTGCAGGGACGCTGGCTGGATCAGGAATGTGTACGCGCACGCCTGTCACATGAAGTGACGACGGCAGCTTGGACAAACTCGGCTCAGCATCCCTGTTCATACAGCACCCACCACACGGGTGGAAAATGCAGGAGCTTTGCTGCGGTGAGCGCAGAGCAGCTGCTTTGGAGGAAGGGGACCGGGAACGTGTGCCGGTGCAATCCGCCGGGCACCGCAGCGCTTGGATATCTTCATCAGCCGCTGCCTCCCTGCTCCTCCCGGGCACAGGCTGTGCCACCTGCATTTCTGCAGCCTGCCCGGCCCTGCCAGCCAGCCCCTGCGCCTCAGCCGGGCCAACGTCTGCGGCAGAGCCAGCTCCCGCCTACCCTGAGCAAGACAGGCTCGCCCCACGTGGCCAGGTCAGTGCGGCAGCATAATTACTTAATTAATTTCTCATCATTTTGTCCTACCTGGCTGGAGTGCTGACACGAGTGCTGCATCCCCAGAGGAGGGTTTGCGGTGGACCAGCTCGGAGGGAGTCAGGTCTGCTGCGCCCACTCTTCCAGCGGGTCCGCCAGTGCCAGGGCAGAGGGCTCCCCGCGGCGATGTGCTCCGACCTGCCGCCTCCCACGGCACCCAACTGCTCACAGGGGCACTGAGTTTGGTCCGTGGACGCCGGGACGTTGGGCAGGGCCATTTCCAAGCAGAGGAGCGATGCAGGTCTCTGCTACGCAGTGGACAGGCAGCAGTTCCCTCTTCTGCAAAGAAGAGAAGGAGAAATAATTTCCATTTGTTCTGGTTCAGTACTAACGATTGCATTCAACCTTTTTGGGCTCCTGACTCAGCTCCCATGGCCTGTGCCTGACAAGCTAATGAATTTCTGTTGATTACTTGTCTGCGCTGAGGCTGCTACCTTCATTTCATTCTCATTTTAGCTCTTTATCTTTCTTCACACTCTTTTAACTTCAGCCTGTGAATGGCTTCATCCTTTCTAAGTGAGGCTGTATGCCTCTCACCGGCTCTTTCTTATCACCGAGAGCACAAAAAAGTAATCACCCACTTTGTCCTATTGCTGGATGCCACACAGCCTTCTCAGAGAGACGGATTGAACTCACTGGAGAATAATACCTGGCTGATTGGTGGTTAAAAAAGCCCCAGCAACGGAAGCCCGAGCTGAGGGCTGATGCCTGCAGGCCTTCCTCGCTGCGTCGCCATCCCCAGTGGTGCGGCTGCTCCGTCCTCCGGGCTCCCGCGCCAAGACACGGTGGGTGAGAGACTTCTGACAGCCGCTGCGTGGGAAACCATGCATGGGCAGCAAGCGAGCAGCACACGTGCAGAGACACGGGCTTCGCTCTCGTGCTCATGTGTAGCCAGACGAATAAATGCCGAGGTGCTGGGGCAGAGGCTTGGCGGGAGCAGCAGGGGAGGAGTGACCCCATCTCTCCACCGCCGGCTCTGGCAGAGCCTCCCCTGGGGCCTCTGCCAGCTCCTGCCGCAGCCCGTGCTGGTGCAGACACGGCTTCTGCAATGCATAAACCAAAAGTAGATCAGCACCAGATTTTATTTACTTTCAGATTTATGCAGGTATGACAGTTTTTGCTCTCCAGCTGTGCATTAACCTGCATAGCCTGGGAACACAAAGTCATGCCCAAACAATTGAGGTGGTACAACTTCAGATTGGATTCCTGGTCCCATAACTGCAGATTATGAGACTCCACTTCTTTTCCAGCATTTGCTGGGTAACCTGCTGTCCTGGCCCAGCATACGTTTATTCTTGAATTACCAAAGGTACTTAATTCAGAAAATCTCAGCGCTACCTGTTTACACTGAGCTGAACAGGGCCATTATTTTTCCTGGCAAGGTATTTGAGCAGTGCATGAAATCAAACATGCAAAAGGTTAAGCCTATTATTCAAAAGAACCCAAACCCATGCTGTCGAAACAAATGCAGCAACAGCACTCACAGCCTGGGGATCCACGGATTTTGTCCTCAAGATGGATGTTACAAACCTTTTTAGAGGTTCCTACGGGTCATTTATCAACATCACATCCTAGGAAAGAGCTTCCCCAGCACTTTTCCTCAAGCTCTTTAGCTGCACTGCTGGCAGCAGGAGCAGGGCAGCTACTGGGGCTCTGGGACTCCAGCCGTCGGTATCAGCCGACATGGGGCCATCGTGCCCGGCTCGGGATGGACCAGCCCTGGCGATGTGCCGGCGATGGCAAGGAGGAGCTCTCTGGGCCAGGTCTTTGCAGAGGGAATCGCTGGCTGTGGCTCCCCCGTTTCCCGCGGGGCTACTCCGGGACATGCCGGGCAACCCCTGTGGCCACAAGCCCTGCTTTGCCCCGGGGCCACGCACGGCTGCCTTGGTGGCCGGCTCCGGGTGCCGAGCTCCTTTCCTGCTGTGCCGAGGCATCCCGAAGCATCCTGACACCTCCCGCTCATGCCAGGCTTTGGCTTTAGGACATGCGATTGCTGCACCCGGAGCCGTGGCCCTCACATTTATTTCTTCTTAGACAGTTTACTTGGCTGAAATGCTCTTGCGGTGACTGAACCTTAGCCTAAGAAATATTGTAAGCTTGCAAAATATTCTTTCCTTATTACACTAAAAACAGGGTTTCTGGAATATCATGGGGAATTTTCAAGTTCCTCTCACAAGAAAAGCCAGAAGTCAGTTTTTATTAGTGAGACCCCAGCACTGACTTCTTGGATGTCCGCGGTATTTTGTGCTGTTGCGTTGTTCATTTGGACGGCGAGTGTCCTGCCTGGTCCTCGGCATGGTGTGGTGCTCATTTGTTTCACTTGCCTTCAGAAACGTCCCCTGGAAAGGGTCTCTGTCCTCTGCACGGAGCCTTGCAATGTATTTTGAAGAAAAATCAGTGTATTGTAAGAGCAGACCGGCAGGCAGATTTCAGGTTGTTTTTCTTTTCTATCTGGATATATGGATACAGGAAATCTTTGGAGACCTTGAAGAAGAAAAGTGCTTCCCTTTGAATTCCTAAACCAATGGCGCGGCTAAGAATAGCCTCCGAAGAGAGGTGCGAGATGAGCGACACGAGGAATTCAGCACCTTTTCTTACTGTGCAATATTCTTGAAATTGAAAAAGTAAAATACCATGCAGAATGAAGGAGAAGGGGAATAGCCAGTCACGCTGAGGACATTTGGAGGAGTGTGCTATTATGCAAAGTGAGCCAGGGAAAGGTTAGCAAATACCACTCCTTCCCTGGGGAGCCCTTCTCTTGCAGGAGTCATTAGTGCACTGGCAGGATAACAGATCCTCTCTGCTAATTCTCTAGGTCATAAGCAAATTAAGACAGAAAAGCTGATCTGCTATCAATCTACATTAGGCACGGCTGACCAGCTCACCTGTCTGGAAGCTGCTGTTTTACAGGAAGGTTAGGACTGGAAATATCAAAGTCTTGTCATTAAACCAAGCACATTTTCTTCTTAGCTCAGCTAGGCTGGGCAAAGGGGCACCAGGAGATTACAGGGCTGCAGGATCAGGCTGCTCCTGCTGCACCCTCAGGTGGGAACACCGCACCGGGTGCGCAATTCCCGGTGCTCCAGGGCTTCCACCGGTGCTGCTTCGCCCCTTTGAGAAAGCCCGCAGCTGCGGGGCTGCAGCCGTGCTCCACGGCCGGGGGCTCTGGGGAGCACTGGCTCGGCCTGGCAGGCGCCCACCGGGGAGGGCTGGGGTTCAGCCAGCCCCTGCTCACTCAAAAACCTGATGCCGGCTCACACTAGTGCAGCTCGTGATTTGGAAAGGGCCAGACCAGGAAAACATTGTTCACGGGACATCAGAAACTCCATCCCCAGGCAGGAGCAGGAGAGGGCGGGCGGTGGGGAGGCAGCGGCTTCCCTGGGAGCAGCCCAGGTCTCTCCCAGCGTGGGCACAAAGCGCTTTTAATAACCTACAATATGAACTGCTCGGTGAGATTAAAGCAACCCACTCATGGGGAGAATTAAACACAGGTCTGGAGCTTCTGCCTCGCTTGGACACACCACTGCTGCGGATGAGCATCCCGGGCACAGCGGCGTGCAGGGAGAGCGACCTCCTCCGCCGGAGCCGTCCCATGGGCGCAGCCCCCATGGGAATCCCCCCCAGCATGAACGCCAGACAAGAGCCGGGTTTCTGAGCACATTCAGCCTCCTGTTGTGTGCTGGTGGGCTTTTGCCATGCCGGTTCAGCAGGAGGGAGGTTTGGTCTCTGCCTGCTCTGGTTGCCCTTGCTCCTTCCCGTGGAAGCAGGTCTCTCCAGGAGCCATGCCAGACTTTGGGTCAGCAGCCGTCTCGGCCTCTTGCCGTGTCTCAGATGCTCAGGGCGAGCAGGGAGCTGGCAGGGCTGAGAGCCAGCTGGGAGAGCCAGCCCCAGCCCCAAAGGCATCCCACCCGCCCTCCAACCACCACCGACCCAACCGCAGCACCCAGTGGGGACACCCATGGGGGCATGGAGAGCTGCGCCCGAGAGCACGAGAGGAGCCCAGGAACCCCCCATGCACAGGAACCCCCCTCAAGCCCAGGGCAGCAGGCGCCAGCAGCTCTCTGCCCCTCGCTGCCCCGCTGGCGTGGTGGCCCTTTGGGGGCGCGGTGGCCCTTTGGGGTCCCGGTGCGGAGGCGGTGTTTGAGAAGCCTCATGCAGGTGCCTTGCTGCACGGCTGCTTTCATGAGAAAATGCATTCTCCTACCTTCGGCTCCGCGAGTCATCTTGTGTTCAAGCCGTGGCAGGACACGGCACAGGCGCAGCAAAGCCGACTTCAAACAGAAACGCTGCCTGCGAAACCTCCAGAGTCATATTTGCAGTGAACAAAAACACCCACCCGCACGCAACACAGCGTTTTAAATCCTGCCTTTAATCTCAGGTTCCAGTAACAACCTTCTCCCCATCCAATTACTTGTCTTACAATTGACATCGCAATATTAAATTCCTAAGAACTAAAGTGCTTTGAAAATGTAACCTACTTTAAAGCAGACAAGATTTATAGTGGAAGTATTTACTTTCTAGTCCTTGACGCTATCAAAGTCACTGACGCCTGATCAGCAGCCCCTCAAACGAGGCCTCCAAACACGCGGTCTGGTTGGCATTTGCCAGGCACCATTCGCAGGCTGAAGCCCTGCCGATGACGGCCCAGCACACATCCAGAGCCGGGCACGCTGCCGGGGGCTCCGGTCCCCTGAAGGCTTTGGCGTTGGGTTTGGCTGGGCTGCGATTTCAGCGCTCGCAAGCAGCATGGGAGCTGCAGACGCCTTCGGTGTTGCGGGGAAAGGAGGCCGATCAGCCGTCCCTTGGAAGGGAGTCAGCAAGACCTGCAGTGGGGCGACAGCCGAGCGCCTGGGTCTGGGGCACGGATAAAATTCGTTTGGTCAAACTGCCTAGAAGTAAGGAACTGTACATTAGATAAATGCTGCCGCAGCAGGAGACCTGACGAGCACGTATCACCACGCAGTGACCTATCCCAGAGGAGGACCCCGCTGTGCTGACCCCCTCGTCCCCAGCAGCGACATCCAGCCCCTTCTGCTTCTCCGGTGGCACCAAAGCAGGTCCCAGCTGAGCCCCTCCGGCCGTGTGGCAGGCAACAGCCCTGTCGCCGTGGCTCGTACGGCTGCTGTTTCTGTTTGAAACCGCATGCAGCTGCCGTGTGCCCTTGACACCCCTCTCCTGCTGTTGCCCGCAGCCACCGGCGCGCAAGCCGGCACGGCTGCCGGTGCCCTCAGCCCAGCTGAGAGCCAGGGTCTCATCCCTGCTCCTCCGGCCTCTGCCCGCGGCGCAGAGGCTGCTGCATGCGGCTTTAGCACTGCAGGCTCATTACTACGCAGCTGTAGCATCCAGGAGCAGCTCAAACATAAAATGGGAAGTCTTTCCACTGGTGCAAGCAGCAAGTCTCAAGGCAGCCAGGCAGGCAGCGGTACTCCTGGTACACATTTCTGCCTGGCCTCATCCCTAATCATAAATTGCTGCGCTAACCTAAATGGAGAGGCATTAACTTTCACTCCTGAAACAAGGTGCAATTAGTTGGGCATAAAAGAACACTGAAGTGATGCTAATTACCCTCTAAAAGATGAATAGAATTGAGTCAGAGAAGCAGAAAATTACTTTTGTGGGAAATCGGCTTCAGAGTTTACACCCAACCGGCGGCGGTGGCTGGATGGGCAGCGCGAGGCTCAGTGCTGCTTCTCCTCCTCCCCGTTTCCAGCCGTGCCGAGAGCCCCTGCGCTGGCCGGCAGGACCCCCGGCACCGCCGCGGGGTCTGCGTCCCACCCGCACGCCCCTTTAGGCGCAGGCTTGGCCACGGCCACCCCGCTCGCGCTGCTGCGGGACACGGAGGGGCAGCGGGCGGGAGGACGGGGTGCAGCTGCGTCATCTCAACCCCCAAAGTGAAGAACTTGTCTTTTAACAACAGTTCACAAGCGCCTTGGCTATCCCGTTTTGTTTATTCCTGGAAACCGTCCAGATTTTTAATTAGCCCTTAACCGTTCCCTACCTATTTAGCAAGGAATCTATCGTACTGTTCTCACATCCATGCCGCAGGGTCACGGCTGCGCCCAGCGCTGCCGGGGCTCCGGTGCTCAGGACAGACCTCCCCAGCACGTCCCATTCGGGACTGGGTTTCCCCAAGAAAAAGCTGGGGGTCGCAGCGGGTTTTTATCCAGTGCAGGACTACCTGCATCCCAGACCTCAAGAAGCTTCAACCCCATCTGTTCCACGCAGGCAGGCAGCACGCAGTACCACGTAGCTCCTGGGACTTTTAATAGTAATTAACAATCTGTTCTACTTGAATCTCGGTGGTAAGGGGCTAGGGGAAGGCGCCCGCCGGGGGCTGGAGCAAGGCACCTGCCGGGATGGCTCTGACATGGCTGCAAATGCTCCTGAAAGGAGCGAGACCTGGCGCTCCCGAGGGCTGATACCGCCGGAGCCTCCTGCTTTCCCTACTGCTCTCTGAGTTCACACATATAAAACCCTTATGTTCCCATCAAAGCTACTCCCAGATTTATGCTTAGGGGAAAAGCTCATGGAATATGTTGTGGGAACTAAAGATTTTAAAAGGCAATTTGAAAAACAGTCCAGGAGGCAATCTGCTTCCAGGTCCCGCTGCCGCTTGTTCTCCCTGCTGCACAGGACTTGCTGTACCTGCAGCACCGGCTGTTTGTTCCAGCCTGGGTTTGAACACTCTTTTCATTTATAAGATGCATTATTTACCAGGCTGACATGCAGCTAATTTAAAACCAAGATTTATCAGCAAAAAAAGTAGTGCTTGCTATGGTGGCTTCCAACAAGCGCAGCAGAGCATTTCGCTGGGCTCGTGCTGAGTCCGCAGATTCCTGCCCGATCCATCACCAAAGGGCGCTGGCAGCAGAGCCCTGGCCCCGCAGCCTCCCGGGGCTCGGCCCCTTCCCAGCCCCGGGGGGCTCCGCTCGCCGTGCCGCCGGGACACGGCCCACGTTGGACGTAGGATTTCAACAGACAAGCCAAGGGCAAGGAGGCCCACGCCAAGGGAACGACCTTCACGGCATCACAGCAAGTTCAGTGCCAGCGAAGAGCCTGGATCGCACAACCAAGTCCTTTTTGGGCAACCGGTTGATGAGCCCAAGGGACCATCAGCCCATCCCGCTCCACGCCGCCCGCGAAGCCGGGGAGCAGCTTGTGACGCATGCGAGCTGCAGCATCGCTGCCTGCGAGCGGCAGGAGCAGGCCCAGGGCTCCCGCGGAGGGGCCCGGGGTGCAGCACGGGGACTGCGAGGTGCGTCAGCCCCGAGCCTCTGCACGGCTCTTGGAGAGAGGCCAAGGCAGCGGATGAGCATTCGCCACACCATTGCCTGACACGGGAGGGTATTAAATGTGCACGGGAAGATACAGGTGCTTCCTGCAAAGCCTGCATCCTGGCGGCACCCCCCAGTCCCGACCCCCCGGCTCTCCAAGCTGCCACTTCCCACGGCCCTGCTCCTCCGGCCGGCCAGCCCTGCGGCGGCCAAGAAGCGCCTGGTCTTTTGTATGGCGCTTTGTGGGTAGAAACAGCTCCCTCCAGCTGAACAAAGCCGGAGGAACTCCTCCGGTGCCAAGGAATTTTTAGCAAGCCGTGGGAAGTGTCAGTCGCGTTGCAAAGGTGCGCCTGTTCACAGAGCAAAGTGTAACCGGAGCTCATCAGCAGATCAAGATCCACCCTGGAAACGGGATATCGGCTCTCAGAGGACCAGTGTCCTCTCCCCGCGTGTTCCCTTCCCAGTTAGTATCCCCCACCCTGCTCCTCCGCCTCCAGCTCCTGCGACCAGTTACCCTGTTGCACCATTAACCCGCGCTACTTTTGGGCGAGGGGAAACCTCAGCATGGCCAGGACCCTCTGAACGCAGCGGCACAGCCATGGGCACATGGGCTAAGGACGTACACACCTGGCTCAAAAATTGCTGAGGGGCCCGTTGCCACCTCCGTCACACCTGCACCTTCGCTACGGACACGTGTGCGCACACGCGCGCTGCTCCTGGCATCGCTGCCCCTCCTCTGCAGCCAGGAGCTGCAACATGCTGTAAACACCGATAAATATTTAATGTTCGGAGAAAGAGTTTTTGCAATGACCTAGATTTCTTTCCCCCAGACACCCCGCTGGGCCCAAGGGGGTTGCGCGGGGCAGGAGCACGGCCACTGACACGCACGACTGCCCCAGTGCTCATAGCAGCCCCCAGCCCAAATAAGCCAGGACAGCACATTTTCCCTGCCTGGTGTCCGGTCCTCTCAGAGCTCCTGTTGGAGCCAAGGTGGACACACGTCTGCGGGTGCCACGCTACCGACCTGCGCTGGGAGCGAGCACGGAGGCGGGAGCCCCCTGTCCCGCTCCCCTCCGAGGAGCAGCCAGGATGCTCCGGGCAGGATCAGCCCCGTTCCTGTGCCCACCAGGAGCATCCCAGCCTCGGTGCCTGCCTTGCCCCAGCAGTCCTTGGCTCTCCTCCCCGCCTGCTCAGGCCAGGGGCAGGCTGACCTCCCCGGGAGCACCCAACGGCACCGCAGCACCGGCAGGGCCGAGGGTGCTGCTCTCCCGCTCCAGCATGCGGCAGAGTCGCGTCCTCCAAAGGCAGCGCTACCTTATCAATAATAAAAGGCAATTTCCCCAGACAGAGCCGGGAGATTACGCAGCCCTTCGCGCTCCTCGTCTGCCGCTGACAGGATGGGAAGAACTTTAATAAGATGCGATTTGACAGTAACACAAAACAACAACAGCATTAAGGGAAGAATAATGGCAAAGGCAGCTGTCAAAAACCTCATGTTCTCTAACCAGGAGAAAGAAATCAAAGCTGTCAGGCCCCAGCAGCGGAGCGAAGGGCAGCTGAAAGGGAGGGCAGGCCCGCAGCGGGCAGCCAGGTACCACGGCCCGTGGGGGGACCCAGCCACCATGGGAGCTCAGCTTTGGGCCAGGGCAGGAGGAACCGGAGCCGGGGCGCAGGGGGGATGAGAGGACCCATCAGGGCACCAACCTGGCAGAGACCCCAGCATCACCGCAGCCAGCTCAGCAGCGCGCCGCCTCCATGGCTGCGGAGCCCAGGGGAGGGAGAAGCACCACGCCAGGCACGGGGCAGGCAAGCAGCGCTGTGCATCCATCGTGGAAGCAGCAGGACGTGGCGCCGTGTGCCCGCCGGGCTGCACCGCACACGGAGGAGCTGCGCACCACGGCCCCGCGTCCTGCGGCTGCTGCAGAGGATGGACCTGTCGCCCAGGCTGGCTGCAGGGGCGGATGGAGACGGGCCAGACGCTTTTGTGTCAGTCTCCATGAAAACGAGCCAGAGGACATCTGATGGCACTGAAAGACAAAGAAATGAAAGGTATCCAGAGGAGTCAGGCTCCATGAGGTTGTGCAAGCTCCACAACCCGAGGTCTGGGGCCCAGGAGCTCACAGCAAGGATCCAGGCGCAGGGCAGTGGCCCCAGGGGCACCCACAGCAGAGCGGGGACTGCCAACCTCGTGGGGACAGCGCTGCCGACACCAGGGGAAGAGGGGACACGTCTCAGCAGGCAGCGCCAGCGGCCCCCGGAGCGGCCACGGGAGCCAAGTGGGATGCAGCAGTGATTCCTGGCAGCTGGCGGGCAGTTTGCAGAGCCCCCATTCCCCTGGGCCGTGGCCGGGGCAGATGTGTCACGGCGAATAATGCCGCAGCGCAGTGCTGCACGGCTCAAGCCACCGAGAGCTGCCCAGGTCAGGCTGGCAGGGCGATCTTGCCTATAATGAGGTCACTGGATTTATGGACACTCTCATGTCCCCCACACTTAATTGGAGCCCGTGCTCAGTAATTCAATTCTGCTCACAAAAATTCAAATCCCATTAATGCCACTGCCAGGGAGAAACCCGCCCTGCACAGCCAAAGCTCCCAGCTCCTCACCAGAGAGAAGCCGAGCAGCACCGCTGCTGTCCCTAGGAACACCAGCGCGCCGGCGTCAACCGCAGGGAGCGCGGCGTGGCTCGGGCTGGGCGAGATCTCATTGAGAGCCTATTGTGCCTCGATACTTGCAATTAAAAAATGAGGGTGAGAAAGAAAGAGGCCCCAGTAAAGACCAGATCCCCTTTTGCACATGGGCTGCGTTTTATGAACCACATTAATGCAAGAAACACAGAAACATGGCTCTGAGCCCCTGGCTCAGGGCCTGCCCGTGAAGAGGCAGCGCTGCCGGAGTGTTTCCGTGCACTTTGGCCTCTGCTGAGTGAAGGATTCCCAGCGACCGGCTTCTGCGCTAGAACTGCTTCCACCCCATCCCCTCGCAAGGACCCTCTCCTCCAGCCAGGGCGTCCCTAAGCCTCGCTAAGGGCCTCGGGGGGTCAGCGTCGGCCAGGCGGCCCCGCGGCGGGCGGGATGAGGGTCAGACCGGCAGCAGGACGGGCTGTGCTGCCCCGCAGCATGCAGGGGGCTGCAGGCTGACGGCTGGGTGAGAGGCTCCGGGCGAGATGCCGCGTGAAGCCCGTAATACCCAACACCGCACCAGGAAAGGCATCACGAAGCCATCCCTCCTGCGCTGGTGCCTGCAAGACGGCGCGTGCACCGTGCACACAACCACGCAAAAACCCGTCCCCTGCAGAGACGAGGCTGCTCTGTGGGACGGACGGACGGACGCAGGCTCTCCTCTCACAGCTCCTGCTTCCTCCGGCTGCGGGCTCTCGGTTTAGCATAAGCCACTGCGGGGCTGTGACGCCCGTGACACAGCCCGCTCATTAACATCGCAGCGGCAGGCGAGGCAAAGGCTTTGGGCAGCCAGGCGGGTGCTGCCTTTGGGCAGCAGCAGAGGGAAAACCTCTCTGTAAAGTCCCCGGCACAGCCCCAGCCCGAGCACCGCAAGGGAACCGCAGACCTCTGCGGCTGATGCTGCTCCCTGTAGGTAACGACAGCGTCGGGAAGAAAACCACCAGGTAGAAAAGCGACGTCCCGCTTAAAATCACACAGAGGGCCCCTCACCATCAGAAGCACCTTCCCGAGGATGAAGAGCACAGACGGGGACGCCGGGCCTGTGGCCAGCAGAGCTCAGCGCATCGCGTGGCAGCTGAGGATGCGCCGAACACTTCTCCCGCTCCGGATCCGGCCGTGTCGGAGCGTCCGAGGGCAGGGAGGGCCGGTGCCTGCCCGTGCTACCCGGACCCCTAGGGCTGCTACCAGTCCAAAAGCCAGTCAATAAAAATCAGCGAAGGGTTTGATAATGTGTATGCCTGGAAAGAGAAACAAACAGGGCTTAATGAAACCTTTATTTTAAAAATATGGTTTTTAATTTAAATGCAAATTGGGTGCTGTGTTATCTGTAGGTCACTTGCACTGACACACTGCTTAATTAGCAGGGATGTGTCTCAGGAAGCAAAGGCAGCTAATGGCTGGCCCTTTCCTCGGCATTTGTTTTAAGTTAATTAAAATTTTTCAGAAAGGGATCCGTCCTGCTCTGCAGAACAGCTCCTCGCTCTGTCCAGCCAGCCCTTTGCTAAGCCAAGCACGCTGCCAGGGACGCTCTCAGCAGGCTAGCAGCTATTCATCGAGTAGGGCACATTTATTTCTGCATCCTGAAATCCCCTTTGGCGAGTCACAAATCACAGCCCCCCGTTCGATAGATGCGCCTGCAACATCCAGCGTCAGGCAAAATGGTATCAACAATAAATCTGAGCAAGGACGTGGGAGATTTTTCTAAACGCTGAGGTGAATTACATATATAAGTCTTCAGTAGAGACATTAAACCTAATGTGAAATTGAACCTTCAAAGTGATGAGCAGAGCAGTTATCCCCTCTGTTACACGCAAGTTATGCGCAAGAGGATCTCATTTAGAGAAAATCTGCCTTTGCCAAGAGAGATGAGCTGGAATCGAGCGCCGTGATTCTGTGCCCTCCAGACGGGCTTCACGGCTCTGGGGACGGAGCTTTAACCCTTCCCTCAGCCCAGCTCTGCCTCATGCCGCCGCCACCCGCCGCACGTGGACCCCACCAGGGCAGGGAGCAGGACCCCGCCGGCCGCACAAAGCTGCCGGTTGCTGTGCCGCGACTCAGCCGCCCGCCTTTGTGCTCCCAGGCGGGGAGGGAGACCTCCCCGGAGCGGCCCGAGCAGCGAGGCCGGGCGGTGGGAGATGCGGTGTGGGGACGGCGCCAGCCCGGTGGCCGCAGCGCTGCTCACGTGCGCCGAACGGGAGCAGCCCCTGGCCCGGCACCGCGCCAGGATCCCGCTCCCGGGCACGGCTTGGTCCCGAGGGGGTGGGAAGGCTCTCCCACACCTGCTCCGCCGGGGACGGGCTGCGGTGTGCTTCCCCTCTGCAGGATGAAGCAGCTGCCAGCTTGCAAGATAAACCCTGATATGAAACATGACCAGCAGAAAGTGGAAGCAGAGCAGAAGCGACCCTGCGGCAGCAGCGGCTCCCTCCAGCACGCGGCCGAGCGCAGCAGCCATCAGGGCCCGTCAATAAACGCTTGCGGTTTAATCAGCGTACGTCCCTCCACAGAGCAAATCGATAGCAACTCATTGGGAGAAAATGAGATAAAGAGTAGCCTTAATAGCGCTCCATTTCCCCGCAAATAGGAGCCCCAATCCGGGCCTGCCTGCCAGGCGCAGGAAGAAAAGGGCCACGATTAAAGGACAGGCTCCCAGGTTGCCCCGTTCTGTTTCATCCCGTTTCCCATCCCGACTGGCTCAGTGCAGCGGGAACAAGCAGACGCGGAACCAGCTGGGTCAGACACGGGAGGGGAAACCCGGCGGCCGTCCCGGCGGGTGGTGGGAGCCCAGGGCTGACTCCCAGCTCTGCCCAGCACGTGCTGGGTCTCCGGGGGGGCCGTTCCCCTCCTCCCTCTGCATCTGTAACCGGGAGGGCACGAGCTCACCCACCCTCCTAAAGCACATTGGAAACCTCACGGCCAACACACGGGCAGACGCGCAACGGGAGCCAACGCCACCTTCGCTCACGCGGTGCTGGGATCCACAGGCACGCAGCCGTGGCGCGTTGGCGCGCCCGCTGCCGCCCGCCCTGGCAGGCTCCCGTGCATGGTCCGTGCTGTCAGGACCCGGCGCTCCCATGCTGCCGACGTCTGGCTGCAGGCAGCTGCCTGCTTTCCAGCAGGAGGTTACCCGGCTCCCTGCTGCTGGTTTTCCCAGTTAGCTACTTCAGGGCAAAAGCCATAAAAATTAGGATTTAGAGATTATTTGTTCCCTGTACTCTTGTCTGCCTACGAATGCCTAGTTTCATTCTGAAAAAGGATCCCAGGTCTCTTCCAGCTTCCTACACATGGGGATCGGCAGCCCGCAGCCCGGGGAGGGCTCCCGGCGCAGGTGAGAGCCGCGGCTGCCTTGGCACCGGAGCCTGCCCTGCCAAGGCCCCGCTGAGGCTGGGGCTCCCACAGACCGAAGGGCTGTCTTCTCTTTCCATCTCAGTTATTTGCTTACCCCCTTGTTAAGGACATGCCCTGGAGGACCTGAAACGCTGGGCTCCATTTGGCAGCAGGCGAAGCCGTCGCCCCACGAGAGGAGGTGACCTTTCCAAGCAGGAGCCTGGAGGGACCCAGGGACAGAGGGGGATTGCGTCACCAGGGCTGCGGCAGCTCGGTCCCACCTCCCCGGGACATGCACCCCTTCTTCTGCCCACACGGCCTCACCACACGGCACACCACAGCCGCGCCGGGTCGCCAAAGCCGCCCCACTGACGCGGCCCACCAGCTCCGCTGCCCTGCGGTGCCCGGGCTCCCGCGCTGTGTGCGGGGACGCGCGTGGGGCAGGCTCTCGGCACCGACCAGCGCCGTCGCTCCCAAGCTTGGAAACGCATCTGAAGGGGCCACAAACTCCTGCGGGAGGAGGAGAGGGAGAGGGAGAGGGAGAGGGAGAGGGAGAGGGAGAGGGAGAGGGAGAGGGAGAGGGAGAGGGAGAGGGAGAGGGAGAGGGAGAGGGAGAGGGAGAGGGAGAGGGAGAGGGAGAGGGAGAGGGAGAGGGAGAGGGAGAGGGGAGTCTGGCAGGCGGGAGGGAAGGTGGTTTAATGAAGTATCCAGTATTTTAAACCACTGAAGGATTAAAGCAAGGAAGGGATAGCATCTTCCACGAAAACTCAGTCATTAGCAAAGCCCGAGGGTAGATGCAATTGTTTTCTGTTTTTTCCCTCTCTTTGATGACCCAGTTTTTTAATCTCATCAGCACCAGGCTTCAGTGTTAATTTTTAAATATGCTTGGGTAACTGAGAACATTAACTATTCATGATCTTATCTTCAATAGCTGATGGTTCTCTGACACTGTGCCAGGGTTGAGATGCACATAACGAACCTGGAGAGCTGAACTTACCAGGGAAGGCAATAGCTGGTTTTTCCTGAGCATCTTGTCGAAATGATCACAGGATGGGCTGGGGTTTCACAGCACTCGTGCTCCTGGATAAAGCGAGGCTTGTGGGGCAGGCTCGTATCATTCAGGCCATCCCCCTGCAATCGTGGTGGCTTGAAAATACATAAGAGCATGCAAAAAGCTGGGATCTGGGGAACGCTGCCGGCACTCTGTGAATGCTTCAGCTCCGGTCCCTTAGGAAAGGCCAAGGCAGTTTATAAATACGAGGGGAGCCTCCTGAGCCGGCTCAGGTAGCGGGCAGCGCTGCCATCCCCTGCCCAGCCAGGTACAGCCCCAGGCCAGGTATCAGCATGGTTATCAGGCATGGGAGCTGAGGAACACAACAGTCAAGAGCCTGCATGCAGAGAACGGGCAGCCCTTTAACTCTTGCTATGGAGGGAGACAACAGAAGTAACGCCATTTGCTTACAGCCTGCCTTTGCTCTGTGGATGTTTCGGCGGAGCTCCTGTGGACACGACACGCTCCCTGCGAGGCCAGGAGGAATCGGGCAGCGCTGCCAAACGCATCCCACGTTGCCACAGAAAACCGGGCAGGGACCCAAGGCGAGGCTGCCAGCGGCTGCCCCGGCCCCTGCCGAGAGCCGGCTCCTCCAGCAAGGCAGCAGCCTCCGCGCGGGCTGGCGCTCCCAGGAGCTGCATCTGGGGATGCTCTCTGCAAACGGGTCCCCTGGGCCGCCCCGGGCTGCTACGGCCAGGAGAGGAAAGCCCTGCACCGGAGGCTGCCGCGTGCTGGGCTTCAACAGCAGCGTGCCGAGCCCAGCGACCACTCCCGCCTGCCAGGCTCCGCGTACACCCAGCTCACGTGAAGCACGCTTTCCTCGGGTGTGAGCTCCGCTTGTCAGCGAGAACAGAGGATGAGGCAGCTACGGGAGCTTGGGTTAACCTGGGAAAAGCTACATGGTGCTGAGAGCTGTGAACAGGTAAAACAGTGAAGGATACAAAACGGAGCACAGGAGAGCAAAGGTGATTAATTATCAGAACACGAAGCAGCAGCAGAATACGGTGATAGAAACAGAGTAGGTTATTCAAAGGAATAAAAAACTTGGCGCTGGCTTTCAGGAGGGATGGCAGCTAGCAGGGCGGGAGGCACGCACCTCTCCCCTCCTGCAGCAGCGCCGGGGGCACGCTCTCACCAACTCACGCTGACAGTCTGTTGCCAGCCAGAAAATCTCTTTGGTGCTTCAAAGGATCCGAACAGCAGGAGGACAGCGCTGGGAGCACAGCGGCCCGCGGGTCTCCTGGCCCAGAGTCACCAGCACCGTTAGAGAATTACCCGCTCATTTTCAGAACAGGATAGAGGGTGTTCCCTCCCAGAAAACTGAAATGAGAATCACAGAATCAGAGAACGGGTGAGGCTGGAAGGGACCTCTGGAGGTCACCTCGTCCAGACCTCTGCCCACCTGGAGCCAGCTGCCCGCGAACATGTCCAGACAGTGAAGCTTACTGTATTTTTTCCCTATGAAAATTAAATATCATAGAAGAAAAATGCATTATTTCATCTGAAAACTAACAAAGTTACACTGGATGCCCAATGTATATAGCATTTTATTGAATGAAGGTATATTACAATAGACAAACATATATTACACATGCTATACAAAATATACATTCTTACGTGGAAAAAAATATAAATAGACACTAGGAAATAGCAACAGGGAACAAGAGCAGCTTTGCTCACACTGTTTTATGAACCCCCAGTTCCTGCGCTGTTAGTACTTTGGCATTGACTGAAGAAACTGTTGGTGTTCACTGAGAGCAGAACGGCCACCCCCTCCTACCTGCACCTCCCGGGGGAAAGGGGAAAGAAGAGAGACCTGACGTTTTCTGCAAGTCTGCCGAGGAAGTCTTTCCGCGACGCTAAGCACAGCAAGGTCTTCACCTGCTTCCGAGCTTCAGCTATTTACAACCAGCTTACGGACTTTAAAGAGACACCATTGCTCATGGAAGGATGCAAATGTCCTAATTCATAACGGCAGCTTTTATAGGCCCATACCTCACAGAAATGAGTGCAGCTTTAGCTCCTAAATGGCTCCGAGAGTTAGCACTTCTGTTTGTTCTGGTGCAGACAGCATTAATTTTAAAGCCTTGGTCTTGACCAAGCACGTCTTACCTACCTAGAGGGAGTTCAATCACACTAAGGAGCTGTGCCCGAAGTACACCTCAGGTCTGGACATCAACAGCTGTACCGCGACAGAGCTGTATTAGCTCAACTCCACAAAAGAGAGGGATGAAAGAAGTATCAAGCATTTGCCAAGCGGTGATGGGAGACAGAGCCGCAGCAGGGGTGCTGTTTTCCTGCTAGTGGGAAACTGTGGCTCTGCACAGAGAAGCACCCTGCCCCAGCAGCCTGTGTGAGTATCTGGAGAAAGCAGCAAGCAGCCCAAAAGGAAGAGACTTTGCTGCTGCTGCTGTAGTTTCATGACCTGACCTTTCTCATCTGGATTTAAACTGACAGTATTGGGTTCCTGCAACAGAGACAACTTTGGATTGAAAATAAGCACCATGTCTTAAATGCTGTCTGGAAAGGAAAAGCCTGGAGGAAATAAAACCAGAAAGGAATGAACTTAAGATTCTTCTTTGAGCATGTATGTAATTAAAGCATTTGAGATGTCAGAGCCCAACAAGAGTTTAACACACCTGTGTTTCTCTCTACTTCATCCAAAGGGCAAGGGCAATTGGATCCTCTTCCTCCTAAAGCTGCTGGCTATCAGAGCAACCACAGTTGGTTTGAGAGCATGGTAAGAGCCCTTGATAATATTTGCTTATTTGCATAGATCTGACTATTATTCATGCCCAAAGAGCTGTGGGAAAATAATCATTATTCCCAGTGTTTCCTCACTCATTTACTCAAATAATCCACAGTCTCAAAAGTTCCAGCTGGGATTCTGCATGACTGCACCTGATACTGCAGTCACACACCCTTCTATCGAGGAACGGGTCAAGGGGAAGTCTGACATACCTCTCTTGGGCTGGTCCAAAAAGCTTTTTCTGTCTTTATAAAAATACCCATGCACCTGTTTTCATTTTAGTACATATCCTACGACTAGAAAAGATGCAACAATGACTAGGAAGAAAGCCCCTTGCTCTTCAGGCATGAGCACACAGCATAACGTTGAAGCACTCTAGCGCCGAGCACAATGTACTTGCTGAAAACCCCTCACCGACGAGTCCTAACCCCTGCTACACAAAGGTGCATCTTCCCAGAAGAACGAACTTTTCAGAAAGTCTTTATAATGCTCTTCCTCCTGATTTTATCAGACACGTGCCACTGTAACTGATGAAGTCTGCGTCTCCTCTGTCTCAGCAACTACCGGCTTTTCAATATTGAGCGATTCCCTGCATATTGTTCCATTTCTGACCTGGCAAACATTTAAACATTTTGGCCACGCTGAGGTCTAGGGAACTATCAGAGAGTTCAAGACAGCACCAAGTTTGCCTGATACTTTACGACAGAAAAGCACACAAGTGTTTTAAACTACATATGCCTCTTGGCTGTGTGGAGGAAACAGAAAATCCACGGTACAGTTCACTGAGTATTTATCAAATGATCGCCCAAGTTATCCGATGCTTTTCATCACAACATTCCTTTTAAAAGCTCACCTAACTGTCAGCTAGGAAAAATACAGAGACCCCTCCGCAACATAGACAATACAAAGGCTTTTTTTAAAGACAAAAGCTTAGATAAACTTCCGAAACAAACCACTCAAGACTCCCATCTTATACCGATTTTGCCAGTTGACCAGAAGGAAACGTTTTGTGTACTGTTCTTTTTGTTTGCTATTTACAAGAACTACTGGGAAGGCAGATACTACAGCCTGGAAGGCAGGTTAACGCTGCTCGTTAACGCAGGGTCTGCTGCGCTTCAGGCTCTACCGGACAAGACGGGTGCCCAGTACAGAGCTTTAAGGACTCTCTCGACACGCAAATGGGTCAAACTTGGAATTCCGCTACTGTCATGAAATGGATCAGCTTGCGGTCAGGTCAGCCAGGCTTAACGCGTACCGAGTTGTATGTAACAACGAAATTCATCAATATCACAGTTTCACCACATACCTATAGTAAACTTGTTTCTTTCCAAAACAAAGACAGCTCTATCCCCTCAGAAAGAAGCTTTCGGTCTCACCAAAAAAACCACCAAACCCAAAACATATGGCTTGATAAGCAGCTGTCAAGACTAACAGTATGATACATACTTTGGCATAATAAAAAATATATTTACATTACAGCCAACACATTTATATGCTTAGTGTATACAAAATATTTATAAATGCAAATTTATTTACAACTAGAGTCCATTATTCATAGGAGAAAACAAGCCCCAAAGACTGGTAACAGACGCCTGCCAACAGTCTAAGGAACAAAAAGCTGGCCAAGAGTTTTATGCTTACAATTACCGGGGAATTCCATGAGGAGGCCCTGAACATTTGTTTTCAAGCAGACAATGCAGTGTGAAATAGCTATGCATTCTTGAGAGATTTTCAAAGCATGCACCAACACAAAGGCTGCTTCCAACATCAGAAAATCCACATTTTAATGCTATTCTTGTGGACATCACTAATCATCCATGGGTTCTGTTGCACATTCCCATTTTCCAATACACAGAAATCCAAGGAAAAAGGGCATGTGCCACCTCCTCCTAGGGAGTCTGACTCTGTTTAGCCAGCCTGTAATTGCAGACACACGTACACAAGCATCTTTGGCCTTGGGGTTAGTCCTGAGGTAGTAAATACAAAAAGTCAGTTGATACGGATTTGCTTTCAAGACTTCATTTTAGTGTCTTACGTGGTTTCACTATAGTCATGAATGTTCCGTGTCCTATTAAAATCAAAGTTATGTTCACGTAACCTGTGGCAAGGTCTGGGTGAAGCAGCTTGTTCCCGGTCACTGTCAATACTGCCCTCGCTTCGAAGAGGTCGCGGGGTCTCACGGGCTGACTGCTGATGCAGAAAGTGTGAGTGAGAGAGCGCTAGGTCTTTGTTTACTCCCCATAAAGGAATCTGAAAGGGTTCTGAGGAAGAAAAATGAGAAGATGAACAGGAGTGAGTTCATGATAAACACACTCAAATTTTAGACAGATTTGAGTTGTGCCACTCGGCAGTAACAGTCTTTCTGAGGTTATTTTCTCTATTTTTGAGAGCATATTTGACTGGATGCTCTCCTGTTTCAGCAACCTGTTACAGTAACCAGAAACACCACACACCGGTGCAGTGTGAATTTTTAAAAAGGCTACCTGGTACCTGGAAGAAAGTCAATATAAAAACAATCAATTGGGGGGGGGGGGGAGGGGGCAGGGGGTGAATCTTTTGGAGTTCTTTGAAACTCAGGCCAGCTCAAACAGAGGGCTATTTGAATTTCCTATGTGAAGCTTTAACTCTGGCTAATAGATAAACTTGAATACATGCAAGGGATCACATTCCACAAGCTTTAAGAGTTGAAACGCAGATTAAGAAATACTATCTTTTTAACGTCACCCTCTTCAGCTCTTGGGTACTGGATGCAAAGTGAGGGCTAGTTCTGAGAACGGGTGGTTAATAAACAGACTAGTTACTCCACAAACTATGGTCACTCAAAGAATTATCAGGGAATACAAAGCAACAAGAGGGAAAAGGGGACACTCACCATTAATCTGCTGGGAGGAGATTTTCTTTTCACTTATTTTGTCGTGGTTGGTAAGGAAGACAGACATGTCTCTGTCTGCTAAGAGATTATCAAGAGCACTGGTTTCATGTTGGGCGCGTGCTGCATACGTTTCCTTAGGCATCTGTACCATGAGATTAGGGAGAGTTTGATCCAGGGGGTCCTCTTCGGTGATGTAGGCATAGGGACAGTACTCTCGTGTTCTGGAGTAGATGTTTGCGTTGTCGTAACAGTCCGAGCAGATCACCAATGGCGCTGTGCCACCTGACAAACACGACGGAAAAACAGCGCTCTCAAAGAGGATACGGATGCTTGATTTCCATAGATTCTTTCATGTCTTAGCATGATCATGTATTACAGCAGCACGGTTCGAAGGGCCTTTATACAGTTGACATGGCAAGAGAATACTCAGCTTGACTGTTTCCTGAAGAAGTCACACGACAAGTGCTCTAGGCTCACCACCATCCAAATTCCCAATAGCACTGCCCTTCTGAGGCCGACCGGGGAAAGCCACGGATGTGACCGAGAGCAATCTCATGTGTGCTCTCCTGTTTCAAGGGCAAACGGGTTCCAGGCAGGTCCAACCCGCTTGCGCACCAGGCTGAAACAGCCCTGGGATCAAACCGGGATGCCTATCCACATCGGCTTATGCTCTTGTACCAGACTTGTACCCTGCATGCCCACACACCTCAGACCAGACGACAGAGAGGCCACAGAGACGAGCTGCTTCTCAACCCCTTCCCAATACGGACTCTAGCGCAGTAGGACTACAGACTGGAGGGAATGGATCATGGGACAGATGTGAAAAAACTCACACTGAAGGATCCCTTTTGAAAGCCAGCCTATATAAGGATCGGATGGCTCCTCAGCATTTGGATGGTAGAAATAGCATCTCTATAGACTCAACGACACAAATATCCTGAAAAGCATCCAAACAAGGCAGGGAAATAGCGCAGACCCCTTAGTTATGACTGTAGCAAGCGGACTATAAGTCTGGCAGAGGCAGCAATTTTATGCTAAGGACAAAAGGTACAGCAAGTCATCTTCCAAGCAAATTTTATTTCCACCTCTACTGCCTGGACTCTTGAGATGCCAAAGGAAAGAAACGGCACAAAAATCTACCCTGACATTTAACCTAGGAATTCTCTAATGGCATCCCTGCCTTGCTGAACAGATCACAAACCCTGAATCAAAGAGCCTCTGGAGGGAACTGTACTACCCCGGCACCTGAAGGACAGCAGTCATGACATCTACATGCAAAGGCACTCACAGCCGATGTGAGCCCAGATGTTGCTGGGCCAAAGACGAAACGATGTGCACAGAATGCAGAAGCCTTGATAGCAGAATATAAACAAACACCAGAAGAGAAACAGGAGGTGCCTCAAACTCGGAACGCTCAATGGAAATTTTCAGATTAACCTGAATTCTTCTCTAGGAAAAGTCACCTTTGACGTTAATATGCAGTGCATTGTGCAATACTGCTGCCAGCTATGAGGACCAGACTGCGCGCTGGCATCCTGCTGAAACACAAATAATACATGTGAGGGCTTTGCTTACCATCTGTGCCTTTATGCACGTAGCTACCGGCTGGAGGCATAAGCTGCTGATGGCTTCCCGCCTCTGAGTTACTGTAGCCTTCCTGAGGCTCTGACAGAGTTCCTTGGGAGGACAGGTAGCTGGGAATGTCGGCAGGTAGGTTCATCTCCTCTGCAAGGCAGAATTAACACCAATGACGTTAACAGCTAAGTGCAAAGATTTCAAGGTAGTACCCGCGTTAACAAAAATGTTCCAGAATTTCAACTCACAAAGTTTTCTTTTATCTACCTCAGTGATTAAAAATCCATATAGCTAGTTCAAAACCAACAGGGCCAGAACAGAAATTTACACATATTATTCCAGGCCCTGAAAATATTCGTAAGTTTATTCAAATATTTATTGCCAAACTGTACTGTTTTCCCTCAATGTAGAACAAATCTAGTGTATAAGGAATAAAATTAACACACTTTTGATATTTAAAAAAAAATGTTAAAATGAAGGAATTTGAGCAAATCCCTGAAGAGATTTTAGAAGGAAATCTTCAGTTCTTCAATCTTATCATCTGTAATGAATCCAGAAATTTCACGACTCTTTAACAAATGTTTTGGATTAAAACCAGGGCTGAAGACTTGCTTTTGCACTTTACCTGTGTTAGTGATGCTGTAATCTTCACTCTTCCTTCTCATGTGGTAGATCACAATAACCCACACCAGGGAAGTTCCCACAACACAGCACACCACAACAATAATCACAATGCCTACTGTCGTCCAGCCATCCTCCTCATGGACAATGCCGCTCTGGGAAGAATCGCAATTTGGGGAAGCCAGGACATTTAGGTAAATATGGCCACGCTCGGTGCCCAGCGTGTTGGACATAATGCACGTGTACTTCCCAGCATCCTCTAGTCCAGCATCCACAATGATAAGGAGTTGATTTGCTGCAGCAAAAAAATGCCGTTCTGTGACTGTCAAAGGGCCGTCGTCTTTAGTCCAGTTGAGGCGAGGGGCAGGACTGCCACCAGCTATGCACTGCAAGACAGCCGTTTCGCCTCGGGTTACCGTTCTGTCTTCCAGGGGCCTCATGAAGGAAGGAGTTTCTGTGACAGCGGAGGAAAAAAAAGAAAAATTATAAGGTAACTTCATTGCGCAACACCAGTGTGTACTCCATGATATTTAAAAATTTGATCTTACAACCTGAACCTAAGCTCGAGCAATGAAACACAGGATTCAGGAAATTCTGTGAGTTCAGCTCTTCTGTGGATCACTGCAGCAAATGCAAGTACAGCAAACGTTCCTAAAATTATGCTAGCCACAGTCTGTTTTATATATTCCCATTCTAAATTTGCTTATGACCGTAACGTTAAAAGTCGGTGTCTTCAAAAAATACTGCGCTCTAGAAGGAACTGTCCTTCCGTTATTACTCAGCATAGTTCATGTTACCTGCGACTAAATTTGTTCCAAGGCAACACAAATTATCTATCTAGTCTACCCGGCCGGACTGATACGTGCCCCTCAGGTCTCTCCTGCAAAGATCATACTAACTTCACTGGTCAGCAGTGTAGCTTAGCTTCTAAAGCTTCACCGTTCAAAAATCACGTCAAGTGCTGCATTCAAATGCCCCAAAACCAGGCAAAGCAGTTAGAGATGCTGTTCCAGAGGCAGCATCCTTAAATTTAAAGTTGGGGGGGGAAGTCTTCTCTTGTTCCTTATTGCAGAATTCCATCTACAGCTGGAGGAGGAGGACACTACGCTCTTTGTATTTTAACTTCATGCTTTAGGACTTAAGGTTGCCACTTACAGATAAGCCACACTACCACTGCAGAAGTGAAGCGCTCCATGGGCAAGCACAGATTAGCACGCCACTTACCCAACACAGTCAGCGTGGCGTTTGCTGACAAACCACCCGCAATGTTTTGTGCCATACAGCTATAGATTCCCATGTCTTCTATTTTCACATTGGCAATAAAGAACACATCATCCTCAGGCATGACGTGCATCCTCCTCTCTCTTGCGGCAGGGAAGTCTGTGCCACCGTCTTTCTGCCAGGAGATCTGCGGAGTAGGGTGGCCCTCTGCAGCACACTCCAGCCGGGCCATCGCCCCAGTGCGGATAGTAAGATCCATTGGGGTTTTCAGGAAAGAAGGCAGCTCTGGATCAAAGGAGACATAGTTTCAGTATTTTCAGTACCAGGGAAAAAGCAGCAAAAGCTCCACAGCACAGAGAATATCTGAAAACAAACACATCTGAAACACACCTGTAGTTCTTCCTAAGGAAGAGGGGCAGATTCTTCTGAAGAACTGCACCAATTTTCAGTGGTCATTTCTAAGAGCCTGTCCTCCAAACTTAGGTACAGTATCTACAGTGTTCATTTAAGATGATCTGAAGAATAACATTTCTCACGGGGACAAGACAGGGAAAAGGCTTAGCTTTCTTCACAAGCCCTTTGTCACACTTTTTCTTCCCTGGTATCAGGGAAGGTGAACTTCCATCTCATCAGCCCAAGTCCACATTATCTGTTCTGGACGAGCAAAAGCAACACAGGCACCTCTGCTCTCAGTTACAATGGGGATCAGTGGTCTACCGACTGATGTGAACATTGTCTTCTTACCTCCCTTCCCTCGAGCCAAAATAGAGTCATTATGACTAAAAACAAAGGACTTCACAACTGATTTTTCAGGGTTTGTTTCCAGTCCCACAAGTTATTTTTAGCTGAATCTTCCCTAGCTTTACAAACACACGGGAAAGGTGCTTAGTTCTGAAGAGACAGCAGAGGGAGCTTTTAGTTTGAGAGACTTCTACCTCCATTTAAGTAGATGAACAACTCATTGTGTTACAATGAAAGCATGGGAGGTATCTGCCCCTTCTGGAAAGTGAACAGAAGGCTTTTCACCAACCAAAAAAAAAAAATCATTTCTTTCCTGCTTTATAAAAAGATGTTTGACACTTCTAAATACCAGTGAGACAGCCTTGCAAGACTACTTTGGACCAGCTCTAGGGAAAAATAGACTTATAGCTATCTAAATAAAGCTTTAGGTTAAAAGTGTTTCTCCTTTGTTACCATGATTGCTTACCATTGACAGTCAGCTTGGCTTTGTTGGAATAATTGGAGCCAAAGTGATTGGTGATGATGCACTGATACTTTCCTTCATCGGTGAAATTCACATTGAAAAGGTGCAGGACAGTGGTATACTCGACCACCTCACCACTTTGCTGCTGGTATCTGGCAAAATTCACCACCTCTGCATCATACAATACTTCACTGTCTTTACGCCAGGCAGTGGACATGGGCGAATCACTGCTGCTCACAGCAGTGCACGTCAGAGTCACGTTCATGCCTCGCAGAGCAATTGTGGTCTCAGGATGCACTCTTATCTGCGGTTTAGGGAAATTATCTGAAAATAAGAAGCACCAAGATTAGTTACTTTCCTCTTCCAACTTGCAATTAATATCGCAAGAAAATGCACTCAAAAGACAATGTAAGCAGAAAGCAAGCTTTGGGAACAGATGTCCTGCTTGGTGTGCACATATTCAGCTGTTTTCACTTGGAAATCAAGCTGTGAAAGAGGATTAGAACCACACACAGGCATACAGAAGAAGCACTGAGAACAATCAGCATAGAAGCATGGTCTTGAGCAGCGCCCTGCATTTCGTACAACTCTCTGGAACTCGCTATATTTAGATCACACACAAAAGCCGTGCTCAGCTGAAGAGCTAGGCTATTTCACAAAGGACTGAGACTTATTTTCAGATAGTTTAAACATCTTGAAGAGCCTTTCAGTTCTAGAAATACAAAGCATAGCGAGCTGGCAGTTACTATCTCATCCCACTCGATGAGAGTTATTTCAATACCTATTATTTCAGCAAAGACATTCTCGTAGGCACGCACAGTGTTCAGTGTCAGGCACCACGGTGGTGATATTAGAAGGGAAAAGTGGGTGCTTGTGCCTACATGATGATTATTGTAGCCTTTACCACCAAAAGGATGAAAGAATTGTGTACACACAAGTTACACTTATCAGATTGCTCACCCAGAAAATGGAACACCAGACTATTTCCAGGCCTGCCACAGACTTCACACATGACTGGGCAAAGAGTCTCTCAGTTTTGCATCTCACAGTTCGGTTACAAAAATAAACAGGCTTATGTCTGAAACTGTGGTGGCAGAGACCAGATAAACATTACAGATACGGAGCATCAGAAAATCTGCCAGAGTATTAATTACTCTAGCCTTGCTGGTATGGCCAAGAACCAGTAAGGAAGTGTCAAACAGCCCTTCTAAAGCTAAAGGCATTCATAAACTGGGAGAATGGAAGCGTAATCAGTTTTTAACAGTAACCTAAATGAAAAACAATGCAGTCTCACAGAATTACTCCCTCGGGTTAGCTTCAGTGCTCAAATACAATGAAAGAGGGCAAAGAGAAACAGAATTAAATCCCAAACTCCAAAGCAGACCCAGTGATGTACACAGGCCCAGATGTGCATCACGGCCAAGACCAAATACCTCCAGCAGTGCTACAGCCTGATTTCAGAAAGGTACCTGCACAGATTTGTGTTACCGTGTTTTGATATCAAAAGTCATTAAAAATACAAACCACAGACAAAGTCATCAGGATCCACACTGAGAAGGCTTTCTCCTGCTAACCATTCAGGATGAGCACAGCTAACGTTCACAGCCTGCTGTAGACGGCTGTCAGTGAGCCACTGCGGCAGCCATTTCAACTGGCAATCACAAAGCAAGCTGCTCGTGTTCAAAATTCTGCAGAAACAAGGCAAAAGAAAAGTGTGATTAAAGTTTAGAATTTCACATTCCTACATGTGATTTCATACAGCCAAACAACTTAAAGCATCTATGTTCAGAAATGTCAAGATTTACAGTATTCTTTTATGCCTATGGGTATTTACTATAAAATGTTAGCTACATATGCTATAAACAACCCAGAGAAAGCTTCCCTCTATGTCAGCATTAAAACCTTACATTTCTTTTTAATTCTGGAGAAAATAAGCTTGGAATTTCAACTTCTAAAAAAAATATTAAGCCTGTCTTTACAATTATCCCATCCCTCTTTAAAGCAATTAAAAGGAACATAACACTGCAGAGCAGCTCTAGGTCTCAAACTAAACACACTTGCCATTATGAAATGAGTGTAAGCCTCAACAGTCATTTTCATGCCAGCTAATAAATATTTAAGAATGAAAGTGATTTGTTTCACACAGGTATCTACTGCAGATTGTTTTCTCTGCTCCACAGAAAAACTGTGAACAGAAAACAATGATGGGTGGCGTTTTCCCCACCACCTGCTTTCAAAAGTTCCTAAATATTATGTACAAGTATGACTGACTGGAGAAAGTCCAGCATTTTAACAACAAGTCATCAGCCACTGGATGAATCCAGAAGTGAGAGAGGAGAGGCCCACAAACGAGCCAGGATTCCATCTGCTGTTTGCCCATACATACCAACAGTTCCTCACTTTTAAGATACGTTGGAGAAGGCAATGAAAGTCTTATCTTTAACACCTAAGATGTGTCTCTTCAAACTGGCAGATCTTGCAGACTAACAGTCCATCTGGCCAAGATTAACTAATTGAATAACAGTTTTAAAAAACAGATTACACGATATTCAGAGACTTTATCTCATAGAGAAGACTGTGTTACAGTAGGATTAGTCTTGGGTGTGAAGGTCACTTCCCATTATAATACTTTAAATGTCTGAAGATCACAAGAGGCTCTAGCAGTTTAAGCATCTGCTGAGCAAGTAAAAATTCTTGTCTAGCTGTGAATTTTAAAGCCTTTCCCTAACCCCAAAAATGGGAAGACAAAAATGTAGCATTTGCTAACCCCCCTGAAAGATTCCTGATGAATAATTTCTTTTGTTCACTGTCTACATGCTAGCGTTTGCTGGAGTTTGCTGCAAAATCGTAAGATATGAAAAACTTAATGGTTCAACACCGCAAGAAAATAATACTTTCTATTAATTGCAACTAAGGAAATGGAGATGCAGATTCCATCAAACCTTAAACCTAAGCATACTGCTACTGACTTTGAGTCAATAATTCATCAGCATTGCTTTAAATATTTCATGATGAAAGCAGACACAGTTCAGTCAACTTCAGCCAATCTTACAATGGCTGAAGGACTCTGCGAGGTAGGACTTGTAAAGAATCTGTAAGTAATTGTCAGGAACTTACAGCTCCTTCAGGTGAGCCTGGGCAAATGCATTTTCTTGGATGGACATTACTGCATTGTTGCTTAAATCTCTGTAAGTTAAGCAAAGAGAATAATATGGGTAAGTGTGATTTCATATGCTACCTTCAGTTAAATTCTTGAAAATTTGACAGAGGATAAAAGACTGAAGTTGGCAACTAATTAGAAGTTCTACAAAGTAAAGTACTTACAGATGTTCAAGTCCTTCAAGACCAGAGAATGCTTTTTTGGTAATCGTCTTAATCTGGTTTCCTTGCAAGATTCTGAAAGACAAAGCCCCCCAAACCCAGAAACCAGTCTGAATGTCAGTATGAGTTCACAAATAACACCCAAAAGAAGTTCCCTATGATGTTTAACTAAGTCTTTTTCTAATTCTAGCTGAGCTAAAAGATCAAATACTACTTTTTGAGCTTAAAGGCTCAACTAATTTTTCCCAAGAACAAGGTTTCTTTTCCATTCTTAACTTAGAGATTTGGGTTAGAGATATGTCTGAAGATAATTTAAGTCAGCAGAATGAAACAGTGATAAGCAGAACTTGGGAGCGGAGCAATAACTTCCTAATACCAGTCTGCCACAATCACATTAGTTCCCGAGACTGCACCCTCGTACCAAGCTATTTGTTATACACAATGTCTGCTGCTCCACAGGACGGAGCTTCCCACAGAACACGGGGCACTGGATGAAAAGTGCATAGGCTAAGTACTGAAAAGCTGTTAATTCAACAGCATTTCATATTTGCTCAAAAATATTTTTTTTTTAATAAGCACCAACTTTTACCCAAGCTAAAGCAGCACAAAAAGTGACAACCATCCCACAGCAGGACTGGGCTATTCAATAATAAATGCATTCAAATACTTGTGCTTAATTCCTTCAAACTGGTGCTGCAAGGTGATCCAGTGCTACGCAGCCCCAATGCTCCTGACCGTGGAACCCAAGCCTGTATCAAGAAGTTGTAGCACAGAAGTGGAAACACACTGAATACAGCTGCCAACTAGAAAGGCTTTCTGCCTCATGTCATTGATTTACAATTACTTAATATTTGCACCCTCCCTCTACTCTGTGTGCTAGGAAGTACTGTCATTTCAGTGGTTTGTAATACATACAGTTTATCCAGCCTGCTTAGTCCCACAAATGCTTCATTTGCATCTTCTATGGCCCAGGAAATCTCATTGTTCCGCAAGTCCCTGCAGGAGAAGAGCCTTCTCATAAAGAAGCCTTTAACATCATCATGACCACTGCTAGTGGCAAGCTAGGGAAGAGAACTTACTGTTGTACAAGCCTGCTATGGTGCTCTGGTACAGTGCCACCTGGCAGGTCTCAAATTTTTTATAAAACTAAGCTTGTCAGGAGATGAATATTCCATTTCAGAGATGCAAGAGAAAATAGAACTGTTCAAGATCAGTGCCGCAGACAGAACCATAAACAAATTCTGCAGTACAACTTCTTGATGTGGTATGTAAGGAAAGACCCAGTCTGACTAGCACTTGTCATGTGAGAGACTATTTACCAGAAGCTGGGAGAGGCTCCTGAAGCAAGTTGGTTCATGTAAGTGAATTAACCAATACACTAGCAGCATTAATCTTCCTGAGTAACAGGCTTTATGATAGCATTTGCATATTAAGAGATTACACACAGGTTATAGCGTAAGGCTGCCAGGCACAAAGTAGTAGATTTACAGAATGAAGTTGATATTCTGCTCACAAATCTTGTTACCAGCTAATGGGATTTCTGTTTGACCTGTGCACAGCACTTTGGCCCCTCACGTAGAAGAGCAGTCCAAACAGCAAAAGCAATACAGCAATATGGTTCAGAGAGGTTTAAATGCTTTTTAGAGAGAAGGCGAAATAAATTCAGTTGCGTTTTTAGCTTGAATGGCGTGGGCTGAGCCAGAGCTTCCGTCAAAGCCACAGTTTTCGTCTGTTCTGCTACCCCTGTGCACAGAAGTCCCTGCAGACAGGAGCGTGTTTAAAGGAAGATACACCAATGAAAGAGCCTGTACTTCATTTTACCAGATACTATATGCATCAGCTTCATGGAGCTTCCAAACAAGTCAACTGACACAGAAAGCGAACTACATATACAGGCAACATGTATACGTATACATCATCTCATACAAGCACTTGTTTCCTTGTGCTAATGGTGGAAAAATGAAGTATCTACTTTCCCTTGGGTGAGACTAAGTTGCATAGAATACCACCCTGGAAGAGAGTGGGATCAACCTCCGGGACACTGTCAGTGGTAACGCTTATTTTCTTATTTTTCTTACTTTGAAATATGGAAGTTTTGTTCTTAACACCATGCAGCAGTCATTTCCACAATTAATATATATATATACACACTTTAAAGTTTAGGACAAAAAGAAAAGAATTCCATGATTCATGCATCACAAGGTCTTAACAAACATGGCCTTAATACCTGCTCACATTAAGTATTTTCCTCTTTGAAAATTATTCAACCTAAGGTACCGGACATGGATGTGATCTAATGAGAAGAATGACTAGATGAATAATATGCCAAATTTATTTCCAAGTTGCTAATTCTTGTGATTTGAAACTTGTTTCTAGAATTATCTCCAGGTCTGCTTCAGAATTTTAGATTGTGAATGCTGGAGGGGCATCAATGCCGAGCTACTCACAGTATTATGGACTAAATAATGCAGTAAGATGTAAAACTTCAAAACTTCAGTGCTATTCTTAGCTACACCTTTAATCCCACCTTGCTCTTATTACCTTGTAGTTAATATACAGTTTTTACAGTTTATTCTTGTTAATTAAAGCTACATTGCAGAACAGCGGCAGGAGCTGAACATACAGAGAAATATTTATGTCAGCCTTAGCACTAAAACAACCAGTATACAAGCAACAATGGAACTAATCCGACAGCAACACGGTATCTCCTGTTGTTTGAAGTATTTTTACACTCCACTACTCAGACCACTTAGCAAAACGAGTGAGCAACCCAGAAGAAAAGCCCCTCATTGTGTGAGCCGAGGAGTTGGCTCCTCATGCTTGGCTGGGCACGAATGCTTGGAGCCCTGTTAATCAGCACTGCCCTCCGTCCTGCACATTCCAACGCCGAAGCAAAGGGCCAGCCTCTCAGCTGCTGACCCCCCTGAGGAGCCCAGGAAAACCTACTAATTAATCTGCTCTTGTTCTCTTTCATGCTACTCTAAATCTAAGAAATTAGTTTTAATTATTTCATTAAAAGGTTGCATTAAGGTTAACAGAACATGACTGCTTACATAAATCTCTCTGGTGAGTTTGCTTATTTAAGCATTTATTTAATGAACTGACAGAGGGGTTATAAACTTTCACTCCTTTCTCAACTACCATTGTTTAGGATGATTACAACTGTTCAGATCTACTTGGGACACTTTTTTTTTTATTAAGAGCCAGGATTGAGTCTTTTCTTGTCAGAAATATCAAACAGCTGCAGCTGCTACGAAAGGTCCTGGCAAGAGCAGAGGTGTGCCTGACAGCAAGAAGTAATCCTACCCCACGCCCAATACGGATGCCTATGATTTCAGCACACGAGCAGGGTGGGCTAAGCCATACCTTCTACAACCAGAAGGACTCACCGCTTGGTTTCTGAGGTTCCAACCCTAACAAAACCATCTGGAATAAAGAGAGGTCCAGGCTGACCATTCACGCCACAACTGGCACTTACACAAGCTTCCACACCTTCTCAGAACCGGTATGACACGCAACTGGGCGCTCAAGGTTACCAAGCCACTGTTTCGTATCACCACTAAAATTAAGTGGTTGGTTTGTTCTAGCTGTTCTGTTATCTCGGCAGACCAAAAGGTTGTCAGCCCCGCCACGCCCGCAGGCAGGACAGCACACAACAATGCCAAAACACTGATCTCAGGCTCCCACAGCATAATATTCATTGTCTTTACTTCCGAAAGCTTCCCTGCATTAAACTGAGATTTTTAACTAGAAGTTTTCTGTACTTACAAGGTTCGAAGATTTGTCAGACCTCTAAACACACCATCAGCGATGTGACTAATGCGATTGTCACCCAGGTTTAGTTTCTCCAGTAAACCAAGTCCCACAAAGGCAGACTCCTTGAGGCGAGTTAGCTGGTTGTACGACAAGTCTCTAGAAATATTGAACATGCACTTTAAAGGCAAGTAGAGGGGGATTGATTATGAAGATACTATCAAACTTGTTTAACTATTGAGTTTTGATTAATTTCTCTAACAAAACACTTACAAACAGAAGTAAAATACACAGTGTTATCACGGGCCTAACAAGGAAATCGAGTGCTTCCTTTGGTAATCCATTCTTGCTACATACGTGCTACCCAATCTGTTATTGCAACATTACAAAATCCCCAATGAAAAACAGCCCAGGACTTACAGCTCAGAAAGCCTTTGGCAGAACTCCCATGCATCTGGACTGATCCTGTTAATGGCATTCTGGCTAACATAGAGTTGTTGCAATGTCCGCAGACCATACAGCCAGCCCTTGTTTACTTCTGTTAAGTTATTATGTTCCAGTTCTCTAAAGAATTAGAAGGAAAAACATTTGTCAAACAGATAATCAATGAAACATATATTTACAAAATTTCACCTTGTGGATCTCAAAATGATTTACTAACATTAAGCCTTAGGCAACCTGAAATGCATGATTATATTCATTCCACTGAGGCCAAAAGAGCAAACAAAAGTATATGAAGAACTGAGTAACTCAAAAACAGCTGCAGTAACCCAGTGGCAGAAACAAAACTAATCTCTGTTCTCAAAGATTATTTCTTTTTAAAAAATCTTTTCCTAACACTGCATGGCACGCCCCTGCGCTATCTCTGTCAAACAGTCACACGGCAAAGAACCATCCCATGTCATGGGGAGTGCAAATGAAAAGCAGCAAAAAGCAACCTACAGAATCAAAGAATTCTTGATCACCAAGTGGGAAGAAGTTGGGGAGAGAACCAATATCTTTCCACCGCTGAAGTAACCAGACATGATATCAAAATTACGGGAAAATACAGATCTGTAAACTCATCTCCCGTGATGCCCATCAATATCTCAGCACAGCCTTGATGTAAGGGAAGCCATACAGGACCCAACCCTCCACAGCTAGAGTCCCGAAAAGAAATTCCACGACTAGGCATACTCACAATTCTTCTATATTACCCAGGCCAAAGAATGCTCCATCCATTAGTCTGCTAATCCCATTGCGCTGCATTTTCAAGGATTTTAAGGATTCCAGTCCTTGGAATGTAAGACTTTCCACTATTTTAATCCGGTTCCTTTTCAGTTCCCTTATATGAAGACAACATTCAAATATTAAGACATCTTTTGATAAGCACCACTTCGTGAAAGTCAAGAACACATACTGAGATGAACCACCCAGCTGTAAACGCTATGTTTTTAAGCTTTCAAGACTGCTACTTACAGAAACTGCACGTGAGGCAATTTGAAGATCTTTGGTGGAATCACACTAATCCTATTTCTGTTCAGCTTTACTACCATTAGTGAGCTAGATAAGTTATCAAGACAGCCCGCTTCTAGAGTAGTTATTCTGTTGTTACTCAGATTCCTAGGAAAGGAAGAGGAAAAGAAGCTTTTCAGAACATGGAGAATTTTAGGAACACAACTGCACGAGCACTTCGGAACAACCACTTTTTATTAGAACTCAAGTTCTTTGTGAAGTCACATCAGAAATCTGAATTACGGCATACCAAACTAAATCATTTTTCCCAAAGGAATCAGTGCTAGCAGCTGATTTTTACTGCATGCCCAGTCTTCAGTTAGACATGGTCAAGACAACGTCAACAGTGATTTACTCAAAATGGGCAGAAATCAGCCCATGCCCCTGCGGCTGAAGTACTTGCACTTTGACAACAGCAGTTATTGTTTTTCATACTATTTGAGAAAATGCAATACAGATTGGTATGAAAAGTATTTTATTTCAAGCACATCTGTAGCTACGCTGAGCACTGTTACCAGTTCAAAGCCACGCAAGGCTGCCTACTTTAAGACAGCAACTGAGAGTAGATGAGATCTTCAACATTATTGCTGTAGAGCCAGGAATCCCAGATGTAACGGATCACTCATACTTACAGGTACTTCAGTTGCATCCGCGGAAAAGAAGAAGCTTTAATTTCTGAGATAAGATTAGAACTAAGATCTAGATTTTCCAATGAAAGGTAAACTTGGAGTTGCTCAGCATTTATTTCTGGAATGGTATTGTGTACCCTGAAAAATACCAGCAACACATATGATTATCAAAACACGTCATCCTTCAAGTTGCACAGCTGAAACAGCTGTAGGATTCTGTTTATCAACATTCTTAGCAAGCCTCTTAAATGGGACATGTAGCACACACTTCAGACTGTTAATTCCTAAAGCAATACTGAAAATCCAAGAGCTATTTGCCACCTTGACATATGAATAGATTCAAATGCCGGGGCCTGTAGTTGGGCTGTTCCTTGTGGGAACTGTCATTCCTAGGCTGAATCCTTCCCCTTCAAAGCTGCCTGCCTTGGTTGACTGCATTTTATTGGTAATTTAGGGTGACTTGATTGTCTGATTTCTATTTCTTTAAAGAGTGCTTACATATTCCCTAAAGCACTTCAGATGAGTAGTATTTCAAGACAAAAGAAGCTATGTTTTCCTACAACTTGATAGCAGAACTCTAATACGATTCTCCCATTCATTAAACGAGAAAAAGGCAGACAAGCTATTACTTACAAGGAGAGAAGAGTTATATTAGAAGTTGTTTCTCCAAAATATGGAATTTCACTTAGCTCATTGTAATTCATTTTCCTTTAAAAAAAAAAGAACAAAAAAGATTACTGGCACTTCCAAGAGAAGAAAAACCCTTTTGTACGCAGCAGAAATAGCTCATATCACAGAACACATTTAACAATTTTGTTATGTTAATAATACTTAGTTAGTAACAAAAAAGGATCCATAAAAGCTTAAATACTGATCATTTGAACAATTTAATAGCAAAGCACGCTAGCTTTTACCATTCTCATGGATACTATTACTTCTCTTTAGCTTAGAAGCAGCTATAGTCAAAACAAACACCTCATTTCTTTTTAAAAATATTGGTCTTCTAACCTTTTATGAAAAGGTTTTCTGCTCACAAAGCATCAGTTTTATACATAAAATACGCTGCCAACACAGAGCGTCCATTTTTAATTAACTGGCACTGAATATTTCTACAAGTCAGACCAGATAGCTGGACATGCAATGAAACGCACTAATTAGAGTGAGGTGCAAAATCTTTAGAGTTTATCCTCATAAAAAACAACTTACACTTCTTGTAGCGTATGAACAGACAAATCAAGGCTCCAGTTGGATGACAATAAATGATTATGACTTAAATCCCTAGAGAACAAAGAGAAAAGTTATTCTGGCTCCTGGAATAAAAAAAAAACAAACCAAACACCACCCACGTATGCTTTATGCAACCTGAAAGTTTTAAACTGTATTTTTCAGACATACAATTCTTCCTTCACCAAAGGAAGGAGAGGTTCTAGCTTGTTCTAGTAGTCACTCACAGTAAGTCTAGACAGTTCTATTTCTCTGTTTGAATCGAATAACTTTTTGTTAAAAAGGCTTCTTGAAAGAAAGATCGTATCTGATCACAGCATTTTTCCTTTAAAACATAGCTTTATCTACAATACTTGCCTATTGCAAAAAGGAAAAAACCTTCCAGGGACACAAAAATAATTTCTTACAAAAATGCTTGTTGTTGAACTGTTTTCTGTAGCAACAATCCCCCTTTTCTCAGCCTGCCCAGCTTTTCAAAGAAGCTGACTAGTCAAGGCAGGCTTATTTTAAAGGAACAACATACACACAATTACCAAACAAGCTGGAGGGGAGAGAAACATGAGGCTGGGAAGCTTATAGAAGGCATGCTTTAGTGCCAGTTGGTTTTGCTTATAGAAAACAAATGCAGGGGTTGGATTGTTTCAATGGGCAAGAGTTGTTAAATCTGTTTTTAATGCCCATACTGGATGTTGATGCTATTCCCATTGCTTTAACTTTAAATCAGGATTTTACTTTTGCCTTGGACTTGGTGTATAAGATGTTATAAGAAAAGCAAAACCATGCCCTCTTCTGAGCACTAACTCTTTGGGCACGGACTAGCTCCATTTTGTGACATGAGTCAAACCATGACCAAAAAAAAAATACCAGGTTTATGACGGAAACCTGGTTCTAGCCATACCAGTGAGGAGAGACAGACGTCACTCCAAATGGTGAAACCAACTCATCTTTTTGACATCTTTCTGGCACAAGTCCAGAATGGAGACGAATCCCCGAAGCTTGTGCCGACAGCCCGAGCCGCTGTGTGTTGGAACAGGCCTGGCACTGCCACCGAACTTGTCAAATACAACTGATACCCACACCACAGTCAGAAAACTGTTAATAGGTGCATATATAACTGAACACTGCCTATTGAATCAAAAAGTCTGGCTCTGCTAGCTAGTTGTGCCTGCCTGTCAGCAAGGCATCATGCTTCTCACTGTTTCCAATTCTGATATCGAGCACAGAGCCATAATGAGCTCCTTTCAGCAGGAGCTGTTCACCTTCTGATGAGTTCCTCTGATGAGGTCCTGTATCACTGATTCTCTTTCATGATTACAGAAGTAACACAGTACGTATTTATTACGGCTAGTTTTAAGATCATCAGGCAGGCTGCAGCTATGCTGACACAGGAGACAAAATTATCCTTTAAGAACAAAAATACCACATATTTGTTAAAAAGATTAAAATGTTATTGATCACAGTTAAAAATATTTCCATCGACAACCAAGCTCGGGCAGTGACGGCACCCACGCGCTCGTCTACTCTTGCGAGAGCTTTGGGCCTTAACTACACCAAGGGTTGAACCTCTACAGACACGAAACTGCCCAAAACCCATGACTAGGGGAAGTAAAGGTCCCTTCCAACTGAAATATTCTATTCTTCCTGAAGGCCTTAGAAAAATCAAGTTTGTTTTCTTTGCATATTAATCTGACTCCCAGGATCTTTGTCAGTGCCCGCTAACCGTGCCTGACACACAGGTTGGTCTGGCTCTGCACCCATGGCGTGGTTTTGCTCATCAGTGTAGCATCTGGACACCTTGAGGAGCGTGTTATCTTCCGTGTCCATTGTCTCATCCTTCCTCGATGGGTTGCTCTCAGGTCCTCTGGAAATAGCATGGCTTAGTACTTCTTAGTACGATCATCTAGTCCAACTGCCTGACCACTTCAGGGCTGACCAAAAGTTAAAGCAAACTATTAAGGGCATTGTCCAAATGCCTCTTGAACACTGACAGGTACGGGGCCTGGGTGATGAGGATCTGCTAACATTTAGGTATCCCCCCAGAAGACTACTTCTTACTACTAAGTTAGAAATTAAGATTTTAATTTAGAAAGCCCAGTAAAGTATTCTTCTATTATTACTTGGATTTGGACTATAACAAAGTTTGCATTAACAATAAATCCTCTTTCAAGAAGTTGGGTATAGCTCATACTTAAAACAGTTCTGACATTACTTAGAGCTAGTTACTGATGTTTTTCTTTTTGACTGACTGATCACTAAATCCAAAGTGAAATACAATTATCTATAAACACAGAAAATCAGACTATCACACAGCTAAGATTTTTGCTATCATGCAGAACCAGATATAATTCCCTTGCTCTGAAAAAGCCAAAACTGAAGAACCCGTCATTTTAGAAGCACTTGCATTTTTACTGTGAGGCCCATGCTATGCAAGATACAGAGCAAACACGCAAAATTTGTATTTTAGAGATTCATCTGGTATTGTATATAACATCATCTAAACATTCATTTTGAGCTGAAGTGGTATTCGTCTCTCAAGTAAATAAAACAGAATGCACACACCAAATTGATTACCATATACTTAGTCCTGGAGAAGGATCTTAATTCAGCCCATCTGAGCATACCCGCCTCCTCCCCATGGCACTGTGCTGGTACAGGTGTTGATGCAGCACACAGCCAACCATTTGAGCTAAAAATACACAAGCTCACCCCAAAATCCTGTTGTGAAGGGAACCAGCTGAACTAGTTAACTGATACCTAATCTACTTTTATTCATCATCTCCCTAGTTATCAGCATATATAAACACACCTTCAGGCAGCAGTGTATGACCAGAAGGCAGCGACCACCAGCATCGTGCTTCCCTTTTCCCCTACAGATGACTGCCCTACAAGCAGGGCTTACATTCCTTGTTCTAAAGAACGTAATGTTAAGATGCAGACACATCAAAAAATACTCGCTAAGTCTTTGACTTCCCTACCCTTTTCATCACTGGCCAGGTTATCCACAAAACATATGTAATTTAGCAGGAAACATGAAGTTACAGTTGCCTGAATATTTCCATCATGAAAAAGAGTTCTGAAGGTGCTCTCCTGGCCTTATTAAAAACAAAAACCCAAAACAAAATAAAAAACCACACACACTGGAAGCATCACCTGCAAGCAGTTTGAAAGAGTTAGGAAAAACAAGAATTTTTAGTCCCCAAAGTTAAGTGAAATGATATCACAGAACTGAGAGGAAAAAGCACATCAGGAACTTTTTCATGTGAGAAAAATTAAGCTTTGATTAATTTTGAACAGCTTGTATGCATTATAGCTCATTTAGATTCAGAACTGCTGGAGTAATCCTAGTGAAGAAAAAATGTCACCCCCACACACACTTTGTGTGCCAAAATCCTGAAAGCCACAACAGAGAACATACACTTAATTATTGTTTGCAGCACATGTCAGATTGCATAACGTAGCACAGCGCCAGCACCGCTTCTTCCCACTGCGTTTTGTGCCAACCAGTTTTAAACACACCCTCTATCAGCTTGGAGAAGGATACACGTATTTGTTGAAGCTTGAAAACTTGCTCTCCAAACAGCATGGATATCGTTTTGCTTATTAGCCACCGATGAACTTTCAAGTCACTTCTCCAGGCACTGACGCCCTCCCTGACAAGCGCTAGTGTTAAGATAGCCTTGTACCTTTCTAAACGCGAAAGGTTTCACAGATAAGTTAGCTGTATTTCTATGCTGAAATACGCATCTTCTCTTAAACGTTTCCAACTGCTTATCATGCAGGCAAGGAAGAGAACTACAGAACCACAAAGGGGCAAGAAGGTGACCAGCTTCCTTAGACATGCCCAGTTTTTAATACAGATCAGACACTTGAGTCCTGCTAGAGGAATTCCTGGAGTTAACTGAACATTGGTTTGTATATTTATGCTATCTCCCAAACGGGCTTTTTTTTCTTCGTCTGGAATACTGTTATTTCTACCAGCAGGGAAACACGATCACTCCAAGAGGGCCTGAGAACTTCCCTGTGCACTAAAGTGGTTTTTGATATCCCTCGTACTTCAGCATCTCTTCCATCGCAGTACACTGCAGCCAAAGGTGGCAAACCCAGCAGTGACTACGACGGTAACAGCCAAGGAAGGATAAAGGCGTACAGCACTCGACCCTGTGCAAACACTATTTAGCACACTGTCTAATTAAAATCTTGGGAACAGATACTAAGGGTGGGCTACCAATTGTTTTGTTGTTTTCTAGGGTTTTTTTTTTGAAAAACAATGGCAGCAAACATCAAGGGGAGACCACAATGGTTTCCCTGAGGGAAAAGGAGGGAGTCACTGAGTTGCAAAGCAGCGAAGGGCTGCAGAGGGAATCAGAAGCAGTAGGAACTGCCACAGCACACAGCCGAAGTCGGGGGCTGGAAGGAATATTTCTAAGCACAATCATAAGGGACTATGTCCTACAGCTTGATCTGAAAAAACGTTAAGTCCTGGCTTGACTGGCATTACCAAAACTTCTACTAGCCACAACCTGCTCCTGCTTCACACTCCTCTCAAACGTTATCGTCGCATCGCGGGATAAGGAAAGCATGAAAGCCGTGCCTCGGAGACCCCAAAGCGCGGGGCCTTCCTCCGGGTGGGTGCAGTGGTGCCAGACCCTCTGCCACCCCACGCCTCCGCTCCAGCGGCTCTGCCTCGGCCGCTGCCCCTGCCAGCCAGGCTCCAGAGCCGGCGGCCGTTGCCTTCCCACCGCCAAAGCCCGCAGCACCCCCGGGCCGCAGCGCACCCGGCCGCCCCGGGCCCGAGCGAACGGCTCCCGCACGCCCAGCACCGCCCGGCGCTTCTGCCGCGCCCAGCACCGCCGGCCCCCGCGGCCTGCCGCGCCCGCCCCGGGGCTCCACTGCGGCAGCCGAGAGGCCCGGTCAGGCCCCAGCCTCGCACAGCGCTCCGCCGCCGCCGGGCCTCGCACCCTCCGCCGGGCCGCCGCTAGGCCCCGGCCCCGCACACGTCCCCCCCCCCCCGCCGCCCGTTAGGCCGCGGCCTGCGCGCAGCCCGCCGCCCGTTAGGCCCCGCGGCCTCGCCGCGCCCCGCCCGCCCGCCGCGCTCACACTCACAGGCCCGTGGTGCCGGCGGGCAGCGGCGGGATCCTCCGCGGGCCCGGCCCGCCGGGCAGGCGGTGCCGGCTGCAGTCCAGCAGGCCGCGGCGGCAGGAGCAGGGCGCGGCGCAGGGCTCAGCGGCGGCCGCCCGCGCCCACAGCGCCGCCGCCGCCAGCAGCACCAGCAGGGTCCGCGGCCGCGCCCCGCGGGCGGCCCGCACGCCCGGCCCCGCTCCCGCTCCCCGCATCCCCCGGCCCCGCGCCGCCCGCCCGGCCCGGCCCGGCCCGGCCCGGCCGCCGCGACCCGCCCCGCCCCGCCGCGCCACCTCAGCGCGCAGGCGGCGAGGGGCGGGACCGGGCGGGGTCGGGCGGGGCTCGGCCGCGCCCCGCCCCGCCCCCGTGTCCGCCCCAGGCCGGCGGCGGTGCCGGCCGTTCGCGCCTCGCCTGCCCCGGGCCGGGCCGCCCCCAGCCCCGCCGCGGGGTCAGCTCTGCGCCCGGGGCGGCCCCCTGGGGCGACTCCCGGGCGGCCCCGGCCGAGCATCGCCGGTGGAGGGGCAGCACTGCGCTCCCGCAGCCGGCACGGGGGTGGCCGGGCCCGCCAGGCCTCAGCAGCGCCGGCGGTCGCCGGTGTGCAGCCAAGCACCGCCAGCGCCCAGCCCCGCGTCCCAACGCCCGCTCGCGGTGTTCGGCCTGCGGCAGCCAAACCACCCTGTACCTGCGGCCTGTCGCTGCGTGCCCTCTGCAACCCATCCGTCCCGTCCACGTCCCCGCTGAGGGGCTCGCGCCGCACCCTCGCCCGCTGCCGGAGACGGTGGCTCCCTGCCATGGCCATGGCTCCACACCGAGCCCCTGAGGATGGCCACAGGCTCTGGGGAGCAGGACCACAGGCACCCAGCGGGTGCACCCTGAGATTCGGCGGGGAGCCGGGAGGGCTGAGGGCCTGTGCCGGGGTGGTGGCCGGAGCCCGGGCACTGTTGGTGCTGTTCAGGCACTGCCATCTCGTGGTCCTGGCCCCCACCGGGAACGGACACGTGTGCAGGACGGCCCTGCTCTCCCAGGGTCTGGTTGCCCACTGCATCAGGCCTTGGGTGGGCAAGGCGTGGGCACCGCGCTCACCACCGCAGCCCTGCAGGCGCGGCTGCATAGAGCCCTCGGTGCTGCGGCGTGGTGCCCAGCCCGCAGCAGGCGGCAGGGCTGGTAGCTGGCGGCAAACCCAGCCCGCCTGGTTGGTGTGGGGCTGCCGGAGGCTCCATCCCAAGCAGGCTCAGGAGAAAACATCCCCCTTCCCCTCGGGTTGGGATCTGCGGCTCAGCAGTGCCCGCAAGCAGGGCAAGCCGGTGCTGGCACTTGCAGCGCCTGCAGTCCTGGGCCAGCCCCAGCTTCCCTGCGCGGCCTGCAGCGAGGCTGGGCAGCAGCCAGGTCCTGCTGCAGGCAAGTCTGGCTGCATGGGGAGGGCGTGCTCTCCCCAGCTCCCCAGCCGAGGGAGCTGCACACATCCCTGCTTCTCAGAGCAGCTCAGGGCACGGCTTCTGTTGCGGAAACTGGAATCAGATGCCGGTGGCAGGTGGAAGGAGATTCCCACGGAGGAGTGAGGCCGGACCGCCCTGCCTGTTGCTGCTGGGAGGCACGTCTGCATCTGTGCAAACAGGCCCGAGCTCTGTGCAGGGGCAGGGGCACCGCAGCGATGCTGCCAGCTGGGGAAGCTGCTGCCCGCGTCACGGTGGCTGCTGGGTGGCTGCTGGCAGCGCTGTCCCCGGCTGCCCAGGGCCGCAGGCTCCGGGGGAGCTCAATTAGGAGCATCTGCTCGGCCAAAGTCCAGGGCCCAGCACAGGTCTCTCCAACAATTGTTCCCACTGCAATTTGCATTTATAAGAGTATTGCCATGGCAGCAGAAATTTGCATATTAATAGAAGCCAGTCCTAATTGTTGAACTGCTCCTAATGTCTCAGAGCAGAAAGGAGCCTGCTGTGTTTTACCAAGCTGCAACTGCCGCTGCTGGGGGCCCTGCCTTCCCAGCCAAGTTCCTTAAAGCTCTCCCTGCTACTCCCTGTGCCAGCCCCAGCCCCGCGCAGCTCCCACGAGATCTGCTCAGTCACCCACAGTATCAATTTAGGAGGGAAGGCCCGGGCTCCCATCCTGCCTGCTGGGAGCCATCTGCACGCACACGGCTGATGCTGTACGCAGTGCACCTCCTGCGTGCCTGGGATTGCCCGCGCCTCCCTCCGGGAACCCCAAGCTGACCATGCTGAAGTGGGTGCAAGCCCTTGCGGAGTAGGTACAAGTGGCACACACGGTACCGGTCAAAATGGTCCCGCTGGAGGTACTTCCAGCCCGGCCAGCAGTGCCAGTGTGGTTTAGCACGGCAGAGGCACTTGATCCCTGTCCCCGGCTGGGACGAATGGCATGGAGTGGCCAGGGGCTCGCCCGGGAAGGACTTGCACGGCTCCCTGTCCCTGCAATGAGGAGTCTTCCTCCTCAGCACAGGTTGCTCCCGGACCCCCATGGCAGGGCCAGGAGGCTCTGCTGCCGCCCAGCCCCGCTCAGCCCCCTCGGCCGCTCTCCTCTCCCAGTGCCTGAGCTGCTGTCCTCCTCCCCAAGCACCCGAGTGCAGGCCTGGGCTCCTGCCACAGAGTCTGCCGGAGCCCCTGCGGCCCTGCCAGGCACAGCCCAGGCCTGGGCATGCCTCCCTGGCCGGGCGGTGCTGGGGGCTCAGCGCGTCCCCTTGCCATCTGCAGCCTCTGCAGAGGGTTCTTCCCGGGAAGATGCTCTGCAGGCTCCAGCCCAGCAGGGTTCCCTCCTTCCCAGCGCTGAGCCTGCGCCGGAGCCGGGCCTTCACCACTGGATGGCACACAAGCCTCGGCGGAGGAGCCCGGGTGGTCCTGGGGTGCTGTGTAAACCCCTGGCTGCTCCGGGCTGGGGTTGCCGGGAGGTGCTGGGAGGTGCCGGGAGGTGCTGGGAGATGCTGGGAGGAGCCAGGAGGTGCTGGGAGGTGCTGGGCTCCCAGCCCCGCAGCTCCGCTCCCTCCTCGCAGCCCTCCGGAGCGTTGGTGCTCGGTTGGAGCGGGACTCTGACCTTGTCTGGGTGCTCTCTGCTGCACCTCTGGCTGGGCGCCCGGCCACTCCTCGGGAGCACACAAGGCTCTTCCCGATCAGCTCTCCTTCCACATAAGAGTGAGCTCACCTCCCTCTTCCTTGCAGGCTGGAAAATCGGGGAGATCTTTAAATCTGCCGGCCTTGACAAGCACGGGCTGAAATACCGTCCTTCTTGCCAACGACTCTGGTGGAAGGCGGAGGGTATCAGCCTGGCCGATAACTCACAATAAAAGCCTCTCTCTCCCCTGACTCCCTAACCAGCCCCTTCTCCCACATCTGCCCCTGCCCTCCTCTCAGCCCCGTTCTCGTGGCTCTGGGGGCTCCTCGCCAGCACAAAGGTACCTCTGCATCCCTCCTCGCACTGGGACGGCTCCTACCAGCATCCAGGCAGTGCAGGGTGGCCCCGTGCTGCGGGATGCCCGATGCTGCACTGCTGGGATGGGGCAGCACCAGACTGCCCAGGCTGCAGCTCCCCTCTGCAGTCAGGCTGCCCCGGCTTCGCCTCGGTGCCACCACCTCATCGGCCGTGCCGTGGGTCCCTGGGGCCTGGGTGCCCCGGCTGTGCCCGGGAAGGTGAGCGGGCGGCCAGAGGAAGGGGCAGGCTGTCACTCTGCCGCCCTTGGCCCCATTGTTCTCCTGTGGCCGCTGCGTCAACAAGAGCTGGGAGAGGAAACAGGGGCTAAGGAGATGCCAAGACCCCCGCTGCTAAAGGGAAGATAAGGAGGGAGGGGGCATTTACTGGCTCTCCAGGGGTGGCGGATGCAGCAGGGTCCCCTGCAGTGCAGGAGAGCGAGAGCATTGCGTCCCCAGACAGCCTGCCATGCTGCCATGCAGACGGCAGGCAGTGACTGGGGAGCCACGGGATGCTCAGGTGCTGGTTTATTTAGGCCAGACTTTGCAAAAGATGTGAAAGATGCAAGTGATTTGCCTGAGAAGCCTTGGAGAGGCCTGGCACTGTGGGGGAGGATGCCCTCACCCGCAGACCCTCCCTCCTGATGGCATGGGGCTGCTCAAGAAGTGAGGATGGTCCAGGGGCTGGCACCTGGCTGGGCTCTGGATGGGGGCTTGGTGGAGTGGCCCCCTCTTCTCCAGCCCATTCCCAGGGTGGCTGTACCGCCCCAGCCCCCAGGGGTGGGATTGAAGTGGGCAACCCTGGCTCTGTGCACCCGTGGCCCCCGTGTCCAGGGCACTGCGTGTGGCTGGCAGGAAGGGGCGAGCGCTGGGGGGGCTGGCGGCACCGCTGCCTCCCCGAGCACCACTGGATGCAGCAGTCTGCTATGCACCCGCTCTGGGAGCCGGGTGCCGACCTTCCCACAACCACCCGCCTGCAAACAATCCTTCACAGGGGTCGCAGAGTCCAAAGAGCAGCAGCTGTGGGCCTGGCCAGGGCTCGCAGGTTTTGCTCGGAGCACGCATGGAGACACCTCACCGCCATGGTCTCCTTCGCGGCCCCAGGTCCATTTGGTTTGGTGGCTACAGGCAACCCCACAGCTGCCGACGTGCGGCGGCCGAGGAGCTGCCATGCCTGTTTGAGCGCTGTGTGCGTGCGCATCCCCAAGTGCAGCGCCTGCACAACCTCTGAAACACCCGTTGTTCGGCCGGGAGCTGGAGCCAAGCCCCAGCACTGCCGGCCATCGGCGGTCCTGCGGCATGCGTGCTGGAGCTGGGCACCGGCGCCTCATCCAGGGCTGCTGCAGTGCAGCCAGGAGACGCGGAGCTGAGGTTTCGCAATCGTTTCTGTGGTGTCATTCATGGCATCGTCATAAACAAGCAGCAAAAACATCAAACACCCCCGCGGCCTTTGGGCTGCCCAAATCCACACCCTCCCGGTCATCAAGTGCTTCCCAGGAACAGTAAGACCTCCAGGCCTGTTTTTCCTGGGAAATCACTGCAACACAATAGCATCTTCAGCTGGAGCCTGGCTTGGCTCTGCAGGCATGTGGCCAACACCTACAGCCCTTCCTCTCCCTCCCCTCCTGGTGGTTTGTTTGTTTCCTTCAGCATTTATGGGTCAGCTGGAGTCAAGAGAGCTAATGAGTGCGAACATGGCCCCGGGCGCTTCCCAGGCCGTTCCCGATGGAATGCTCCACAGGGATGGGCACAGGGATGGGGACGGTCGCCCGGGGAAGGCTCTTGGCGACCCTGCATTTCAACAGTAGTGCAGACCCAGCTCAGAGACTATGAAATCGAGAGTTAACTGTCTCCCTAAAGTGGGTCTATGAGCAATAAATTAGGAACAGTTCAATATTTATCCCAGCGTGGAGACCAAATACTGTGATAAATTGAACAATAAAATAGAGCTGTTATTTTATGACCTTTAAGCTATATTTAAATCAAATGGAAATTGATCTTTTAAAAATTCTGACTTTATTCAGATTTACGTTTTCATCATCAGACCAGATCAAAGGATTTCCTGGGGAAGTTTATTTTAGGAACATTTTTGGGACATACACCTGTGATGTTGCTCTATTTGGGGCACTCAGACTACGACAGACCAGTCGCGGCTCTTCCTCGTCACCACCCAGCATTACTTCCAGCAATAGGATAGGAACCACCCTGCAGAACTGCTCTCTGGTGTGGAAAAGCAACGGATCCAGGCAAGGAGACCGTGACCTCCCCAGCATCTCCGGCAGACCACCGCGTTCCACTCACCCCAGTCGGGGTGCCTGGTTCAGGGGGAGGTGTCACGCTGAAGGCTCTGCAAAGCCACCTCCTGGTCCCTTGCTGCTGGCAGGTCCTGCTCGGAGGACGCAGGGACTGATCAGGTCCAGGAATCACAGTTGTGCAGCCATGCGAGCACTGGGCCTTCGCTTGCCGCCCGGCCACACCACAGCGGCAGCCGTATCCTGCCCAGCACCTCCGGGCACCGCGGCTGCGGGAGCTCCCAGAGCCAGCGTGGGATCCAAAGAGCACCCTGACGTCAGAGCCAGGGCAAAGTCTGGCAGGATGCAGAGAGGTGTGAAAGGCAAAGCGCTGTCACGTGTGCCCAATACACGTGACGGCCAGCGGAGGACCAGCGCCCGCGCTGCCTGCCCAGTGCTCTGCTCTGGCCCGGCCGCATCCTGGCAACGTGCGCAGGCAGCAGGAGGAGAGCAGGGCCGGGACAGGGATGTCTCCCACCATGCATGTCTCCTGGCGTAGGCAGCAGGAGCAGGGAGAAGCATCCCTTCTTGCGGCTATCGGGTACCTGGGACTCACTGTGCTGCAGCTGTGCTGCCGGTGCCTCGCAGCTACGCTGCACGGTGTGTCCCGAGACCATCCCAGTCCCTGGGCGCTGCCCTGGGATGACCGCGCCAGCCCGGGCCGGCGGCGGCCTGCTGCCGGCAGGGCGCAGGGACGAGTGGGTGCACGCGAGGGTGCCTGTGCACCCCGGCCAGGGCATTGCCTTTCATGAGGCTTTGTCTGCACCATCACTAATAATATCAAGGTGTTCTGCCAAGTTTCTTCCAGCAAACCTATGACTTCATTCAAAGTGACAAGGGACCTGATTTATTATACTAACGAGCCGGCGATAAATAAACATGACCTGAGAGAATCCCAATCCCACAATTCCATTCTTGTTCGGTTCCTTGGGGAAGATGAAAGGTTTTCTGCAATTTCCCAGTGCTACCCAGAATCTCCCCTACTTGATCTGCCAAAGCTTTCTCCTGCTGTCGAGCCTGGCATTTGATTGAATTGACAGAAGCGGCTTATTAATTGTACTAATGAGGGGCTCAGCAATATGGAGTGGTGGAGAGAGTCCAGTGTGGCTAATAAAACGCTCAAAGCTGAGCAGAGCATAAGGTCACCGTGTTGCCAGGCTACTGGCTAAGCTGCCTGGAAAACGAATACGTGAACCAGTAGGTGACTCTGGGAAAAATATTGCTCCATAACTCACATAATTAATAGGACAGTGATGCTTTATTTTCTTAGGAAGAATATACAGTAGGGAGGGTGTGAGCACACAGGCGTCGCAGCCGTCCCTGCTCTCGGGAGCGGGCAGGGGCCGAGTGGCTGGGGCGGCTGGGGGCTGCAGCCGGTGCTGGTGCTCGCTGCGTGCTGGGTCCCGCGGCTCCACCGAGCAGGACCAGGCCGGGGTCGCCGGTGGCTGGAGGAGCTGCGCCGTGGTTGGGATGACGGGGGCCAAGCGCAGCAGCCTGCGCTGCGAGCAGCCAGGGGCTCTTCCTCGCCTGGCCCTTTCCCGGCAGCGCCGTTTGAGCAGGAGCAGCACATTTGCTCACTGGGCCTGGACATGCAGGAGCGCGGAGCCAGGCTCCAGGAGAAGGCACGAGGAAGGTGTCCACGCCGTGAGGGATTCGGTGTGGCCTGAAGGGAGATTTTGGATATCTGGTAACAATGAGGGAACTGTCCCATGTTTGACCTGTGCTCGTTTCTCAAATAGCACCACAGGGAGAGATAAACAACGCTGATTAGAGCTAGCAGTAACTGTAAATTTGGCAAGGGGATGTTCTCGGGATCTCTGATCTCTTGAGACAGTAATTCCCACTGGGAGTTTACCATACAGCCCCCAACAGTTCATAGCAATAAACAGGAATATTTTTGCTCAAGTAGGAAGGAAAAAGAAAAGAAAAGGACAAATACCGATCTTAATCTCTTTCTTTGCAACCAGTTTTGGAGCCCCCATTCAAGTTCTCCAAATTGCACCTCACCAGGGGAGCTCATTTTCATACCAGACCGTTATCTGAACGAAGCCCTGGAGCATGAGCCCTCTGGCTGCTGTGATGGCTCTGCCTAAAGCAAACACTGAAAAAAGGTCATTAATCTTTCAGACTCATCTGGGACTGGGAGCCCAGGCACTGGAGGCTCCCGCGTACCCCTCTGCCCAGTACCCGTGCTGTGTGTGAGGCTGCCCAGCCCATGAGCTGCCGGCTCTGGGCTGGGAGTGCTAGTGGGATCCCTGAACAGGGAGTCATCTCCTGGGATCTGGACCGTCCCCCCAGAAGAGAGCTGCAGGCCACTGCAACATGTGCTGGGGTACCGGTGTCTTTCCCGCTCCATCGGCAGGAGCGACCTTGCAGCTTGTGAGGCACGGTCATCAGATGGGTTTGGTTTGCCTTTTTGAGAGACACGTTGACACGGCTGCGGTGGCCAGCGAGCGGCAGCTGCTGAGCCACAGGAATAACACTCAGACAGCTCTGTGGAAAGGTCTCCTTACAAAATCCACCACGTTAATGGCAGGGGAATGAAGTAATGTGACAGAAATGGCTTCGCCTGTGGATGGGATCATGGAGGCTTTATCCATCCAAACAGTGAGGCCAATGGGGCACCAGGGGATCGCCAGAGCCCCTTGCCTCTGACTGCTGTGAGCATCCCCGTCTGTGTGGGGCCGGATCCTGGCCCTGTTCCTGGGCTTGGGCTGGCTCCTGGGGAGGTGCTGGTCAGTGCCGCCCCATCCTGGGATGAGCCAGTTGCTGTTCCCTGCTGCGGCTGGGTGTCAGGGCAGGCAGGAGGGGAGCCGGCGGCATGTGCCCTGGCAGCCGGGCATGGGCATCGCCCGCAAGGTGGTGGGGCGGGAGCCAGGGTGGAAGGGCAGGCGGGAGGCAGGGAGGAAGGGCAGCCGGTCTCCATGCCGTGCCTCACCCCTGGGGCTGCCGAACAACGGCAGGGAAGGCGGCGGGGAGCTGGGAAGTGTGGGGGAACGACAGGACACGCTCCAGTCGCCTGCGCCCTGCTCCTGCCAGAGCCCGGCAGGCTCCCTCCTGCTGGCACTTGCCTCCCGGCCGCGGTCCCATCCCTGGTCTCACGGCTCCCTGCCATCCTCTGTCCTGGCCCCTCTCCTCCCCTGCCCTCCGAGGCAGCCTCCTGGCCCTTCCCTCCCAAAGCTTTTGTTTCCCTTCTCTGGAGGGAAATGGATCTGAGGCTCAGGTTTCCAAGGTGGAAAAGCAATTTCTTCCCCTGCAAATTGCCCCTGTTTTGTTTTGTTTCCTGATCCCCGCTGACTCCGCTCGCACAGGCCGGGAGGCCGGGGCAGCTGCCTGCCGGGGCAGCTCACAGGCACCGCGGTGGCTGCCTGCTGGCTCCCAGGGCCACCCCAGTGCCCGGCGACCACGAGTCCCCCGTGAGCTCTGCCCGTGCCTCTGTAGCTGCATATGGGAGCCGGGTGCCTTTCCAGGGGAGCTGCCTGCACCCCTGGGCTCAGCAAGTGCAAACTGGCCGAGCACAAAGCTGCAGCTGCAGAGCAGTCCCCCGTGCCAGAGAGGGGCCGGGCAGCGTGGGGTCCGTGTGCAGGGCCAGGATGAGCCTTCGTGGGCTCCAGCATCCAGCTGAGCAGACCCGGCTGGGATACAGACCTCAGCCCTGGCATGGCCTCAGCCCTGGCTCAGACAGGACCCCAGGATTTTTCAGACAGAAACGGGTGTTACGAATCCCCTGAGGCTTCATGCCTGGGGTCGCAAGGCTCTGACCCCTCACTGAGGCCCGTGCGGTGTTAGGGGTCTGCGGAGGCACAGACTCTATTCCAGACAGGCTGGTCCATGAACTGTGCCTCATGTGTAGGAGTTTCGGCTGTATTCCCTCCGCAGCTGAGGTGAAATTCAACGTTTCCTGGTGTGAGGGCTCTGCTGGCACCGCCACAGCCCGCTGCCCTGCTGCCTGGGGTCTCCTGGGCAGGGCGGACCACGCCGCAGCATCCTGCCCTTGCCCCCGCTCCCCCAGCACTGAGGATGCCAGGAGCTCCCTGCCAAGTTCCCTCTGCCCGGCTCCTCTCGCCAGCTTGAAATTCACTTGGGAAAAAAATACTTAGACTAACAAATAACAAACCTGGCAGCTGGCCAGCTATTCAAAGCCTCCAAAAACGAAGCCGAAATTTGCAGCTGGCCACACTCCCTGCCTGGTTTGGCAGCAGCGCTGGTGTCTGAACACCTGCCAGGGCCAGGAGCAACTGCGGTGCCTGCAGCGGAGCGCGCCGAACCAGCCGCGGGGCATCCTGCGTGCCCTGGCACCGCTGCTGGGGCTGGGGAGCGCTGGTGTACCCGTGCCCCAGGCTTTATTCTCACAGAAAGGGATACGCTGACTGCAGGGAGCAGCTGCTGGGACAAGGAAAATGCCCTGGAAAACTGTTTGCAAACAACTGTGCTGCTGTGGGAGGCAGGGTGCGTGCCAGGGCTCTCTGCACAGCCAGGTTCAACAGGGCAGCGTTGCTCACCTCTCCCACATCCTGCAGCCCTCCCAGCCAGCCGAGCCAGCTCCCTCCCCGTCCTGGGCAGGCTGGCATCGCCACCAGCTGAACACCACCTCAACCGGGTCCAGTGCTACCAGGGTGGCGAGGGAGTGCGGGGCTGGCTGGGCAGGGAGGTCAGCACGGTGCTAGGGAGCGTGCAGCCAGGCGAGAAAACACAACAGAGCCTGGCAGAGGGTCGGGGGTCCCACAGGGTAATGCAAACTTTGCTAATCTTAAATGACACCGAGGCAGAGAGGTGCAGGGGAGCGGAGGAGCCGAGCGGGCAGCTGCCGGAGGGGCAGGGCGCTGGACTGCAGCCCCCTGGCCTCCCCGCGCCCAGGAAGGGGTGTCATGTGGAAGGGTAATTGGATCCCAGGATTTACTGAATGATACCGTGGATTATTTCACAGCCATCATGTCACAGGGTAATCTTGTTACAGCATTACACAGCCACATGCACATGCAGCCCCGGCGTGCCCATGGCTGGCGACACATGAGGACCTGCCTGGGATGTCCCTTTGCGGAAGCTTGGTCTGAGACCAGATGGCGGGGGGAGGACGATTAGCCAAGGGTGGCTGGTGCCATTTGGGACCTGGGGCTAGCAGAGGTACACCAGAGGCTGGGACGTGGTGCCTAGGCTTCGCTTCAGGGTGCAGAGCCCCTGGGGCTGTGAGGGGGCTTGGCAGGCGATGGTGTGGCCATTCCTGCCCCTGGCAGCACCCTGGCTGGGGTCTCACCCCAGGGATGGCCTCCCCGGGCAGAGGGAAGAGGCGACTGTGCAGCCTGGCACGCAGCATCGCCTGGCCGGCATGCAGCGCTTGGGAGCTGTCTGCCCACCGCATGCTGCTGGTGTTGGGCTCCCCCTGCGTGGGCTGGATTTGGCAGAGCCCAGACCCGGAGAGGAAAAGTGCCCATCCCAGGAGAGCTGAGCCCCAGATATCCCAGGGGAGCACAGTCAGGGCATCCCAGAGAGGCAAAGGGAGCTGGCGGCTGGGATGCTGCGTGGGACCTGGAAGCGGGGTCTGCGACTGCTGCTTGGCCCCGTGACAAATGTCTCCTGTAAGCCCAGACCATGCGCTTCCCCCTCCACTCCCTCAGCTCCCTGCAACACAGTCAGCCACTTTTCAGAGGCGTAACGGAGGCGAATCCTGTCTTTGAGGCAGTGAAAATACAGCTCCCCCCCCCCCCCCCGAGGTGTGTAAGAATAGCAGATGAGCTAGGGCAGAAAAACAGCCGTGACCGCAGCTTCCCGCCATGGCCCCACAGCCACAAGGAGATGGAGATGATGGAGACCGCCCCTGCGCTGGGGTGCCCGGAGCTGCACGGGGGGCTCGGGAGCGCTGCCGGGAGGGGAGGGCGGCCGTCCCGCCAGTGCGGTGGTGCAGCACCTGGATCCCCCGAACCTGGGGCTGCTGAAGGGCGGTAGGAAACCCCGGCGTCCTCCTCCTCCTCCCTTGTCCCTCCGCTTTGGGATGGGGAAGTGGAAACTGCAGGGCAGCGTTGCCTGGCCACATGAGAGCTGCTGCCAGCTGAGCCATGGCGCTGGGCACAAAGTCTGTGTTTTACCGGGGATTAATGATCTTTGGTGCTTGTGCCCCAATGAACTTCCACCCAGAAAATGAGTATTTGTACCCAGCAGCAACAGGTTTAATCAAAACCAAGCTTTTACAGCGTTTTTTTGTTTGTTTGCACCCAGCTGAAACATTGAAATCTAAAACATTGCAGATGCAGCCAACTCTCCCACAGCAGCTTTCCAGCAGGTTAACTTTGCACTGGGGTGATAACAAATTATCTGCTAAACACACACGTGAAGGGGGCTTAATGCCAGCATGTTTGACTTGTCTTTAGCTGCTCCTACTCAGTTTTCGCTGACTTTTTGTATCATTCAATACATTTTGTTCTTTTAAGCCTGTAAAGCAGGGAAAGGGTAGCAGTGCCTTTATCCTAAGATGGAGCATGACCTCCTGCTTAAAAACAAGGGCTGGCTTTATTTATCCTGAAGTTGGGTTTGGGGAATAACAGAAATGTTTGTCATCCCACAAAAGACTAGCTTATCAGCTATTATTAGAGCAGGGATGATAATTCAGAATGAGCAGCTTATTAGGCACATTTAACCCCGTTCGCTGTTTATGGAAGATCTGGGATTTGTTTAGATGGTAACTGTGGCTGTTGCAAGGATTTTCTTCTGAGGCTCCTCGGAGACGGAGCGTGCACGCGCCCGGCGCCTATGCCGGCGTTCATGCCACGGGCTGTTGTGCCGCCGTGGTGTGTAGGTAGGTCAAAAGACATTTCATGGGGCACCTGCCTGGGTGAGGAAGCAGTTCTGGCTTGTACGTAAGACTCATTAAACTGCTTTTTGCAACTTCTCCTGCCTGTGCAGCTCAGCCACCAGAGTTTGTGTAAAACAAACACAAAAAGCACATGAAGAAAGCAGAACTGAATTTGCCAGTGAGAGCTAGTTTTGACAGACGCTTTGCAGTATTTGCCCAAACCTTATCCCTGGTAACGTGGACTTGGAAAGCAGGGCTTGGGGTCTGTAAATGTGTTTTCTCCCCCACAACAGTTTTCTTGCTGCTCACTGCTACCGACAGCACTATCTCCCGCAGACTGGCTGCGCAGCCGGCAGCGCAGACACCGAGGGCATTTTGTGAGGGGGCTGTGGGTGAAGAGGAGACAGAGGAGTGGGACCTGCAGAGCGGGAGAGGCTGCAGGCAGGGCGGGCAGGGCGGGCAGAGCATCCCGGCGGGCAGAGGCAGGAGGAGGGTACGGCAGCAGGCAGGTCCCCGATGCAGCAGCAGCCACTTCCCAGGGAAAAGCCACCCGCATCCCGCTCCAACCCTCGCTGCCGGCAGGGCATGAAATGCCTCCATGGCAGCAAAAGGCAAAGTCCCAAAAGCCTGTAGTGGAGCCAGGATTGCCTCCAGCTTTCTGTGTACTTTGGTGGTGCTGAACTTAGGCCTGTGTTTGTGCAGGGAAGGGACCTGACCCACTTCAGGAGGCAGTTCCCAAGCGAGCCTTTGGGACAAGCTCTGGCCAGCGCCCGGGGCCCCATTGCCTCCTTTCCCTGTTCCGCTGGCCACGGGCGCTGCTCCCTGCTCCCTCCTTCCCAGGGCTGGGAATGATGCTGAGCTGGGCTCCGGAAGGGAGCAGAGCCCGCGGGCTCCCCCGCCTCTGCCCGCAACCAGGGGCTGCTCCTTGTCAAGAGCAAGCCTGTGTCGGGGCATGCAAAGGCTGTGAGCTCCTCTCCGGGAATCTTTCCTCCAAACAAGCATGGTTGAACAAAGCCGGGGGGACGGAGGCTTTCCTGACATTGTCAGTGCTGGCTCTTTGGGAACAGAACAAGTGGGAGTTTGGAACAAGCAGCACAAATGTGTATTTACACGTCTACACAATAGGTCGTGTGCTCACCAGTGCTGAATGGGAGCAAACTGCGGCCGTCCTGCTGCCAGGTCTTGCCAGAAAGGGAAAGACCGTGCCAGCAGCACTGATAAACTCAGCCACGAAGAAACTGCCAGCATGCAGAGCACTGCATTCGCTTTCCTTTCACCTGTGCTCAGCTCCATGCACCCTGCGGGGTTGTGGGTGAATGGCAGGGTATTTAAAATATGCACCTGCCTTAGAGCAGCCTCACCGCTACTCCGAGCTGCGACTTACTGTCCCCCGTGCCCGGTAATCTCAGGGACACAGAGCACAGCAGCGCTCCGTGCCAGCGTGCCCTGGGGCACCTCTCGGTGCAGCGGTGCTTGGGACGCTGCCAGGGAAGCAGTGCTTGCAGAGAAAGGGGCAGGCGGCCGCTGCGGCTGGGGCGTTGCTGGCACTGCCTGCCGCAGGTGCCGCCTTTCTCTCCTTCTTCGCCACCCAAGGGGCTCTGGGGGGTTATTTCGGGAGAACTTGCAGGTATTGAGCCAGCCCTTCTTTCCGGCTGCTGCCAGCCTGGAAAGGGAAAGCAGGACTGGATGGTCCCACTCTGCTGCTGCCATCCCTGTGGGTGAGAGGCTCTGCAGGGGGCACCTGGGCAGGGCTGCCAGGGGACAGACACACGGACTAATGTCCGCCCTGCCTCCCCGCAGCCCCACGAGCAGGGTCATTTTCACTCCACAGACATGAATGTGGCTCCAGAGTTGCTCCTGCTTGGACACCCAGTCTGAACCATCAGGAGCTCACCCGAGGGCTCTGCGTCGCCTTACTGGTGCAGGAGAAAGCGAGCACGTCCCTGACCTCCTCCCGGCAGCTTCTGCCCTTCCTTCCTGACGGTCACCCAGACGTGGAGCAGCCCAGGCTGGGCAGCGCATGCGGCACAGGGCTCTGCACTGGCGCCAGCCTGGCAGCGGGAGAGGGCTCGGTGCCTCCTCTGAGGACAGACGGGTGCTCAGCCCGCGGGGGGCTGCACGCACGGAGCCCCGGGGTGGCACGCACGGCCCGCTCTGCAGGTGGCTTCCTTCCCAAGTGCCTGCCAGCTCGGTCGTCCTGGTTCAGCCACGCACTGGCAGTCACGGCTTCCCAGGTGGAGCGGCAGGGGCAGGCTCCTTGGTGTCCATGACCTGTGTGCTCAAGCCAGGAAATCCCAACCCTCTGGTACTTGCCAGGCTCCAGGTTTAAAAATACTTAAGGAAAATAATCCTCCAGTCTCATCGAGGCCAAAGCAATTCTGGGCAGGTTTCAGAACAAATACTGGGGGTTGTGTTTTGTCTGTTCTCAGCAGGTGCTTGGCTCAGTGCTCGCTGCCTCCCTGGGGACTCACGCAGCCATGACGTCTCGGCGGCAGTCCTCAGCCACGTCGTGGCTCGGGAGGGGAGTGCACCAGGCAAGATATCCGCTGCACGCCGCGGGGCGAGAGCGCTCAGCCCCGCTTATCAGCCAGGAGTGGCCTGATGGTGGTTGAGGCCGTCCTCAGGGTTTGGGAGTGCAGCATTTCACGCCCAGGCCCGTGGCACTCGCCATGGCCAGTACTCGCCCTCCGCTTCAGCCTCCTCCTCCATAAGCGGCGCTCGGCAGAGCCCCGGAGTCTGCTGGTCCTGCTGCCCTGCCCCGTGGCTCCCCAGACTCCGCATGCTCATGTGCCAAAGCACCAAGCGCACTGGGCCTCCCCAGTGATCCCCCCCAGCCGGGGAGTGCTGAGGGCTGGCAGTCCCGGAGGCAGCGGGAATGGCTGCCGCAGCGCTGTGGGCAACTCTGTGCAACGGGGCGGTGGGAGCAGCGTGCCCGGGGGCCGAGAGGCATTTCCAGCGGCGTCAGAGCCAGCTGGGCAAGCCCCGTGCCTGGAGGAAGGCAGGCTGCCTGCAATCCTCTTGGCTCTCAGGCTGTCTGCAGTCCTCTCCCTTCCTTTTCAGACCTCTGAGAGTGCCCCAGGCTCCCCAAGATGACGTAGGACGAAAAATCTCAAGTACTACAGAGAGGAGCCGGGCTTTGTGCAACATCCTAAGGAAACTGCTACTACAGACGCTGCAAAGCAGGACCAGAGCTGGAGAGTGGCCTGGAGCTCCAGCTTATCCCCGTGGTGATGCTGCCCTGAGATCACTGAACATGCTGTCCTCCCAGAAACAGCCCAGTCACCAAACCCACCAGCAGTGGAAACCGATCCTAAAGATGCGTCGGGTGGAGAGGAAGAGGTGCTGCAGCCTGCTTGATCAAGAGACATGGCCATGCATGCCACCAGCTTCTGACAGCCAGGGATCACGCAAGGCAGGCTACGAAACAAAGCGGAAACAGGCTCTCTGGGCAGGGATACAAGGGGGAGTGAAATGCAGGTGAGGCAGTGTTATTGACATATGAAGTTATTCGGTGCAGAATATGGTTAAATTATTTGCAGAGCCCCCACCTTTTCCTCCCCACCCCAGGAACAGGAATAGAGACATTAAAACAGCATGTTCTGGGACAGCGATGATCCCATGGGAGAGCTGGACACGGTGAGAAGTACGCCCACCGCCGTGGCCTGACCCGGTACTCCTGCCTCTTTCCTCAGGGGTCCCCAGGTCTGCCAGAAAGCTTTTTGAGGAAGATGATCCCAGCATCTGGTGTATGTAGCAGAACAGGATCTCGTGCTGGTCAGACTAGTTTGGGTGACCCCATCTCGAAGAGGCCAGCAGTGAGGCTGGGCTGCAGTTGGGTGTTCATCCACCAGCATCATCCTGAGGACGGGGCCTCTGTGTCACCTACAGCCCATGGCGATGCCCCATCCCGGCAGTTTGCACGCTTGCAAAGGTGCAAGTCACTCCCCGGGCTGAGATTCACCTCCCTGCAGAGGCCTGAACCCCTCTGGCCAGGGGAAACATCAGCCCCTTCCCCTGCCTGTGCGGGTGCTCTGACAGCACCTGCTATAAACCCTATAGGACGGGCGGCTTACTTGAGCGGAGGACCAGCGCTGCCAAGATGTGCTTGTCAGGCGGCCAGCACTCGGGAAACGAGGAAGGAGAGTGTGGAAGGAACGAGTCACTGCGCTGGGAACATATGGGATGGCAATCTGCAGGGAAGGACGGCAGCCCCCACACTCCCTGAAGAGTGAGCGGAGACCCTCCCGAGTCCTCATGGAGCAGTGAATTAGCATTGGAAAGTACATGGAACAGCATCACTTTCCTCTGGCTCCAGGGACAGCAAGGGAGGAGGAACAGAGATACTATTTCTTGTGCCAGATAAGCTCCTTGGCAAAAGGCGACACGCTGGTGTACGCTGCAGCAGGAGGGGCCCACGGAAAGGAGCCAGAGAGCACTCACCCCAGGAGATGAGGAAGAGGCACAGTGCACCTTGCACATTTAACATTTGCTATGTGGTCTCCATGTGGTCAAGGATCCCTCATTTCTATCTAGGCAAGCTCGCCAAGGAGATCATCCTTCTCCTGGCAGCAAAGATCAGGCGTGACAGCTGCTGGGATGCGGGCTGGAGCCAGGCAGGCGGCACGGCACAGCCTTGTCTTTCCTAGGCAGGACGCAGAAAAGCCGGGCCAAAGCAAATGAAGCAGGCAAAGTTCTCCACAGAGCACGGTTACCCTCTTCCCATCTAGCAACAGTGGGGCAAGCTTACCTGCTGCCACGTGCCCCTGACTGCCGCCACCCCACGCCATCCTCCTTGGCTCCCACTTCCCCCGGGGCTCACGTGGAGGTGGCAATCACCCTTCGGTCAGGGCTCCTGGGAGAGACTATGTGAGACCATCCTCCTTCTGCTGGCCACACATCATCTCATGTCCCAAGTCACTGTATTTGTCTCCCGACTCACTGATCACACCGTGCCCCTACAACTGATTTTGATAAGGAATTAGCTCTGCTACTGTTGGATAACATGTATTGGGTGCAGTTAGTGACCTGAGTGAGTGTAAGAAAAACCTCAGCTCCTGGTTACACCCGCACGCCGGCAGATGCAGGTCTCTCCGACACGGTCACTAGCATCTGTGCCCAGGGGACTTGGGACCACTTTGCGGAGACACGGCCTTGCTAAGGGATGGTCTGCACCCCTGGGAAGACGTGTGTGTGAGCCTGACGGCAGGCGGAGGACAGAGCAGCGAAAGGAGCCCCAGTGGGTGAGAAGTGTTGACCTAAATGAGTGTAAAGATGACCACAACTGCAAAGGTTTTCTATGGCGCATCAGTGGCCATTCTGAACACCTTATCAGCAAACACTTTCTTCCTAAGACAGATTATTTTCTAAACAATGACAGAGGCCGCTACACCAACACACCCCTTAACAATGTCGTGCCTTTATCATCTGACGGAGGCAGAACCTGCGTGTTCCCCGAGGATGGCGCTCCGACGCCTTCTCTTCCCCATCCATTGTCATGGGGTTGCTATGATGGGTAAACTCAAAGCCTGGAAGCTCAGTTAAAGTGAAATGTGAATCCAAAAGTTCAGAAAACCTTTCCCGAAAGCCTAGTCAGGAAACTTGGATGGATATCTCAAAAGAACAGACTTTCCCAAGAGATTTCCAATAATTCCTGGATTTGGACTCATGTTGTTACCTCTCTTACCAAGCAGGACATGCGTACTCATGACAGATGAGAGGGCTAGACTTTTACACCTGCTAGAGACATTAATTCCAAGAGAAACCAGAGCTAGTGATTATATTTTAAGATTACTACAGGTCCTTAGTGCTTACAACGGGACACAGACAACCTGAACTTGAATTGCTCTGGCATGGCCTCGCTCACACTCTGGAAGACTTTAAACTCGATTAGTGTCCGCAGCAAACGCAGCCAGTAGCAAGACCGCAAGGCTGCTTAGAGTTGCTTTTCAAGGACAGCTTTGTTGCCCAATATCCTGAAACAATATCCTGTTTTCCTCACAAGAAAAAAATTCCTAATGGGATTAATATTAAATCCGCCTTTTAAAGGAGACAAAAATGCAGCAGCGTAGAACAGGAAGGACTCCTTTCTACCTTCCACAAGATGGAGAAACAGCAGCAGCAGCAGCTGTCCTACGGCCTCTTGCCTGCCGTCCCAGTCCATTGCTGCTCCGGCAGCTCCCTGCTCACCGGAGCTCTGCCATCCCTGGCCTCTCATTTTCCGCATTTCTCTAAAACACGGCCATGCTCAGGGCATCGTGCAGCAGCTCCCCGGCTGTCATATGGCTTCATTTGCCCCAGCAGCACTGGGACTCCTCAAAGGAAACTGGAAGCCCGTGTCCGAGCTGGGATGCCCCCGCAGCTCTTCCCACCTACAGCTGGCGGCACTCGGCCCAGGCACTTCATCCTAGTTAGGATGTTAAAGAACGGCAAAGCTAAGTGGCACTTTGATCCAAAATCGCCCTTTTAAATGACTATTCATCTTGTTGTCTAAGCAAAATAGAGCGCAGACCTCTCCCTGCTAAGTCACCCAGAAGTAGACGTATCAAGAAAACCTCCCACCCACTCGCTCTTCGGTTTAGGGTGTCTTGCCTCAGAAGTGGGCGAATGAGTTTGTTGTAGTCCCTGGTCTTTTATCGAGTGCACCTGGTCCATTCAGTGCCTTGACATGCACAGAGCACACCCATAAACACGCTCGCTGCGACGGCGTGGAGCGGTGGTTTCCTTTGATATGAAAGGGCTCGCACCTCCTCTGCAGCTGCTCCAGTCTCCGTCTGTGGAGTGTCACTGCTTTTTCCCTTCCAGAGCAGAGCCAGTTGAACTGAGTTGAACTACACCACACTTTTTTCGACTCTAAAACAAATTAGAGCGTTAGACATGCAACCCAGAAGAAAATTAGCGTCATTAGGCTGCTGGAGAGAAAGGCTCAAGAAAAACATTCACAGGTAATCGTCCTTTTGGTACACGTGGGGAATGAAGAGCGCTGGATGCATCGGTGCCACAGGCAGTTTTGCATCTAGAGGGCGAGGAGCTCTGCTTGGGATGCGGACGCGCTTTCAGCAAGGGCCTCTTCCGCACGCCGAGGCCTTGGGCACGCTGAGCCCGGGCCCGTTTTCTCCCGCAAAACTGAATCACGAGGGGAATGCCAACGGCATCCAGCTCGTCCCCAACCCGGCTGCCTGGGGCACGGAGCAGTAGCTGTCTGTAGCAGGGGCTGCACGGGGCTTGCACCCTCTGAAATAATCGCAGATACACCAGAAACATCCCCCGCAGGCAGCACACGTCACCGCCTTGGTGGAAAAGCAGACTGCCGGCTCAGGCTAGCAACAGTCAGAAATTTTGTGGCGAACACGTAAAGCACCGTAGTCAGGCAACAGAAGAGCAGATGGGTTTTAATAAAGACACTGGGCAGCGTTCTCCACCCAAGGGGGTCCCCCGGCGGCGGGGCGGGAGCGGGGCCCGGCGGCGTGAGGAGGTGACCCCCGGCCGCGGCGGGGACTCCCTCTGCCCCCCACGGGTGGGACACCGGTACCGAGCCGCTCTGGCGGGACGCGTTAAGAGAAGTCCCCCACGCTGATGCCGCGCCGAGCCCCGGCTGCATCCGGCCCGGCCTCCCGCCGCTGCCGGCGGAACCGGCCCGCAACCCCGCTCCCCGCCGCCACCGAGGGCCCGTGGAGGGACCGGGACACGCGGGGGGTCGGGACACGGGGGAGGGGGGACACGGGACCGGCGCGGCTGGGGCGGCGGCGGACGCCGGGGCGGGCTGCTCTTCCCCCGCCGGCGCGGCGGGTGGGTACGTGCCGGGGCGCACGGCTCGGCTCTGCCGCCGACGGCGGGGGCCCGGGGGGGCGGGAGGGGGCCCGCGTGGGCTGCCGTTGGGGCGCGCACGTGGCGCGGCGGGGGGCGGCGCTCGGCGGCGGCGGGACCGGACCGGACCGGACCGGACCCGGCCCAGCCCGGCCCGCCCTCCCTCCGCCCTCCCTCCGCCCTCCGCCCCTTATAACGGCGGGGGCGGGGGCGGCGGCACTTGGCCGGCGGCGGCGGCACACGCAGGTAGGGCCCGGCGCCGCGGCGGCCCACGTGGCGGGCCGGGGCCGGGGCCGGGGCCGGGGCCGGGGCCGGGGCCGGGGCCGGGGCCGGGGCCGGGGCCGGGCCGGGGCGGGCGGGCGGGCGGGGGCGAGCCAAGCCGAACCGGGCGGGGTGCCCGGGCCGCGGACCCCGGCTCCGGGAGCTCCGTGCGGTCCGGCACCCTGCGGTTCCGCGCAGCCCGGGGCCGCCGGGCACACGGGGCTGCGGCGTGGGCCGCGCTAACGGCGGGTCTCGGCTCCGCATCTGCGGCCGATCGTGCGTGGGCGCAGCCGGCGCCTCGGCGGGCCGCGGAGTTTCCCGCTAACGCCGGGCCGGGTGCCGGGGTCGCCGCTCCGGGCCCTCCGGTGCCGGCAGCCCGGAGGTGTGTGGGGACGGACGGACGGACCGTGTTTTGTTCCTGCTCTGAGGCGGCTGCGTGGGTGCGGGTCCCACGCGTGCCCTGCCCCGTCTGCGTGGGGAGTCACCGGGCGCTCAGCCCCCCTCCGCCCCGCGCCCTTGTCCCGGTCACCTCCCTCGGCGGGGCGCGGGCCCCGGGCAGCGCTGGGCCGGGGGCTTCGGGGGTCTCGGCCGGCTTCGGGGCCGGGGGGGGGGTGCCCTGCCCCGCTGGGCTCCTGGTCCCTCCGCCGTGGCCGCTGCCCGGCGAGTCTCGTCCCCTGGAGGGGGCCGGCGGGGACGGGGCGCGGCTGGCGCGGCCGCTCTCGGGCCTGTCTTTAGGGGCCCTGCGGGAGGGTCCGGCTTGCGGGTGGCCGATAGCGGTGGGGTGCAGGGGGAAGAGGTGGTTAACCAGAGTCTCTGGCACCCGATAAGAGAAGGGGAGCTCCGGGGAGGCGGCCGAGGTCCCCGGGAGCCGCGTGGGGAGCGTGTCCTACGAGCGAGGGTGGCTCGGCGACACGGGGGTGGGAGGGGGCCGTGCCCTTCCCCGCCGGGCAGTGTCCCTTGGGGCACGACTGGAGCCCTGGGCGACAGCTTGGGGACAGCACCGAGATGGGATGCTCGCGCTGGCCCTCGTGTGTTCCCTCTGAGCAGGCGTCCGGGAGCTGGACCTCGGCCTCTTGAAGCTGCTTGGGTGGGTGAGTTGCTAAAGTCCTGCCAGTGTCGTGATCGGCTGCTGGGGCCGGCATCTGCAGAGAGGAGGCTGCACTGAAAGAGCCCATAGGACCGTGCTCGAGCCGCAGGAGAGGCACCTTTTAATGCCCGTTTTTGTATTGCTCAGGGCGGAGGCTGCATGCACCGAGGTCCCCGACAGTGGTGCACGTGCCG